>NC_138534.1:4747928-5341174 GCF_964234715.1 Podarcis melisellensis
TCTTGCCCAAGATATTATTCTGGAGGGAAAGGAGAGGGTGAGGCCCCAAATCACCTTTGAAGCAGGGGTGGAGAATCTGCTTGGCAGATCAAGGTAATCAGGTGACAGCAAAAACTGCAAAATAATAATAATAAAATTAGCAGGGGCAATTAGTGTTAAATAGTGGGAAAGATAGACAAAGGACACAGCTCTGTTAGATTCACAGCTCTTTATTACAGCAGTTAGAACTGCTCCTGGAGTCTTGACACATTGCAGCCTAGCTGGCTGCTTTATATAATACTAAGAAACTTGTAACAGTAACAACTTCCAACTAACTAACCAATCAGTGAGCGACAGTTCTGAGTCCTTCATTTGCATACTGGTGGCCCTGAGTGAGAACTGCAGCTAATCTTAATACATAACAATTAGAATAAGAACTATTATTAGATTATTGACGTAAACCTCCAGAATGTATTTTGTGTAGTTAAGTTTTTACCTCTATCTTCAGCACATTTTATTTTGTTGCTATGGCTAGTGGCCGATGCAAATAAAGATTCTTCCGATTCTGCATGGCCCTCCAGAGGTTGCAGGACTCCAGCTCCCATCAGCCCCAGACAGCATGGCCCAGTGGTCAGCAAAGATGGGACTGGTGTTGGGAAGGCAGAACGCTGCGCTAGGCAGGCAGTCGACAGCCTGGCCATGTTTGTGGGCTTCTGACCTCTCTCCCTGCCTGTCCTGCAGGATGTCAAGGCCCAGCGCTCGATGCCTCTGATCGGTTTCGAAGTGAGCCTGCCTGAACCCGGCGAGCGGGTGGACCGACGCCACGCCTTCCGGATCAGCCAGAGCCACCTGTGCTGGTATTTCAGCCCCGAGACTGAAGAGCTGCGTCAGCGGTGGGTGGAGGTGCTGAGCAGGGCGGGCCGCGGAGAAGAAGGCAGAGGGCCGCCCTCCATCCAAGAGGCAGATGAGGATACGGAGGCGGAGAGAACCTAGAGGCAGAGGGCTGGGCAGATGGGAATTGCGGATTCTGCCCACTTGGGGAACTTGCTCACCATTCTCTGACCAGTATACTTGAACGTTCCTCCCTCCCTCTCTCTCTGGCACTTTCTTCCCCTTCTTGTGGTCCGCATCAACGCAGCCAGCCTGCCCCTGCCGCATTCCCAGCCGCAGAGGCGATGCACGTCACACGTCCTGACATTTGCTCCAGGCCAGTTCCGGCTCCTAGCTGCAGCACGTAGTAATCGGAGCATCTCCACTTTCTTCCTTTCGTCCCATCCTCTATGCAGGAAGAAATGGATGCGAGCAGGTGGATGTCTTCCTTCCAACACGTGCTTCCCCCTTTCTTTGCATCTTGGACCAAGATCCGTTCTTTCAGTCCCCACTGCTTACTTACCGAACTTAGCACTTACCGAACATACGTCCTCTGCAGTGGTTTGGGGGAATTGGGGCAGGGTAGGGAGAGAGTTGAGACAATTCTTTCAGTGGAACGCATACAGGGGCGTGGGAATTTTCCTCTCTTGAGCATTTATTTCCCTTGCTTGTTACCCTCCTCCCTGTATTTGTGTGAGACTAGGTGGCGTTTTGTCTTGTGATGTTTCCTCACACAATACGGACCATTTTTGGACCTGGAAAGGCTGATTTGAGGCTGCCTTAGCAGATGGATTATGATGATTTGAAGTCTCTCTCTCACCCCACACCCCCTTGAACAAAACAAGCAAGCTGGGACACGAGAGCTAGTTAGAAGAAGGAGCCAGGGTCCTTGTCCTTGCTATAGCATGCAGGGTCCCCTCTTACTGATAAGGCGCCCCCTCCCTCAGCAATTGGACCGTGGTGCCTGCCACCTGCCACCACACAATCTTCCTGCCTCTCCCAAGGGGTCCAGAGGCACGGCCCACACCAGAGCTCTCCTGTGCAAGCCCTGCTAAAGTGGGTGCAGCTGCACAAGGCTGCAGGTGACATCTTTGCAACAATTGCTCTTCCAGTTTGTGCTTGAAATTTTACATATTGCAAATATGCTCCAAGGTGCTTTCAACAACATGAAAGAATGCAATAAAATCATGTAGAAGTCAAGATAAATCCAACAGTAAAAAGAGGTGTGTGCGACAGAAATAAGCTGCCGAAAATTGATCATGTAAAAGATACCTGGAAAAATGTAATCTACAGTTGATTTTTCTAAGTGAGCAGCAAAACCTTATGGCTAAATGTATGCCTAAAACAGGTTAAAGTTATAAAATTTCCTTTTAAGCTATGGAAGAAAAATCTTTCCCCTTTTTCTGGGGGAAAACAAATTTGGGAGAAACTGGATACAGTATGTGATATATTTCCCCCCCCCCCCAAAGCATCATAGAATTATAAAGTTGGAAGGGACCCCAAGGGTCATCTAGTCCAACCGCCTAAAATGCAGGAATCTCAAATAATGCATCCATGACAGGTGGCCATCCAACCTCTGCTAAAAACCTCCAGTGAAGTCCGTTCCACTGTCAAAACAACTCTTACAACCAGAAAGATTTTGCTGAAGCTTAGTCGGAATCAGCTTCCTTGTAACTTGAAGCCATTAGTTTGGGTCCAACCCTCCAGAGCAGGAGAAAGCAAGCTTACTCCATCTTCCATGTGACAGCCCTTTGGATATTTGAAGATGCCTATCAATATCTCCTCTCGGTCTCCTCTTTTCCAGGCTAAACACCCAGCTCCCTCAACTGTTCTTCATAAGGCTTGGTTGTCCTTCTCTGCACACCTTCCAGCTTGTCAATACCCTTATTAAATTGTGGTGCCCAGAACAACACAGGATTTCAAGTGTAGTCTGACCAAGTCATAATGGAGCAGAACTATTACTTCCCTTGATCAGAAAGCTATACTTCTGTTGATGCTGCCTAGAATAGCATGTGCTTTTTTTTGCTGGCGCATCACGTTTGGCTTGTGGTCTAGTAAGACCCCTAATTTTAATACATATTGCTGGCAAGCCGGGTGTCCCCCCGTCTTAGTGCTGTTCAGCTGGTTATTCCTGCCTAAGGGAATAGAACCTTAAATGTGTTGCTATTGAAAATCCTTTTGTTAGCTTGGGCCCAGTTCTCCAATCTGTTATGGTCACCTTGAATCCAGATTTTGTCTTCAGCATCAGTTGGGTGTCAACTGCAAATTTGACAAGCATCCCCTCAATTCCTTCATCCAAATCATTTATAAAGATGTTGAGCAACAACAGAACCCTGTAGCACCGTACTTGCCATTTTTTCCCAGGGTGATGAGGAACTATTAGCAAGCACACTTTGGGTTCTGTCAGTCAACCAGCTACAAACCCAGCTAACCAGTTACCTCATCCAGCCCACATCTTACAAGCTTCTCCGCAAGAATATATTTGCCAAGCCTAAAATTATTTTACTTTTTCAATGACATGATGTGCCTAATTTACAACTTCTTTTAGCATATAAGATTGTACTATTTGGCATCTTAATGGAACTTAAGAGCAATCCTGTGGATTTTTTAAACCCACGCTGATGAGTAGAGCCTACTCCCAGGTAATTGGAGCTTCAAAAGTATAAATGCCATGCAGTGTAGAATCCTATGCCTACTGAGAACTAAGCACCACTGAGTTTGGTTTGGATAGGTTTGCAACCTTGGTTTTGTACAAACAAAAAACCCAGGCCACTGGATGCAGGATTTTTTCCCTAGTATTTGCAAACCTAGTATTCTCTGAATTTACTATTTTTCTGGCCTTCACATTTTTAGGATAGGTGGGCACCAGAATGGGACTCCATAAGCTGAATCTGAACACAGACAAGACGTTACCCAAGAGCCTGGATGGCTACCAGTTAATTTTGCACAAAGTTGTGGGGTTTTTTGTGGTGCCTGCCTGATATTGTCAGCAAAAATGCCAGCCAGGATCCTACCCCACCCCCCTCCCAATTCAGGATGGGTTTATCCTTTCTGGGTGAAATCTATTAAGGTAGAAAAACCAGTTGCAAACGACCAGTTTACAATGTTTAGGCCCCAATTTTATGCACACCCAAGTTGCATTCATTTTAGTATTAATGTTAAGAACTGCCTTGCTCAATCAAAACAAGGTGTACAGTGGTGCCTCGCAAGACGAAAATAATCCATTCCGTGAGTCTCTTCGTCTAGCGGTTTTTTCGTCTTGCAAAGCAACCCTATTTGCGGCTTAGCGGCTTAGCAGCTAAAAGGCTATTAGCGGCTTAGCGGCTTAGAAAAGGTGGGGGAGAGCGAAAAAAATCGCAAGACTCGCAAGATGTTTTCGTCTTGCGAAGCAAGCCCATAGGGAAATTCGTCTTGCGAAGCGCATCGAAAAATGGAAAACCCTTTCGTCTAGTGGGTTTTTCGTCTTGCGAGGCATTCGTCTTGCGGGGCACCACTGTATCTGCCAATACATTATTCTGTCTGTTGAGTTCCTCGCCAGCAGGGTATGACAGCAATAGCCATTCTCCTGTTCTGTGCACCTGCCGTTCTGAGTGATACATGGGTGTGCTATTTACCTAACCTAGCTAATATAAAGCCAGTGATAAAACTTAAAAAATAAGATGAGGCCACAGCCACCTCTGAGCAGGCAAGCCCCATGCCATATAAAATAGGGTGCTTGTGCAGCAGATGCTCCTAGCGGATTTTGCCGAGAAAGGGGGTCATTACAATGGGGAGAAAAACCTCTCTCGCACAACCTTTTCTCAAATGCAGTTGCCTCCCTTCTGCAATGCACTTAAACATGAGTTGGTGTTCCTCCATTCTGTTCCAATTCTTTATTGGACAGTCACAGAAGCTTCCTACGATCCCTCCAACATTTCTCTCCCCCTCCCCTTGCTTCTACTATTTCAACTTATATGTGAGCAGGTTGGGGGGGGTGTCCTAAAAAACAACACCCAACTTGGTTGCCCTGTTTTATGACAGGCTCCTGGTGGGGGCTGTTGGTGCCTGTCCCAATTCTTTTGTCATCCTCTTCCCACCCCCATCCCCATCGTGGTGTAGAGCTAGTGCATGTAACTTTTATATTAAAAAAGTCAGTATTAAGGGATATACAAAATCTTACCAAAATAATATTTTATTGTTGCTCATGTACAGTGGCTGGCCACTACAGAGGATAGGGAAGGGGGCTTCTATTGAGAGAGGCGCCCTGTCCCACAACCAAGGATTTGTGTATTGTCCATGTTACTTTCTAGTTTCATTATTGTATTTGGTTTTCCATTGTCGTCTTTTTTTTAAAATACAGAATTTTGTTTTTCTGTTATGCTTATCTGTCTGTTTCAATAATGTCTAGAACGCAATCTTTCCCTTCGGGATGGGCTTGGGGGAAAAGATATGGGCCTCATTTAGTCCTCTGGGAGTTGAAGAGGAGGCAATGGAGATGTTGAAATCAGTGTCTTGCCATGGAAGAAGATATTTCCTTGCAAAAGAACCCACGCTGCTGCTAAAACAGCCGTTTTTAAGCACAAGGAGGTGGCAGAGGTGGAAGACGGCCTCCCGTGCATTGAAAAGAAAATCACTTCAAGGATCCTCAGCCCTTTGGGCCCTGAACCTGTATCCCCTTCAGGGCAGGAGAGCCTCTACCAAGTGAGGAGCAGAGGGACCAAGAACAATATACTTAGGCCTGTGCAGAAGCCTGGTCACACGCAGAGACCAAAAACATCTCTGTCATCCAAGCTGCTCCTTTTGATGCTTTAAAAATAAATATTAGTCTCTTGCAGCTGGGGGTGAGGGGAATCACACAATCCCATTTCCCCAGCCATGTCCCTGCCTCACCAGCTCAACCAGAACTCCTGCAGTCGTGGTGCAGGCCTGCCCCTTGTTCCTCATTTCTTTTTCTTCCTCACCAAGGTCCAGCCATCTTCAGGATCTGCACCGGAGGAAGGTGGTGGGCTGGGCTGGGCTCCGTTCATGCTGGGAGCAGCACTGCAGTCCATAGCCTGGGCAGGGGAGAAAATGAGACAATGTTATCGGTGACTGGATTTAATTGCTGTTTTCTGGTTCACATAATTTCTGTTTTTAACATTCTGGGCCAAAAACCCAGTTTGTAGCCTTCACTGTTTGAAAAATATAAAGGCAGTAGTTCGTAGGATTTACAAAGGAACATGCTTCACAGAAACCTGTCTCTGGGCAAGTCCAAGGAGCCATAGTTCTCACCAACTAATTGCAGTCTAAATCTGCTGAATTAAATAGCCAGTTCCTTAACCTCATCATCTGACAAGTTTAGACTGGAGCAAATGGCTCCAGTCATCTGGACCTTGGTTATGCACCAGAACAGTTATTTCTCTTTCCTTCATGACATTCAGCCATGTTTCCCTCCTCTTCCCTCCATCCTTGTGTCAGCCTACTGAGTTATGAAGAAACTTGAAATCTGAATAAAGCCAGCAGATCAGAGGTTATGCAAAACAAGTGACAGGCTGGCTGGCTGTTTTCATTTTCAGTGCAGTTTATTTGTCATACCTCTTCCTCAGTCCCCTGTTCCTCCTCACTGCTGCTTTCCTCTGCTGGCTTTGATTTTGCAGCTGCCACCTTTGCCTCTTGCTTCTTCTGAGCCAGCCGGACAATGGCTTCGTGCACTGCGGCTCCCTCTCCCTGCTGGCACTGACCGAAGAACAGGCGCAATTGCTGGCTTACCTACAGTGCGGGAAGAGGGTCAAGTCTCTTTCAGCGAGCAGAGCAAGAACTTCCACAGGGCTAACCGCTGCAGCAATGCCCTCCTCCAGAGCTGGCACTAGAACAGCATCTTCCACCAGACCACACACACAGCTCCTAGAGCAGAGAACGGAAGCCAAAGGTTCCTGTTCTCAACATATCTGCATGTTTACTGCTCAAGTTGGCAGCCATCTCATTATACTTCTGTTCATACTAATAAAAATAGCCACAAGATACAGGAAAAATAATGCCATTTATATGGGGGAGAGTTCTTTCCGTCTGCATGCACACTTGAAGAGGGCTGAGCCAGGGTCAGAAGTGGCTCTGGGGCCAAAATGCTACAGTGTGCCAGTGACAAGGCCTTGACATGCACCCGTCCTAATGAAAAAAGAGACATTGCCTTAAAAGCCCCTCCTCCTCCCGCCTTTTCTCGCTGGGAGAAGTGTCTGCCAATTTTTTTTCCAGCTTAGGAAGCTAGACCTCCCACCAAGCCAAGCAACAGGGTGGGTTGAGATTGCTTTATGAGTAATTTACACATTTCTCTCTCTCCTTTGGTAACACTTGCATTTTTCTAAATGAGGGTGCCATAGAGGAATTGGTCCAAAATGGGTGTCTGACCTTCAGACAGAGATCATTCTAGGAAGCAGTGTCTGAACTGCAGCGTCTTGATATAAGCATCCCTCCAGTGCCGTGGCCTGGAAATCTGGCAGGAGGCCAGTCTTGGTTTTCCAGAAGGCAGATCTGTTGAAATAGCTTTTAAGGCAATGACAGTTTAGTAGCTATTCAGAACCAGAGGAACAATCCGAAATTCAGTCTCTTAAGTTCCACATTTGTCTTTGTAATTAAGGCGTGGTAGTTTAGGCCCATCAACATTAGATATGTGATGAAATATCAACAATGATGGATGTTATGTTTTTATGCCACCCTTCCTCCAAGAAATTCAGAGTAACATACGAGGTTTCTCCCTCCTTCTAATTTTATCCTCACATTAATCTTCTGGGAATGCCTAGGCCAAGAGGCAGTGATTGACCTAAGGTCACCCTGTAGCTAAGCAAGTCTCCCTGGTTTCAGGCTCTAGTTTGCTGCTATGCTGTGCTAACTTTCAGCTGACTGGATAAACTGATCCTACTCAAAAAGCAAGAGTAATTTTGTGTGTGTGGTCGTTCTAGCTACCAGTTTTAAGATGGGATTTCTTGCCTCGCAGAAAACTGACAAAAACCCTGCCTTTTCTCTGTTCTACTACCCTCTGCAGTGCAAACGGTGAGAAGCAGCATTTGGAAAAAATTGGCTCCCCAGATTTGGAAGGCAACTTCATCTGACATTTTCCTTCTCCGCTGTTCTGTAGCTGCAGTGCCTCAATGTACAGTGCAAGAGCGCCCCACAGTGGTAAATGGCAGTCAGATCAGGGAGGAAAGAGGCAGTTAAAACGTCTAGGTCCTGGGGCTGGATTACACGAATGAGGGAGAAATAGATACAGCTAGAGTGGAAGGTGTGACAAAGAAAGCAACCCTTTAAGGGCAGTAGAATCCATCCCAAAACAACAACAAAAAAGGAATAACTAGTTTGATGTGTTTGTGCTGCAAGGTCCAAAATTCAGCTTCCTGCACTGCATCAAAGGCATCTATATGAGGGCTGAGAATTTGAGGGTTAAAAAAATAAAGTTCTACTCATATTTGCAGAAAGGCTTTGTAAAAGCAAAGTCTCAAGTGCATTTTTTTTAATCAGCTTGCTGTGAACTAGCAGAATTCATCTCAATGGCTGCAGTTTTGGGTCTGCCTTATAATAAGCTAACATTCCTACCCCAATTTTTGGGTTTCCCTTCATATTGAGGGGACTGGGGCGAATGGTTTCAGCTCAGATTGGCTAGCAATCCTGGTGCTTTATTTGTGATTTACATCCTTGGCTTGCTTTTGCTCTCCGGTTGTGACACTTCATGCAGTGACTTTCTGGCCTTCTTCCAGCCCTATGATTTTTAAAAGCATCCGATCATCAGCAAGGAAAAATCAAGCCGTTCATGACCTCCCATGTGCCCTGGTGAATTGAAGACCAGCCTGCTAGACTATCTAAGGCCAAACCCACTTGAGGTGTCAACAAATACTGAAGCATGGCAAAGTGGGCACACCTGAGACTGGCTGTGGCTAGGTACAGAATGGGGAGAAAGAGAAGAAGGGGCTGAGTCCCATTTCAGTCTAGAGCAGGGATCTGCAACCTTTAAGACAAAAAGAGCCACTTGGACCCATTTCCGAAGAAAAAAAAACTGGGAGCCGCAAAACTCGTCCTTATAAAAATAACTTTTTTGTCACTTTTTTATTATTTCTTTGTTTGACCCCTCAGAATTACTCCTCCTCATAGAAATAAACGTTAAATTAACAAGTTACCTTTTTTTGTGTGTGTGTTCTTCACTCCCCTTCAAAACAGTGACCAGCGTACATGCCCCTCACAACGTAGCGGGCGGGCGGGAAGGTGACGTTGGGACGGTGCGTGACTAACGCACGCACCGCCCCCATGCGACATCACAGCCAGTACAGCGCCCGCCACAGTGGGGAGTGTCGGGGCGCACAATGTGCCTCCTCCCCTCGCTAGTATCCACCCCGGAGCCGGGGCAAAGGTGTAAAAGAGCCACATGTGGCTCCGGAGCCGCGGGTTGCAGACCCCTGGTCTAGAGGAAAGCAATGGTTTGGGGAGCTCTGGGAGTTGCAGGAAGAATCATTTCTGACACCAAAGCTTCACAACCAGCAGACAAATTCACTCTGCTTTAGACTGTAAAGAGGGGATTGCTCATATGACTGAATGCTCCTTTGTACCTCAGGGACGCGGGTGGCGCTGTGGGTTAAACCACAGGGCCTAGGACTTGCCGATCAGAAGGTCGGCGGTTCGAATCCCCACGACGGGGTGAGCTCCCGTTGCTCGGTCCCTGCTCCTGCCACCCTAGCAGTTCAAAAGCACATCCAAGTGCAAGTAGATAAATAGGTACCGCTCCAGCGAGAAGGTAAACGGTGTTTCCGTGCACTGCTCTGGTTCACCAGAAGTGGCTTAGTCATGCTGGCCACATGACCCGGAAGCTGTTTGCAGACAAACGCCGGCTCCCTCGGCCAATAAAGTGAGATGAGCGCCGCAACCCCAGAGTTGGTCACAACTGGACCTAATGGTCAGAGGTCCCTTTACCTTTTTATCTTTAAAAAAATATTCTAGATGTAGAAAACTAGATGCAAGGGAGAAAAGTTCCGAGTGTAGCTTTCTCCCCAACATGATAATTTTGGAAGTGTAATTTTTTCTTTTTACACCAAGCAACATTCAGTCACATAAGCCCTTATTTGCAGTTTGAAGTGGTGCAGGCTAGTTTTTCTCACCTGCTGCTGCTTGTGAGAAACAAGTCCTAAGAAATACCACTGCACTCTCAAAGGGAGACAGGAGATCTAAGACAAGAGATGATGCTCATTCTCAGTGGGAAAACCAGCCAGTGCAGGTTTGCAGGAAGGAAGCAAAGGTGACACAGCCTGGGAAAGACCTATACAGTCCCTTGGAGCCTAGACTAGATGCTTCCATCCCAAGAGAGAGAGAGAGAGAGAGAGAGAGAGAGAGAGAGAGAGAGAGAGAGAGAGAGAGAGAGAGAGTGCAGGTGTAAGGAAGAGAGGGCTTTGCATATACCTGAGCTAAGCTTCCATCTTCTATCATAGTGTCAAATTCATTGTTCATCAACTCGGCAAGGAAATCTTCTATCTCATCCAGCTCCAAGTCAGCTACAGAGAAGAAGGTAGACAAGAAGTTAAAAGCCTGTGTAGAAAAGAGGAAAGAATTCAGTGATTCAAGTGGCCAGGAACTCCGTAAGAGATGCTAGAAAACGGGTATGGGGACCTGTTGGCCCTCTCAGATGTTGCTGCGCTGCAGCTTCCATCATTCTTGACCACTGGCCTTGCTGGCTGGGGATGATGGGAGTTGCAAGTCCAACAACATTGGATGAGGGGTGGTGCACAGGTTCCTCCATCCCAATCATAAAGGTGGGGATTCAGGCTCACAGAGAGTACCCTGCCCAAATGAACCCCAAAGCCCCCAGATGTAATCATTCAACCTAACTCCCTTGCCAGATGCTCTGCTCGATTCTGCAAGAACCTCTCTGGCTGCTACTTCTAGGTGACTGTGAGACCAGCCTGACTTGAGCACCACAACACAAAATAAAATGAGGCACCCACCATGTTGTGCCAAACACAGGGCAGACCCAAAGTCTGTGGGTCTCCTGTCTGATGTTCTGCCTTTTAGTGGACCGGGTTAGTATTTGTCCTGTTCCTGATGTTCACAGATGAATACTTTGATTATTCTTATTTTCTGTTGTGGATTTTACATGTTTGATGTTGCTCTGTAATTTAATATTTCTTAAGTTGCTTTGAGATGTTTTGTTAACAGCTATGAGCACATATAATAGTAACAATAATAGGTTTATCTTCCATGGAGTCTGCTATCTGGTTCAACAGAACATTATCTTGTTTAGGGACCTCACCATTGCTTTGAAAGTATTGCTCCACAGCCTCCACCATCCATTCAGCTTTCTCTTGGCTGTACGCCCCTCCAAAGCCGTTTTCAACTGCGACCTGCATCAGAAGATGACAAAGCTACATTCATAAAAGAGAGTAGTTAGGCAGTTTTGAAGGAAGCAAACTCCAAGCTAATGAGTTGAGGTTGCTTGGAGTGAAGACACAGATATCAAGAGTGCTGGGGCTGGTTTAATACTATCTTCACACAAGGTGATATCCAATGTTGATATAGCCAGAGTAGATCCATTGAAAATCAAATGACTTAAGTAACCAAACTCCATGGATTTTAATGGGCCAACTCTACATATGACTTAGCTGATACCACTCACATGTTTTCAGTCCTGGTTTGCACTACAATAATGTAACAAAACAGTTTTGGGGGTTTTCAGCTGTGTTTCAGAAGATGAATTAGGGGAAAACCACTTCCTCCTTTGTCACAGATGTGTTATGGCCATGATGGGCAAGGCATCTACTGGGTAGCGTCAATGGCATCACCAAACCACCTCCAACAATCCTTGGAATCTTCATTTTTTCATTTAAGATGGAGAAACATAAATGTGTGTCAAAATAGTCTGCCTAAAGCACAAAGGAGGGGGCATGAGTGACAGCCCACACGTACAGTGACACAGCTTTCCATTTTCCTGTTGATGAAGACCTCTGTATAATAACTAAAAATAAAGAAGTGACCCACATTGTCACCCCTGGTTATTTCAAATCTCCTGGTTCATTTTTTAAAATAAATTTTAATGGGGCTTATAAAGAAAAATATAAAGATTATTATCAAATATCATTTTTTTGTCCAAACTAAAACATTAATCTAAAAGCAAAAAAGAGAAAGAGGTAGAAAAAAGGAATAGAAAAAGATTGAGAGAAATTAAGAAGCTAAAGAACTTCTGATTCCTCATCTGACCACTACAGTGGTACCTCTAGATACCACTCTAGATACCATTCATTTCTAGTAATCATAACCTTCAATCCTCAAATCCCAATGTCATCATTTCTTTTTCTTTTTAATGCAAAGCCTATGAGAGGTTTCCAATCTTCAGTAAATATTAACAATGACTTTTCTCTGATTAAACATGTCAGTTTTGTCATCTCAGCTAAGTCCATTAATTTTAGCAAAATCTTTTGGTTCTTCAGAATCATGCAACACTGAGAACATCAGGCCTAAGGCCTCCCTAGTCCGGGATCCAGTTTCCTACAGTGCCCAACCAGAAGCCCACAGGCAGGAGAGAAGGACAATAGCACTTTCCCACTGCTGCTTCCTGACAGCTGGTGTTCAGAGAGGCATGCTGCCTGATTCTAGAGACAGCATGCAGCCATGACGGCTAGTAGTCATTGACAGCCTTACCCTCCATGAATAAGTCTATTCCCTTTCAAAGCCGTCTAAGTTGGTAGCCATCACTACACCTTGGGGAAGCAAATTCTACAGGTTAACTGCACTGCTTGAATATGTTGCTGCCTTTTGTCTGGCATGTTTATTCAGATGTCAGTCGCAGAGTGCTTATGCCTAGGTGAGTGTTCTTTGGATTATAGCCAGTTTCCACCGGTATTATTTTTTCCAGGATGTTTATCAGGTGCACATAGTTGTGTAACGAGTTCCTATTCAACAGCAGAGCATGCTAACCAACTGTAACTATTAATTGGCTCAACACCAGTTGTGCATGTAGGTACCATATTGAACCCCTTTGGCACAGAGTTCAAAGTTCTGAAAATTATACTTATTCAGGAGGTATTTTTGTATGCCATATTAAAACTTTTACAGATCTGTGGCTTCTAGATAGGAAAAAGGAGTACTTTTCTAGTTGTATTTTTGAAGTTGAGAATTCAGTTTTTGTGATAGCTACTCAGCCCCTAAGAAATTGATTAGTTTTAATTTCTTCCATTCTTTTTCTGGACACATGTACAACAGGGACCATGCTTAGAAACAGTGATGGGAGGTGGAAAATTTCCCAGTTCACAATTTTTCTATGGATGTCTTTCAGTTTCACAAGGTTTCATAAGGTTCGTAAGTAATAATGAATGAATGCCGGCTGCAAATATTGTACTGGGCAAGCTTGGCAGTTTCAAAGTTTTTAGCTTTGTTTATTAAATACAATTAAAATAAATATGTTAAATTAGATCACAATCTAGGCATCATAGAATTCTCCAATGCCAACTTACAAACATTTTGCAGTTTTCCAGAAAACCCACATCATGGCTTAGAAATACATCTAGCGGGAGCTGATATAATAAAGTTAAAAAGTAATGCTTAAAATGATGTTATGGTTGCAGAGAAAAGTTACCACCATTTGTACGTGTACATAAATAGCAGCAGAGAAGACACATTTACAGCCTCACCCAGTGCATTTTTACCCCTAAATCCTGGCCTGTATTTTGCCAGAACGAAGGTGGCAACCCTACACACCAGCAACCAAAGTGCACAGTAAAGTATGAAGTCCGCTTCCATCTGCCTCACACTTTGCTTTAAAAGCACATTTCCTTTTTCTACTATTATCTGAGCTCATGGGAAACAACATGAGGCAGTGATGGTCAACAATTTGGATGGATTTAAAGGACGATGAGACTAATAATAATAATAATAATAATAATAATAATAATAATAATAATAATTTATTTATACCCCACGCTCCCCACCCAGAGGCGGGCTCAGAGTGGCTAACATCAAATATAAATTACAATAAAACGTAATAGGGGGGAAAAAACAATTAAAATATGGCTTAAAATACAGCTTAAAATGCAGCCTCATTTTAGTAGTAACTCATAAATCAAGACCATCAATGGAGGAAACATCAGATATTCACCCGAGCCAGCTATACATGCTGTTCCCATATGGGCCAGCAAAAAAGCCAAGGGAAAATTTATATACCAAATCCTATATAAGGGGTCAAAGTGAGTCCAAGCCGAAGGCCAGGCAGAACAGCTGCATCTTGCAGGCCATGCGGAAAGATGTCAAATCCTGCAGGGCCCTAGTCTCTTGTGACAGAGCGTTCCACCAAATCGGGGCCACTGCTGAAAGGGCCCTGGTCCTAGTTGAAACCAATCTAACCTCCCTGAGACTTGGGACCTCCAAAGTGTTATTTATGGACCCTAATGTTCTCCGTGGGACATACCAGGAGATGCGGTCCTGTAGGTACAAGGGCCCTAAGCTGCATAGAGCTTTAAAGGTCAAAACCAGCACCTTAAACCTGACCCTGTACTCCACCGGGTGCCAGTGCAGCTGGTAAAGCACTGGATGAATGTGATCCCACGGCAAAGACCCTGTAAGGAGCCTCGCCGCGGCATTCTGCACCCACTGGAATTTCTGGGTGAGCCCCGCGTAGAGCAAGTTACAGTAATCAAGCCTGGAGGTGACCATCGCATGGATCACTGTGGCCAGATCAGGGCAAGAAAGGGAAGGGACCAACTGCTTAATATGGCAAAGATGGACAAATGCCACCTTTGCTGTGGCTGCAACCTGCGCCTCCATAGAAAGGGAGGTGTCAAAGGTTGCACCCAAACTCTTGATAGAATCCGTGTAGCAGAGAGCTATTGATGGCTATGAGCCAAGACAGCTTTGTTCAGCCTCCCCGGTATGCCTCTGAATGCCACGTGCTGGAAGTGCAGGAGGGGAGAGAAGTCAGATTAGCCTCAACCAGAGCCAGGGCCTTTTCAACACTGGCCTGGTGGAACGCTCTGCCACATGAGACCAGGGCCCTGCAGGATCTGATTTCTTTCTGCAGGGCCTGTAAGACAGAGTTGTTCCGCCTGGCCTTTGGCTTGGAATCAATTTGACTCTTTTTTGATTCTCTTTCTTTTTCCTTTCTCCTTCTGTGCTGGAATTCCTATTTGGGGACTTCCCTGGCTTTTTTCTGGCCCATGTAGGACCAGTCTGGATAGTTAGCCTTGGTGAAGACTTAACGTTTTCATCCCGCCAAAAAGTTTTTGATTTGAGTTTCCACTGAAATGAGGCTGCAGTGTGATGTAGCGGTTAAGAGCGGTGGACTCGTAATCTGGGGAACTGGGTTCAATTCCCCGCTCCTCCACATGCAGTTGCTGGGTGACCTTGGGCCAGTCACACTTCTTTGAATCTCTCAGCCCCACTCACCTCACAGAGTGCTTGTTGTGGAGGAGGAAGGGAAAGGAGATTGTTATTCACTTTGAGACTCCTTCGGGTAGTGATAAAGCGGGATATCAAAGCCAAACTCTTCTTCTTTTAATGTTGTATTTTAATTTTTTTAAAGTTGTATTTCAATCAATTGTTTTTATATCGGTTGTTAGCCTCCCTGAGCCCAGTCTTGGCTGGGTATAAATAAAAAATTTATTATTATTATTATTATTATTATTGCTTTGCTCATGTCCTGCTTGCATGAGAGCAGGATGCTGGAGGAGATGCGCCACCCGCCTGACCCAGAGGGGCTCTTCTTATGTTCTTAAGCCCACTCCGCATTCTTTGAACCTGCAGCTGCAGGAAGGAAATGCACTTTGCACATGCTCGCCCTCCACGCGGCCTCTTTTGCTGCCTGCCTGCCTGCCTGCCTCCGCCCCCCGCTCCTCTCCCCGCTCCCTACCTGCAGAGCAGGCCAGCTGCCCAGGACAGCCTCGACCCCTTCTCGGAAGAGGCCACGTGCCTCCGCCCGCGGAGTCGCCATCACCGAGCGGCAGGCAGTCACGAGGCCGAGCGCCGAGCTATCGAGGAGCCGAGGAAATGGCAGGCGGGCAGGCGGAAGGAGCCGAGCGCCGAGCCCGCGAGCGCCCCTCTCCTTTGTCAACAAAGGCAGAATCCGGCAGCGGAGCCGCTTCGAGCCCAGCCGGCGGCGCGTCCAACCTCCCGCCCCAAAGCATGCAATATTCCTGGACGCCATCTAAACACAAGGCGATGTGTTGCTGGTCTTCCTCCGATGCTTGTTGCCAAATGCCACTGGACGGCGTTGGAAACCACGCTTGTGGGAACATTAACTTGGCAGACAGCCGCCATCCATGCAGCTACGATTCAGGCATCATCATGGAAAGCTAGGCAATCTCAGCTGGAATCGCAGAAAGTCGCTGACTTTCTGAAGACTTCAGTGGCTGCCTGGCAGGATGCCACAGATCGGAACCCAGCCATGATCCTGCAGTTTTTTTTGTCTTCTGCTCTCACCACAGCGGCACAAGGAGCAACACGGCTCCCCTCCACCAACTGCCCGCTCCCACTGGCAGCATTTTAAGGGGGGACACCTGTTGAATGAGTTAACCACTGTGGTAGCCCGCCCCCATATGCAATGCCCTAGCCAATTCATTTCATATATCAATAGTCCTACCCACCCTATTGATATATAAAATCTAAAATTTTATAACTATGTATAGATTTTGTAACTCTATACGATGATTTTTTTTAAATCGATTTTGTAGCTCTATAAACTGGCTCGGGTATTTCATTTGGGGTAAACTCAGATGGCTGACAGCCACCCAATTGCATAGCAAAAAACTCGGTTCTGCCCCCTGCCAACAAAAAGCCTGCCCCCCTAGAATAATGATGATGATGATGATAATAATAATAATAATAATAATAATAATAATAATAATAATAATAAAATATTTATATCACGCCCTCCCCAGCCAAAGCCGGGCTCAGAGCAGCTAACAACAATAAAAGTAACACAGCATTCTAAAATCAATTCATGGCAACCATTGGGTTAGAGTTCTATGAGGATTACCAAAGGAAGGGGTCTGACTGTGCCTCGGCCAAAGGCCTGGTGGAACACTTCTGTCTTGCAGGCCCTGCGGAAAGATGTCTGCACCCGCTGGAGTTTCTGGGTCAGTCTCAAGGGCGGCCCCACGTAGAGTAAGTTACAATAATCAAGTCTGGAGGTGACTGTCACGTGGATCACAGTGGCTAGGTCAGGGCCACAGTAAAATAAATAATGGCTGCGCCCATGCCCAGGGGGCCAATGAGTGGTGGTGTGGTCATCAGACCATGGCTCTTCTGAGACCTTTGGTCAGTGCTTGACTTAGCTGGCAGACCTGGAAAACATCTCACAAACACTAATGTATCTTCTCTCCATGAATGGCAGGAAGCCATTTAGCTGGGGAAAACCTTTCCCGCCAAGGGCAAGCAGATATGAGATCTTTCTCAGGTCAAACCTGAGGACCAAATAAAGCCAAGAATGCTTCCAGATGACCTGTTTATTCTGATTTGTTTTCTGGGAGAGAAGGCAATGTTGGCTATTTATTGAGAATTCATTCAGACTTGTTTGTGGGGAGGTTAGATAATGTTGCATCAAGCAAATTTTATCCCACACTTTCAAGTGCATGTCCCTATCACTATCCTTATCGCAAAAAGTCCAGTCTTTTGGGGAAGAGGATTTATTGTGCAATAACTCCCAATCAAGTATAACGATACAATCTGAATTTGCCTGCAAGTGATTGAAAATCACACAAAAATAGTGCCAGTCTGGGAGCACCTTAAGAGAACTGCAGGAAGCAAGGGGAAGAATGTGGACTGATAACATCATGCATGATGGCAAAATAAAAACAGTCACAGGTATTTGAGTGCCTCCTTCCTTCCGTTCACAAAGTTCTAGATCCTGGAATTTCTGATCTTGACACTATCTTCAGTCTTTATTTCAATTATTACTTCCCAGTGCAGATTCTCCTTACATTCCAGCCAAAAAACATACCTCAGGACCCAATGTGAGATTATGAGAGTAGAAGATCTGCCCGGCAATGGGGCAAAATCCTGGGTAGGGGATCTTTATTGATTTTTTTTTTACAGCCAGACACTAATAACTGATTCTCTGAACACATCTCACATCTTTGCTGAATTCCATCAGGAAAATTATGGATCAGGTGCCTCGTGGCACAAAACCCACAAGAGCACAAATAGGCATTGTCCTCTAGTGACTTGCAACACAAACTGATACATGTCTACTCAGAAGTAAGCTCCACTGTATTCAATGGGTTTTTCTCCCAGGGAATGGGTATATAGGAGTGCAGGAATATAATCTATATCTGTAGTTTCTTTCCAGAAAGATGTGCATATTGTTTGAAGTTGATAACATTTGTTTTCTGCTGCTTTGTTTGGAAAAAAGGGGGACCATGGGGCAGCAGAAGATAGCATGCCGTGGATTTAAAAAAAATCTTTTAAAAACCTGTTCCAGTAGAACAATTGTTATAGAAAATAATAGGGGTATTGGCTTTTGCTGCCCAGTTCCCCAAGGGACTGAGTCCTCTATGTCCACGATGAATGGATGGAGGCAAGATCCATAGAAAGAAAGGCAGATCTTTGTTGCAACAGTTCCCTCCTCTCCTTGCAAGGAGGTAGGAGAGACCCAGAACAATGATGCGAAAGCCCCTATAAAGACAGCGCAAGACCACACTCCAAAATATCATACATACATCACATAAGGAGGGAGTCTCCAGCAAAAAATTGAGAGTGTTGCTTCTCTCCTGCCAGGATACCTGATGATGCCTTACTTGGTTGCATTTTCTGGGTAGCCTGGCCATTCCTTTTAGATGGTAAATACTTTAAGTTCCTGAATCGCTTATGCATATTGATAGTTTGCTCAGCCTGATACTTGCCAGACTGTATTTGCAAGGAGGTGGAAGCCCCTACAGTCCAAAGATAATTGGAAAGCTTTTCCCATTTCCTTCCTCCTTGCAGGTCAATTATATTTAATTATATTTAATATTTGAGGTCAATTTGTCAAATTGTGCTTCAGGATTGCTCTCCTGTACTATTTCAGTCACCTAGTTGATATACTTATGTTTTTGTGTTTGCCGTGAACATTTATTCTACATTTGAGAGCTTAGAATTCCTACAACTCCTTCACGCCTTCTCTTGTCAACACTGAGGTAACTCCCGTTAAAATGCGCGGCAACGCAACGACCCCCCGCCCCATCCCTTCCCATTACTGGAGGCAAAGCAAAATGGCCGACGTGGAATCTCACCCGCCGCTACTCTCCCTCCACATTCCCCGCTCGCCCGCCCGCTTTCTTCCCACAAGAAGAAACTACAATTCCCAAGAAACCCCGCGCGCAAATAGTCCGATGCCAAGGCTTTGCGGGGGGGGGGGGAGAGAGAGCTGCTGCTGGCAGACGCAGTCAAGTCAATGGGGATTATCCTCTCTCTCTCTCTCTCTCTCTCCCCTGGCGCGCGCTGCCTCTCCGCCCTCCTTCCCCGCCTCATCTTAGCGGGCGATGGTGAGGAAACGGAGGTTTCAGCAGCTGGGGGGGGTCTTTTCTAGGGGTAGTTTCAGTGGCTGTGGAGAAGTAGTTGCCCAAGAGTGAGGGGGGGGCGCTTTACCCGCCCCCCCCAAGAAGAAAGGTCAGTGAACTAAAATGGAGGTTCGGTCGGAGAAGGTCTTGGGGACTCCCGAGGCGCTCCGCTCCTCAGTGCAAAAGTCCCGCGAATCACCTTTCCGAAAGCTCACATACGTGCCCTGCTCCCTTGCAAGGGGCTCAAGGCAGCCTCCGGGCCGCCAGCCGCTTTCCTCACCACAATAACCCGGTGAGGTAGGACAGGCGGAGAGAGGGGGGCTGGCCTGAGGCCGCCCAGAAGGGATTGAAGGCGGTGTCTTGGCGGGCATCGCCTAGGCTGGGTCTCAAACGGGATGGGGATATGGTTGCGGGCATCGATCAAGCCGGAGTTTCTGAGCCCTGCAGCGTTTTGCTTTTGCCTCTGGTCCTCCTTTCCCTTGTCACTTTCCGCTGTAGATTTCCCTCACACATGTCCTAAATTCGGGAGGCAATATGCTTACAGTATTTGGCTAGGGGAGCTGATCTGAATGAAGCAGAAATTGGATATGATAATATGGAGTAAGAAGGGGGACATTAGCTTTGAGTACTTGTGCATGAAAGAACTGAAAGGGCCACTCCTTTTAATTCTGAGAATAACTAAAGCATGCCATTCCTTCACCCTGGCAGCAACACATCACAGGAATGCATTCCCTAGTTCATATTTTGAGGACATGAGGTTCCAAACTACTCTTTTACAGTATTGGTCATCTGCAGTGTGCTAGTTGCTGCCCCAGAATACAGTTTATATCTCTGTCCAAGGTTTTCCAGCACACTTTCTGCTTGCAGGAAAGCAGGTCGCTTTTGGGATATTGGTCTCCTGTTTCTTACGGGCTTTCAATTAAAAACAACAACACATTTTTGAGTGGATGGTCAAACAAAGCAGTGCTATAAAAATGGCCCCTGTAATCGGAGGCATATTCTTTGTGGGACTGAGATTGTGTGTGTGTTTATCCCTGGAGATGCAAGGGATTGAACCACTGCATTCAAAGTGAACGCTCCACCACTGAGCTATGGCCCTCCACGAGTGGTTTTCTTACACAGCAATGCTGACCTCAATATTTATGGGATATATCTTCCAGCACACCAAGGGTTGTACATCGACCAGTCTCTGAAGACTGATAAGGATTATGATTGGATCAACTGGCAATAGTTATAAATTCTGTATAGGATAGTAGTCCTGTGCCTTCACTAGGTCAGTGGTAGAACATCTGCTTTGCATACAGAAGGTTTCAAGTTCAATCTCTGGCATCTCCAGATAGGGGTGAGAGAGACTCCTGCCTGAAACCTTTGGGAGCTGCTGCTAGTCAGTGAGGCAATACTGAGATAGGTGAACCAATGGTCTGACTCAGTATATGGAGGCATCTTATGTTCCTAACAGAAAAGGGAATTTCAGCATATGCAGGTTTTTCTACTATACTGTGATGGGAGGAAGCGGACTGTTTGGAATACTTCTTTTTACGAGGTTTAGGAGCCCTGTTTTTATTGAAGCAGGTAGTACTAAGGGTGTTCTTTTTGTGAATGCATTTCAGTAAGAGCCAAAAGCAATTGTCTCAGCAGAATAGTTGAAATGCAGTGAGTCTATTCAAAAACCATGAAAGTCAGCTTTTGGTGATTAGGCTCTAGTATTCCTGCTGTTCCATTAGTTTGGTGGTTTTCAATGTTCCTGTATTTGAGAAACCCCTTTCCCATTTATTTATTTTGCTGGTGAGCCCTTGAGTGTTGCAGTGGATTTTGGAAAGTGGGGTACAGATTTCTCCTTAGGCTTGTTTCACTCATGGAACAGAAAGGGGTGCTATAAATTGTATTTTATCACTTCAGACTGCAGGTGGGGTTGCCATTTTTTATGCTCCTGCATGTAAAAATGTTCCCTGCAAGAAGAACACCAGCATGTTGAGAAGAAAAGGACTGTCTACCACAACATTTTTGTCTTCTGCTTTAGCTTTTAACTGTGGAGCATTCAAAACTCTGTTGCCCAACCTCCAGTCTGAAGTGGTACAATCCATTCTGCTACATCTGAACTCATACCCCCTCAGTCACAGACTATTGAGTGGTATTCAGCTAAGTTTTACTTAGAATAGAACCACTGAAATGAATGAACATGATTAAGACCTGTCCATTAATTTCAATAGGTCTACTATGAGTGAAATGTAATTGACTATTACTTCTGTACTTTGTAAATGGGATGTGGGTGGCGTTGTGGGTTAAACCACAGAGCCTAGGGCTTGCTGATCAGAAGGTCGGTGGTTCGAATCCCCACGACGGGGTGAGCTCCCGTTGCTCGGTCCCTGCTCCTGCCAACCTAGCAGTTCGAAAGCACGTCAAAGTGCAAGTAGATAAATAGGTATTGCTCCGGTAAAAAGGTAAACGGCATTTCTGTGCGCTGCTCTGGTTCGCCAGAAGCGGCTTAGTCATGTACGCCAACTCCTTCAGCCAATAAAGTGAGATGAGCGCCGCAACCCCAGAGTCGTCCATAACTGGTCAGGGGTCCCCTTATCTTTACCTTTACTGTACTTTGTGTTCTGATGATACACACGTGTTCTGCAGCAGGCACCACCTCTTTTAAAATGGTGTTTTCCATGTTTGTTTTTATAATTTGTGTTTGTTTTTTAAATTTACTTGTATTTAAACCATTTAAAATCCTGATTAATCAGTATGTCATTTTTAATTAACAAAAGTTTTAAAATTGATTGAAGCTCTAGAATAAATGTGGAAGTATGTGTGATCTTTTCAGTTTTGTTTCTGGTGTTGGAAGATGAGAGAGTATTTTCAATGAAGTATATGTTAGAAAGACAATGGTTGTGGAAATTGGTGTAATTTTCATGTTTTTATTTTCGCATTGAACTGTGAGTTTGGTAGTGTATGAGCATCAAATGTGATTTACTTCTGATTAAAATGTGCAAATTTGTGGTTGCTATGTATGTTATAGTTGCATTTGTAAATTTGTGGTTGCTGTTCTGTTCCTGCACAAGAGCTGCTGAGAACGTGAGGCTGCCTGTGTGTGCGCACGCACGTTTTGCTGAGCTTGGCATAGTCATGCTAGCACATCTTTAAACCGACTAAATTAAATGACATGTGTCTGCAGAAGAAGTGAGCTAATACTATCACCATGTCTTATTTCTGCCTACTTAATGCTCTCCCAGAGAGTGGAAATCTCCACTGCTGAAGATGGGAAAGAACATATTCGTTTGACATCCGGGTGTTCTGCCTTTATACACCATCCATCTCTGTGTATCTTTCTCCCCCTCTCTTTTATAGGGCAGATGGTTTACCCCATGTAGTTTGCTTCATTGAGACTTTGTTGGCATGTCAAGCTGTACGAGGGCTGCCTCTGCTTCCATCTCCTCCTCCTCCTCCTCCTGCTCTCTGTGTATATATGGAGGGGTTTCCTCCGAATAGTACAGCCCAGACAGAAGGTAGAAGGGAGAGGATTGCTCTTCACCTGCTTATCAGACGAGGTTCACCATTACCCGGAAGTTCTTCCTTGTAAGGAGGTGGGGGTCTTTTCCCCCCTTGATGCAGTAAGCATCCCCCACCTCCTTTTCACTGCTTCCATGGGGTTTGTTTGAGAGGAGTCCACAGAGATGGAGAGATGCCTCCCCGCGGGCGCTAGCCCAAACCTTATACACTTGGGTAAGGAGGGGGTGGTCTAGGGATGGTTTTTGTTCCCTGAATGATGGGTGGGTAGTAAGAAGAGAGATCGCAAAAGAGGAGGGGGTCTGGGCGGCTTTTGTGCATGTGACTACAGTATGTCTGGATGAATCGCCGTGCTGAGCACTGTTGGGAGTATTGGTGGTTGGAGTAGAAAATGGATCCGGCCGGGGATTTATGTTATTATCTAAAGTACAGTACCAATACTTAGAAATTAAATTATTTGAAATCAACACGACTTAGTTCCTAGAAAATATGTGCAGCCTTGAGGAATCAATTGGTGTCCCCCCCTCCAGGCTGGGGGTGATTTAATCTGTGAGTGATATTTGGTGTTCAAAAGACAGGTGTGTGGGGGGTCACGATGGATGGAATTTCTTTGTTGGGTGAGTCATGTGCTCAAAAATGATGAGGCAGGGAGGAACGATAGAGCTGGAATTTTATACTGATATTTTATTTAGCATGTGGAGGAAAGAGGCAGAGTACGTGTGTATAGAATTCCAATGGACTAGATAGGGGAAGAGAAGAAAGCCTCTTCTTAAATTATTTGTGGCTTTTACTCTCATTGTTCCACAATGTCCTATTAACCACATGCCTAAAACCCCCCTCTATTTTCCCTTTTGTATGTGCTTTCTATTATTGTTTGTTTGCATCTACCCTCCTGTGTTGTGGTATCAACCTCATTCTGCGGGATTTTTTTTTAAAAGACCTTTTGTGTGTGGCTGTGTAGTTCCTCCACCCCTAGGAATTTTGCAGACTGAATTCATCAGTGGGATTTTTTTCCTCATAGAGGGGAGAGTGTATATGTAGATTGTGTTTGTTTTAAAATAACTGTGGCTACAATACTAAACACACTTCCGGGGGAATATCCTCCACGGGACATCCTGGGACTTTCTTCTGAGTAAACATGCATAGGATTGTGCTGTTTGAGTAATTTAGCTTTGTTGGTGAAATATTTCAATTGGGATGGGTGGGGGGTTTGATCAGCACTTCCATCTGGGGCATTTCTTCTTGTCTGATCACCCAAGTTAAATATATAGTTCCTTTGCTTTCCTTAGATGGGTTTTCATTAATTGTTCTTCAGAACCATTGCAGCTGTTTGTCTGTTTTGTACCTTATATCATGTTATTTTTTGATACTTTAATATCCAGCTGCCTTTAGGTTGCATTTGAAATGAAAGTCATGTAATAGTAGGGACAAATAGGTTGGTGAGTGCTTTCTGCATACTTTTGTTGTGCATTAAAAAGTAACACTCAGACAAACCCAGGTTTCCTAGTTGTATTATGGAATTTTGCTCATGGTTTGAGACTGTAAAAAAAAAAAAGGCATTTAAATATATCCTGCAGCTATCTAGGTTCCTGGTTTAGTTCCTGTTGCCGGCAGAAAGGTAAGAACTTGGGAGCTGAGCAGCAGATTTTATTATCTGGGTCATGAAAGTGGAAATAAAGTCCCCCGTGACTTAGAATTTTGGCTGCTAGATATCCATTTGTCTCAGAAAGGTGCAATGCATAGATCAAGATTCCATTAATCTCTTGTTGCTTTGGCAGTATGGAAGGATCTCTGGCAATAGGGTGGTGGTGGTGGAGTCCCTCAGAGGGTGTTGCTGTTGCAGAATTCTGTGATTTATTCACACCACTCATCAGAAGGAGCCCTCTGTTCCCTGTCCATGAGTTTATTGCTAGTGTCTGCAATTATGATTTTTGAAAAAATACAAGCCTCCTTAGAACAGAACCTGAAAGCAGAAGCAATTCAGATTATTTTAAGTTACTGTTGAAATGTACATTTTAAATAAAAGTCGTGTAGAGTTCCAACAGTTCAAAAAATATATATTAGCCAGCTGTTATTTGTTTGCATATCTTTCGGGAGCATAGCAGACAGTTTTGACTTGTAGCTGAACCCAAATACTGCCGTTGGTCAAAGACCAAGACTCCTTAAAAGAGGTTGGGTCCCTTACTGAATAGTTTAAGCATCAGAGACTATGCATTTCAGCACTAGCCTGGTAGCCATGGGCAACAAGGAATTCCATGTAGGTGAGTGAGATGGAGTGCTTTGTCCCTTTTCTGCAGCCAGCATAGAAACACAACAGACTGCAGAAGGGATCAAACTCATCATCACTCGTCAGCTAGCCCCAAGTAGGTTAGTATAAATTTCTCCTTTTTGCATTCTTATAGCTTTTGTGGATTTCTTTACAAGGTTGTATTATTTTGTAGAGTTAACAACAATTTTACCTAATATAGTATCTTATCCATCTTTTTAATTTGTTTGTGGGTGACTTTTAAAAAGTGGCAGCAAATGACTCCTATTGAAACCTGAGGCATTTAGAACAGGACCAGAAAGGGACCAGAGCTCCCTTTATCAACCCTATTAAGCTAGATAAGCTTGGATTTTGTGTAAAATTTCAGAGAACTGTTCTGTTTCTTGGACCTAGTAGTAAACCCTAACACTAGACTTTGTACCTCTCTCAAAATAAGAGGTGGGCATTCCTTCCCTCCATAGGCATGGTTAGTTCTGGACTTCTCCTTGAGTGTTGGGCAGGAGATTGCTTTGGGATTATTGTTTTAGTTTTGTATGCTGCCTTTTTGCTTCCTATAGTCACTTCTCAGTATCCAACATGATATGGATTCTTCCCTTTTTTTATATACCTGCCTTCTGAGCCATAGTAGGTGATGCTAGCAGTTTTTATTTTGCCTAAAGTATGGAGGAACATTGAGTAAAAGAGACAGTCAAAGACTGAATTGGAAGTATAGGTAGTTCTGTGAACATTGTGATCAAATATGGAGGACCAAATCACACTTCTGATAGTACAGATAGAGAAAGCATTGCTTTTAAGTCAGGGTTCCTGGTTTGTCTTATGTTTCTTTTCTACTGGCTAGAATATGTAGATTTAGCATAGTTACCAATGCTTGTTTACTGATCATAATGAATATGGTACTATCTGTTTAAACTCTCCTAAATGCCTCAAACAGCTTTTACCTAATTTGCAGGTGAACTTTTCCCAGTCCTGAATATAGCTTGAGTATATGGCACTTTGTCAAATGATCAGCTACAAAGTCACAGCTGTTCTCTATTCCAAGAGTAGCAGACATTTTAAATGTTAAATCATTTTTTTCTGCATAGGTGAGGTTGAGACATTTCCTTGACATTTCTGAAGTCTATGTTATATTCAAGAGTTGATATTCTGGCAGATGCTGCATTTGTAACACTTCTGGCTCTTCCCATGCCTTGTCCAGGGTTTTCAACGTAGTCTTTAAGAATGAACACATGGGAAGAGTAGCTTTTGCATATTGTGAAGAAAGCGTACTGGAGAAAATCTTTTGGGTGAAATCCAGTTCAAGCGGAACAGCTTTCGATCCAGCTGAGGAGTCTGCTAACATAAGTGAAGGGAAGGTGATTTTTTGCTGATTTTCTCCTTCCCCCTGCAGCACCTTCCACACTATTCTGGAGGGTCACCCAACAGTTTGGAACAAATTTTCAACAGGCATGGTGGGAAGGGCAAATTGTCAAAAATCACCTCTCCTTGCCTAACGTTAGTAGACACCTCAGGTGGGTCAAAAGCCATTCTATGAGCAAAATGGCAACGTTTTATTTCACCCTTTGTTTATAGAAACGTTAATGATGATGATGATAATAATAATAATAATAATAATAATAATAATAATAATAATGGAGTTTTTAAAGAACAAAATACCCTGTGATTTCATATTCTTATTCTTCTTCCCATAAAATATTAATAGTCATTTAGATAGTGCTTTCTTAGTGTTGAGCCTTCTTTCTATATGTTATCAAAGTAATTCTAATAAAGATGAGGGGCTGAAGTTGAGTCTTCTCAGCAGTCACCCAGTGAGTTCATGGCTAAGGTGAGCTCCTGGCTTGCATCTAAAACCCTTAGTTCCTATGCTGCTGCTGCTTTCATTCATGCTGGACAGCTTATTTAAAGTGGCTTAAGCTTCAATCACTTTTTGACTTAGCCAAAAACCAATCCTACATCTAATTTCTGGCTAACAGCTACTATACATCTATGTTCATAGCTTGTCCGATTGTGGAAGGTAGCCAAAACTTGTGAGCTGGCTCTTTTTAACTTTATAGATGTGCTGATTTGTTAACCAGAATCTCTATTTTTCTCTGTCGGTAAAACTGTAACCTCTTCCATCTATGAATGCTATTTTGAAACAAAGTTCAGCATCAACTATGACAAGTAGGAACCAATGTAGAAATCATTTTGACGCTAAGGCAATTTCAGTTACTGTGGTTGTTAGAGATTTGTTTCTGACACTGAATGTGTTGATCATTTGTATTATAATTGTATGGCCAAGCCCACCCATCAAACTTACTCAAAAGAAAATTTTCTAGACTGGCCTTTCTCATCTGTCATAGAGGACTCTGAGATCTCAGATCTCTTTATTGCAACCCTTCCTCCACCCTGCAGAGTTTTATACCCATGATAGCTAGAGACTCTGTTCCAAAATATTTATGTGCATTATTCAGATTACAGATATGATTAATCCTATAACTGAATCTGTTCTATTAGATGGCTAAGGTTTTGAAGAATCATGGATCAGGGAAGGGGAATCTGCTGTCTGGCCATTTGTTACCCTGCCCAGGTTTCTTTAATGTGAGTCAGAAGTTAATCCAGAAGCATTCAGTGCCAGAAGAGATATGATGGATTAGATAGTCATAGGTGGAAATAGCATTATTATTGTTTTTCTGTATAGAGTTGAATGGGACCTTGAGGATCATCCAGTTGAAGTTTCTGCAGTGGTAGGTTTCCATTGTTCTGCCATTTTTTTAAGGTTAAGGAAGATGATTGCATAACTTCTCTGGACGACTCATTCTAGTGCCCAACTATTTTTATAATATGGAAGAGTTTTCTGATATCTACCTTCAGCCTACTGCAACTGAAGCCTGTTACTCCCTCTTCTCATTGGCAACCATATTTAAAATATATGTTTATTGGCATATTTTATAAAATATGGTTACCAATGCTAGATAACATTACTTTAGCCCTGTTTAGGGAAGTTTTTAATGTTTGATGTTTTATTGTGTTTTTCATACTCTGTTGGGAGCCACCTAGAGTGGCTGGGGCAACCCAGTCAGATGGGCAGCATACAAATAATAAAATTACTATTATTATTATTAGCTGAGACCTAAGCAGTGCTAAACAAGGTCCGTATTGCTGCTTCCTATGGCTTAAATATAGCATTCTGTTAAAGGAGATGAACCCAAAATGGCATAGTAGATGCATTTTTTGGCAATCCTGTCTACTGCTGACTTGCTTTCAGTTGTGGCCAATTATAACCTTGGCCATTCTCCACTGTATTCAAGTCTAGATACTTTCTTCAATTTTGTTTTAAGTATTTTCCTCCCAAGTTGTAGCTGTTAAATTGCATTTTATTACTTTAAGACAAGACAGATAGCCAGTGCTTTCTCTCAGTAATTTTTTATCTGTTCTACTAGTTTTAGTCTGGCTAATTTGTGGGCTCAGTGCATTGTAACCCAACCACAGTCTCCATGGTTGGGATGACTAAAAGGTAAAACAAAATTGAACCCTGAATAAGTAAAAACATTAAATTGCCCCCAACATTTCCGTGATCACATAGTCTCTGTTTTCTAAGATGACATTGTGAGCAAATGAAGTAGTTGATTTAAAAAAGAACAAAAACAATGAACCTTTTTAAAACTAGCATTTGTGTATACAAGCTGGGGCTTCTCTGCAGTTAAGAGTCACCATGGGAATGTCACTGGCTCAGCTGGCTTTTGGCCTCAAGGGTGAACTGTTGATCATATGTCATATGTCTGCACCTGTTAGCATATTCACTTAGTACCATTTTTGCTAATGACCTTGGCAGCAAAGTTGCACCTGTGAATTCATTCACATTTTGCCCCATCTTGTCTTTTTGGTGGTGGTGGGGTAGCTATTAATAACATTTATTGTTACAGAGTGAGCAGGTTGTTATAATTAATTTTCACAGCATATATGAATTTAGAATTTCTTTTACCCTTTTGATTACATAAAGAGAGCAGAGCTACATAAATGAGATATTGATAGAATTTCACTGGCTTCTTTGGTATAATGTATCTGCTGTGTTGATCTGAGTATCACTAATCATTTCCTAGCCATAACATGGTGGTGGCAGACCTGCTGGCAAAGGTTGCCACAAATCCTAGTTATTTCGAGATATTTTGTCAGATGATTTTTGAAAATCCAATTTAATAATGGCTTGATTATAGTTCTAGCTACATGTTTAGCAACAAGCTGAAAGACTTCTCAATATTTGGTGAAGCAAATACTTCTTTTTACAAACATTTCTTTTTGTATTGTATGTTCTGCTATAGCTTAATAACACTGTCTTTAATAATGCTGTTTATCAGCCACCTAAGACAGAAGGCTTGCCGATCAGAAGGTCGTGGTTCGAAATCCTGCGACGGGGTGTGTTCCTGTTGTTCAGTCCTGGCTCCTGCCCACCTTGCAGTTCAAAAGCACGTCAAATTGCAAGTAGATAGATAGATAGGTACTGCTCCAGCGGGAAGGTAAACGGTGTTTCTGTGCGCTGCTCTGGTTCGCCAGAAGCAGCTTAGTCATGTTGGCCTGGAAGCTGTACGCTGGCTCCCTCGGCCAGTAAAGCGAGATGAGCGCTGCAAGCCCAGAGTTGTCCGTGACTGGACCTAATGGTCAGGGGTCCCTTTACCTTTACCTTTAAGACAGAATTAGACTGACAAGTCTGTAATATCCTTGGTCTACCTTTAAAAAAACTGGTATTGCTTTGACTACCTTCCAGTTCAAATATATAACTTAGTGATAAGTCACATACTTTTTGTAAAAGATCAGCAATTTCATACTTGAGTTCCTTTCAACTCTGGGTGAATGCCATCCAGCTTCAATAAGTTGCCAGTTTTGAACTTGACAATCAGTACTAAAACCACATCTAAAAATATTTGACATACAGTAGTTATTCTGATGCAATCCGCCAACACAGTTGTTCAGGTACAGGTAGCTCTCCAAAAGTTTCTTCAGTAAAGACAGAATTCATTTAGACTCCAGTACAATTTTCTTATCCATCTTCAGCACACATATTTATTTATTTATTTATTACATTTATATCTCATTATTCTCAGAGGAGCTCAAGGAGGCACACACAGTTCCCTCATCCCCATTTTATACTCACAGCAATCCTGTGAGATAGATTAGGCTGAAAGATGGTGGCAAACTCCAGATCACCCAGTAAACTTTCTGGTTGAGTGGGAATTTGAACCCTGGTCCCCCAGTCCTAGTCCACCACTGTTAATCAGCACACCACTGGCTCCTTTTAATGGCTTGTCATTTGATGATTCTACTGTCCTCAGTTTCCTGCTTGGGATAAACCAGACTTCCCCAGCCTGGTGTCCTCCAGGACTATTTATGAGATTACTAAAAAGGAAGGTTGCTTTTTATTTCTGAGTCTTTGAAATATACTTCAATGGAATATTTTTACCTGGTCTTTTTACCTGGTTTAATTTTACCTGGTTTAATTATGAAATGTTGCTGAAAAGTGAACTGAGATTGTTGACGGAAAAGAATGCTTTAACCCACGGTTGCTTTGCGAGATAGTTCAAATATTTGTTTTCTTTTCCCCCCTTGTGTTATATTTCTTCCCATATTGAAAGCTCACATTCAAAATATGCTTTCTCAAAGGAATATTTATCTAGCAGGGACCAGATACTTTTTGTCTTTAAAAGATGCTCAGGAGAACTGCAAAATAGTTTCCCGTAGACATGCTGTGATAATAGCTTCATAGGAGCCTTCTGTCAGGTACATTCTACTTAGCTGCTGAATGAACCACGAGATTTCAGCTAGCTCTGTTTAAAATGAATACATTGTCTTCCCTACTTCCCCAAGATTAAACTTTGATAAAACAGCATGGTTGGACTGAATTATTTCAGAAACAAATTATATATTTAAAAGCCTTTGATGAGCTGGTTACAAAGTAAGGTGAAGGGAAGCCAAGTAGATGTGCCTTTGTTGCAGTAACAGTACATATTTGTAAATAAACTTGGCATATGACTGCAAGTATCTAGAGGGTTTTAAAGGGAGTCCATTAACTCATCCATTTGCTTGAAGCTTTGTTGTTGTTGTATGCTAGCTGATTAAATGCATTTCCATTGAACAATTGATTTTTTTCTTTTTTACATTTGAAAGCTGTTTAAAAAAGCCTCAAAACCGCATTCAAAATCCCAAGCACCGTGGCCACAGTGCTACCTTCATAATACAACATGCTAGCAGGAAATACCAGTTTATCCGGACTTAATTATTAAGCATCCACAATGCACATTCATAACATGAGAATAGAAGTACTTCTTTCAGTTAATTTATAAGGAGCAATTGTGGTAAGGGCAGGACATAAGGGGAGTGGTGTCTAAGAAAAGCTGTTAGTTGGTTTCTGTTGTTCTGAGGCAGCATATGTCAATTTAGATACATACACTGCCGCAGATAAATGGCAGTACAGTATTAGGATTTTTGATCAACAGACTGGGGGTTCTGTTCCTTGCTCCCTTGTATGACCCAGTGAAAGCAATATGATTCCTGTGTGTGTATGTACATACTTCCTAATTTCTTTCTGTTTGAAAGTTTTTTGCATGGAGGTAGGCTTGAAAAAATGTTTTTATATAGTGTGAGGCCACAATATTCACTGGCCTTTCTAAGCATCCAATAAGAATTGGGATTTTGATAATTGTTTAGGTGAATGCAGTACTTTGTAATACAAATAATAAAGTGAGAGATGACCAACAGGAAAGGTGTATTTGAGAATGTTAGCATTAGTTTGGCTTTGGCAACTGAGTGAACTAATTTACAATAGTTGAGTAGGAGGGGAGGAGAGATACTTAGGTCAGCAAGTTCTTTTTGTACGTCAAACAATCAGTGCTTTTGTATACAGTATACTTGATGTAACAGAATATATTGAAGCCATTATTGTGTATGATTTGATCTATATTGCATGTAACTCTCATTGAGTTTAAAGCAATAATAAAGTTTCAGCAAAAAAAGAGGAAGAGCAAACAGGTTTGTGTTGCTGGGATTAAGGAAGACCAGATTAATTAAGTGAAAGCTGCGTTTTTGGTGGCTGGCTGCTTCGTATTTCACTTTCTAAAATGATCCTGTTTTCCCTCCCCTCCTTCTTGTTACAGGTTGCCATGGGAATCTTATGATAATCTGAGAGGAAATAAGTCCTGGTAACATTGCCGTTACTCATGATGTGCCTGAAGTGAAGAGGAAGGGAAACACTTAACATATCCAAGTGCCAAGGCTCTGCTGTGTCATGGCTACGGACTCTGGTGAATCAGCCAGCACAGAGGAATCAGAGAAACCTGATGGAGTCTCTATGGAAGGTAGGGACTCCTCTGCTGTTGCCCCTTTGACCATGGAGACCAGGACCAAAGAGGATGTCAACACACCTGCCTCTGGGGCAACTACAGAGAGGAAAAGGTTTTTCCGAAAGAGTGTGGAGATAATGGAGGATGAAAAGGCCTTGGAACCCACTCCAAAGGATGAACAGGAGCAGTTTGTGGTGGGTGACCAGAGGGTGGCTCATCTTTCTTCCAGCGGTCTGGTGGCAGGCCAGGAGGCCAGATGTGAGCATGGCTCGAAGGTGAATTTGGAAGCTTCTAAGGAAAGAACCAAGAAAGAAATAGAAGAGGAGGCTGAGATGAAGGCTGTGGCTACATCGCCTGGAGGAAGGTTTCTGAAATTCGACATTGAGCTGGGGAGAGGGGCCTTCAAAACAGTGTTCAAGGGCCTGGACACAGAAACCTGGGTAGAAGTCGCTTGGTGTGAATTGCAGGTTAGTGTAGATGAGTTCCATCGGTCATTCATGTGTCTGTCTGGTGTTCAGAAGGGCTAACTTTGTCCAGCTTTTGAGAGGTACATTTTGGGATATCCAGAAACCTACATGACTAGAGTGGTCATACTGCAGAGGCTTCTAATGCAGGAACTAGCAACTTGTATGGCTTCTTGAGAAAGCTGGCTTGCATTTTTTAAAAGAACAAGTTACTAGTCTTCATAGTTACAGATAAAAATATACAGTGGCACCTCGGGTTACATATGCTTCAGGTTACAGACGTTTCAGGTTACAGACTCCGCTAACCCAGAAATAGTACCTCGGGTTAAGAACTTTGCTTCAGGATGAGAACAGAAATCGTGCTCTGGCGGCACAGCAGCAGCATGAGGCCCCATTAGCTAAAGTGGTGCTTCAGGTTAAGAACAGTTTCAGGTTAAGAACGGACCTCCGGAACGAATTAAGTACTTAACCCGAGGTACCACGGTATTGCTATTTCTGCTAAATTCTTAGAAGCCAGAGATAATCTGCAATTGTTGGGCCACAGGTCTTTCGCTACTTCTGCCTCCTGCACTTCATTGCCACTTCTGAAGTATTAACAATTTTGATACCTTTTACTCAGTTCATGTCATAAACTGGGAAAACATCCAATCATGCAGTGCTTACCCCCTCCCAAATAAATAAACTGCACCAAATAAAGTGCACATGTTAAGTAAATTTATGCAAATTGTCAACAGAACTGGGTTTTGCTGTGGCTTCTGTAGGTTTTTTAAAGCACTGAATTTCAGTACCCCTTAGCTACATTCCTTGCCTATGATAGGATCTCACCTGAGTTGGTATTACTTCATACAGACTTTTATAATGTATAATACTGTAAGTATCTCAGATAGCAAGGAATTTCTTTTTTCCACCAGTTCACAAACCAACTGACTAATCAATATTTATTTATAAGTAAGCACGGGAAATAATTGCTTATAAATACATGGTTTACATTTGGTTTCTGAGTGGTTTCCTAAGCAGACACTATTAATGGGTGGTTTCCTCTAATTTAGGAGTTGAAGTATCATGTACCTTCAGACTATTATCTTAGTGGGATGTTCTCCCAGTGATGGAAGTGTATGTCGAAATGTGGCCATAAAGTTGGAGTATACACTAATTGCTCAGGAATGTGCTTGCCTCAATTTCCATTCTCAACTAGACATTGCCTACATTTCTTTCCCTTGCCCTCTTTGTTTTTGCCCTCTATCCATCTCTTGGTTCCATAGCTTCTGTCCTTTGCTATATCTTGACCCTTACTTTAGGCTCCTGTCTCCTCCTCCACTTCTGTTCTGTCCTATTCAGATAGAACTTGTCCCTAGGATTATTTTAGGAAAAGGCCTCATCAAATGTTGGCATCATGTGTATGGAAACATTGCTGAGGGATGGATGAATACTGATGCAGAAGTAGCCAAATTGGTGTGCTCTAGATGTTGTTGGACTACAACTCCTATAATTTCCAACCATTAGCTGTGCTGCCTGAGGCAGATGGGAGCTGAAGTCCATTAACGTAAGGGGAGCACTTTTAGCTACGTCTGGGTTCTTTAAAAATTTGCTTCTTCTTCTCCAGGTCTAGAGTGGTCACTCACTTCTCTTTACAGAAAGTAGTTCTGCTGATGTTGCTCATGCCTATGTGTCCACATTCATTCTTAAGTCTTTGCTTCCTTCCAGGTCTGTTAAGCACCACCACTTTTGCCCCTTGGTTGCTATGCTTGCTATGCTAGGATAGAGCTGCAAGTGGGCTGTGGTGTTATGGCTGGTGTGAGTGTCACAAGATGCTTTTTTCCAAATGCAGGTGAAACCTTTTGTGTGCAGTTCATTTGTAGTGCCCTTTGCCAAGTTTCTGACAATATTCCTGCCACAGGATGACCAGTTTTTTAAAAAGGGAACTATGGGCGTAGCCAGGATTTACTGGGGGGGGGGCAGGGCACCCATCTGCCATCCTCCTCTGTCTGGCTCTGTCTAGCAGATTCAGAATGAAATGTCTCAACAACAGTTCTTTAAAATTACTTTAAATTACATCCCCCCTCTGACCGTAACAACAACAAACGTAAGCTATGAACTCTGCACCAATCTGAATTCTGAACTTAAATAAACTGAACTATATCATTGACAAAGCCTGAGGGCTTTCTGCCGTATAAATAGCCTGTGAGAAACTTCCATTTGTTTCTACACAGGCCCTGCAGGTGCTTGCTTTCAGGAGAAATTGCTGGAAACTATGAGAAGCTTCCAGAACCAAACTACCTGTGATGTGACTGGTCAGTTGGCAGAAGCCACGCCTATCGCTCAGTTGGATTGCCAGTTGCTTCGCTAGAAAGCGCCACAACATACATCATCCAAATGACCTCCTTGAGAATTTCAATTTCAAATATCCTGATTATTTCTACATTTACTAAAGTATTTTTATTTATTCACTTGATGGGGGGGGGGGAGCCCGTAACTTCAATAGTTGTGCGTAAAAGGTGGCATTTTGGAAGGTGCGGGGATGACAAAAACTCAAAACAATGAAAGATGCAGAAATTCTATTCTTTTTTTTAAAAAAAAATTATTAACAGACCAATCAAATCAAATCACATTAATTCCAAATTACAAAGCCAAATTTTAATTTTTTGTTGGGGGTACCCATATTTCAAGTTCCGAAAGGGATCCAATCATCTTGTTGCTGCTGCTTTGATGTCTGTTCAAATGATGTTCCTTGTTGTTTTCCACATCTCTTCTTGTTGTTTTCATATATTTTTCCTTTTTCTTTGTGACCTCTGATAGTCTCCACAAGCGAGTTGAAACCAATTGTAGTCCTGTGTGGGTTTTTCCATTCATCCAAGGGTCATATTCAGACGGCTGCCGCTTTTCATCACTTCCATAAATAAACACACTCTTGCTGTCTACTCGTTAATCTTCACAGGTCTGTCACTCCCTTTCTCAGTCTTCTGAGGAGGTTCTGCCAGAAATCCCATATAAAAACAGATCCATAGCTTCCTCCTCCTCAGTCATCAGTCTTTCGACAGAACCTGCCAACATGGCGACTCCCTTTTTATTGCCGCGCCATTCCAAAAGCCCTTATTCTTTTCCGGATCTCCATACGCCAAACTTTTGGTTGATAATTCATTTCCACATAGTTTTTAATTGTCCCGCTTAGGTCAGTTATGCGATGGTTCTTTTTGGGGAGGGGTTCTTGGGTAATCACATAGAAGAAAAGGAAAAATGTCCCCCCCATCCAGTCCCGTTCCGACATACCAGCCCTTTGATGTTCTTCTTCATGATGAATTCCTGTTAAATCCAATCCGTCGCTCTTACTTCACAGAGGTCACTTCAGTTAGCAGTCTTCTCTAATTGTTCTCTAATTGTTTAATTCGAGCTCCTGCAGCCAGTTCGCGCGATCAGAGACAGCGTCTGGGAGAGCCGGCTCCCACGGAGGATGTGTGCCTAGTGCCTTCACCCCCTTCTTTCGAACTCGGGGGTGATTTATGGCAACCACAGGCAAGGCAGTGTTTCCCCATTCCCTGGGGTAAACAAGGGAGACTGCATACTCCCATATCAGCCTCTTAATTACCCCGTGTGAGCCGGACAGATGGTATTGTCGGCCATCTTCCAATGCGCTCCTGGTGGCCCCTCTAGAAATTCTATTCTTTACATCTTGCCATTCTACTCACTTAAGCCAGCAAAGCATTCTGGAGGTGGCAGCAAACAAGACACAAATAGACTTTGGGGTGAGGATATTAAAAAGGGACTAGACAAATTCCTGGTGAATGGGCCTATCAGAGGCTATTAGCCATTATAGCTTAAAGGAACTTCCAGGTTCAAAAACCTGTTGCTGAAGGAAAGTGGGAGAGCTGTTGCCTGCTAGCAAATTTATTGGAAACAGATACTGTACTTGGCTACTCTGGAAACAGGCTGCTTGACTAGGTGGGCCCTGATCCAGCAGGACTCTTACAATGTTTGGCATCTCTGTTGTCAAAGGTAGTTTATTTACTTGTTTTGTAATAATAAACTGGATGTGGGGTTGGACCAGATGAAGAAGAGTTTATTTGGATTTGATATCCCGCCTTTCACTCCCCTTCAGGAGTCTCATAGCGGCTAACATTCTCCTTTCCCTTCCTCCCCCACAACAAACACTCTGTGAGGTGAGTGGGGCTGAGAGACTTCAAAGAAGTGTGACTGGCCCAAGGTCACTCAGCAGCTGCATGTGGAGGAGCGGAGACTCGAACCCGGTTCCCCAGATTACGAGACTACCGCTCTTAACCACTACACCACACTGGCTCTCATGAACCTCAGGGGTCCCTTCCAACTTTCCCACTCTCTGATTCTATTGTGCCCCCATAGTTGTCCTGCTTTGGAACAGATAGACTGTAATAGAGGACTAAGCATATTATGTGAATAGCAGGTGAATGCATTAGAAAGACCATTCAGAGGGAAAGTACCATTTTAAAGAAAGCCAGGTCATTGCTTGCATTTTCTTTGTAATGGAAAATTGATTTGAGTAGCTATGATTCAAAAAACAGTGTGTGGTTGTTCCCTCACCCGCCCCCCCATACCCATCAGTGGGTGGTGGAATAACTACTGAATGCCTAATAATTGGTTTAATCTCCTCCACAGCTAGTTTAGCCTAAGCTCATCAGAATTTTCCATGCCATGCATCTAAACAGCTCCTCTGCAGTGCTGGCTGAGTTTAAAGCAAAGCTTATGCTGTGCCATATTTGTAGCCTTATCAGTTACAACATTCATTGATCCAGCACCGCAATCTATATTCTTTCCTCCAGCATTGTCCTGAGCACATTAAAAGAGTAATTTAGCAGGGCTGTTTGTTTGGATACAATGTCAAAACAATAAACACAACATGTGAGAATTTCAGTTGGTATGTTTGTTACTTAGACCTACTTTTAAATATATTTCAAAGTAAGCCCTATTGGAAGCATCAGAATTAAACTTATTGTGTTTATGAAAAAAGCTATATTTTAAACTCATTAATTACTGAATGAAAGTAAATTCTGGTCCTCAAGCTTAAGGAACGTGTTTGACCCCAGATCTTGGTTGTGAATCAACTCCAAGTATTGTTGGTCTGCAAAGCTTATATAGGCTCTTTTCTTAAAATATAGATGAAGGCATTTTAGCTCTGAACTCTTGCTGTGGTAGCAGATTCCATAGCTGGCCACCTCTCTGTGAAGAATGCTTTTGCTATCCCTGCCCAAATTGTTTGAGGGTAGAACATTGTCAGGAGACCTGGGTTTTATTCTTGGACTCGCTATTACTTTGCTGTGTGACTGGAATGTATCCTTTTTCTGTGCCCCATCAATAAAAAGTGGATGACATATTTGCAGGAAGATGTAAGGCTTCTTGAAAAGTGCAGTATGAGAAGTGCTGCATAACCTTTAGTCAAATCTTTTGGTACTTGTGATCATTCTAGGGCTTAGAGATGATTAATGCTAGACTGCATCTGCTAAGCTTTTGCTGGGGTTGCTTTAACTTTATCAGACGTAATAACTCATTGCCCACTTTACTGTCAGAATCTATTTTAAATCCATCTCAAAGTTTGCCCCAGAAACTTTCCATGCTAATTCCTCTTTCCTTGTGTGCATTGCAGGTAAGGAAGTAATTAAGTCAAATATACATCCCAGCACTGACAAGATTAAAAGATGTTTTATACATGAATGTCAGACCTAGATCACTTCCAGATAGCCTGTTTATTGAGCATTTGTCCTGATTTGTTTCCACATTTTCGGGGGGAGGTTAGATGAGATGGGCTGTTTATTGAGCATTCATTTTGAATGATTTGCATAGAGGTTATATGACATTGCATCAAATGATTGCTCTCCCACACTTTTCAATGCATTTTTCCATCACTTTTTTTTAGCTGCATTGTATTTTTATATTTTATTAACAGGTAGAGTTGGTTTTAATTGGAAATAATAAACTGCTCTGTGGAGGAAGTTCCTCAATAAGCAGGATATATTAAAATAAGTTTTTTTAACTCTTCCTGCCCTTTGTGATCCCAAGGACAGGTCACCATAGCAACTGTTATTTTTCATGTTCCAAAGATGCACATAACCACAGTCACTTAGAGACAACATGGGAGGGAGGGAGAATGAAATGTGTGTTCCATCCATCCTTGCTTCACACACTCCACTTAATTTATTACTTCCGGATTAATTATGTCGACCTGAAAAAGTTCAGAGGGTGGTGGTGCATAGGTGGCACTTTTCTGTGGTGACTCCACGTAATGTCTACCTCCCTACCTTCTGCCCTATCAGTCTCAGTGAGCACTAACCTCTACTGGTTTATTTATATATGTATTTATAAATAAAAGAATAAACACACACACACACACACACCTTTCAACAAAACCCTCAAGGCAGCTTGGTTTATGGCATTCCACAGATTTCCATCTTGCTGTATAGCATCTACATAACTGGAAGGGGTTGTCTGAAGAGTTGGGGGCATGGAGTCATCAGTAAGCTAAATGTCCTTTTCTATCAAGGAGAGCATGCTGAGCTGGTGTGTAGGATCAAACATCAGCTAACAAATTGGGATTTGATCAACTTCTGGGTGGTAGCTGTCTAAGTGATATTTAATCCAGACAGGATAGAGGTGTTTTTGGTTGATAGGACTAGTAATCCTGGGATAGTGATGCAGCTAGTTTGGGATGGGATTAGACTCACCATGGAAAATCAGGTCCACAGCCTGGGAATGCTCCTGGACCTGGCTTTGATCTGGATGTTCAGGTGGCAGAGTTCGCCCAATTTAAGCTGATATGCCAATGGTGCCTCTTTTGTGGGAGGGAAACTTAGGGTTGTATTCATCTAACCTCTATATGAAGTAGGTGCAAGAAATTAATGGACCTAAGTTAGTCATGGTGGATCTACTCTGAATGAAAATTTGTTGAATACAACCCCTGGGCGTGATCACTCATGCCTTAATTAAATTGACTGTCAGGAGCCATACTGTATCTCCAGAACTACAAAATCAATTTCATGCCCTCACCTCGGACACTGATTCTTGGCCCGAGGAGCAAGAACAGTGGTTGCAGATCTCAGAAGACACTGAGGTGGCAGTGAAAGGCACAGCGTACAGAATTCCAGCTGCTCCCCAGAGAAGGAAGAGACGTGTGGTGGCGGCGGCAGGTGACTCCCTACGGAGGGGGACAGAGGCGGCAGTGTGAGGAGGAATGGCTCTCCTTGACCTGATTGTCTTCCTTTCTGAATGACTGCCATAAGTATTGGAACTGAGTGCCAGTCCATTGGAACAACTTCTTAGTGCTTCTTTCCAGCATGTGTATGTCTTTTCAAAAGGAAATTACATCCCTGTTGGTTGGAAATTAAATAAGAAAAAAAAGTCATGTAGGAACAGCATGAAGGTTGCTCTCCGCTCTGAAAGCTTTGGTTAGCAGCAGCACTAACAGCTAAACGCGTAATTCTAGTGCACGTTTGCAGCTGAGCACTATGCTCACATTGTTTTTTGCAATCTATTTAGCATGGAATCCTTTGCTTTCACATTTTTTTAAAAAACCTCTGCCTTCTACATAATGGCAGATTTAACTATTTTTGGTCTTGCTAAACGGAAGTATCCGATATTGGTTCCTGTGTCTGGTAATTTTTATCCCCGAGTGAAACACTTCACTGGCACTGTAAAATGAGAAATACAAAACAGATAAAATGATTCTTTTTATTAGATTCTCTTCTGTTGCTGAAGACACATGCATACCTTCCAGTTACTTAGAGCTCTTTATCAACAGGAAGTTGGTTCAATAAAAGATCAGATTAATTAAAAGTGTTCTCTTTTCTACTTGCAATTTATGCACATTTAACTTGTGCACGTTCAGCTTTGCACACTGAACAAAAAAAAAAATCAAAAAGAGGTGGAAAGAGACTTTAGCAGTCCCATCCACCACTGAATCCAATTGGAACCCAACGTGTTTTGACTATACACAATTTTGGCTTTAGGCAATATCCGCACAGCATAATCCCCCTGCAAGTTTAGAGTTGCTTGTATGAGAAATTGATTCAAAAAGTATATGGTCTCAAAACATGGATTCAGTAAGGGTAGATCATATAATTGGTAGCAATACCAACAAGGCCATAAATTTATTATTTTACTACATTTAAAGAGATATTTGACCACATGGAATAAGGAAAGCAAATCTTTAATTTTAGAAAATGAAGATGAATGTAAAACTTTACAAGCATAAGTACCTTCTGCTTTTCATCAGTTGCCTATATGGCCCCCATCTTCCATCGCTTATATTTTTTAAGCCAGGCAAAATGTTTGCCCTTCTGCCCTCCAATATTAAGCAGCTATCAGATCTTCTGAGTGCCATTTAGACTATTGTTTATTTTGGCTTATTAAAAGGTAAGAGATTATGTTGGAACATCAGTCATTTTAAAAGGTAATCAACAAAAAGGAAACATAGAAAATGAACTAGTCATGGAAATTGGCTTCATAGGCAGGTGATCAGCACTTAAGTAAACAGTGGCTCTTTGTCTTTGTTCCAAAGCTGTTGGAAAAGTTTTGTCTTTGCAACTGCAAAGAGTGACTGACATTGGGATGTCTTACAAAGCATCAGACACTTATGTGGAAGGAAAAGAAAGTTTGGTGACAGAGGTCTGCTTAATTCTCAGATAAGCTGGTTAAAGCAGTAATGGTAGTTATCAAGAGTAGAACAATGTATGTAGCTGCTCCCTACAGATTTTAATATCTGTATGGATTGTAATTGCTGGCAGACATGGAGTGATTTATGGGAAGGTATTCTGTTGACCATAAGGGATGCGAGTGGTGCTGTGGGTTAAACCACTGAGCCTAGGGCTTGCCGATCAAAAGGTCAGCGGTTCAAATCCCCACGACAGGGTGAGCTCCCATTGCTTGGTCCCTGCTCCTGCCAACCTAGCAGTTCGAAAGCACAAAGTGCAAGTAGATAAATAGGTACCGCTCCAGCAGGAAGGTAAACAGCGTTTCTGTGTGCTGCTCTGGTTTGCCAGAAGTGACTTAGTCGTGATGGCCACATGACCCAGAAGCTGTACGCCGGCTCCCTCGGCCAATAAAGTGAGATGAGTGCCGCAAGTCCAGAGTCATCCACGACTGGACCTAATGGTCAGGGGTCCCTTTACCTTTACCTTTATTCTGTTGACCAGTCAGCCAATACAGCCAGGATTTGTGGTGCTATATGGTTACATGTGCAAAGCCACCCAGGGGCTTTCTGTTCTTAGCTTGGATTGCGCAGCTTTGAAGTAGAAAGTCTAGACTTGATGACATAAGCCCAAACTGACTGGCTGTGTTGCAGTTTCTGTACTATTTCTTGGGACCAGCTTTTAAGAGAAGATGATATATGAAAGAAATTGAAAGATCTGGACTGACTTCCCACTTTCTGCAGAAATCTATATTAGCATGGGTGGTATTCTTTAACCATTTGCAGCCCTTCGTTTCAACTATCTGCAAAAAATGGAGGGGAAAATTCTGTAAAACTCTTGTGAAGCTTTGATGGCTCTGCATACTGGGGTTAGTGAGTGCTGAAAGTGTATATGATTGTTTTTAGTTTCTAATGGTTAGAACCATCATGTTAATAATTATTGCACATGCTGTGTAAATGCAAACGCTGGTCCTTGTTCCAAAGAGGTTGTAGCTCAGTGGGCTTATATAAGTGAACAAGAGACCTCTTTTGCTAAGTAAGCATATGTTTCTTTTATTTAGTCATGGAAAATAAAAGATGACCCTGGAAGCAAACTACAGAAGAGACTCTGGGATTAAAACCTACTGTAAAAAATGACAATTGCATAAGTTAAGAAAGGGAAGCATAAGACCATTACATAATTTAATAGATTTTGCATAAAACTGTCTGTAAATGGTACGAACAGATCATTTGCCATTGTAACTTGTCACCTTTTTAAAAAGAACAACAAAACAAAGGCTTTAAAATCTATGCTGTTGTTAGGGAGGGAAAGAAATTAGCATATTATATAGTTCAGTGAAGCAGAAAAGTTTCCTGTTCCAGTGCCTGTTTTGCTAATGGCTTGATTTCTTGGTGGGCCAATTAACCATTTTTATGGTTGCTTGGAGTGCATTAGTGGGGATATTTAGCTTATAGTGAGTAGTCTCAGCAAGGCACTTTGTTGCATGACACCCACTAACATATACACCTTTCTATAACTAAGTGAGGACATTATACAGTAGTAAGTCCAACCATCTTAAGCATAAAACATCCCCAGCTGATGCCTGCCTTAATTTCTGAGGTAGGAGACAGCATATCTTCTTTCTGTACCTCATGCCACAGGATAACTGCTCTTCAATTTGGCAAGCTGTTTCTAATATGTAACTTTATTCTACTTTACAGTAGGTTATTTCTTTTCCTGTCTTCTGGGCAGGATGAACAATTCCCTGTTTTTCATTTTTTGAGATACATCTGTAAAACTCTCATATTAGCTCCCCGCCTCCTTTTCTTGAGGCCGTATATAATGAGCTGTTTCAAACTTTCTTCATGCTGTGTGCTTTCTAACCTAAACTTACTGTTTTCTAAATTATTTCCAGCTTAATGTTTCATGGAACAGAAATGCCCAGAACTGAACATGGCACTGCATGTGAGGTCTTGCTAGTGCTCAGTGAAATGCTACTAGCTATGTTTTACCTCCTCAGTTGGAGGCAGTATGCCCCTGAAGGCCAGTTGCTGGGAATCACAACTGGGGAATGCTATCATGCTCAGGTCTTTCTTACAGGCTTTCCTTTAGCATCTGGTCGGTCACTGAAAACAGAATTCTGAACTAGACAGATGTTCCATTGGCTTGATCCAGCAGGCTGTTCTTATGTACTTTTCCTGAGTCTTGCAAATGATAGTCCAGATTTCACATTCTCTGACCACTAGTACAAAGGCTGTTGTGCTAGCATAAGGGTGAGAATCATGGTTTGGCAAAATAAAATCCATCACAACTATTACACTAGCAGAAGTTGGTGAAACTGGTTGTGCAACAGGAAGTATTTGTGCTATAGTCATCTGTTGTGCAACCAGTCACAAGAACCATTCTGGCTTCTTGCACCTTCCCATTTATTTATTTATTTTATTTACCGTATTTGACTCCTTGGTCGCTTGTCACCTAGCAGGTGTCCAAGGGACAGAAGAACATAAACATAGGCACACTATAAAATAGAACCATTCTGCTAGTGCAACAGGGCTAAGGGACTTTCACTTAGCACCACATTGAACTTCGTTGATGGTTCTGCTGATCGCATAGCCAAAAATGGCATTTGTCTTTTGCATCCTAATTTTTGACTTATGGCTCAGTGGTTATTCTGGATAATCAGCTAACTGTTTAACCAGGAACTGAATTGTTGACAGTCAGCAATTGACCAATTAACAAAAGGTTCCATTTGAAACAAAGCTTGCTTGTTGTAAATTAACCTAGCGTGAATTTGGAGTGCAGTTTTAGGTGGGGCCTTTGATGCCAGTTCAGTTTGTGTGAACCAATGGGAAAAGGATGGTGTCCGATTCCTGAATGCTATTCAAAACTCATTATTGCCAATGGAAAATAAATGGCAAGAACAAATATATTCTTTCTCCTCCCCAAGCTAAATGTGCGTTTGTGTGGGAAAATTTTTTGGGGTGCACTACATATGTCATGAGTTCAAGTCTCTGTGTCAACAGTATCTCTTTATGGAATTTTAGGGGGGATGCTGAAAGTCATCTAGTCCAACCCCCCAAAGAATGCAGGAATCTCAACCAAAGCATCCCTGACAGATGGCCAGCCAACCTCTGCTTTAAAACGTACAAGGAAAGAGAGTCTACCACTTTCTGAGAGAGTCCGTTCCACTGTCAAACAGCTCTTACTGCAAGCTGATAAGTTGCATGACTTAATTGGTTGCATTAAGTCAATAACATCGAAAACAATTACTCTATAATCAGTTGCATTTCAACCAGCCTGAAGGAAACAATAAAATGTTTGCAGCTTTGCAAAATCACCCATCATCATTAATTTTGCAAATTGTTGCTTGCTGATCACTTGAACATAGGCACATAAAACAATTGAGTTGTTCGGAGATCCTTGATTTGTCTTTCCTGTAGAACTGTGTTGAGCAAAGTGGCTGTTCAGAGCCCCATCAGATGTGAAGAGGCCAGCAGTGCCCACTTCTCCTTGGGCTATTGGGGTTGGAGGGAAGACTGTATCCTCTTGGCATCTGTCCCTTTCATTATTGCTCCTTCCCTTTCTCATTGTGTTTCCTGGCTTTGCTGCATATATGTGCTGCCAAATTTATGCTAACTGAGCATCAGCCAAAGGAATTAAAGGGGATTGTTAACTTACAATCACTCATTTGCCGTCATGTTGAGTAGGGCTGATGCATTTTGTGGTATTTTATTTGTAAAGAGAGAGTTCTCTTAAAAGTGTGTGTGTGTGTGTGTGTGCGTGTGTGTGTGTTGTACATGTCTGTCCTCTTTGCCTGAATGTTTGGTTTGGGTTTAAGGCAATTTGGAAGTTTCGGTAGCAGGAAAAAGGAAATAATTTGCCTATGTATAACTTAGGTCAGCATTCATAACTGTTTTATTTTGATTCAATACTTAGATCATAAAGGCAGAAGTAGGTTGAAACGTAGCCCAAGGCACATCTTACACTTTTACCCTCCTCTTAAACACAGAATCCTCTGTTGAGCTAGTGTTTTGTTCTGTTGAGCTGAGTTTGCTGCATTTGTCCTTGAAGGAGGTTAGAGATCATCAGAAGCCTGGTACTGATATAAAGTGTTCTGAACTCAGCAAGTATTAAAATCATTTATTTTGACTTCCAGATGAGTGGCATCACTCCATAGTTCATCCACCAAAATGACCAGCAACCTCTGTGTTAGAACAAAACAGGACTGAAATAGACCTAGATAGTCTCATCCAGGAAACTGATTGCACAGCAACCTGCCACTCAAGCACTTGGGGTAGGAAGGGAATATTTGCAACTAGGTCTAGAGGGGAATTTTTCAGGATGAGTTGCAAAACTTCTTCATTTAGGGTGGTTGGAGAAGCCCTTCTTTGAAGGAAGTGTTGGTCCAATCTCTTCCTGGCTTGATATTATGAGCCAAGAAAAGCAAATGGTTAAGTATATACCATATTTTTCACTCTATAAGATGCACCAGACCACAAGACGCACCTAGTTTTTGGAGGAGGAAAACAAGAAAAAAAATATTCTGAATCTCAGAAGCCAGAACAGCAAGAGGGGTCGCTGCGCAGCGAAAGCAGTGATCCCTCTTGCTGTTCTGGCTTCTGGGATAGCTGCGCAGCCTGCATTCGCTCCATAAGACGCACACACTTCCCCTTACTTTTTAGGAGGGAAAAAGTGAGTCTTATAGAGCAAAAAATACGGTAGGTTGTACAGTATGTCCAAGGACTCTGTCCAGCAGCTGAATGAAACAAGCTTACGTGTGCTTTGGTTACCTTCCCTGGTGACCAAGTCAAGGCAAATATGAGTGGTTTCTATTCTCAAAGTGGTGGTGGTGGTGATGATGATGATGATGATAATTTATATACCTCCCTTTATCAAAAGATCCCAGGATGGTGCACAATACCAGAAATGCACTACAAAACACCAACGATAAAAACATAATAAAAACATAGTAAAAAGCATACACACAGCCTAATCGTAAAACAAACATATTAATAACACTCCTCTTTCCCTACACTTTTACAGGCCATAGATCATTTAATAGCCATAGGCCTGGGTTAAGAGAAATGCGTTTTCCTGGTATCTAAAGACATATAATGATGGCATCAGGGGAGTCTTTCTGGGGAGAGCATTCCACAATCTGAGCCATCACAGAAAAGACCCATTCTCTTGTTGCTACCCTCCAAAATTGGAGGGGGGGGAGCTAGAGAAGGGCCTCAGATGACAGGCACTACAATGTGTCAGAATGAGCCTCCTGAGGATTTATTCACACATCCCTGGCCAAGCTGGAGAAGGCCTTAGGCCACCAGAAGGACCTCCACTGGATGACACTGTGAGGATGCAGCAGTGTTGGAGAAATAATGTTTCTTTGCCATCACTGCCACTATTGAGTAAACCAAAGAAGGAGCTTTTACCTGAAATCGCGCAGACTTGCGGGGAGTCTTCTGCCATGTTCATTCAAATCAGCTTCCAAGCTGCGTCATTGCCTTCAGTTTTTTAGTATACCAGGGAGCCAGTCGGGTCCTGCTTAGTATATATAATCTGCAAGTGTGTAAAAACCAAAGGCATCTGGGAAAACTTTCTTGAATGTTTTTCTTACTTTAATGCTCCCCACGAAACAAATTTCTAGAAGCTTAGAATTTCTAGAAGCAGCACTTTTCATTCTTTTTGCTGACTATGGCTATATCCATTCATTGGGCAGTATCCAATGAAATACTGTAGGACTTCTAGTGGTGCATTCTAAGTTCCCCCTTCCTCTCCTCTTCCCATGCACTCCCTAAACCTGTTCTAGATTTCCTCACACAATCCAGAACAGAGGAAGGGGAGGGCATAGGTGTATGTGTGTAGGGGGAGAGGGAAGGGGAGGCGATTCTCTTCAGTTTCACAAAGGGAAGACCTTCTGTTAATTGAACTGCTTTGTTGGATATCACCCATTGCTTTTATCACTTGTGTTTGGTGTCTCTCTCACTGAGTGTTTAAAACAGCAGTGTGACCCATACTTGACCAACCTAGACCAGGAATAACAGCTACAACAAAACCAAGAAAGAGTCTTGTGGAACCCGATATACTATTTATTGTGGCATAAGTTTAATTAGATGCATGATAATGCTTACACAACATAATATAGTGATTCTTTGTACATCTTTTCTTCATTTTAGGACAGGAAGCTGACCAAAGCTGAGCAGCAGAGGTTTAAAGAAGAAGCTGAGATGCTCAAGGGATTGCAACATCCTAACATTGTCCGATTTTATGATTCCTGGGAATCAACTGTTAAAGGAAAGAAGTGCATTGTATTGGTAACTGAGCTGATGACATCTGGAACACTGAAGACGTATGTTTTTTCTTTCACAAATTTGATATAGTGTTTTTTTAAAAATGTATTTTCACACCTGCTGGGACTGTTTTCACCCACTCCCCCATTATGTGGTTGTATCGTAGACCAGACACATCAAAGTTCAGACACTTGGCACCAGAGCTGTGCCATATATGGCATATATGGGATATATGTAAATATCTTGCTACCCATCTGCGGCATGGTGGTTTGCTGATTAATCTGTATGGTTGAAATCTGCTTCATGTCAGTACAGTGCACTAAACAGTGTTGAATTTGAATATGAGGCAATCAGAATCAGTAAAGCCACAAGACTCATTGGTTGACCTTGAGTAAACCCTTATATGATAGGTGGAATAAAGGAAACAAAAACTGAATACAAATAAGCCTTTTAAAGTTCTATAGAAATTATAACCAGTGTAGTTAGCATTGATGGTTAAGTTTTCTTTGGGGTGGGATGGGGGTAGAAATAGGAGAGTGTACTGAGAAGTCTCTTGAGTCAGTGTTCCATGGCAGCAGTGAAGATCAACTAAATTGCAAAATTGCTGCAATTAACTGATTTTTAGGGATTACTGATTTCAAGCTGGCAGATCATATACATTATGTGACTTGGTTTTAATCAGGAAAGAAAGAAAATGTGCTGGGATTTTTGTACTGGGGCTGAGAAAGCATTTCTGACTATGTAGAAATTCTGTGTAAAAGAATATTATGGAATACACAGTGTAACAAGAAAGATGGAATGTATGACTGAGGGATGGAAGCCTATTCTGTAATTTTCGTCTAACCCTTCTCTAATTTCTACCACTACATTCCCACCCCCAGGGGTAGAAAACTGTTCAGCAAAAATTAAGGCTGTAAAGATAAATTTAAAATGTCAAATAACTTCATTTTTACATTGATGCTACTACTTGAATTTATAAGACCCCCCCAAAAAAGAGAACTTGTGAGTTTACCTGTGTGAAATTTCAAATTTATGGTGGGTCTCCCTTGTGAAAAGGCCTATAGCTCATCAATAAGTTACTGTATGAGATGTATAAATCAATGGGCCTTCTGTTAAGCTCCAAGAGAACTGAATGGCTCAGGATGTAACAATCAAAGGCACAATTTGTAATAGAAGCAAAAACCAAGAATGCTGCTGATAGCTAGAGAACAAACAAAATTAAATCATGCTTAATAGATATCAAAGGCATGGGAGACCTTTTCAATTGGAACTGAAAATGTCATAAAGTGGGTGCTTGTCAACTACGTATAGCTGGGCAGGGAATTCCAAAGTCTAGGTGCCACAGCAGAAAAGGTCCTGACTCGAGTAGCCACCCACCTTCCTTCTGAGCTGGGGTAGGAGTGAGGGGAGGGCCCTGGAAGCAGGGCCTGCAGATGATGATAATGCAGAGGTGGATTTACATGTGAGGGAGCAGATAGTCCACCAAAAACTCCAATTTTTGTTTGTAAGCACAGATTTCTGCATGTAAGCACTGTATTAATACAATAACATCTGCATGTCCAAATTAATAATTTGGCAGTCAAATGATGGATCACTTGAGATTTCCACAAGACAGTGGTGCCATAGGTCAGTGTCTGGTTGTTGGTGGTTCATGCCCATTCAGGGACAGCTGTTGACAGGATTCCTGCATTCCTGGAGGTTGGATTATATGACCCTCGGGGTCCCTTCGGACTCTACAATTCTGTTATTCTAAGGCCCACATATAGCACATTAGATGTGATTGTTATAAACAGTTGAGACAGATTTCCTTGTAGTATGCTGACTCCCTCTTTATCTTTTGGTATTCTAACCCAGTGATTATTTTTCATTTATGGAACCCCTGCTCATGTTGTGATATCCTGCAGAACCCAAACATCACAAAAACATATTAATATTATTGGAATATTACTCAGAATCACTGAAGTGTCAGTGTAAAATTCCACAGAAACTTGATTGAAAGCACTATGCAAGTGGATTAACTTGATGGGGTGGTTAACATCTGCGGTGTGGTGTTCTCTCTCATAGGTACTTAAAGCGTTTCAAAGTCATGAAGCCAAAGGTGTTAAGGAGCTGGTGCCGACAGATCTTGAAAGGGCTGCATTTTCTGCACACAAGGACCCCTCCTATCATCCACCGTGATTTGAAATGTGACAACATCTTCATCACGGGGCCCACTGGTTCAGTGAAGATTGGCGATCTGGGACTGGCCACCTTAATGCGCACATCGTTCGCTAAGAGTGTCATTGGTGAATATAGTGTGTTTGTGTACTCCACTGGAGAGCCACTTGTGGTGTCTCTCTCTTTGTCCTCAGTAGAGACTGGAATCTGCAATTGTATCCAAGCAGTGCTACTGCTATAGTGCATAAAGAGTTCAAGATCAGGCTTCCTAAAGTCTGCCTCTTGACTTGTTCCAGTGTAATGTTTCTGATCCACTGGAAGATTTTGACCATGAATGAAAAACATTTCTAACACACTCCAGTGTAATGGTTTTAGGTCCTAAATTCAGTACCCAAATTCTGCTGCCTCATAACTGAAATCTAGAGATTGAAGGGTGGACCCTAATACATGAGCTGCCATATTATGGTTACTCATCTGCATTAATTCATTCAAGGGCCATTTGCTAGGTTGAAGCCCCCTTGGCTTGTTCACACAAATCAAAGGCAGCTAACAAAAGTTTGAATACATGTGAAACATAAATCCAAACAAATAACAAGACTAAGCACACTAATAACAGAGTCCTTAAAGGTAAAGGTAAAGGTACCCCTGCCCGTACGGGCCAGTCGTGACCGACTCTGGGGTTGTGTGCTCATCTCACTTAAGAGGCCGGGAGCCGGCACCATCCGAAGACATTTCCGGGTCACGTGGCCAGCATGACAAAGCTCCACTGGCGAGCCAGCACCAGCGTCGCACACGGAAACACCGTTTACCTTCCCGCTATAAAGCGGTACCTATTTATCTACTTGCACTTAGGGGTGCTTTTGAACTGCTAGGTGGGCAGGAGCTGGGACCGAACGACGGGAGCTCACCCGGCTGCGGGGATTCGAACCACTATTACAGTATATAGGATGCTACTGCATGGAAAGAAGCAGCACTTGCAAAATGCTTGTTGGTGGACTGCAGCAGTCCAAAATGTGGAAAAACGTTAGCTTCTTTTTACTTTTTCTCCAGGAACTCCTGAATTTATGGCTCCTGAGATGTATGAAGAACATTATGATGAGTCTGTTGATGTCTATGCTTTTGGAATGTGTATGCTGGAGATGGCGACCTCTGAATACCCATATTCTGAATGCCAAAACGCAGCTCAAATCTACCGAAAAGTCACCAGTGTAGGTGTAAATGTAACTTCTTTGTTAGGGTAAACTTGTATATTGGGAGCTTAAGGCAACTAAGCCAATTATTCAGAACTAATGCTAGTCCTGTTGCCCTGCAAAGCAGCTGCTAAACTTAGCCTGGACTTATCTGGACATTGCTGAGTTTTTTCTAGAGTGACTGATAGTTTCAGGTGTGTCATCTGCAGAAGAAGTTTAACTACTGTTTGGTGTTCAGATGGCACAATATGCAAGGGTAAGCTTGCTTATTTTAGGCCAAAAAATGAATGGATGGTTCCTTAACCAAACTTTGTCTATTTATTTATTTATTTATGTATTTAATTTCTATACCACTCTTCACCTGAGGATCACAGGGCAGTTAACAATATTGAGCTGCATAAGTGTCAATCCCTGCATAATCTTTTCCTCCCAGCTTCATAGTCAGACTGGCAACTCAAATGATGTGTTCATTCAGACATCAAAAATAGCTTCCATGCATCTATTCTCTGGCTAATGTGTGTGGCTTGTTCTGTAGCTGTAATGAACTAGTTACACTGAAGGTCGGTGCAGTGTGTGTGTGTGTGTGTGTGTGTGTGAGAGAGAGAGAGAGAAAACAGATCAGAGGAGAAGGATTTTGTGGAAGTATTTAATAGTAAAATCACAAGGATTCTGCCTGTCATTGCCAAAGGTGCTCCCTCAAGTTACCAGTAGTTGCAGTTTTCACACTTTACCATATTATGGTATTTTCCCACTTGGCAATAAAGGTTGGTCAGGACTAGGTCAAAACACAATGGTGGGACAGAAGGAAAATCAAAATGATACTCTCTTTCTACTAATTAACATGGATGCAATTTATTGAGAAGTTGTCTTGTGCAAACTGTATTGTCATGAACAGGAGCTACTGTGCTTTTGCACAGCTGTTTATTTCTACAGTGCTCTGCTCTTCCTGGCGAATTGTGCCTTGTGGGCCTGAGCTCTCATTTCCCCCTCTGCTGCCTGTAATGACATCCCAAAACCAAACATTTGAAGCAGCTGCTTCACTTTGTTTCATGGTAGGGGAGCTGCTTCTGGGTATTGCCTAATGTACTTTTTTTATATGTACATTCAGAGTACAATATCATTTTAGCATACTAGCCAGAGTACTCAGATAGTTTTGATGATATTTATGTTTCTCCATGATGAAACTGATACTTTCCTTGATTGTACATTACATTATAATTTCCAGGAGTTGAGGATACATCCTGGAAAGACACTTTAGAGGTATAGAAGACAAAGATTCTCAGCTTTGTGACAAAAACATTTTGCAGGACACTTGTGTGTTCTGTGTCCTCAAAGAAAGCAACATTGGGGTGTAGCTTATTCTTTATTAGGTTAAGCTTCATGCACAGGAGAGAAAAGTTCTTATTTCTGGCTGAGAATGGCCAGATATGGGTAAGAAGAGATTAGTCAAATGAATTAGAATGATTTTTGACCCCTTTCACAATGCATATTACATAAAACCTGGATATCCAGCTTGATTTTGTTTAGAAGCAAAAGCTGGGATTTTAAGAAAAGGAATAATGGCTGCAGTTTGCAAGTCATTTGGGTGGTATTCACTGTGACTTATTTCCAAGTGAATGTCTTCAGGATAAGGGTTTATATGGTTAAGATCTACTGTACTAACTTAGGTTGCTTGGAGGAGCAGTTGGGGATTTTCCATAATTCTGTGTAGCTGCAATGGAGAGAACTCCTGCTGGGTATTATCTATTAACATCACTTCTATTCATCACTTCTCTCCTAGGGCATTAAACCTGCCAGTTTTAACAAGGTTATTGATCCAGAAGTGAAAGAGATCATTGAAGGTTGCATTCGACAAAACAAATCTGAAAGGTCAGCAGGTCTATTTTATTGTGCTCTTCCTCACTCGAAGTTGTGCACCCTAAATTTAAGGGGTGGTCATTGTGAGTTTAACTAGGGAGTTGTTGGTACAGGCAACAAAAAACCTGGTTAAGCAAAGCATTCCAGCTTTGCATAGTGCTTTTAAGCACCTGCATAATGCCTTTCGAAGAAAACTGGGAAGCTTTTACTGTTTCACTTTCCCTCCCCTCCCTGCAACAGCATGGTCTTGAGTGAAGGGAAATTAAGGTGTCTGCTTGATTTCCCCTGAAATACTGCTAAGTGCTTAAACTGTAAAACAGTGCCCATGTGGTGCGTATAGCAAGATGTTGATGCAGTTCTGTCTCAGAGAAGCTTGTATCTGTCTTTAATTGGATCTTTAAAACTTTTTGTTTAGTATTTTTTTGATTTTTCATAAATGCTGGCTGTCCAATTTTGTTGTTTTTAAATGCGGTTTGTCAGTTTTTAAGCAATTGTTCTTGTTTTTAAATTTTGTTTGTTTTTTGTGTGCTGAATAGGTGAGTTATAAACTTATTGGATAAATAAATGTAACACCTATCACAGAAGTCCCTCAGGGAACTTTAATATGGGATGAAAGCAACCCACCAGTTGTCAGTTATACCACTGGTGTGGGTAGGGCCAGATTTAGGTTTGATGAGGCCCTAAGCTACTGATGGGGCCCTTTATATGTCCAGCTGTCCCTTGTCAACAACAAATTGTCACTGTTTTTTGTGTTGAATATATGCTATATGGTAATTTATGGACCTAACAGGTCCATACACAACACAAAACACTGTTGCTGTATGTAAGGTTTTTTTGTTTTTTGTTTGTTTTGGAAATGTACATCCCGTTCTCCCCCCCCCCCTTTAAATTTCCCAAGGGAGTGGGACCCTAAGCTATAGCATGTTTAGCTTATACGTAAATCCAGCACTGGGTGTGGGTATCATAAGACACTCTGTGATTGCCCATTATTTTGTTGCCAGGTTATCCATCAAAGACCTTTTGAATCATGCCTTCTTTGCTGAGGACACTGGACTTAGAGTGGAACTGGCAGAGGATGATGACGGACTGAATTCTTCCCTGGCTTTGAGACTTTGGGTAGAGGATCCCAAGAAGCTGAAAGGCAAGCACAAAGATAATGAAGCCCTTGAGTTCAGCTTCAACTTGGAAACAGATGTCCCAGAGGAGGTGGCTTGTGAAATGGTATGTATTACCATTGCTTCCCTTACCTTTTTTCTTTCTGAGTTGACAGCGTCTCCAGCCGCTTCTTATTTGCTAAATTCCAAACATGGAGTTTACTGAACCATTTTTTTTATTCCCACTTTTACACTTTCCTTTAGAGAGTGTTGCATTTTTATTCTTTATTTCTTTGCTACGCTTTTATGTTGCCCAGTCACTGATGCTTTCTGGGCAGTTTATATGAAGGTTAAAACCATAAAACAAGACTATTGCCATGGGCAGCATAGGACGAAACGTTTTCCGTAGGGGTAAATCTTGACTTCTTTGTTGCACACGGTTCAAAGATTTGGTTTACAAGGAGAAATATTTTTGCAACCCAGTCCTACAGAGGATGACACAGAAGCAAATGTTTAGGAACGTCTCCCTGAGAACTAGGCTAGGCTAGAACTTTCTCCATGGAGCCAAACTAGAGGTTAAGTGGGAGTTCTGTGCCTTGAACTCCCCACCATTTCTTAAAAAGAAACCGCACAGGAGCAAAGGGGTATAACAACCCATCTCCATTCCGTGGCCTTGATCCAAAACTCTCTCTCCACCCATCTACCCAGCTGCTTTTCAAGAAACAAAAAAAGTCTGTGGGGGGAAAGTGGGGTTCCAGTCACAGAACTCCCACTTAACTTTAGCTTAATAGTGCACTCCACCCTGCTCAGAGCTGCAAGTTTAGTTTTCTGTGTGCAGGGAGACATTTGGACAGATAGTAGTGCATTTTACGTACAAGGCATAAGGTCACCTAAGGACTGGTCAGCTTCTTGCCAATGGGTGAGCATGATTTCTGAAGCTGTGGTTTTATACTCATTTACAGTATGTGAATCGTAAGCCAGCCAAGAGCTGATGAAGTTTTTGCATTAGTGTAAACAAGTCTCTTTCTCCCTCCTTTCCTCTTACGGTTTTGTTTCATTTATTCTCCTTTGCCCAAGTTATCTGTTTAGACTGCAGATTCTTCATTCTGCCTCACTGTTGCCTTGGTTTTGTTTTCACAAAACATTTGGCTACACAGCAACCTGACAAGTAACAGCTGATGGCTAATGATACTGCAAGGAGTCATATCAGTGCATCTGCTCATATGTATATGCGCACAATTGACTACTGCTTAAGCATCACCCACCAGCCAGCTATGAAGTCTCCTAAATTGTTGTTTCAGGATGCTTTGTTCTGTGTCTTATGAATGGCTCTGTGATGTTGTGCTCTAAAGCTGTTGTTTGGGTCTATTTTCCCTTTATTTTTCAACTAGGTTTGGATGTGACTATGCTAACAGTTGGTAGCTAAGAACCTCCCCTTTGACGGTTCCATTTTAATGCAAGACCTGTGCTTGAATTCCTTGTCTTTTAAACTGGATCACTACTTGAAAATATAACTGTACGTCCCATCAGTAGAAATCTGTCATAGATAATTCAAGGATTTAGCAAGAGCCACTTGTTACGTGACTGTTTTCATAATAATTCCTTTTCTGGAGTAGGATGGACAGTATTGTGGTTATATTTATCTTGTTCTAATTAACTTGTTCTAATCAAGTAACATAAATATCAGAGGTGGGGAATATCTGGCCCATGAGCCAAATGTGGACCACTAGGCCTCTCTCTCCATCCCTTGAGATTCCCCTAGGCCGTGCCCCTCACTGGCAAGGCCTTGGACCTTACTTGAGTGTTCTTACTTGCTTGGAATGTGTCCTTGAGCTGCAATGATGTCTCTTGTTTTCTGGAGAGGTGTGGCTTTTACATGCCTAGAACATAGTGTACTATCCAAAGGTAAGAGACAGATCTGTTGCTCTGTCCACTTTTGCTTCTGTCTCTACCCATTTTCATCACAGTATATTAATGTTGAAGACAGTCACATAAGTACTAATTAGTATTGATTCAGCCAATGTACTTGGCCTTAACCCATAGCCAAAGTGTAGCAGCACTTGAATTTGTGGGTCTATATCTTGCTTGCTGGACGCGGGTGGCGCTGTGGGTAAAACCTCAGCGCCTAGGACTTGCCGATCATATGGTCAGTGGTTTGAATCCCCGCGGCGGGGTGAGCTCCCGTCGTTCGGTCCCAGCTCCTGCCCACCTAGCAGTTCGAAAGCACTCTTAAGTGCAAGTAGATAAATAGGTACCGCTTTATAATGGGAAGGTAAACGCCGTTTCCGTGTGCTGCGCTGGTGCAGGCTCGCCAGTGCAGCTTCGTCATGCTGGCCATGTGACCCGGAAGTGTCTCCGGACAGCACTGGCCACCGGACTCTTAAGCGAGATGGGCGTGCAACCCCAGTCACGACTGGCCCGTACGGGCAGGGGTACCTTTACCTTTTTATCTTGCTTGCTGTATTGTTTGGCGCTCCATACAATAGGTCCAAGATTGATCTAGTATGTGGTCATTGCAAGTTCTGTTGTAATGGAACCCTGAGTTAATGTGAAATTACAGAAAAGCATTGCTAAACACCGATGGATACCAGTTCAGAGGAGCAGAGTTATACTTAATAGAACCGTTCTTTTTTGATGTCCAGGTGAAGTCAGGATTCTTCCACGAAAGTGATTCTAAAGCTGTGGCTAAGTCCATCCGGGATCGTGTCTCCCTAATCAAGAAGACAAGGGAGCGGAGGCAGGTGGGCTACCTGGAGGAGAGAAGAGACTCTCAAAGCAAGCTGCCAAGTGGGCTACCATTACTCCAGCCACAGGGCTCATCATTCACCACTCCTTCCCAACAGAGCAGGACGGAGTGCGAGGAAACAGAGGTGGACCAACATGTCCGACAGCAAATCCTTCAACAAATGCAGCACAGCTCCTCCATTGCTGGTAATGAGCAACCAAAGGCAGCCTGTCCTCCCAAATGCTATCCTGAACTAAGGTTATAAAGAGTGAATCAGAGCATCATTTTGTTCATCCAGATGCATCTCCACAAAGCATTTATTGAACTCCTGGCACTTTTCTGCTTTATTGGAGGTCAATTAGCATGTAAACTGTGACATGTATCTGTGGCAGTTGCCCACAGTTTGAATTGTTGGCTAATGTCATGTACATCGGTCTTTACCAATCTGATGCCCTTCAGATGTTTTGGACTAGAACTCCCATTAGATGTTTTGGGCTGAATCTCCAATCAGCCTCAGCCAGCACAGCCATGATGATCTGATGGGAGTTTTCTAATGGACAACCCTTTTGCTCACAACCATTTGCCTACTCAAAATTGCTGCTCAGCCCAGTTTCTTTCTCCTTTACTGATACAAAGACTTGTACCATTTTTTTTCCTCAGAAGGGAAAAGCAGCTTGGGGTAGCCAAGTTGTGTGGCCGTTTTGAGCCTTTTCCTCCTCTTCTACGCTGCAACTCTTCACACAACATAGAGCCACCTGCTTGCAGCCACTTTGCCCAATAAAAGAACATCTGAGGTCAGCAGCTACCCATGATGTTGCTCCCTGTTCAATTGATAGACGTGCCACACTGGAGTAGTGAAATTAGAACAGCAGGTTGATCGTACCTCCATGGCACTGTTGGCCAGGCAGAGCCACAAATGAAGCAACTGATTAAAAAAGTGTAGAATATGAATACCATTTGCTGGGTATCCTAAGTGGGGAGAGTTCTCTTGAACTCAAGTCCTGCTTTCGGGCTTCCCATGGGCATCTGGTTGGCCACTGTGAGAAAAGGATTCTGGACAAGATGAGCCTTTGGCCTGATCCAGCAGGGTTTTTAAAAAACATTTTTTCAAATGTAGTAGTTGTAGTTGTAGTAGTTGTTGTTGCTTACCCACCCTTCACCTTAAGGTCCCAGGCAGGTTACAACAATTAAAACGTAACATTAAAACAAGAGGGTCAAAACTAAGTACAATTCCAGTTACTGTACAAGAAGACATTTGATTATTCCCAACCCAGAGTAATGTTCCATTACAAATCAGACCTTATTTGGTGTTTTGTTTCCTTGTCACCATTTGTTTGGCATAAACATGTGATAATATTGCTTGGTTCCTTCACAAACCGCTCCATGTGTTGAATATTTCTGATAAGGATACTGGCTTAAAGGTCAGGAGTTAGTCCTTGCCAAAGAGCATATAGTTCCCAAAACAAGGCATGGTCATGGGTTGGTGTCACTGGCAGAGCTGAGAAGAATTCAATGAAGAAGCCTTTGTTGCCTGATTTCAGAATTTATATGGAATGCAAGTTTGTCATGTTTATGCCTGCATAGGATTACGTTCTGATAAGTAGCTTTATCCTCTTTTGTTTTCACAACCATCTTGTGGTGTAGGTTAGGTTATGGGAGCCTAAACCACTGAAGCTCATGAACCCTAGTTTAAACTCAGCACTCTATCCACTGCTCCAGACTGGCTCCTAGTAGAAGCAGGAGATAATATTCCAAAGAGGTTTGGGGCATAAGTACCTGAAGCATACAGTTCAGTGGCAGAGTACCTGCTTTGCATGCATAATATTCCAGGTTCAAGCCATGGCATCTCCACATAGTCCTGAATTCTCATTCTTGTCTGAAACTCTGGAGAGTTTCTGCTAGCAAGTATAGACAACATAGACCAAACTGAATGCGGTGGACCAGTGTTCTTACTTGATTTAAAGCAGCTTCCTGTGTTCCATGTAGAAAACTTAAGGATGCCAGCTTAAAAGCATAGGGTTAATTATTTTTTTTAAAGATTGGATCACCCTTCCTTGCCACCCTCAAGTAAATATTTGATCCTTGTAGATGAGGCATTTGTAGACAGCTCCTGTTATGCCCCTTGAATTCAGTGTAGCACTATAGCAGTTGTTCCATCAGCACAAGGTTTTCATCTTACCAGACAGAAAGATGTCTCCTCTCCTGGCCCCATGCAGTGTTCCCAATTTCGGGAGGTGGGGTATGGAGGGAGGAGAAGGGTGGAGAAGCTTCATTGTACTAGTGGACATCCTTTTGTGGGATTCCACCAATGGGGCCAGTTCATTAAGTCCAAGCGGTTTGTCTGCATGAGGCAGTGATAGGGAGAAGGATGGGAATTGTTATGGATTCTTCTGAAACAGCTTATCTTTTGTTATTTCCCTCCTCTTACACTGACGCAGCTGACAGTTTATCTGAGAGAGGAGCAGGTTCAGTTATACTTTCGGATGCCTCCAGCCAACATAGCCTGGCTTTCTCCTCGGAACAGATTATGGGCCCCCAACAGGCCCCCAATCTCTCACAAGCTGAAAACAGTGTTCAAGGACACATCTACGCTTCCCAGCAGCTGGTGGGACATTACCAATCGATGGCAGGGGTAAGTGACCTATCATTTTCTTAAATATGGTAAGAGAACTGCTTGTATCGAGTTTCTGGAAATGTTGTCGTGTCTGTGCTAGTCTTAGAGAAGGAATAAAATAAGATAGCTAAGGCAGTATCTTTTATTCAGTCGGCCTCTGTTGATTCAGGATACACAGAATTGAGATCTATGCAGAATTCTCTGACAATTATAAAACTTCCTGAGCTTAATGGTAGGATATAAGTTAAAAGGATATAAACAACATTTACTTGTATGGATTTTTCGGATAGAGGGGCATTAAACAAAATTGTGATTTCCCATCATTCTACCTTCCTTTTGCTCTCTGTGTATAGACCAGGCCTTTGTCTTTTTTAAAAAAATATAGAAGTCCACCGTTTAAAGGTCCTAGGTTTCTCTAGTCTATACATGTAGTAAAATCAAGATAGCCTAGAATGGGAGGAGTCCTGAACTTGTTCCACCATGTGTATCCAGAGGCACCCTTTATCATCCATTGAGTTTGCCTTTTTGTAGAATTATAGAATTGTAGAGTTGGAAGGGATCCCAAGGGATGCCTTGGAGGAGGAATGTTTTCCTAAGAATGGTAGTGAAAGGTGTAAGAGATGCGTGGGGACCCTTCCATACATTCTCGTAATCTGTTGGATTCTGCAGTAATGTAAGTAATGTTACAACAGTGTTTTGTGTGGCTCACCAATGGTATAGGTTCACAATCTCTGCTGTGGGTAACATGTCTCAGGATGATGTACCATTTCCCCAGGAGAATATGTTGCCGGAGAATGCAGGCAGGGCAGCTGAGACCAGGAGAGCTGAAGCACAGGCAATCAATTAGTTTTTCTATGAACGGTCCATTTAATTATCTTTTTGTTAGGTGCAACAACAGCCAGCAAATGTGGCCCACCCCAGCGCTTTACCACTAATCCAGAGTCAGCCTTCAACCCTACCCACCCACAGCTTGGCCCCCCCTGTGGTTCCTCAAGCCCAGGCGTCTCCTGTTGCACTTCAGCAGTTCACACCAAGGCTGGTAAGGGCTTCCAGGGATAGTCCGACTGATCTGATGGTCCTTTCAAACCGTCATTAAAATAGCATCTCACAAGGGCATCTTGGACTCTGAGCCATACGCCTACAAGGGACTTCACACCATGACCAGAGCAGGCAGTCACATAAAGTGGGAGATAACGTAGCAGGCGTTCTTGTTGTTGAAAAAGAAATCTGTCCGGATGATGTGTGCCGCTATGGAGAAGTTGCATGGGGCAAATGCGCAGCCTCTGGGTTGTGGTGGGGGGAACACCCCCCGAATGACATCAAATGTTGAACAGGTGACGGAGTTTGCTTCACAAGTCGAAGTGAAACTGCACATTGCAACATGTCCGTATGTAACACAAGCCTGATGGTCATTTCTTCACTGCAAAGGATTATCAAGAGGGGGCAATTTGCAATGAAGAAATGACAGGGGAGAAAGAGTGTCACTTTTCTTCTGAAACTTTTACTTCAATCTGCTCCTCCCCCCCCAGGGGATTTCACAGACATTTTGAACACTGTGCAGTGGAAGGGGAGACACTGATCTAATGTTTCACCTGCTTGCATTTTAACAGGGGGTTTGGTCTTAAGTGCATCACAAAATGATACCTAGTAGGTGCCATGGCACTCCGGCACCCATACCCCATTCAGTGGTCACAATAACAAGAACATAGGAACATATGGAAGCTGCCTTATGCAGAGTCAGATCATTGTTCCCTCCATCTCAGTAGTGCACACGGCGGCTCTCCAGAGTTTCATGTGGGTGTCTCTCTTAGCTCTACCTGGAGATGACAGAGATTGAACTGAGGACCTTCTTCTGTATGCAGAGGAGATGCTCTGCCCCTGGGTTGTGGCCCTGTTCTGTCAGCATCAGGAGCAGTGGTGGTGGTGCAAACATTTTCATGTACAGAGTATTGCTCTTTTATCTCAAAAGTATACATTACATGCAAATGTGTGCAATGGTATGCTGAACTAACTGCTTTAGGAGGGATAAGTGGCAGAAGAAAGACATTGCTCAATCCTTTCTCTACCCATTGCTTTCATACATTTGTAGGTAAAGGTAGCTTAGCTCTGAACACTTGGAAACTGATATCTCTGCAACAAGTTGTGTGCAGCAAGTGGAGAAACGCATGTTGCATAAAAATTAATTGTGCAGAAAGGCTCTTGCACAAGGCTGGGGAATCAGCTTGATAGGTGGGGCTGTGGTGGTTTGGTCATGGTGGACCTCACAAGGTGCCATACTTTATTTACAAAAGCACTGCTTTGGGAGAGGATGGAAGAACTCCACATTCCAGCAACAAGAAGTGACTCTTGCCTCTGAGGAGTTCTCACACTTGAGATACATTAGTCACAATTAAGCCCAAAATGGTCGCTTTTGTAAATAAATTATACCATTTACTTTACCATCTTGTGGAAAAACCACTTTGTAATTTTTGGGTGTGTCTGGAATTGATGCTGTCCTCCTTTTCTTAAGGCAGCTGCCTGAGCAGGCGTGCTTTAATCTGAATATCTGATCCCGTGACAGAGTTGTAGGAGTTTTTATATGATGCAGTGGAGGCTGAAGCTTGAATGATAAATTATAAGCTCTGTTTTAAGCAGAACTGAATGCACGCTAGGAAATGCTTGTAGAATGAAGCAGTGGCAGTCGGCTCCCTGTAGAATGTACCGGTATTCATAGAATGGACCAACCTTCATGAAAAATACCGGTAGTTCTTCCTCAGGCACCCTAAACATAAGAATTCAATCCATCATCCCACTCCTTCATTCTAGTTGGAACATAGCTAAGTTAAATACTGGCTGTCCAGCTACTGAAATACTTTTGAAATTGCAAAGAAGTGTTAGTGGTTCTTTGCTACTCTTCATATAGCTTACAGATAAGGTGGTTATTTTGGAGCACTGAAAGTGTGTTGCCAAGGTGATGGAATTTTACAAGCGGCTGTTTATTAACTTATACAAAATCCCTTGAATGTTGATGTTCCTTCTACAAGTTCTTTTTGTTATAGTCTTCTCAGAGTGATTCTTCTGTTGGTGGTGATGGTGAGGTTCCTTATAGTAAGATTTGGAGAAAGGACGATCAATTTAACCACTTTTTAAAATATCTTCTTCTCACCAGGCTCCAGATGCACAGGTATCCTACAGTGCAGAAGGGCAGACATTGGATGGATCCATCATGGGAGTCCCCCAGCAGATCTTGACAGCCACTTCCCCCCAGACTATCCCTGCACCACAGATGGTGAACCAACACCTGCCAGCTAACATACCGTTGACCTCTGCTGCTAGAATCGGTAGTCAGGCTCCAGCTGCTGCAGGATCAATGGAACTGGAGCATGCTTCTGCCAGCTTTGTGCCTGCTGGTCATTCACCTGTGCTACAGGGGCAGCCTTCAGTTCAGTTTGTCAACAATATGCCAAGTTTAGCACAGGCTCTTCCTAACCCTTCAGCTGTGCCGTCAGTTCCACAGGGAGTTACATCCATTCAACAACCCCAGCAAGTTCCCCAGCAGGTGTCAGTTCAACAGATGCCCCAGCAAGTACCCCAGCAGGTGGCACCCATGCAGCAGCCCCAGCAAATTGTTCAGCAGGTGGCACCTACACAGCAGGCTCCTCAACACATGGTGTCAACGCAGCAGGTTCCCCAGCAGGTGGCACCCATGCAGCAGACCCAACAGGTGGCACCCATGCAGCAGACCCAACAGGTGGCACCCATGCAGCAGACCCAGCAAGTTCCCCAGCAGGTGGCACCCATGCAGCAGACCCAACAGGTGGCACCCATGCAGCAGCCCCAGCAAGTTCCCCAGCAGGTGGCACCCATGCAGCAGCCCCAGCAAGTTCCCCAGCAGGTGGCACCCATGCAGCAGCCCCAGCAAGTTCCCCAGCAGGTGGCACCCATGCAGCAGCCCCAGCAAGTTCCCCAGCAGGTGGCACCCATGCAGCAGACCCAGCAAGTTCCCCAGCAGGTGGCACCCATGCAGCAGACCCAGCAAGTTCCCCAGCAGGTGGCACCCATGCAGCAGACCCAACAGGTGGCACCCATGCAGCAGACCCAGCAAGTTTCCCATCAGGTGGCATCCATGCAGCAGCCCCAGCAAGTTCCCCAGCAGGTGGCACCCATGCAGCAGCCCCAGCAAGTTCCCCAGCAGGTGGCACCCATGCAGCAGCCCCAGCAAGTTCCCCAGCAGGTGGCACCCATGCAGCAGACCCAACAGGTGGCACCCATGCAGCAGACCCAGCAAGTTCCCCAGCAGGTGACAATGCAGCAAGTTCCCCAGCAGGTGGTATCCATGCAGCAGCCCCAGCAGGTTCCCCAGCAGGCGATGTCCATGCAGCAGCCCCAGCAAGTCGCACCCATGCAGCAGACCCAGCAAGTTCCCCAGCAGGCAATGTCCATGCAGCAGCCCCAGCATGTTCCTCAGCAAGCAACATCCATGCAGTCCCAGCACGTTCCTCAGCAGTTGGTGGCTATGCAACAGCCCCAGCAAGTTCCCCAGCAGGTGGCACCCATGCAGCAGCCCCAGCAGGTTCCATCCATGCAGCAGCCCCAGCAAATGGCCTCTATTCAACAGCTTCAACAGGCAGCAGTAATGCAGCAGTCTCAGCATATTCCCCCACAAGTGGGCTCCATTCAGCAATCTCCACAAATTCCCCAGCAGGTTGGTTCCATTCAGCAGTCCCAGCAGGTTGTGCCAGTACACCAGGTCTCTGCCATGCCACAGCCGATTCAACTTCCACAGTGCCCACAGTATCCCACGCTGCCCCTCAATGCTTCGGTGCAGCCTTCCCTGGTGCAGCAAGAGCAGCAAGCTATTCAGACGCACCAATCCACAGATCAACATCCTTGTGTAAGGCAACAGATGTTATACCACCTGCCTCTACAGCAGCAGAAACAAGAGCAGTTTCTTTTCCAGAGCAGCTCTACAGACCAGTTGGCAGCTGTCACTCAACAAGTTGTAGAAAAGCCACAGCAGGCCGAGCTCTCGGGTTCAACTCCAGAGCAGGTGGCTTATCCCATCCAGTACCACCTGCAAGCCCCAGAACAGCTAATATATCAAACGCAGCCCCCCCACCAGCTCCCAGCTTCAGAGCAGCTGACACCTCAAGTGCAGCCCACCAACCAGCTCCAGGCACCAGAGCAAGCACCATGTCAGATGCGTGTCGCTTACACAATGCAAGGCTCCGATCAGCCTCCGTGCACAGAGCAACTGGTCTATGCAGTCCCTGGAGTGTATCCAGGACAGCCCTTGGACCAACCGACATATCCAATGCAGTCTTTTTACCAAGGACAGGCAGCTTTCGTAACCCAACCAGCGCCATATCTAATTCCGCCTCCAGAGATCCAGCAGGCTCACTTAGCAGTACAGGTTGCAGATCAACGGAGTTTTGCCATGCGCTCCCCTGAGAAATCGTTATATACGGTGCAGGATAGTGGCGCTGGCTGCATGGAGCAGCAGGTTTGCCTAGGGCAGCCAGTGGAGGCCCATGCTTATCCCTCCGAGCAGCTCCAGCCTGAGCCATCAACATATCTGATCCAGCAGGATTCCGGCATAGGGCACCAGCAGCTGCAGCCTCCTCAGGCGGGACACAAGTTTGCAGAAGGCCAACAGCCAGGATCGCAGGCCCCTTTTGTCCCATCTCAGCCATCTTTTATCCCACAAATGCAGCCACAGGCTCCCTATCAAGAGTTCAACCAGCATGCTATTCCTCAGCCCCTCAACGCCACAGTCCCACAGTCTGCCCCAAACGCACCACAGACTGTGTCTTCCATGCCAGAACAGTCAGAGCCAGCTCATGCAAGGCAACAGCCGCCAGAACTGCCCGGGCACCTGCATGGTCCTAGCCTCCTCCAGCAACCTCCAGCATTTCAGCCAGCTGATAATAACCAACCATTTACAGCTTCCTCAGTACAGTCAGCATATGTGCAGCAGCAGCAGCAGCTGCCAGTGTGCCAGGGGTCCATGTTGCCTGCAGAGCCAGTGGTCCAGAAGCAGTTCCCTTCAACAAGTTCTGGAGCAGCAGCAGCAGCCCTGAACCAGCAAGCATCACTTAGCACAGGGACACAGCCACACCAAGAACACGTTCAAGGACAAGACATTTCACAGGTATATCATTCTTTTTTTAAAAAAAATATTGTTTCCTAGGATTCCCGCCCCCTTCAACAGAAAAGAGAGTCACAACAAAGTGGCTAAGTATTTTGACTTTTTAATGGTGATTGCATACTTCAGGGCCAAACTGGACAAGATGTTCCATGCTTCTGTATCTGGCCGTCAGGTCATGCACCTCCACACTGGCCTGGCTTTCTTGAGTGTGTTTGCGGGGCTGCAAAGCGCCTTTGAGCTGTGGTACAATCATGGATTGGCTGGATGCAGAGGAATAGTGGGAGGCACCAGCCGAGGAACCCCCCCCCCAAGGGAAGAGGGCTCAGAGCCAGGGCCTCGGTGGTGGGTGGCCAGAGAGAGAAGAGGGTGAAGCAGAAGAGGTAACAGGGTTTAGTGAGAAGGGAGAGACTGTGGCAGAGAGCAGTCCAGAGGTAGAGACAGAAATGGGCTGGGGAGGAATGGGGCCAGAAGGCAATGGGGCTGGCTGCAGAAGAAGCCAGAGAGTCTCCCCCTCCCGGTGCGACCAGCTCCTCTCCCTACTGGTCTCCTAGAACACGCAGAGAAATCAAGAGGGCAGGGCAGAGCCAGGTAGTGCGCAGACGCCGCCTGAGGCTGAGTGAGACCCTGGAGAGGAAGAGTCCCAGTGGACCCTTGGAAGGCAGGCATCTTCAGCCCTCACAACTGCTTCATCGGGGCAAGATCTCGAAAGAGTTGCCAAGACCGACAGGCCGGACTTGTGGTTTGTTTCCTTGAATAAAAGCCTCCATTGATTTATTGTTTTGTTGCTGCCCTACACCTGACTCCAGCCCTGACAGATGTGCCCCTTGCTTCCTGAATGAAGAGTGGAGAAGTGTGGGTTGAAACCCAGAGTGTAGCCTCCTGTGTATCAAGGCAAGAGTTGCATCTGTTGCTCTGCCCACTTTTGCCCATCCCGCTTCTGGCACACAGGCCCTGGAAGGCAGCCCAGGAGGAAATGCAGCTCTCCGGCAGAAAAGTTTTCTCTCCCCTACACAGTCCCCACAGCTTAGGTTTGTTTAGCATGGGATGGTGGTGACATTTTCTTCCGCGCAAACAAGACTCAGCCAGAAACTCTTGTTCTTTCAAGAGGGTGCAGAGTTAACCAAAAGTGTTTCCTGTTTTGTGTTTAATTTCTTGCTAATCAGATTTGTGTGCTTCTAATCTGCTTCACAAGTGGTATTTTTGACAACTGGCAGGCATAGCCTTCCATGAGTGCTACGTGCAAGACTGGATTTAAACAATGGAAAAATTGTTCTAGTCCAGTAGCCCTGTCAGGAAAAAGAGGTCAACCCTAGTCCCTCCTTTCTTTGTCTATGGTCACACCTCTGCCAACCTAATGGTTGCCTTGTAGCTCTGTCAGCAGAGCATGAGACTCTTAATCTCGAGGTTGTGCCCCACATTTGGCAAAAGATTCCTGCATTGCAGGGGGTCGGACTAGATGACCCTCGTGGTCCCAATTCTATGATTCTATGATTTTCATCCCGCTTCATCTTAGCTGGCCCTGCTTTGTCCAGCCACACTATCTTTCAACCAGCAGTGTTCATCCAGCATTCTTCTTCACCCCTTTCCTGCCCATTTAATACAGCTTTGACTGCCTTGTTTCAATAGTCCTCTCCTTTTGTTGGTCACTTTCTTCCTTAATTCCCTGTCTCTTTTCCTCTGCTTCTACCATCTGCTGTTCTTTTAGGTTTCTGTGACTGCTTCCACACTGGACATGTACTGCTTCCTTACTCATGCAAGATGGCATGAACAAAACATTTTCCTCTCACTTTTTCCCTGTTCCACTTCCTTTTTTATGAGCTTAGAAAACGCAACTTTTTCTCAACTTTTTTCGTAGCTGCATACAGTACATTCCCTGGGCATTGGTGGGCTACTGTTCTGTTATTCTGGCCTATAGTGACCTGTATAGATTGTTCCACCCCTTTTCTAGATTGCTGTAGCTACTTTTTCTCTCTCTGGTTTGTTTCTCCTATCTAGGAATTAGTTCTATCGGTTTGACCTTTCTCTTTCCAAAAAGTGTTGCACTCTTTCTCCCACTCCTTCTTACATTGCAGCAATGGGGCGACATGATAAGGAGTACCGTGAAGGAGGAGGTAGTCTTCGCTCCCCCTGGTCCCAATGACCCCCCTCTCAGTAACTGGAGTTGGGAAAAGAGGACTCAGAACATGGCTGCAGAACAAAGTGTTAGGGTCTGCCTTCAAGAAGTGTGGAGGCTGAATTGCTCTTCAACTTTCAGCTGAAAGCAGAACCAAAATGATGAGGGATTGCTAAATCATCCATACCTGGAAGCACCTTTTATCTCTGTTCATTGCAGGCTCTTTCCCGTTCTTTTGGCTACCTGAGCCTCTTGTTCCTTAGCTTCATCATCTCCTGAGACCTCTTCTTGCTCATCTTGCCTACCGTGGCAAGATAGCTCTTAGGGTTAGCACACAGTTTCAGTTCTAGACAACCTGATTTCTCATTTCTGAGGGGAAACTATCTGAGCATCCCCTGTTGCCTATTTTGTGTTCTCGGCACTTTCCTTGTTGCAGTTGTGTCTGTGGATAAAGGTTTCTCCATTCTCCTGCATATCTAATCATGCCACCAATGTCATTTGTAGCTATTTGTGACACCTTCAAACTGTGTACTGGATTATAGACTGTAATCTAGTGATCTAGCACAATGCTGTGTCTATTCCATAAAAAGGAAAAATGTTGTGGATAAACTAGGTTTAACCTCCTTAGAATGTTTTATCCTTTCTGCTGTGCATGCAAGAGGTGTTCATTCTAATGATCTTTAGAGATTGTATGTCTTTAACTGTAGAGTAACTTGCCTCAGCTTTCCACTTTAATGACTTTTATTTTCACTTTTTCTCCTGGGATTGCAAATAGCAAGCATACCGTACCTTTCTGAGACTGTAAATATTTTCCTAAACATGGATGGGAAATATTTTCAAAGCAAATGCAAAGCTTGGAATAGAATCTCCAGAGCTAGATATTATTCAAGGTTATCTTTAGAACTGGTGCTGAATGCTACTAGAAGAAGAAGAAGGGAGGGGGGGAGCAGATCCGGGTCCTGAGGATGTCAGCCTGGAAAAGTATGATTGTGTTTCATTTCAAGCACACAAATTGTTTGCATTTTGTGTAATTACTTAATTTGCTTAGTATCGCTGCATCCAAGTGAGGATGGCAATTGCAGAACCAACATACTGTAATTAATTTTCTCCCTCCCTATTTCTAGGCTTCCATCTTGGTACCAGAACAACAGCCATCGGATCAAAAGCAGGATTTTGTTCAAGGGTGAGTCTGCTCCAAGGTTAATTGTTTTGGCCTGGTGGAAGGCAGGAATGCTAAGTGCATGGAGATCAAAACTAGTGAACATCTCCATTTTCTATACAGAGAAGACAAGCTCAAGGCTTGCAGAGGGGTGGGAAGGGGGGAGTTCACTTCAACCAGAAGAAAGTTGGCAGAGTTGTGGTAGGAAGAAACATTATTGAAGCATATTGTACACAAAGATAGGAGCTCTCATCATTCTCTCCCTGCTAAGAACTTCAGTTAAATTTAGGGAAGTAAATACTTAGGATAACTGTTAGGAATTTTCTGATCAAAGCAGTAGTGTGCTAGAAAGTTAATTTATGGATTTCACTGGAAGACTTTAGGTTTGGGATTCCCAGAATTTGCCGGTCCTCAATGCCAGCGCCAAACCTTTTGCCAAATGAGATGTGAACTAAATGGCACCTTCCCTAGCCCAACCTTACAGACTAAGGTCACCAGTTGAAAAGCAGTTGCTATATCCATCTCTCCCTCCTGCCCTGTCATGTTACCACCCACTTGCTGCAGGGTCCAGCCCTGTGCCTTATTACACTAAGGTAAGGACTAGTCCTGGTCCTCCCCATAACCCCCCTTCTGTACATCTGCAAAGGTGCCATCTAGCCATTAGCTTTCTCTGCATACCACCCCAAGCACCACTAAGACAAAGTAAAGAGAACAATAGTAAGAAAGTGAAGTGCTTTTCCTGAGTGTTTGCAGTACTTTAGAAGACACTTTGTACACAACTACGAAGTTGTGTGGGAGCCAGTTCTCAATGGCTTCGCTACTTCCATTTTGTTGTAGTAACCTTGAGTTCAGTAATCTTGGCCTTTCTCACCTGATCATTGCCTAGAAGACAGCGGATGGAAGGGTGGACATTGTTGGTCCCATCTATGTGGCACTGGGATGTTGAACATGACCACAGTGGCCTAGAAAGAAGTCAGGGAAATCCACCTGCCCCACAGATAGGGTAATGTATACAATAGGGGGACCATCAACAGCCCTGTAAGCTAAGCTAATATACTCCCCATTACAGATGCGGTGTGTCTGTCTCTCTCTGTGTAGTTGAGACTGGGAGAAATGTGGTTTGTCCAAGGCACCCATGTGAATTTCACCCATGTGAATTTAAGTGTTTAACCATCAATGGTAATGTGACAAAATAAATGCATATACCATAGACAGCAATGTCTGCATATGGTACCTAGCCACCTTCAACTCACTTAAAAAGTAGTGTTTGCCAGCCCTACTTTGATCTATTTCCCTATTCAAATATTGAGTAGGTTTGCTGCTGTGAGGTAATGCAAGACCTCATTTGGGCTAGTTGATAAAAGGAAAACAAAAATTTGCTTAAATTAATGTTCAGAAGTTACAGAGAGCTTCCCCTCAGAAGTGTCTCGGTGTGCTCCTTCTAAGAGTGCTCACCTCTTTTCCTATCTTTTAAGACCGATCCCTGATGTAGCCATTCAGAAGGAAGGTGCCAATGGATGTGACCTTCCAAGTGGAAATGGCAAACAAGACAAAAGCAAGCAACGGAGAGCTTCATGTGCCCGAACAGAGAAGGGAACCAAATTTCAGCTCACTGTGCTGCAGGTATGTATGTTTTAACAATCTAGGCTAAACCATGCATAGCTCCAGAATAGAATTCAATTGAATGACATCTGTCTGGAAAATATATCTGAGGTTGTTTATCTGGGCTCTACTACCACGTTGTACAAATTCCCATTTGCAAGCAATGCTTTAATGACTATAAATTCTGCAACTATGTGTGGAATTCAATTGGAGTATGTGTCCAGAGAATGAGATCCACTAATGCAATGAGACTTTCCCACCCTCTCCTTACCCTGAATGACCCCAAACCTTTTCTGGGTTTCCCCCCAACCCCCCAGAGCAGATTTAAATGGTGCAGGAGGGTGCACAGGGGTAGGAGAGGATGGAAAGTTCCATTGTACAGGGACTCCTCATTCTGCACATGCAACAACTTAGTTGAATCCTGCCCTGGGACTCCAGATAATCATTTGTTTTTCTGGTTAATATATGTTAAGAAGAAGCCCTTTGGCTCAGTCAATTCTTATATTCACAGATCATATTTCAGGGGGCACCTCAATATGGGGAAACAGAATAGCAAGTTGTTCTTTTAACACCATCTTTGAGCAGAAGAGCACTTTTATAACTTCTATAATCTCAGATTTGCCTAGAATCAGTCTTTGTGGATGGTAAATTGTGGGATGAATTTTGAGACTTGCAAAATGGACTGATTAAAACAATTGATTTATCCAATGTTGTACACAATTAATGTTTCTACTCTGGTTTGTGTGTCCGCTGTCAGAGATAGCAGATGACTTCACAGTTTTTTGTGTATCTTTTTAGCTTAAGTTTATTCTTGCAGCTTCACAAGATCAGAAAGGAATGGGTTCAGATCAGTTGCTTTTAAAACAACACAATGTGTGAACAGGATCTAGAATCCATTCCAAATGTTATTGAAGGCAAGTATTTGGAATCAGGTCATAACTGGAGGGGAAAATTTGAATATAGTTTTTGGGTGAAGAAGTATATTTTCAAGCCTCCAGAAAATGCTTATAAAGTCTTTTGATGGAATATTTGAAACTGAGGTCACTGAATCCCAAAGACCAAGTGCTGGCATTTTCAACAGATGCCAGATTCTACAGAAATGAATCATTTCTCTATTCATTATCATACTATAGGACAACATATAATATGTACATAATTATCTATTTAAAACAACAACAAAGATAATATGTAGTGTTAAACCTTTTTAGTTATTGGTGCTTTGCCACTTCAGCCTTTGGACAAGTGCTGTCATTTTACAGGATTGGTGTCACACCAGTCAGGTAGAGGTCATCTTTGTTTGCTAAGAACTGGAGAAGAAGAGGCAGGTTCTGACTCTATCTAATTACTCAATCCCCCCCTCCTTCAATCAGGTGTCAACATCGGGGGACAACACGGTGGAGTGCCAGCTTGAGACTCATAACAACAAGATGGTCACATTTAAATTTGATGTTGATGGAGATGCTCCAGAAGACATTGCTGACTACATGGCAAGTTTCATAGAGCCTGCTTTCCGCTAGAGATTTCTTGTTCAAATGCTTGGGTTGCTCGGGACAATGTGCAATAGCCTTGTGTCTTGTTCATAGCATTTCTCAAGATATGGAAACCCCTGAGGTCTAACCTTAGTCTTCCACTTGACATGCCCTTGCACAGATTATTTTGAGAACTAACTTTGAGAGGCCTTGGGGCAAGATCCTAAAAATGGGGCCGCTAGAGGAATCAATGAAAACTGGGCTTGGAGGTTTGACTAAACTCAGCCTCCCAGGCACTGTCACCTTTGGAAACGTCGCATGTAAGGACTTCAAGACAAACGTTTTAAAAATCCTTAAACCATTTGAACTAACCTTCTAAGTTATTATTTCAGGTTTGCTGCAGACTCCTGCAGGACCATCTGTTGTTCCTTGGGTTAATAAGATTCAAAATGGTGTTTTAGCCCTAAACATTAGAAAATTGGAGGGGGGGGGGAGTGCAGGTTGGATAAATTCATTTAATTCAATGGAAGAAGGTCTTGCCTCCTTATAGACACTCCCCCCCTTTCCTATTTCCTTCATTGCACAAGTTGTGTTCTTATATCTCGTTTATAATTTTATCCATTTCATTCACTTCTGAATTTTTAATTTTTCTTTGACTTTATCATCAAAAGCTCCTTGTATTAAACTTATATTATTTTGTTGTTAATGTTTGTTTTTCTCTCGTGTGTATTGTCTGCTTTTGTTGTTCAGTAAATTTTAATTTTTTAAAAAAATAAGCGGCCAAAGACTTTGACAATAGTACACATTTCTTCTTTAGACATAAAATTTGCTGCCTGATCCTATACATCTTTGAACTGGGGTAGGGGGTTTGTATAGCCCCACTCAAGGTGTTGTGGATTACAAATCCCATCAAGCCTGATCCTTTATCACTGGCCATGCAAGGTGGGTCTAATGGAGTTGTGGCTTCCATATCTCATCAGTTCGAGACAGCATGGCCAGTGATCAAGAATACTGGGCGCTGTAAACCAACAGCATATGAAGGGTCACAGACTCCGCATCCCTGATTTAGTGGGACTCATTTCCAGGTACGTATGATAGGATTAAAACCTTGGATTAGTAAAGGTAAAGGTACCCCTGCCCGTACGGGCCAGTCTTGACAGACTCTGGGGTTGTGCGCCCATCTCACTTAAGAGGCCAGGGGCCAGCGCTGTCCGGGGACACTTCCGGGTCACGTGGCCAGCGTGACATTTAGTACTACAGAAAATACTGAATGGAGGACATTGATCTCCTATGAGGATGTGGTGCAGGGTTTTGTAGTTTCAAGCTGGTTTGACACCTGATGCAGGAGCACACCTGGAACTATGTAGGTGTGGATTTGATCATTCCTTGGATGGAGACCCCATGTAAGAATGGGGTGTTTGTTGAAGACTTGGATCCCCCTGCTTCCGTACAGTCGTGATTTCTAGTACTATGCAGGGGTGTGGAGTGAGACTAGACTTTATCCTTTTTGCAGATGGCAGGCATCACTCAGATAATGGATTCCATTGGATGCACTGAGGCTAAACCCCTCCCAGGGAGCCATTGGGTGCTTCTAGGGGTGAGGCCAGGACCTGTGAGCAGATTTTGAGGGAAACTTTCTTCCTGTGGTTGGCTTCTGGATTATAATTAGGTCTGGCCCCTGATTTTGGCATTTTGCAAAATAATATGTTTAGAAAAAGGAATACTTAAGTATAGCGATACCATTTTAGAATGAGTATGTTTCTTCCTTATTACTGGGGGAACTTGAGATGGCTTCTTGCTACATACACACTGGCACAATTTCAATTGTTTTGGCTATATATGAGTTTTCCTTCAGCCAAACAATATTATTCATTTGGAAAGCTAAGATTTCTCTGATTGTATAAAATGTGATAGAAGATGCATTTACATCTTCTACCCTGTTTTTTCCTTCCCATGTTAGGTTGAAGATGACTTTGTGTTGGAAAATGAGAAAGAGAAATTTGTTGATGAACTGAAGGCTATTGTTTGCCAGGCCCAGGACATCATCCGCAGTCTTCCAGTTGAAGAGCGAACTACTGGCACAGAGTCTACACCTTCTGATCTTACCCAAGTAAGTTATGTTTGTTTAGTGATACCACTTTTCTGGGAAAGTGTGTGCTTGTATTGGGAAATTCCCTTTTTATATTTATCTATTCATTTTTAATTCAGACAGGATCTTCTGAACAAGTTCAGATAAACCCAGCATCTACTCAAACTGGCAGTAAGTAACTATTTTAAAACATTTAACATTGAAGGTCAAACAAAAAAACAAAACAAAACCACCCTCCTTAAAGGTGAAAGTGATGAAAATAGTGGATATTTTGGCAGGAACTAAAGCAGATTTGTTCCTTGTCAGTTAGGCTGCCTTTCGTCTCTCAAATCTTCTTATGGTAGATCACGTCTTAGGTGGAGTCATCTTGGCACATATAATTGATTCTCTGCAATGGCCCTGATAGCTGTATGGGAAGATTCTAAAGATTTTGAGTGACATTATTCAAGGCTGAAATAAGACATTTAGAAATCTTCTATCAATTAAGCAGTATATACATTTAAAATAAATAATAAACAAGTTCTTAATGAGTATAGCCAAATTGGTATCAATTCTGGGGGTGGTTTGATGTAGCTGAGCAAAGAAAAAGGTCTGGATTTTACCTTTGGGAAACTAGAATCCAAATTCCTTCATTGTGGTTGGTAGCGACTCTTCACATTATCCTAAAGCAGGTGAAGTTACAAGCCAGCTTTCATACTTATAGAAAGATAGCCAATTAGGTGCCCTCCAGATGTCATTGGACTACATGGCCAAGTTGGGACTGGAGTAGGATAATAACTAGAGGGCGTCATTCTGTCTACCCCTAACTTACAGTTGGTGATGTGGTTTGAAGTGTCTGGAAATCTAGCCAGTTCAAAATTTCCTTTTTGAGGTTGACTACAAAAATACCCCTATGTTTTTGTAGCAAATACCACGTGTGGTGTCATCAGATGTGAAATGTGGTGTGCACATTTAAATGGCTGAGTTTCCATTTAAGAAATACAGAAGCAATGGTTGAAAGAGGGAAAGATGCTCTCTCTTGTGTATGGGATTTTTTGTAGTGGAAAGTGAAATGCACACAGTCAACTGTGTTCCTTTATGTGATACGAATGCAGTTACTTACCATGATGGACTATTTTTCAAGCACATCAGAAGAGGCCAACATTTTGCTTGGCTACTCTTTGTTCCATTAACACTGAATGATCTCTTTTTCTCTGATTTTGGTATGACCTTTGTATCAACAGAACAATGCCAGTGGTATGTTTATTTTTTACCCACAAGTTGAGCATCTGTCTGCTCTTGATTTGTTATTTCTTCCTGCTCCAGTACACATATATTTTTGTGTCCCTGGAGGACTGGAACACTTTGGCCAGGATCCAACAAACCATAGTTCCGTGCAATTAAGGGGAACTTTGGGTGTGTTTCTGAAAGAGGAGTCTTCCTTACCGCATGTCAGAGCAATTCTGAAACTGAGGAGAACCTTTCAAAAGCAGACTGTGATATAGTATAGGGATCAGCTGTTCAAAGATATGTATATATATATTTAAATCAAGCATGTTTAGACCCTGGGTAAGCCTGAAGTTATTGTGCTGAACACATTGATAAATGTTTATTTGGACTACTAATAAGAGGTACATATTACAGTTACTTGTTTGTTAAATTTGTATCCCACCAAATGGTGTTCAAGGCAGCAAACGGTGCTCAAGCAATAAATGTAGATACTGTTCCTAATGGCAGAATGTTACAGGTTTTTGTCTCATACCAGCAAATGTTCTTTAATACAGTATGATATAAGCAGAGTAAGCACTATGATAAAAATGAGATGTACAATGCCACCCAGGTCCAAATTAGAGAGTCCTCTCTTCTTGAGCCAGAAGGAAATACTGGATTAAAAGTAAATCTACTGAAACTGGATAATGGCCCTATTATTTTATGGATAATATTTGATTAATATGTTCTTGTTAAATGATTTAAGCTTCTTAACTTGCAGCCTAGAGTCACGGGCTAGTTTCTGGTAATTTGGTGGGACTGTTTGTGAGAAATAGTAGTGTAACAGAATATTCCTGTTGTCGTCTGAGCAATGTGACATGGAAAAACCTGCAACAAGTGCACCAATGCATGCCTGATCCTGACTTTATTTATTTATTGCTTTTACCGTATTTTTCCAAGTATAAGACTAGGTTTCCCCCCCTAAAACCTTTTCAAAAATTAGGGGGCATTTTATACACAGGGCCATCTCCCCACATTTTCTTAAGTCTGAGCCCCCCAAAATAGTCTTATGCATGGGGGTGTTTTATAGATGGAAAAATATGGTATATCCCATCTTTTCTCCAAGGAGCTCACCATGGCATACATAGCTCTCCCCTCCTCATTTAACCCCCACAACAACCCTGTGAGGTAGGTTAGGCTGAGAGGCAGCAACTGGCCCAAGGTTACCCAGTGATCTTCATGGCCATGTGGGGATTTGAGGCCTGGTCTCTCAGGCCCTAGTCTGACATTCTAACCACCACACCGGCTTTAGTAAAGACAGGGATGGGAAAGGAGGTACATGCATGGCACAGTGCATTACTCTAAAGCAGAGCTTTCTAAACTGTGTGTCATGACACATTAGTGTGTCGGCTGCCGTGTGTCGGTGTGTCGCACAAATGCTCCCCGCGCTCCTTCCAGGGCTGCAAAGGGGTTAGTTTAACTTCTGGTTTGCTAGTAAGACTGAATTACTGTGTTGCGAAATCGTGCATGTAAAAAAAAAAAAAAAAGTGTCACCAACATGAAAAGTCTGGAAAGCTTTAGTAGTCCCTATAAATAAAGGTGAAAGCAGCAGAACTCAGGCAAAGCCAAGGAAGGATGGCTTCACCGGCAGCATTCATCTTTTTCTGTGCAAGTACACTGATCCAAGGAAACCAGAGAAAGTCAGATCACATGGCTCCATGGCAACAATCCCACTCTGATCAACTGAGTTTACTCCTCCTTTAGTCTATTAGAATTGCAGCCTTGGTGCCTTAAGGCCAAGTCCAGAATCCTGACTGCTAGGCCTTGTTGTTCCTAAGGCTTCTGCTCACAGCAGCAGTGATGTTCTCATAGTCCTGTTTAAGCACATCTTGATTTTGTTTACTTGTTATGCACATGAAAGATGGTAGAGGAATGATCATCTCCTGTACTTCTTTCTTTCCTCACAGGTGAATCCGCTCCTCAGTCATCCCCTGTTGGCCGCTGGAGATTTTGCATCAATCAAACAATAAGGAACAGAGAAACCCAGACACCTTGCACTCTTCTACAGTCAACTACAGCTGCCCCGGGGTGTCAGATAACAGGTGAACATGTGATGCTGTAGAAAGCCTGACTCAATTTTGACTTGTTTGTGGTAAAGTGTAGCATCCGTACAGTATCGGAAGTGTAGCCAGCACTGAGTTCAGGCTTTGTGTCTCAAGTAAGAATGGCTCAGAGTTTCAGAGTGGAAGTTTCCAGGTTTAAGTCTTTAATGCTGCTGAAGATCAGAAATCTCTTTGTGGGGAAGAATTCCCTTCCCTTGAAGGCAAGAAGTCATTCTCTATCCCTTGGCATAGCAACTCCTGTCTACTACAGAAAGCATGGTCATAGAATAATAGAATCACAGAATGGCAGAGTTGGAAGGGACCAAAAATACCAGTTGCTGGGGAACACAAGAGTAAAAGTGCTGTTGCACTCATGTTCTACTTGTGGACTTCCCATCGGCATCTCATTAGCTACTGTGAGAACAAGATGCTGGAACAGGATGCCTTTGGTCCTGATCCAGTAGGGTTTTTCTTATGTGTAACATATGACAAACTTCCTTACGGCATCCAATTCTCCAGACTCCTCCCCAGTTGATTCCCTGCCTTCACCCATTGCTTCATTGTTCCCCTCTTTGTGCTCCTCCGAAACAGATGTCCCTGTGCTACCCTCCTCCTCCTCTTCCTCCTCCTCCTCCTCCTTCTTTAAAAAAAAATCTTTATCAATCTCTTTTTCTTGACTTTCCCTTCATCCTTTATCGCTCCTTCAGGTGGGCAGAAAGCCAGCAAGAAAGAAAGAAAAAAAATGCAACATATTAGGTTAGTTAAGGAAGAAAAAATTAAAAAGAAGCCCACTGCAGCTACTGCGGAGCCTCCCACTGAGACCTTTATTAGCAAGAGCTAAATCACCTGTAGATTTGCAACTCTCACCTCCTGAGCCAGCTCAGCCGACATCCCAGGCAGCGTTTGTCTCCTTGGAGACCAGATCAGTCTCCAAAGAAGTACCCTTTCCATCCGCTTTGTAAAAAAAATAAAAAATTAGTTGAAATGAACACCAAGCCAACCAAACAGAAAGCCACCAGACTAGCTCAGAGGATTGTATACTGTTTCCCCTCAGGCAATGGAACAGTTAAAAGTCTCAGTTGTGGTTGCTGCAGTGGAAGTCCTTTTATTGGACTCAAGGCGCAATGACACATTTTCCCGAGAAAAAAGTGGAAAGAAGGCAGACCACATTTCTTTAAAAAGTCCCATGAGGCTCCTGTCCTGGCTGCTGTCTTTACCTCTTTAAATTATGCTATAGCTATGATTCTTTGGCTGGAGGATAGACTGCAAAATAAGGATCGGGACAACAATACCCATCAGAGGGTATTGGTCAGACTTACTACGGAATCAGCATTCATTCCAATGTCAACCTAGGTGCTGTTTAGCCTTCTTCAAGGATCATTGTAGCATTCACAGTAGCTAGAAGGTCTTGAACTTCCTGGTCAAATCAGTGAGCAGCCCACTTCAGAGGGACTTGTCTATTTAGTCAAGAGCTGCTCAAAGTGCACCTTGTAGATAAAAAAGAGACCCTTGGCACACATACGAAAAGGAAGCAACCTTACTCTTTTCAGCCCAGTAGGACCTCCTTTGACCAAGGCTGTATAGAATTCCTAAGCTAGTGTAGTCTAGTTTCCATTTCTCCACTAGACCTCACAATTCCTCCATCAGACAGCCCTGGCACCAGCTACAAAAAGCAAGACAACAGTTCTGGTGGTTAGGAGGCCTTGGCTACAAATAGCTCGGTTCTCAACTTCTGTCAGTGTAAGGACTTTTGACTGCACAATGAAACTTCTCTCCCTGCATGCCCTGGACCTCCTAAATCTGTTATGGGGTTTCTTTCAATCCCCTGGAACTGATTTGGGAAGAGCGCAGGGTACACACAGGGAGAGAAGAGTAGGTAAAGCTAGGTACAAGTGCACTGACATGCTGGTGGATTTTTCAGTAGATCCCACCTCCTGCTTCAGGGCTTACATATATAGCCTAGGGTTGCCATATTTCAAAAAGTGAACATCCAGACAAAAAGTTGTTGAGCTTCTTGGGGGTGGGCATCAGAGTTGTTGAGCTTTTCTTGCAAAACAGCAAAAATAATTGCCATTTTTGAGCTATTTTGAATAATTATTTACGAAAATTGGCAAAAACGGCACTTCTGACATGGCTTGCCATATGTCCGGATTTTCTGGGACATCTTACCAATTTCTGTCCAGACACTGCTTTCGCCCACAGTATTCTGGACATATGGCACCCCTAAGATAGCCTTTTCTCAGCTCTTCACCCCAAGGCGGGGCTCATCTACACTTCCTAGTTACTCTGGCCTTTACAGAACTACAGCTCCATAGTTAAGCTCCCCAAAAACCATCTGACCCGTCTGGAAGACTTTACTGCTTAGTAACACAGTGGAACATCCACTTTATTGCTTAGGGACACAGTGGAAAGGCTAATCGTCCTTCCAGCAAGGACAGACCTCACCCCTGTCATCCAGCCTCTCTGGGAAGAACTTCAGAACCCTGGCAAACATCCACACAAACACTGATTTCTCAGAGGCCTGTTTCTTCATGGCCACAGGAGCACACAGGTTCCTTGAGTAGTTGAAAGGCAGTCCTCCAGACCACCACATTTTTATCATTGTTATCCCAAACTGTGTCCTTCCTAGTGGCCATAATCTTAGTCCATAAGGTTTCAGAGCTGGGAGCCCTGGCACATCTTGTGACCTTTTCACGAGGGTAGAAGAAATCTGTGCCACAGCCTTCTTTCCAAAAACGAACTCTGCTTTCCACCAAACAAAACAACTGATCTTGCCCTTCTTTTGCCCCAGCCCTGTCACAGGCTTAGTCTTTACAGGGTTCTAAAGACTTGTCCCAGACGCACTCAAGCCTTCCATCAAACAGACTCCCCATTTGTATTCTTTAATCCCCAGGTCCCTAGGGGGAAAAGACTTCACCCACCATATTAGTGAGATGGCCTAAAGCCTCCATGGTCTTGACCTATCTGGTTCAGCACCTCCCCACATCACAAAAATGTCATGGCACACCCTCCACAAGAGCAGCATCAGCAACATCAGCAGCCGTGCTTGCCCCTTCAGTTGCTGATGGCATGTAAGTGGTCATGTGGGAGCCTCCTCCTCCCTTTCCCTTTGCCTCTGTAGAGGTGACATTTGACAGCACGTTCCAGCATATTCTTCATCATTGTTACTCCCACTGGTTTATCTTAAATTCCCTCCCTAGTAGCTTGAAAAGGTAAAGGACCCCTGACAGTTAAGTCCAGCCGCAGACGACTCTGGCGTTTTGGCTCTCATCTCGCTTTACTGGCCAAGGGAGCCGCTGTTTGTCTGCAGACAGTTTTTCCGGATGTGGCCAGCATGACTAAGCCGCTTCTGGCGCAAGGGAACACTGAAACCAGAGCAGCGTATGGAAACACCATTTACCTTCCCACCGGAGCGGGAAGCACATTTTTTGGTGTGCTTTTGAACTGCTAGGTTGGCAGGAGCTGGGACTGAACAACAGGAGCTCACCCTGTTGTGAGGATTCAAACCGCCGACCTTCTGATCAGCAAGCCCAGGAGGCTCAGTGGTTTGGACCACAGCGCCACCCGCGTCCCTCAGAGTAGCTTAGGCATATCCCATTCCTGTTGGATGCCTCTTCAGGTTGAGAAAGGAACATGGAGCTCCTGTTGACCAGTGTGTCTTGGCACACACATTCATCTGCAGATACCGTCTGTGCTGAGTCATCTCTTCCTGGGAGGGACCTCTCTCTTCCTGTGTTTTGCCTTTCCCTTCTTTGACTCTGTCTCAACTTGGCCATGGGATGCAACTGGAGCAAGCATCATTTTAATAGATTATATATGATATGAATATAATTTTATTTCTTATGATGTTTGTTTTTTATTTTAATGATAGTTTTTTCTATGGTTTTAGCGAGTCTCGTTTTTATATGTAAGGCACCTTGAGTCCCATTAGGGAAAAGGTAGGGTAATAATAATAATAATAATAATAATAATAATAATAATAATAATAGCTGTTTCTGCCTCATAGAAGGGTGCATTGTTTACCCCAAACAAGAAAGTACCTTCACAGTAAGCACTGAAAAAGTACCATACTTTTCTAACCAGAAATCAGGTTTATTTCTTTTCTTTTTTAAAAATCTGTTTTTCAGGGCAAGTTCCCTCACAAAGCAGTATGCAAAGACAGTTGTATAAAAGATAAAGGAATAATTTAAAATCTACATTACACTTTTAAAAAATAGCAGTAAAAGATCACTAAAATAAAATGTTATAGATTGAAATTAAAAAAAATACCTTTAATGTTCCTGCATACTTCATGGGGGAGAGCAGTGCATGGATCAGATCAGGTTTAAACAGAGATAAGAAATAATGTGTGGAATGAAGTGTGCTCACAGTTATTGTGGTCATGCAGTTGTCTTCTTTTTTATTATTAAAAAAATACAGTCTTACTGTGCCAGGTGAAGACTTTTTTAATTGACTGAAGGTTTTAGTTGCCCCAATGTTTTTGTTTTGTCTTGACTGGTAATTTTATCTTGTGCTCACTTTTTTCCTGCTGTTTTCACAACTTTACTGTGTTTCTATATTTATGAAAAGTATTATGAGGCTTTTGTAAAAAATGGCATAGGAGTGTTCAAGATGAATACAGAATTACAATAGTGACTGGCCCTCATAGGACACATACATCACCTTGAGCTTGTTATATTTATATAATCATATACATTACACTCCTTTATAAAAAATACTATGGAATTTATTTTATAATAGCCTAAAAGCTTGTTCTGCTGCAAATATGTTGGGCTTGTTTTTCTGAGCTGTTTCTGAAGCAGAGGTGGGAAACCTTTCAGCTCAAGCCATTTCCTCGTGAGCAACCTTCCCGGTGCCATATGGTGGGTGTGGGCAAAGAGAGGAGGCAGAGAAGTGAGAGGCAAAAATGGGCAGAGCAACAGATGTGATTCTTACAGTAGGCTGCATTCCAGCCAGGCAAAAAGCAGAGGTTTCTGCACACATGTGTTCACACCTCTCTCCTTCCAGGCAAGCAATAGGCATTATCACAATTCCAAGGACATCATCCAGCCGAGCAAAAGCAGTCAAGGAAGGCACCATTGAGGTGGAAAGGGGTGTGACCTGTGGAGAGCCCCATGGGCTGAATAGGAAGGCCAAATTTGCCCCCTGGCCTAAGTTACACACCCCTTCTCTAAAGCCAGCAACCCTGGTTTTTAAAGTCATAATTTTGAGAACTATCCCATCTTGAATTGCAAGTTTTAGAAGGGACACTCTCTGCAGTTAACAGGGGTTTTGTCCTTCTAAAGCAGGCTTCCTCAATCTCGGCCCTCCAGATGTTATAGACTACAATTCCCATCATCCCTGGCCACTGGTCCTGCTACCTAGGGATCATGGGAGTTGTAGGCCAAAAACATCTGGAGGGCCGAGGTTGAGGAAGCCTGTTCTAAAGGGCCATACTGCAACATAGCTTTCCCTAGGGTGTTGTTTGTCAACAGTTTTATCTCTTTGTGTTTTCAGACCATATAAAGGAGAGTAGCAAAGAAGATCACCCCCAGGATTGCCCACAGGCTGTGGAAAATCTCAGCAGCCAGCACAGAACGATCCCCTCTTCCAGCTCAAATGAGCTAAGTGACAGTATGGTATCTGAACCCCAAACATCGGAAACTGAGCAGTCAGCAATTCCTCACCAAGTGGAAGGCAGCATGGATAAGCTGCTGTCTGCCACTTCTGGTGACAATTATGATGTTACTGCTTCCGATTCTTCTGCTTGGCCAGAGTCTTTAGAGGCAGAGACCCAGGCTGACGAAACTCACTTATCTTCATATACACCCCATCCAACATCTGGCACTGCGGAGCAAAGTATGCCCACTGAGGCCTTTGTGCCCAGACCAACCACCTGCCACATCCCAACCACTGAGGAAGCGGATAACGCCATGAGCACAGAACAGGCCAGTGCTTTGGCTCAGACCCCTGGACAAGAAGGCGCCCCCTTCACATCCACTCTGGAGTCAGACAGTGAGGGCCCCCCTAAGATGGACTTTGTCGACAACAACATCAAAACTCTGGATGAGAAGCTGCGGACGCTTCTGTATCAGGAACACAGCTTGTCGGGCACTTCCCCTGAGAGCCAGAAAGACACACAAAGTGCCGTGGAGTCTCCATTTTCCTCGTCTGCTGAAGAAACTCTTCCTGGCCCAGTTCTTGATACACCAGACTCCCCCCAAGAGACCCAGCAAAGCCCCACCAAGCTTTCAGACCCCCAGGCTATGCTGATCCCATCTGCAAGTCATCCAGACAGTTTGCCAGTGCTGAGGAGGGAGCCCAGTGCTATCACCTCTGCTCCCAGTGATCTCTGTACGCATGTGAGTACTGACAGGGAGATTGGCTGGGGTTGAAATCTTTTCTTCCTGCAACAAGAAATCGATAGCTATGCTAGATGGCTGTACAAACCCATTTTCTAGCTTAATGGGTGCTGGCAAGTGGGAGGTAAGTTTCCTTTTCAGGCATACTATCCCAACATTTTGTCCTGGATCAGTTTTATTAGAGTGCTTGATGAATATTTGGTATCTGGGAGCTACCAGTGCTGGGAGAGGCACAGGGTGGGAGTTAGATGATATTTTTACAGCAACACTTTGCCTATATTAATACAGAACTGAACTTTACTAGACCCTACTTGGGTTAAGAATTGGAAATGTCCTATTTGGAGAAAGGCATTGTAAAATTGTTGAGCTGTTACATATAACCTCCTAACCTGTCATTGGCTATTTTAACCTGACAAATCGATCTTTTTTTAAAAATAGGCACTTCATTGAGCTTGGAGATTTGAATGTGCAACCCTCAGCAAGAAAGCAATCTCTAAAACAGAGATAGCTAACCAGGAGCCCTGCAGATGTTGTTGGACTCCCAGCTCCCACCAACCCCAGCCAGGATGGCCAGTGGTCCAGATGATGGGCGTTGGTAGTCCAACAATGCGTTGGCTACCCCTGCTCTAAAATATTTAAGGTTCGACTTGTAGAGTGCAAGACTCCCCCTTGCCATTATTCAGACACCACTTTCTTCTGTCCCTTCCCCACCCACTTCTTTTGTTCAGGAGATGTCCCCGGAGGCTTCATTTCCTGAGAACCCTGTGGCCTGTCCTGCTTCAGCATCAAGTGGTGGAGCTGTGCACCTGCATGCAGGAGGTGGATATTTTGGCCTAAGCTTTACTTGCCCTAGTCTCAAAAACCCTATTAGCAAGAAATCCTGGACTCGCAAATTAAAAAGCTGGGCATACAGGCTACGGCAGACCAGCTTTTTCAAGAAATCAAAAGTCCGGCAAGGTAGTGTGCTTACAGTCAGGGATCTAGACTAGGTAACATCTGTTTTGATTTATTTAAGTATGGTTGTTTTATTTTCTCTCTCCCCCCTTTTTTAGCATTTCCTGCCTCTTCCATTTATACATTTTTGCTCCTTTACTCATTTGTGTAACATTTCACCCACCACCACTTTGTTTTCCAGTTTGATTAACCAGTTTTTTCATTCCACATAGAAGTGTAGGTCTTTAGATACAAAAAATAAAATAAAAAGCCTACATGTATAATAGAATCATTCTTTTTATAATGCAATGTTGCTTTTTAGTATTATCAGGGTCCCAGCTTTGCCTGACTGTGTTCTTTTTCTTTGTGTTCGTTTTCGACAAAAATAAAATAAATTACACAACAGAGGAGATGACTGGCGATGTTGCTCCTGATTGGATTTCTCTCTCTGAGCATGCAACAGTGCAGAATAAAGCACCCGGTCAATCTGTGGCTGGATCATTCCAGCGAGGCCGATTTCAGGTGCGTATAATGTAATCCACAAAACCATGTAAATCCAAATATGCATGCAATGATTGTCTTACTTCCGCTGTTTGTTTTCATTACTACCTTGCTTTGCTCGAAAGAGCTCAAGGGTGGGGGACTGTCTTCAGGCTAATGGCCACATTCCCATCTGGACAACCTTCTGGGAGAGTGTGTGACAGTGACAGAGGCAAAATCATTTCCCACTCTACAACCTTTCAGGCTGCAAGGTCTTGCCAGACTCCTTGGACTCAGATGACACATGCCCAGTACTGTCCTCACCGTTGCACAATGTAGGAGGCAAAGGCTGCAGAATTGGGCAGTGGCCTTTTGAGAACACTGGCTGTTCCTCAGAGGGAGTGTGAACAACACCAGATCAGCCAGCCTCTGTACTCTGCTGAGGCAACAGTTCTCCTTGTGTGTAAATGCGAGCACATGAGCCAGCACCATCTGTGGTGCTCTGTCCAGGGTCCTGAAAAACCCCTGACTTGCCTGTTGTGACTCTCTGCTACCAGTAAGTGTGTCTGCTACAGTCGGCTTCCCCTGAGCCTTGAGCTACGTTCTTGCAATACGTGTGGCTTGCAACAGGTATCATACTCAGCCTACCAGAGAGGTAACCTCCCAAATCAGGGTACATGAATATTTAGAAGCTTTGGAACCTACATTTGGGGAAAGTGCTGAGGAACTTATCTATAGATTTCATAGCAACATGCAAAGGTGATGAGAGGAACTGTCTGCCTACCTGCAGTGACTAGAGAAAATCCTGCAACAAGCAGTCTCAGAGGTGGCGTGATGCTTGACCAGATGTGTCAAGGGCATGTCGTCCTAATACTAGAGGGGACTCTCTATGATAAACAGTTCTTAGTAAAAAATTGTCTGAAAGAGGAGTTACCAGTGCCTATGGGTTCTTTTCAGATAATGAAAAGGGCTGTGTCTGTTGCTCCATCTCTCTGCAGTAATTCTTCATGCACTATAAGTATTTTGCATTCTTATAGTGTATCTTTCCTGGTGAACCGTATGTAGGTCTGTATCATGTAGCTCCCTGTGCTTTAAATTGCTGTACGTTTTCCCCCTGTCTGTCTCTCACTCTCTGTTCCCCCATCAATGTATTGCAGTCCTTATAAAACCACTCAGTTTTGTCTTGACTGTGGATAGTTTTGCTGCAGTTGCTATAGGATCTCCTAGCAGGCCTTTGCAAGGCATATTCATGCATATTAATTCAAAGTAGTTTTTAAAGAAATCTATGAAGCTGATTATTGACAGTTTTCTTAGTGTATCTGGTATTTTCTCTTTGAAGTCCTCTCTCCATATTTAATACATGGGGTGAGGGGAGTTTATTCTTTGTTTGGTGTGGCCTTTTTAGCAGTAGGGTCAGGTGACATTTATGTCCCTGTAGTCCAGGTCTCTCTTGGCATGACATGATACACTGTTTCCCCCTTTTTTCTGAATGGAAGATAAGAATTTGCTCTCCTATTTAGGTCATGTAAGTCAAAGCTTTTGTGTGCATTTAGTAGCTGACATACATAAAACCTTTTTATTTGTGCAAGGTGTGGTTGAACATTTAAAAAAAAATATGCGATATTTTTAATATTTCATATTTTAAATCTATTTTAAATGATATTGTTATAAATGTATCTTGTTCCCGGGTTAAGAATTTGGAGATAAAGTAGGTTAGAAATCCAACTAAGGAAATGAAACCCCAGGAATCCTGGCTCTTTGCAACCCATGCTCATTCCTCGTCGACTCTTAACTACAATCTGAGGCCCAGTAGTACAAGTGTGTCATGTTGAAGACACCAAAGTGGGAGCTGCTGCCTGGGCTTCCAGTTGTAAAAAAAATATTCCTTGGGGACCAAATCCTGCCCATTTTTCTGCCCCACACTAGGCCAACTTTTCTATGAAAGGGAACCTACTCAGCTGACGTTCTCTCTCTGCCTCTCTCTTTCTCTGTGTGTGCTTCAGGTCATCACAGTGCCACAGGCTTCAGGTGGTTCAGATAGTGAACCCTGTGAGATGCCTCCTTCCTCAGAACCTGGTCCAGAAGAAGAGGCTCCCAGAAAAGGAGAAATTGCTATGTTGGCTGGTGCCATGGGTGAAACAGATGCATCCCCTACCACCCCTGAGCAGCGGGACCTGGAGGAGAAGTCTGCTATGGCTAGCAGGATGCAGTCCTTCTCAGAGCCATGGGCCAAAGGCAGTTTTGTGCGGAAGCAGCCTAGCTCTGACAGTGAACTTTCTGCCCCCATGGGTGGTAGCCTGGAGGGCTGGGAGCGAAGCCAGCAGTCGCAAGAGGAGAGGGATGGCACCCACGTAAAGAGGCGCAGTTCACTCTTTTACTCCCCCTCTTCCCCAATGAGCAGCGATGATGAGTCTGAGATTGAAGATGAGGACCTGAAGGTGGAGCTGCAGCGTTTGCGGGAGAAGTAAGGGCACTAAAATGGGGCCTTGTAACATATTCGTCAAGGTTCTCATTATAACGAGGGACCGAAATGTGGAAAGGGTGGAGCAGAGTAAGACTTTCTTTGTGCTCCATTACATTCATTTTTTGATTTTGAAGTTAGATAATATCACAAAGCTTTGGTAAGTCTGGGTCTGCTACTTCCAAATGATTCTGCCACTATTTAGCAAGCCAGATTGGATGGCCATTTGATGAAGGAATTCTCAGGTGATCTGTCATACAACCAATCAATGTAACTAAATCTACATAAATTTTCATATGAAGGAAACTAATTCTGAAGGGGAGTGGGAATCGTTATTTCTTCTTCTTTTTAGATTATGTATAATTGCATCATAGTAGTCTTAATCTTAGAAGTGGCCTTCCCTTCTGGGTGAGAGAAGGAGCAATGCCTCTTCTAAGAAGGAACTTTCAGCCACAGTTGTAAGTACTTACCTTACAAATAATTACCTTACAAAATATTTTGCCTGGTTAGCAAAGGGCAACTTTATAATCAAGCAAAAAAGTTAATTAATACATCAGTCTAGGTGAATCTATTAAACACTGCAGCCCTTACGATAGATGTGTGATATATTAAGTAGAAGTAGGGCAGAGCAACCGTATCCTCTAGTACCCTAGGGAGACAGGGAAGCTGCCACTAAACTGGCACAACATTTGCCATATCCAACCCTTGCCCGTCACAGAAGGTGGGTGGGGGACACATGGCTCTGAAAAGAGTAGGGTGGGGCAGCAGCAGCTCCACCCCCAGCAGCCATGGCAACGCCACCTGCACTTGAACATTTAATTGTGGCCAATGTGGCAAAAATGCCATATGGCCACCAGACAGAGCCAACTGACTTATGCTGACATAGAGGCACCCCTGCTGCACCCGTGCCCCACCCGCAGCATGCAGTCTGACAAATATACAATACAATAGAATATACAATGATGTCCCAGCACCTTCTGCTGTGTGAGTGGCCAAGAGCCGCAGGCATCTCTGAACAGAGGAGTCCAGTTCCTCTTACACTGCACACTGCTGACAAGTACTGTTTTTCTTCACAACACAAAAGAAAGGAAAGAGAAGCCATATAACACAACACCCGAACTGCTGCCTTGGGAGAATGCCTGCAAAGGGACGAGAATTCAAGGCCACCAAAGGAGAAAAAGAGCATTTTGCCACTTGGGGAAAGGGAAGGAGCAGGATAGGCCCAAGAGGAGCCACAGCCACACATTGACAGCAGCAGCCTCCAGTAACTCACAGTGTAGGGAACATGGTTGGGAAACGAGAGATGCAAGAGCATGTCCCAACAAGGGGAATATGACTCCCGTGCACTTTTAGTATGCCTGAGCCAGCAGTAGTCACCGCAGAGGCAAAAAACAGGGAGCTCGTGCACATGAACCAGCACTGGAGACGCCACAGAACAGTTCCCTAACTATTTAGCCATTGCAGCAAACAGGAAGCAGATACCTTATGGGACATTTGCTTCCCTCAGTTTCAAGACATATGCTGGATTGAGACACGTCAAAGAAGCGATTCAGTTAAACGTGTTGCAAACTCATACAGGGAAATCCGGTAGGGAAAGACAGGACTCCACAGCGCCATCTGGTCTCACAGTGTCAGATGCATATACAACGCATATAAAATGCTTTTTCTTTACCAGTCTAGCTGAGTCCATAGTCATATATACCAGGAACACATGGGCTGCAGGAGAAACCTCTTGCCTGTGGAGCAGCTTAAGTTACACATGCTGTGTGTTCCAGGTCTCAATAAAAAGTACAATCCAATGCTACAAATGGGGGGGGGGCAGACTTAGGAACTGCTGAGCCAATTGAGAGGAGCCCTGCATGGGCCAAGAAGTCCTCTTGGCCCACCCCTCCCACAGCAACCCATGTGAGTGAGGAGAAAGTAAAGGAGCTCCTAACCCTGAGCCTTGGCACAATCAAAGTCTCTGCCTGTTCCCTGGGCTGAAAGTCTCACAGCTGGTCCATCACTCTTTGCCTGCGTCTAGTGGCTGCTGAGGGGGATATAGAGTAAGCCAGAGCTTGGCTTTGTCGTAAGGCTTTGTTCTCTTCCTCTTCTGTGTAGACACATTCAGGAGGTAGTGAACCTTCAGGCTCAACAGAACAGGGAGCTGCAGGAGTTGTATGAGCGGCTGCGTTCCATCAAAGATAGCAGGTCAGAATCCTCTGACATCTCCCTGCAACTGTCGTCTCCACGCCGGCCCAAGACTTTCAAAAGCAAGCTGCGTAGCAGACCACAGTCTCTGTCACATGTTGACAATGGCATCGTTGCTCCCGGTAAGAGGTGGGAGTGGGAGGTGGTTCAGAATATGGGTGCCGGTGGAGGGAATTGTCAAAGCTGAAGGGTTCCTTAATGTAGAAGAAAAGTCTGAAGTTCACGAATGCATGAAAGAGTCCGGTTCACAAAATAAGTTTTCCTTTCCACTTTGCATTCTTTGCCATGGGAGTTCTATATTATTTCCTTGTTGACTCATTACACGTGATGTAGTAGAAGTCTAGAGAGCTTCCCCATTGCCACTTTCCTTTGTTATGTTTTGCCCTGGTGAGCTGAACTTTTCAAAAATCTCTTGACAAGAGTCACTAGTTGGGTGCCCAAATCCCTTGGATACAGATCCATTCATTTGTCATCTTCTCCATTCCCACCCCATAGTTTTGTTACCTCTAATCATGTGCCTCCCCCCCTAACTTTCCTTCGCCTTACAGAATGCTGTTGTGCTACCACTGCTGCCTCTGTGATAGACTATCAGTTGAGCATTCAGGCCCATTTGCTGCACCAGAGCTGTTCACAAGCAGAGACTAGCCAAGGTATTTGCACATTCCATTCTTCTCTTCTGAAATGCCAATGCTTTATATTTAATATCTTCCTGTTGGTAGATGACACCACCACTCCATTGTAGGTCTGTGGATTACAGATGTATATTTTGCAGACTAATAATTTTCACATCTCTGCAACTTCACCATACAAACAGAATCTGATAGCTAGCATTGTGGGGTGTGTGTGTGTGTGTGTGTGTGTGTGTGTGTGAGAGAGAGAGAGAGAGAGAGAGAGAGAGAGAGAGAGAGAGAGAGAAAGAAAGGGTGTGTAAAAACAAGTTTCTAGCTGCCATGACTGAGAGGTGATTCATATTTTATATAGTGCTTTTGGTACACCAGTATTTGCCGTAAACATCTAGAGTTTGGAAAGGGGATACATACTTCAGTACATGTTGTAGAGGCATTGCAGGAGATTGCAAACTTCTGTGGCTTCCAATCTTCTAGTGTTTGGGGGATGCACCTCTTTCCACTTCACTTGTTTCTGCTCATCCTGTCAATGTAGTGTTGATGCTGTGTAAATGGTGAAGCTGAGAATCTGGGAAATAAGAAGACAGTAACACAGGCAAAACCTTTAAAACACATTTTTCTTCTCAAAAAAATCTCAGCTTGTTTAATGGCTGCTGTCAATTGTAACTGTGAGGGGTAAACTACAGTGTGAGAATTAATTGAGGGGGGGAAATGTGCTTTAAAGGTTTAATGTATTTAGAAGCCCTGAAACTGGAGCCTGTGGGCAAACCTTCCCACCACTGGGTAGGACTGACCTACCTAGCTCCCTCTTTCACAACCAGCTACCATTTCCTGCTCTAAACTATGGCCAGGCCACCTAACCTAAATCCCCTCGTTTTTCCCTCCCCCTGCTCCTCCTGTCATTGATTTAAAAGCAAATCTAAATTAAACGGCAACCTACATTTGGAGATAAAATAAAATAAGCTTATATATGCAAATCTGTTGAAGTGGCAAGGCTTACTCAGAGTGCAAATCTGATTTTCTTTGCTACGGAAATATGTACTTTTTGAAGTTCAGCACCATGGTCCTGCCTCTCATGATCGCTCTTCCCCTTGCCCAGTGGCATCACGTGGGCAGGGCCAGAGGGGCAGTGAGCTCGGGCGCATTGGGGCGGGCATTTTGCTCTTCACCGTCCTGCCAGCCCAGCGCTGTTTTGCGATGCTGCAGGACTGTGGGAGGAAGACGCAGCAGACAGGTGCCCTTCCCTGTTCGGGGTGCATGCCTGTTGCATCCTCCTCACGCCAGGGGCGAACGAAGGCGTGTGACACCTGGGGCAGGGCGCCGCTATGTAGGGTGCATGTGCGGCGTCGCTACGTACGATGCATGCGCTGCATGTAGCGACACCGCACATACGCTGTACATAGTGGTTTGTCGGCGCCGCCGCTCCAGCGCCATATGGACGGTGCCGGGATCCTCTGCTTGTGGCTGCAGTTGCGAACGGAAAATCCTCTACACGCGTTACATACAGCGCATGCATGCGACGCCGCACATATGCTGTACATAGCGGTTTGCTGCCGACACCGGAATCCTCTGCTCGCGGCTGCAGCAGAGGCACCCGCGGGGTGCCTTCTTGTCACCCCCCCGACATGGCACCTGGGGCGCACTGCCCCCCTTGTTGCAACGCCACTGCTTCACCCAGCCCTGCAGCATTGCTAAGTGGCGCAGAGCTGGAAGGCAGAGTGCGCCCTTAGGATATATGTGCGTTGCGCCCTCCAAGGGCTGCAGGTGGCAGGGGTGCAGCGCAGCCCTACTTGGTGGCAGGGGGAGGGCACTCCAGCGGCATTAGTGGTGTGGGCCAGGTGAAGGCTCTGTTCACGCACACTCCACTCCGGGGCACATGTACCCACACCAGCCACGCAATCTACGCCGCTGCCCTCCCCTGTGGGAAGAGACCCAAACGGCACATCCCATTTTTACGGATTGTTTCTGCTTTCTGTAATGTGCTTTAAAATATTTCCCACGCCCTTAGACCAGCTCTGCATCGTCAGCAGCACTGCTTCTTGTCAGCAGACGACGACCAGTAAGAAAGGGATGTTCACAGATGACTTGCACAAACTGGTGGACGACTGGACAAAAGAAAAGGTGGGGAACTCCCTTATCAAGCCAAGTCTCAACCAGATCAAACAGAACAAGCATCGGCTGGACTCCGACAGCTGGAGCAAAGTATATGAGGTGAGGGGGGTGGGATTTCATAAAATAAAGTTCACAAGGGTGAGCTTGTGCAAGCTGAGATACCTTAGCTGTTGTCCTGCTGGGGGTGACCTTGCTCGCCACCCCCACTTAATCATTTTCACAACCCAGGCATTATGGGGAGGCACCTGTTTTTCTCTAGTCCATGTGAACTCAGGATGGTCACCTCTTCAGGGAGGGAAGGAGAGAGGGTTGCTCCTAGGTTTAATCTCCAAGACTTCACTCCAAAACTAGCAGAGTGGATCTAAACCAAAGAGTTATAGAAGCTCCCCCCCCCCCCCCGTCTTGCATTAATGGACCTGGGAAGCCGCAGAAGGACGGACAGATGGAGGAATGGGGACACAGGCACCACATCAGTTCTAGGATGCAGAACTGGCAGCAGGTGTCTAAAAAGAGTAGCGTCTCCCTATAAAATTGTATGTCTTGGAAAAGAAATAAAGATCTGAAAGGAACATCCTTGCTGCCTCCCACCTGCCAGAAGTTGTGATTAAGTGTGTCTACCCACCTCTTAGAGTCTCTACAACAGTTGGAAATGTTACCATATTGAGAGCCATCTCCAGTTCAGTTAGACTGGAAAAATCCAGGCTTTTAGTTTTCATGGTGATCATGAGGATTTATTTATTATATTTGTCTCCTGCCCTTCCTTTAAGGAGCTCGGCAGAGTTCAGGCTGCTCTCATTATTTTATGCTAAAACAACACTGTGTAATAAGTTCAGCGGAGATATGATGATTGACCCAGTGCCACTCAGTTAACTTTATGACTGTTTGAGGATTTGAACCTGAGTCTCCTTAGTCCTCATTTGACTTCTTAGCCACTGGCAGGGTTGAGTTGTTTCACTTCCTACATTTCAATCCTCTCCTGTGCTCCTTTGTTAGGTAGATCCAGCAAAAGGTACAGAATCAATTGAAGCAATGACTTCCTCTCATTTTAAGTAGTACCTCAAGTAGTGCCTCTTTCCCTATGAACCTACCCAGACCCTGAGGTCATCTTCTGAAGCCTTTCATCATGTGCCTCCTTCATAAGAGGTCCAGAGGCTGGCAACATGAGAATAGGCCTTTTCTGCAGTAGCTCCCCATTTGTCGTCCCCCCCAATTTTTTAATTAGTTTTCCACAAAATTTTTAAACACACAAACAAATAAACAAACAAACGTAAATCCTAGCCTTATTAAAACTAATCTTATTAACATTTTTAAGCGAGTTCCTTGTATCCCCTTGGTTAAATTTCAGTGTATATCAGTTTAACGGTTTTCCAAAACCTATATTCTCATAAAATTAACTTAATCACTTGACATCTTTCTTTCTTTCCCAATCTAAATTTCAATTTTATCACATTACATGTTTAAATCCTAAGCCTATCTGGTATTTGCAAGTTTTCCAATTAATTTAACTTAAGATATTTAACTAAATAATCTTTAAATTTCGTCCATTCTTCCTGGTAATCCTCCTCCTTCTGGTCACGGACTCTTCCAGTCAGGTCAGCTAGCTCCAAAAAATCCATCATCTTCATCTGCCAGTGCGGCTCCCCATTTGAGGAATGCTTTCCCCGCTGAGGTTTGGCTGGCACCTTCATTATACACCTTTCCTTTTTAACCAGGCCTTTGGCTGATTGGCGTGCCCTTTTAAAATGTGGGGGGCGGGGTGGTTATTGGGTTGTTTTTGTTTCTGTTATGTATTTTCTGTTTTTATATTGTGATTTTAAGTTGTGACTGCCCTGAGACATGCAGGTATTGGGCAGTATACAAATTTTAATACTACTAATAATCAACATAATAATAGTTTCTTGTTTCTTTTGTTTTTAAAGACGACAACATCTACAGTGGGCTACACGTCCACATGGATTTCCTCGCTTTCCCAGATCCGAGGGACCGTACCAGCTGCTTTGCCCCAAGGACTTCCCCTGTCCCCCTTTACCGGCACCCTATCGCCATATGGAGTACCCCACGTCTGCCAGTATAACACCATGACAGGGACAACTTACCCAGTGCAATGGGTGGGCATTTCAGGGACAGCCCAGCAGTCTGTTGTTGTCCCTGCCCAGCCTGTGGGACCATTTCAGCCAGGGATAAGCATGCCAGCCTTCCCAGCATCGCCTGTGCAAAACCCAGCTCCCATCCCCCCAAGTCCCAAATGAAGGCGGACGGCTAAAAGGATGATAGATATGGGGACGGTGCCTATAACTCATGATTCCATTCCTCTGCCTTGCATTCTGCGGCCTGGATTTTGGGGTGAATTCCCCAGAGCAGCAATGTGGTGGGAGACTGCCTTTGCATTCTCTTATTTGAATACTTGATATAATATTCTTTGGGGGGATTTTTTTTATATCATACTTGAGAGAGCTTTGGCCTGTGCATCTCATTGTTCCTGAGATGGACAGCATGCCCATGTGCTGCTTATTAATGACCCTTCCCTGTCATTCCGGCCCCAGGTCCCTTGAGTTTTTGAGGCTGATAGCAACCCTTTTTAAATTGTTCACATACTGGCATCTGGGTTAATTTATTGAAGGAGTGGGAGCAGCAGGGAAAGTGACACTTTGGATCCTCTTTTAATTTTACATTTCTGTCTGGTTTCATTGGCAGCTTTCATTGATGGGGGGGGGGGGAACGGATTTTATTTGCAGAAAGATTTGCTGTCACTGAATCCTGTCTTAAATTCTCCCCTCTCCTACCCCAAGTGACAGGCCTTTTACAGTTGGAGGACCATTGAAGGAAGAGACAGAAATGCCACCTATTACCTGTTACTGAAAGGCTTGTAGTTGTTCTTGAGCAATTTAGTACAGCTGTTTATATAATGGCAGCTCAATCCTCATACGCACATGACATTCAGTGGATCCTTTGGGGCTGTTGGCCTAAACTTAGTACTTGAGTTTGGGGGATGTAGGTTTTTAAAAATTTATTTTGCAGTTAGTTTGTTGTGGTGGAGAGGAAGCTGCAGAAAGGGTGGGAACAGAGTGGGAAATAGCCAAACGGTATTTAAAAACATCTCCCATCTCACCCCTTTGCCTCTCTTTTATGATCCATACTTCACAGTTTTAAGGACTGAAACAGGTTGGAACAGGTGCACAGAGTTTTGCATTGGAACAGGTGCACAGAGTTTTGCATTGAGTTGACTGCCTTACAGTGGATTTGAATGGATAGATGCTCCTACTTTTGATTAGTGTTGTCTCTTGCAGCATAAAACACCTAAGTGGTTGCTGTGCTTTGATCACCTACTGCCAAGATTAAGAAGTCCCATCTTTACGGAGAACCTTTGAAAACTGAGTAGGTTATACATGCATTTATGATGGCAAGAAATTAGTGCCAGGGTCCGCTGTGACAGGCTCTCTGGTTTTCTGGCTTAAAGAGAAAAATGTGCCTGTTCAAAAATAGCAAGAGATCAAAAACTATTTTGAATAGGTTACATGCATGAAAGTCCGTTTCCTGCTGGAGTCTTGTACCTCACATAACCCCCCTTATTTTATAAACTATATTTCAGCTGCCCTATAAGGCCCATGTTTGCAAGTTCATCTCTGCAGAAGACTTAAGTCAGTTACATTGACCTTATTGGGCCAAGGGCAATGCAACATTGCACTATAGTTTAAACTATGGTTTAGCCTACATGAGTACCTTGCTCTTCCCCCATCCCTGACTGTGGAGCCAGGAAATAAGGCGAAGGCTTGTTTATCACGATGTGACATGTGAATCCTCACTTATGTTTTTTTTCTGCCCAGAGAATAGAAGTCAAGGTTTGTTCTTGGCTTACCACATGATTTATCTGCAGGAAACAAACCACAAACCGAATTCACACATCACAACAAGCCAGACTCTACCTTGTTTCCTCCCTTGCATGATATAGTCCTGTGTTTTAAACCATAGCTTATTTTAAAGTATTATTTAATGTTACATGCGAACTGGGCCATAGACTATGGAGGTCTTAATTTACTGAGTCTTAAGACTATAAGACTTATAGTCTTAAACTTTTTTCAAGGTAATATTTCATGTAGCAGTTGATTCTTTTGGACCCCAGAATCCTTGAAATATACTCCTGATGTACACCTTGACCTGTTTTCTCCCTTGATATATCTGGACTGATATGTCAGGGAACTGATATTTCAAGCTCTGGTTCACTTTGAGTTAACAAAGTTAAATGTTTATCTTCAGAGTGCTGTAAGAGATTTGCAATGCTGTTGAACATGGAAGCTGGCTTGCTTTGCTGATGAATATTTAGAGAATGAAGAGGAGGGAGGCTGTATCTCTCTACCTTAAAGTGATTTGGACTTCAACTAGATAAATCCTGTTTAAAATGATGGGATTAAATAAATCAGAGTACTTTGGTTTGGGCCTACCTGTAATCCCACCCCCCTTTTTTTGGAGTAGCTGCAGAGACAAGCTACTTGTTTGAACTCAGCCTCTCAAAGGGACACTTGAAGCTCCAGTGAATTTGGGAGCCTCTGGAAGTTTTGTGGCTTTCCTTCCCTCCCCACCATGAACAAAAGATCCTGTTTCCCATGCATTATGCAGCCTCCTTGTTCTGCCTGCAAAGATTTGCAGTGCCTTGTGATAGATAATCTTTAGTATCTTTTCAGATTTTTACTGGAAAGTCAAAAAAAAGTAGTTCTAGGCTTTTGAAGTTTGATGATGTTTAAACAGTGCATTGCTGCATCTCTCATTAGGATCTGCAGCATCTGAATTATATATACTTTGGGGTGGGGTGGGGGTTCAGTTTGAAGAACTGAGAGAACAGTGTTATATATTTTTCCTTTCTTTTTTGCAAAATAGAAACACAATCCTGTTTGTTTGTTTTTTTAAAAAATGTTCCCCCGCTATCTCTTTTAAAACGGACACAAATACATGTTTTCTAGTTAGGATAACTTGTAGGAAAGCATGGAATTGTGTGCTGTCTTTGAAAACTGTTGCCAAGTTAGCCGACTTGAAAGCCTTGAAAACACAAATCTGCTAGGAAATGGTAGAGGGCCTTATTCCCCCCAGCAATTGTGTGTGCCTTGGGTACACCAGTGGTACACCAGTGTTTTTTGTGGCAGACGTGCACAGTGCAAATGGCAAGCATGTGTCCTTGAACACTGGTGTTCATGTGTCAGGGTTCCATTGGTCCAATCAAGGTTTCCTGCTTATTGTTGTAAATCTCACGTTGTGTCTTGTGCATTGAGCCATCTGACCATTCCATGCTGCTCGGAGTTCCCAGAGCCATTGCTTCACATTTGACAATAGGGGGCTCCCTTTTGCAAATCCTGACATGGTTTGTTCGTCTGTCTCACTTCTGATAATGGAATGAAAATGGTGGTCATGAAGTAACCTGTGTTCGCCAGTGCTTATACCACTGTCTGTGGCATTAAAAGCTAGGATGGAATTAAGGATTACGTAGGGTAAGTGGCTGCTGCCCCAAACAACTGCCACCCCTCTCCTCCTCTTCCCCATAACCTCTGGCAAAGGAACATGTGATGTGACATCATTGTGCTCACATATTCTTCTTGTAGAGTATGTGGAGCTACTGTTTTCAGTGGCTGCCATCTGTACTTTGTAACATCTGGTTTCCTGCCATATGTGGCCAAAAATTAGAGGATAAGTCCATACCAGGGTGTGATGGAGCCATTGTTGCTTAAGTGTGCGTGATTTTTCCCCTGCCCCACAATTCTTTGGTTAAACATGTGTTTGTGGGATTTTGAAACATAACCAAAGCCTGTTTCACCATCGGTGACAGTAGAGGGGGTGGCGAATCAGTGTACAGTGGGCAGTGATGCTTCTTTTCACATCACCTAACTTCGGAGGAAATAAAGACAAACTTGACCTGACTCCCATCTCTGCAGCTAGGGAGACCTGAGTGAACCACAGTCTAGAAAATGGAGAGAGGCACTGAAATGTACGTTTGACAAAACAGGAAAAATATTTGGTATGTTTTATACGTTGAATCTCTACATTTAATGCAAAACATTTACTATCCAGTTCCCCCTCCCCCTTCCTTCTTACATTTTGCTGTTCTTTCAAACCTGAATCCTGACAAGGATCAAACTGTGAATTTGGTTTTGGGTTTTAAAAGGCACTTTTTCTGCTGTGATGCTTTGAGACTAAGCTTGTATGATATTAATGGAATGTATCATTTTAATAACTGGGTGGATTTTTCAGTTGTATTCCAGCTGAGTTGCTTTTCCATGTTACATTTCAAGTTTCATTTTCTTATCTACCTCATTTGTTAGTGCTGTTTCAGTCTAGGCTGTGAACTAAGCTACCATTCCTGTATATTTCTTGTCTATTTTAAATTGGTGGTGGTGTTTTTACACACATGGCTCTTCACTCCCCCCCCCCCCGCCAGCCCATTTCCCTGTTTGTAATTTGGCACCAGCCACTCAAGCTGTTTACTGTTTTAAGGAGGATATTTAACTTTCACAAGGAAGACTTCAGAGATTTATTCATCACATCGAGTTAAACTTATAGCGACCTGTGAATGAAGAGAACAAGTCCATGCATTGTCTACTGTATGTTGCAACTGGTTGTGGCAGCTTAGCAAAGTGTGTGACCCACTGCCTCATTAGTCTTCCATTTGACAATGGGAAAAATTAGTGCAAAAAGCTTGCTTTGTTTAGGAAGGAATTCTTCCTTTGTATATGCATTGAATTATTGCTGACAATTAAACTACTGAGGGCGGTGCCAACATAATGCTCCTGATCTCTTAACCACAGTCAAGGGATCCACAGCAGGATGTGCAATTGCACTCCCTTCTTCAGTCTCTACTTTTTTGGGGTGCAAATTCCTCCCACCCTCCCCTTCTGCTGGCCTGACTCACAGTTATATTTTGCGTTGGCCCCAATCTCAACAGTGGTTAATGTTAAAACAAGGGTGTGCTGTTTCCCAGCTAAAGCCAAATTTCTGGTTAAAAGCAAACCCCCTTGTATTAGTCACAGCTAAGCTTTGTACCGACATTGGTATGGATCCAGAGTTTTTGTTCAGTTGATGGTAAGACTTCCAGTGGGAACAGGGAGGGAAGCAATTTCCAGCTACTGCCTCGCCCCCCTGCAGCCCCCCCCAATCTGCTGTGGTCTCCCAATCCTCTGGAGCAGAGTTAGGATGGAAGTTGGGGGGCTGTAGGGGGAATCACAGAAAATGGACTGCCTCCCTATTGCACTGACAAAAAGAAGAGCCTAACCATCAGCTGAGTGACTCTGTTGGATGCAACCTGTTACCTTTAACTGTGATTAAGACCGATGTGGAGGGAACACACGGTCTCATCCCGCAGCTTGATGCCTTAACCAAGTTTAAAGTGTTGGGAGTGTTAGATTGGCATAGGCTCTGAACAAGGTGTGCAGGGTACCTTTGGAAGGCAGGGGCCTTCTGTTGCATTTAGGCAATAAAATGATACATTCCTGGTTATTTTGAATTCTGAAACCCAGCAACACTGTTATTGTAAGTGCTGTCATTTTTGTAGGCTGTACCTCTTTAAAGGTGAATTGTATGATTTCAAAGTTGCTTCAGTTAATCAACTGAAGTCCAGTTTAGCGCACCTCCTGGAATGTTGTCGTGGGGTTTTTTTTTGCAAGGGGGGGGGGAAGGGTTGTGTATTTTTTATACTTATACAGCAGCTAGATGGTGGAACGGCAAAACTGATTCTGTAAGGAGTCACTATACAGACTTGGGTCATCCCCTGCCTCCTGGTTGTCTTCAAAAACTATTCTTCTTAGTAAATATTTATGGTGTCTATATTCCACCCCACACCTATAATTTATTCACATTTCATTCTATAAGAAGCTGTAACTGTGAGCAGTGTAGTACAATAAAATTGGTTCACCAAACCAAATTCTACCCCTTGCATGTGAACAGTTGTTCACAAGGGCCTGGTACAACTGATGGGATGCTATTCTGCCCCTGCCCCCTCTAGAGCCCTGAGAATAAAATGCTGCTAAGGCATTATGCATTTTCTACTTACTACCTTGCAGCTCTCATTGAAGCTAATGGAACTGATCCAGCTTAAACCAGCAATGATTATCGCATATAGTATGTAAGAACAAATCCCCTCCTTTTAAAAAATCACCATTTATCTTATTCTTTTGGAGTGGTAAGGAGTTGGTTTCCAATGAAAAAAATCTTTAAAAGGCTAAGCATGAATTTATAAACTGTCAGCTAAACGGAGGCCTTACTTGTATCCTCCCACATAAAATGCTTCCTTCACAGGATGTATTTCTTATGTAGAGACAATCTCCATGTACAAAAATGTGGAATATGGCCATGGGCAACTGCTTTGCTGCAAGTCAGTAGAAAGCATGACTTTGGAAGCCAGTGCCTGTAAGAACCTGTATACTTGCCATATACTTCACATATGATGATGGGCAATGCTTTTCCTACAGTGAGATTACCTGTATGTAGGGGGGGAAAATTATGCATGAAGTAGCCCTTAGTGATGGTGCAGAAAGTGCAGAAAGTCCTGTGGAGCACGTTGTGGCCTGTTATGCTTCAACCAACCCCTTGTAGGGCACTTGTTATATACAAAGCTCTTTTTTCTCACTTCCATCTGACAGAAGGAAGAAGATGGTGGCTGCAGAGGAGGGAAAAAGAGGTGTCCCTGTCCTGTCAAGTAGCAAGGAAAACATTTTTTATTGGAATCTGTGGTAAAATATATCCGAGTTGTACCACAGATAGAGGCAAGCACAAATATACATAAATTGTTGGAAGAAAATGCAAAAGAGCAAGGCTTTAATTCTCCCTTCCAGGGCCATAGATTTAATTTGCAAGACTAGGAACAAACTTCTGTTTTTGTATTTTCAAAGCATCCTAGAAGGGTGTTGTTTTGGTTCATTTATGCCTTAGAGAACTCCTAACCATACATTTTGGCAGCCATTTTGGAAGTGCAATTGTCTTTGAGGTTCCTAATGCAGCTTCAAACAAGCAAACAAAAGACCTCTCAGTTAAAACTACTATATTCTATTTTAAAAAGGTCTTTCATTCTGTTTTTTGTTTTTGTTTTTGCTAGAGATTGCTGAGGAGCATGCAGGCCTACTAAAACAGCATGATAAATTCAGGTATATGCTGTGAATAAATGTCTCCTTAGATTTCCATACTTGCTAACAACTTCTGAATTTCAGAAATATTTTTTATGTATGTGAATTATACTTTAATGTAGCATCTTAGGACTTATTTTTTAAAGAACCCTTTCTTTACTTTTTTACATTAAGGCTGAGATTTTTATGGCTGCATAGAGGATGCAGGTGACCGGTTCATTGTTAACAGGGATGAGGCATCCCATTCAGTTTTTGAAAAATCATAGCCCAGAACTTTATGGTAGAAAACGAATGTCTTTTATCAGCAGTTGTTTCCATGTGTTTTTTAATTATTTTTGCAAGCTGTGAGTTGACTTCATTTGTACACAACCATTAACAAATATTTTTTTAAACTGTTATAAAGGAAAATAAAGGCTGTGTTGAAAAAAAAAACCCAATTAAATATAGTCTGGATGTTACTGCAATTTCTGCTAAAGAGGGGTGAGGGAAAGCCAAAGGAAATAAATAGTATTGCTGGAAAATACAGTGTAAATATTATGGCATTGTGGCTTCTTTCTTAGCAATACTTGTTCATCTACTAATTCATTGATACATTGCATTTTAGATACATTGAAGCCCGGGAGCGAAAACTTCAAGTGCTATGGAAGTTTGGGATAGGAAGTATGCCCTGAATATGCACTCTTCATTTGTAACTTTGAAGAGTGCTCTGAAAACTTTTTGTTAGGATAATAATTTATTATTTGTACCCCGCCCATCTGGCTGGGTTTCCTCAGCCACTCTGGGCGGCTTCCATAGAAACCAAAAATACACTAAAATATCACAGATTAAAAACTTCCCTGAACAGGGCTGCCTTAAGATGTCTTCTGAATGTCAGGTAGTTATTTATCGCTTTGACATCTGATGGGAGGGCGTTCCACAGGGCAGGCGCCACTACCGAGAAGGCCCTCTGCCTGGTACCCTGTAGCTTTGCTTCTCGCAATGAGGGAACCGCCAGAAGGCCCTCGGCGCTGGACCTCAGCGTCCGGGCAGAACGATGGGGGTGGAGACGCTCCTTCAGTATATAAATTTGAGTATATAAATTTAAAACACCAGCAGTCCAGAGAGATTCCAGAGGTAGAAAAAGAAAACACCAAGATTTGGGGCGGCTGCATTCCCTTACCTCAAAACAATCTATTTAATTTCTGCTGTAATAGTTTGCACCTTCTTATCTAGTCTGCAATCTTAGATAAAGATGTGTTTAGTTTTTGTTTAAAAAACTGATTCATTCTTTATTTTTCAATTAATAAAGGTAAGTTATGGATTATATCCAGTCCTGATCAGTCACAAGAGAACCCCCCTCCCTAATATTCTATTATTCAAATTATTACTTTGCTGTGGCATGAATATCTATGTAATACTATCTATAATTTTATCTTGGCCTTCATACAAGGCATTGTTAATCTTGTCCCCCAACCCCATCTATCCTCTTAACAGCCATGTGGGGTAAAAAATACTCTAAAATCCACGGTTATGCAGTACCTTTACTAGGACAGTAGTAAATAAGTTTTTTTGTTCTTCAGCACTATTCATCAGATTGGACATTAAGCAAAACAAAAAAAATTCCTTCCAGTAGCACCTTAAAGACCAACTAAGTTAGTTCTTGGTATGAGCTTTTGTGTGCATGCACACTTCTTCAGATACGAAAAAAACTGAAGAATCTGAAGAAGTGGTAACAACTGGTATCTGACAACTGGTATCTGAAGAAGTGTGCATGCACACGAAAGCTCATACCAAGAACTAACTTAGTTGGTCTTTAAGGTGCTACTGGAAGGATTTTTTTTTGTTTTGACTATGGCAGACCAACACGGCTACCTATCTGTGACATTAAGCAAAGCATTAGAACAGGGTGGCCAACCCTTTTAGGTCTGTGGGGCACATTTCAATTTTTGAGTGAGCGTCATGGACATCACATCATTTAGTCATATTACCACACATACACTGAAAAGAAAGCGCACACATGCACTCACTTTCCCAAGGGATCTTGGTAAAATTTTGATCCAGTAGAATTAACTTGAGCCTTGAAAAGCAGAGTTGAAAGAGGAGTTGAAAAATAGTGCCACTCTTCTAACTTCTCTCAAGGAAGAAAAACCTCCCTTCCAACCCAAGGGGGCAGGTGGCTGAGGCTTTGTGGGCACTAGGGGGACACATGGAGGGTACCATGGCACACTGGCAATCCCTGCATTATGGGGATTAGCCACTTGGTGATCCTGGGTGCAACTTGAAACCTGTGCAATACCTGTTAAGAGCCTCATCCAGTTAAGCCTGCAATCTCCATGCTAAGAGTAATTGCACACATTGTCATTTCAATTTCAAGCAAGCTTTTTCCTATTACACCCTCACACATTTAATATCCAGAAGGATGAAGAGTTACGGAAAACCCAACAGCTGGCCCACTATTTTGAACAAATTTTGGTTGGTCCCAATAATGTCCACTCTGGGATTGTGGATTTCTTTGTGTTTATTATCAGACACAGCTTCTTTGCTTCTCAGGGAAGGTAGGTGAGTCTGGCTGCCTCAGGCGTAGCTGCACAGCACTGCAGGGCTTGGTTGCAAGCTAGCAGCTTTTTGCTGGGTATGGTTGCAATTTCACCCATACCAATTGCCAGCAGTGGAGGACTGCGGAACCAGATCACCGTGCAATTGAGGCTGCGGTTCTTTTTATCGTTCCCTCCCACCCTATAAAATGCACATTGGTAAAAGAGTTATCTAGACAGAGGAGAAATTTGCCTAAATCCACGCTCACGTTAAAAAGGGAAAATACCGTACACATGGCCATGAGTATTTTACCTTTAAAGGTAAAGGGTAAAGGGACTTCTGACCATAAGGTCCAGTCGCGGATAACTCTGGGGTTGCGGCGCTCATCTCGCTTTATTGGCCGAGGGAGCCAGCGTACAGCTTCCCGGTCATGTGGCCGCTTCTGGGGAACCAGAGCAGTGCACGTAAATGCCATTTACCTTCCTGCCAGAGTGGTACCTATTTATCTACTTGCACTTTGACATGTTTTTGAACTGCTAGGTGGGCAGGAACAGCGACTGAGCAATGGGAGCTCACCCTGTCGCGGGGATTCGAACCACCGACCTTCTGATCGGCAAGTCCTAGGCTCTGTGGTTTAGACCACAGTGCCATCTGCGTCTCTAACATTTTACCTTTAGGAACGGTTTAAAAACAGGCTGTTTCCAGGCTGGAAACAATGCTCCGAACTTGCTTAGAGGGTTGCGCCCCCCCCCCCCCGCAAAGAGGGCCAAAGTCTGGCAACCCTCATAAGATGCTCTGTCACTGCTGAGCATGCAGCCCCGTCTGGCGAAATGTGCAGGGAAATATGCAGCCTCCCCTGACAGGTGTGTGCCGGCTGTGCTTGGGCAGGTAGGAGTGCCTGGCTTGCCCTGGGAGAAGTTATTCCTTCCTTTTCACGGGAGGCTTGTGGCCCAATGGTCTTGTTACCACCGACAACATTGCAGTGGTCTAGGCCTTTAATTCCCCCATTTTCAGAAACTCTGCTTATCTCCTACTGCCCTTTCTTCCCGTGTGTGTTTCTTCATTTGTAGCATTTAGATCCCACTTTTTCTTCCAGAGATGCTGCGTTTCCCCCATCCTCAGCTACTACCCCGCAACTATCCTGTGAGGTAGGCTAGGCTGAGAGGCAGCGACTGCCCCCCACCGGGCACATCCAGTGAGCTTTGTGGCCGAGCGGGAGATTTGAACTGTAGTCTCTCCCAGGTCCTAGTCGGGCCACTCTAACCACTGTGCCACGCTGCCTCCGCACCGCCCCATCCGCCGGGCTCCTCTGCCAAAGGCGAGCTGGGGTCTCCGGCCTTGTGCGAATCCTGAGGAAGCGGCTCTTCTGGTTTACACGGCAGCAGGAGAAGCCCCAACCCGACCCAAGTGGAGTGAAGATCTGCTTCAGGAGCAAGCGGGGAAGAAAATTGCACGGGGATCTGCTGCCCGAGGCAGCTGTTAAGCTGTGGGTGAACATATCAGACGAGACACAGCAATTCTTCAGACAGCTCTTGTTTATTCACAGGCCAGAACAGAACTGAGCTGAAGGGTTCAGCCAAGCTGCTTATATAGAGCTGTGCTACTACGCAACTGTAACAACTTTCTGTAACTATCCAATCACTGAATGTCACTTTCAATCCCTTATTTGCATGTGTGGACCTGAGTGAAAACTATCTACAGTGTCCCCCTGCTGGCCCAGGGTGAGAACTTCAGTACATAACAGCAGTTACCTCGCCTTCCCTCATGGCGGGGCCAGTCTGCCTGGCAACCAGTCCCGCCTGATTCTGTCGGCGGCGTCCTTCCCAGCAAACACCGCGCGACTCCCGACGGCGGCCTCTGAGGCCCTTCCTCGACCGGGCGATCCGGACTACGTCTCCCAGCATGCCAAGCGGGACACAGAAACGTGACAATATGGCGCCCAACCAGGCACCCGCTCCCCTTCCGGGCGGCCTTTCTCCCGTTACTGGAGCCCAACCCTGAGGCGATGTTGTTTCCTTCCAGGTGGGGGAACTACACTGCCCATGAGCCGGTGAAACCGAGCGGCGAAATAAAAACGTACGAAGGCCTTCGTATGAGGCGGCGCGAGGCCGGCTGCAGGTTGTGGCGCTTTGCAAGTCTATGTTCGCAATGAGCCTCCGACTTCCGCCCCTCCCGTGAGGCCGCGCAAACTCACAAGGGGGAGATCAGTCCGTACAAAAACATGGCGGACCCCTCAGGCCACCGGGAGTTGTAGTCCCAAGTCGGCCGACTCCAGCTTTTGGCGGCCCGGAGAACTTTCCCCGAGACTACAAGTCCCATGAAGCTATGCGGCCCCTGGAAAGCGCGAAGAAACCATAACAAGATGGCGCCTTTCCCGCCCTGCCGGGAGTTGTAGTCCTGCCGCCTCGCATGGTCCTTCTGACTTAATGAGAGACCAAGCAGAAACGGGACTACACTTCCCGACAGGCTCCGGTTTCAGCTGCGGGGGAAGGAGGAGGAGCGGCGGAGGAGGAGGAGGAGAAGGAGAAGAAAGCTACAACATGGCGGCCGCGTCCATTCCCACGAACCGGGCGCTGTGAGGAGCCAAGCGCCAGGAGCTGGAGCAGCTCTGCCTGTGCCAGGTCCTGGTTCCGGGGGTGCCCGCCCCGTCGCGGAAGTGGGGCTCGCACCCCTCCGCCGCGCGCGGCCATGGGGGTGCAGGGCTTCCAGGAGTTCGTGGAGAAGCGCTGCCCGGGGGCTGTGGTGCCCGTGGACCTGTTGAAGCTGGCGCGGGCCGTCGGGGGCCGGGGCGGCGGGGGCCCTGCCTACTGCGCCGCCTTCCACCCGCCCCCCGCCGGCTACCCGCACCCCGCCGGCCCCGCGCCGGGCCTGGGAGCCGTGGTCGGTGCTGGCCCCTACGGGCACCCGCAGCCCGGCTTGCCCGGCCCCGCCGCCGCCCCGTGCCCCGCTCGGCTCCTGGTGGATGCAGATTCGGCCCTGCAGCGCCTCTACGGCGGCTACCAGACGGACTGGGTGTGCGGGGGCCAGTGGAATGCCATGGTGGGCTACCTGGCTGCCCTCTCGCAGGCCTGCCTCTACCAAGGCGGGCTGGAGCTGGCTGTCATCTTCAACGGAGGGCTCGGCAAGGAGAGGCTGCCTGAGTGGGGCAGGAAGGCGCAGGCGGAGAGACAGACAGCCCAGCTCATCGCGGGGCATGTGGGCAACAAGGGGACCCCGCCACCCCGGGCCTGGTTCCTTCCCCCGGCCTGCTTGGGGCACTGCGTCCGCTTGGCCATGATTCGATTCCGGGTCAAGGTAAGGCCCACACCACCATCCCCAACGCACCCCATTGCATTTTGTAGAGTTCTGCTTCGGAAGCGTTGACCATCTTTCTTGGTTCTTGCACTTCTTCACGCTCATTGTTTCCTGACTCCCATTTTAGTGGGCATTTTTGTTATATTTCGTTCATCTGTTGCTCATCATGGTTTTCCATGGGCATGTTTAGCCTGGAGAAGAGGAGGTTAAGGGGTGATATGATAGCCATGTTCAAATATATAAAAGGATGTCACATAGAGGAGGGAGAGAAGCGGACACGGAGCAATGGATCCAAACTACAAGAAAGAAGATTCCACCTAAACATTAGGAAGAACTTCCTGACAGTAAGAGCTGTTCGACAGTGGGATTTGCTGCCAAGGAGTGTGGTGGAGTCTCCTTCTTTGGAGGTCTTTAAGCAGAGGCTTGACAACCATATGTCAGGAGTGCTCTGATGGTGTTTCCTGCTTGGCAGGGGGTTGGACTCAATGGCCCTTGTGGTCTCTTCCAACTCTATGATTCTATGATTCTATCTCAGAATTCCTTGTCACTCAGCACCTGTTGCCTTCCCTGTCCAGCAGCTCTGGCACCTTTCCTTACCGTTTATGGCTCTCTGCAAAGGTGTTGCTCTCACCTTGTCTGCCACTGATATCTCTTATTGCCTGCCTTTTATTTTACCCTACACATTTTTAATTCTAATGCCTAGACTATTATGTTCCTGGCAAAGTCAATATGTGAGTTGTAGTTCACCTGAGAGCTAAACATCAAGCAGTGGAGCATCCTTCGTGACTTATAGCCTGGCCTTGCAAAAAAATAAAATCAAATCTGCGGAGGTTTCTAACTCTGGAAAACGTCTGCTATGTTGTCCATCCAAGTGCATCTGTTTTCACTGCGCAAGGGTGGGGAACATGTGGCCTTCTAGATATTAATGGCTTTCATCTCCCATTAGCACCAACCAGAGACATCTGGAGAGCCACAGTTTTCCTCACCCCTGATTTATGACATATTGGCAGCCTGAAATAATCAGTTTTCTACCTAGTTATAAAACCTCCACTGCTTGGTCAACCGGAAGTAATTCTTCCTTACCGCAGGCACAGTTTTTACAAAGTTACCACAGGCTGCAATTCTTCCTTAGCACAAGTGACTGGCAGCTTATTAACCAAATCTGTACTGTGTCTTTTCACGCTACCCATCCATTTTTCAAGCCTGTTACATTCTGCCCCTTCTCCTTTATTCTATTTTTAAGTACTTAAATTTTTGTAATCTGTCTTTAATTGATTCATTAATATTTTTGAAGCCAAGGTTTTTGGCATTAGATTTTTGTTTGGCTGAAAGAATAACATGACTAATTCTGGGCAGATCTTCTCAGTGTAACCATCTGTGCAATAAGAAATAATACAAGAGTGTTTGCGTCTCCTATTTAAGCCAAGCCTGGACAATTGTAGGATTGAAATTAGCAAAGTGTTATGGGTTGAGTTTTCTATGGCTGTGTGAACTCTATACAGTTTACTTTTGCTAGGAAAACTAAAATTTGCTAGAAAAATGTGGACTGGACCAACACCTAAAGTTAGTATCTAGGACACAGTTGGATTTGCAGTTGCTTCTGTAGGCTTCTGGTATAAGAGCAAGGTGCGTACTACGCTGTATACAAGAAAATGACATTCAACAGGATTAGAACCCACACCCTTGCTCACACTGAAGTGCTCTAGTCTAAAGCATAATACTACTAATCCAGATCAAAATATATTTTAATCATTTCACCCTGTGAAGGGTGATTGTTTGCTCCCCATACCTAACAGTGGGCAAATGGCAGAAGTACATTAGATGTACCCATAGTAGGTAACACAGACACACTCAGGAAGAACAAGAATTGGTGAATCCCCTTACAGCATGGTATGATGCAGTGCTTCTTGTATTCTTTGGTTCTGGCAACTGGAATTCAAATCTGAAATTGACTAAGAGAAGTCCCTGAGTTGCCCTGCCTGGACGTTGCACAGCATTCTGCATGATCCTTACAGGGTTAGGGGGTTGGTTGAAATGACAATCAAAAATGTCTCTGTAGGCAGATGTGTGCGAGAAAAACCAAGCGGTGGGAATAGAATTAAGCAGCAGCAGCAGTGGGAAAACTGGATAGGTGAGCTTGTCCCGTGTCAGCTGGTGTCACATAGTGGCTGTTAGCGTGAGGCCAGGAAGTTCCATGTTCAAATCTCACTTTGGCCACGAACTTGCTATGTGGTCTCAGGCAAGCCACTGCTCTCTCAGCCTCCCATATGGTCCCTCCCATATGCTGACAATATACCTTACAGGGTTGGTGTCATGATTACTGATTACTAATGTCTGCAAAGCAATTTAAGAGTGTAAAAGATGGACATTAGTTTAGGCTTCCTCAAACTCGGCCCTCCAGATGTTTTTGAGACTACAATTCCCATCATCCCTGACCACTGGTCCTGCTAGCTACGGATCATGGGAGTTGTAGGCCAAAAACATCTGGGGGGTCAAGGTTGAGGAAGCCTGCATTAGTTAGTCCCTCCCTCCCTCTGTCTGTCTGTCTCTCTTCTCTCTCACACACACCTTTCAAAGCTGTGTGTAAAGCAAGTAAAGGCAAGCCCAAAGTTGTGTATCCAATCCTTGTGATTTCTAGGTCCCTGTCACCAGGGTTTTCCAAGTGTTGATCAACAAGTTATTCACATTTGAGGATAGCCATTTGAGAATTCTAGAATAACTGCAGTATGCTCATGGTGAACTGGAACTTAGTTATCTTCTAGGGTCATTTAAAAATGCAGTGCAATTTCTGTCATTCATGTGTGAGATATGAAATTGGTCACAGCGTTCAGTGTTGAACAAGCTGCCCATCTCCTGTGTAGAACCTGATGGGTTTGCTGGCCTTTTTAAAGACACACATTAAAGACACTTACAAGAAGCACAAGCAACTCCTTGGCCAGTGTGAAAATAGGATGCAGACTAGATGGGCCTTTGGTATGATCCAACAAGACTGTTCTTAATGGCGTGCTTGGAGCAACGTGTCTGGCTGCAGATGGAGAATACTGGATTTCAGCTAAATTCCCTCAAATAGCTGCATGTAACCTCCTGAGGCCAAAGGTAAATTGGCAAGCAAAGGCTTGGAGATCAGCTGAAGTTGAATAAGCTTTGGAAACAGCTGACCTGAAACAGATGAGCTTTAAATACAGCCTCATTTAATAAATGATCAACCCATTTTTAAAAAGTGTGTTCTCAGCACCACTTTGAGTGCATTTGGAAAAGCAGTTTTACAATATTGGGCACACACTTTTAATAAAGCCCTGTTGATTTCAGAGAGAGAATTGAATCTGCCCTTATATCATTCCATTTGAAATAAGTGAGACATAAAACGTACTTTAAATCTAGATTGTATGTTGTTTAGGGGTAGAAAACAGTTGAACCCAACTAGATTTTGGTATTAGTCTTGTGCAGTTATCTCTGCAGTGGGCAGGATCCAAACAATTCCACATTAAGTCCTTTTGGATATATCCAAAGAAGCTTCTCAAAATGTTAGTTCCCATACCACAGGGCAGTTTTGAAAACTGAGGGAGATTTCAAAAGCAGATTATAATAATCCAGGTTGGTCGGCTGTTCCATTGTGCCACGGTGGGGGGCAGAGAAAAGAGGAATGGAAACCCACTGGCTATGCCCAAGCCTGGGCTAGTATAGAAGCAGCTCTTTGGATGCTGACCTGTGTATTTCTGTATATTGTGGGCTGGATGGATTGAAGGGAACCGAAGCCTCAAATCAGAGCAAAAGTTCTTAATAGTTTTCTGCTGAGCATTCCATTCCATTCTCCCTGTTCATTTTTGCTAAGAGGTCTTGGGTTTTGCACTAAAGAAGTCCCAGTCTCTCGCAGTTCAGAATCAGTGCTTCAAGTCCATTACGATATGAAGCCTGTGTGTCTAAATTTTGCTCTGTTGTACGAAACCATTTTGTTTTCAATACTGTGTGTCATGGGAGAGCAGGGAGTGAGGCTCTTAAAATGGTTGGAAGCAGTAAGTGTATAAAGCAAGAGAGAGATGTGGAAGGATGGGGATTCATAGACAGTGAAGTATGGCAACTTTCTGCTGGATTCTATACTGAGATACCATGTCACTTGTAGGCATTTAGCAGAAATAGCCCTTTATGTTTTTAAGGTTCTCTTCCTGTAAAAAAGAGAGAGAGGGATGGAGAGATCTAGGAACTTGCTTCTCCCCCTCCTTTAAAAGAAAAAACTAGGGGGCTGTGTACTGGAGCAGAGGCCATGTTCTGTGCTGTCTATCATGATTGTGGCTTTAATCTCTAAAAAAAAGGTTTTGGTTACGAGAAATAACTTTTCAAATTCTTTTGTTGTTCATTTTTGGAATGTACATCTGGCTTTCGGTGACCTAAGATGTGAGTGTGTTGCCTTAGGAGTGCAGTCTTTTCGAAGTGTGGATGGGTGGTCCTGAAACAGTGTTAGAAACTCAGGTATATCAGCTAATCACCAAATGGCACCTTAAAGCAAGGTTATGGTTGCCACAACGCAATGTCTATGCATCTTTTTTAAAATGAAATTTGCTGTGATTATTTGCTTCATTTCTGTACTGTTCTATATTTTAAAGAAAAAATATCATAGCAGTTTACAACACATTAAAACAGCAAATAGAAGAATCCAGAATAAAACAAATTCAAGCTTCAAGGAAAATATTTCAGATCCTTCTCTACGGGACATTTGATTTCCCCCATATTTATTTACCTTCCTAATTTATATAGGTGCCCCATAGCAGAAATACTCTAGGAAGCCAGGGTGGTGTAGAGGTTAGAGTGTCAGACCAGGACCTGGGAAATCAGGGTTCAAATCCCCACTCAGTCTTGAAGCTCACTGGGTGACCATGGGCCAGTCACAGGCTCTTAACCTACCTCATAGGGTCATTGTAGGAATTAACTGAGGAGGGGGGTGAACCATGGACTCCTTGGAGAAAAAGGTGGGGTATAAATGCAATAAAAAGCTCTTCTGCTTACCTGCTTAAGAAAGTTGGAGGGGCAGCCAGGTGGAGATGTCAGTCGCCAATTTGGTGCTCAGAGATCTCCATGTGGTCACAATTGGACTTGCTCCAGTTGCAAAACACACCTGGCGCCTGGTGAAGTTCTAACACTGTCCTGAAATTATTGTGTCTTATTGTTGGCTTGTGTGGGGACAGATTGTGATGATGCTAGGTGTTGGAATCTGTATGTTAATGCAGATAAAATGTATATCAGTATACTTGTCTTGCTATTTTTCTGGTGATTGCTATGGCTCTTAGTGTTTCTCAGGGCAATGAACCTATAAGAAAGGAAGGACAGAGTATGATTTAAGCTCTTGGATGAAGTAGAACAATCAGCAGCAATACCAGCATTCTGTATTTACTGGGTGGGTGGGCATGGAATCATTCAATGCAGGAAACAGGAAAGGACACAAATAAAAATAATAATTGACAGATGTTTGAGAGGCGGCAGGAGAAGCAGAGACACACTTGGATTTCTGATCCAATGAAGTTAAATTTCCAAAATTGAAGGTGGGAGAAGGCAGCCAACTTTGCTGAATCAGCCTGATGTCTATGTAGTCTAGCAACCAGCCTAGTCTTTGGGAGCACACAGATGATGGCTTGCTCCTGGTATTCAGTAGGTTTTATGCCTCTGAACATCAAAGGTATTTATCATGGATGTGAGTATGGATGGTCATATTCTCCATGAATTTGACAAAAAATAGTTTATACAAGCTGATTGAGCTAGTGAACCATCACCGTGTCTTGTAGGAACGAATTCCATCATTGTATCCATTAACCCAAATACTTCAGCATCATCCTTAGCAGGCCCTTTTCATGTTTTTCGGGGACATGATCTTTAAGCCTTAGGGGTTTGCAAAATGTTCTTCTGAAAGGGCTAAAGATTTCAGCTAAAGGACTAAGGAAATGCTAGTGGCCGCCATTTATAGCAAGAGTAACGTCTTGCTTCCCATTAAATGTCAAAAAAATAATTTATTTTTGGGTTGGGGCAGAGGAATAAAGCCTTAAGATTACAGTGACAGGACCCAGTCCCTTAAATGTTCAATAGTTGGTGGTCAAAAAAACCCCCAGGATCTGCCTTTATATTGTTTTTTTAAAATCTTGATTTGAAAGATTATAAACAGCCGTGTTCTCGCTGCTTTGCCATTAATCACCTTTGGTTTTTAAGAGTTTCTGTCTTGCTTCCAGTTTGTTTTGCTTGGTTTCTTTCTCACACTAAAATAGCTTTCCAGCCTCTGTCCCCTCTTGAGAAATATGTAGGGAATCACAGTAAACCATTAACTGTATAGGTTACGGGTGCCAACCATTTTGGGCCTCTGGGCACATTTGGAGTGAGTGCTGTGGGTGCCATGCCCTCCGATAACTTCTCTTCTCCACCCTCACACCACCAGGACTGAACGATAGAAGTGCACACACTTGACTTTCCCAAGGGGGGGTCTAGGTAAAAGTCAGATCTGGGACTGTGAGTCGTGAGAAGCACATAGAGCTGAAAAGGGAAGTGACAAAGAACATCATTCTTCCAGCTTCCCCCTTGAGCCCTGTGTACTTTTCAAGTGAGAAACAGGTAACCATCCTCACCACCTCATGACCAAAGGGGGGAGGGAATAGAAAAACTCAGAAATTCATGGATGCCAGATGGCACCTCCAAGCAGCATAGTAGTGATCTCTGGTGTATATAATGTATTTTTCTTGAGAAACAAGGAAGGAAGGAAGGCCGTTGACCCACTTGATATGAGATAAAAACTGTAGTGTGGGATATCTCTTGAAAATTGTCAACACCTAAATCTAGTGTACATGTAATATTTTACAAATTCCTAATCATGATTACGAGATAGGAACCTCCTTCCTCCCCACTCCCTTTCCCCTTCTAATTCTCCTCTTTCCTCTTTAGTGTTATATTTGCCCTGAATTTATCACAGACCACGGTTAACTTTAACCAGAGTTTGTGGAACAGCATGGAACTGAAACACCTGATGTCTAGACACCTTGTTCTGATGACATTTTTGATATTCACATGCCATACCTTTCAGCTTCCAAAGGGAAGTGAGCTGCTTTCCTGCATATATAAGCAGATGGAGTCTGTGGAGGAATTGCCCTGAAGTGAATTCTGTACTGGGGGGGGGGGGGGCTTAACAGAAAGCACGAAAGAGCTTTGCTGCAGTGTGCCTTTTTACTCAGCCTCGTCCCTTCTTTTCTGCAGGTGTTCCAGAGCCTGGAGGATCATCATCAGGAAGTGGTATCCTTCTTCCGGGAGAATGGTTTCCATGGGCTCATTGCCCATGACTCCGAGTATGCCCTCTGCAACATACCTTCCTATTATAGCTCCCATGCCCTCAAACTGAGCTGGAATGGCAAGAACCTCACCACCAACCAGTTCCTGATGCAAGAAGTGGCCAAGCAGCTGGGCCTCAAGCTAAGCAGCTTCCCCATCTTCGCTGCCTTGCTCGGTATGTTGAAACTGGATGGGCTGAGTGGTGAAGTGAGTGAAGGTTTCAGAGGCTTAGGTCCAATTCCCTGCTTGGGCAAAAAGCTCACTAGGCAGCCATGAGCAAGATGCTCTCCCCTTGGCCTAACTCACCTCCCACAGTTGTTGTGAAGGCTGTAAAAAAAGTACAACATAAAATCAGCAGGAGTAGGCAGTGGCACACTTCAGCAGCATATATTTCAGTGCCTTGACTTTAAAATGAGGGGTACAAGTACTAAAAAAATTGTGTTAGACACAGTCTTTTCTCTGCCTAACTATAGCATTCCTAGGGTGTCCCAAGATCCGGCTTAATTTTACACATGGAATGTCTGGTATCTCTTGGGCTAATGAGAGACCCAGGAAGGGCTGTCAAATCACAGGTGCTAAAATCATTTTCAAACTCCCAATTTCCTCAACTTCCCCCCAACTTCAGTGTTTGGTGCTACTCAAGCTGAGAGTGTCTGATCTGGGGGAAAGAAAAAGAGGGTTAGGATGTGTCCAGATATTGGCGAAGGGCTGCTGTGTATTTATTTATCTAATTATTATATTTATATCTCACCTTTCCTCCAAGGAGCTCAAGGTGGGACACATGGTTCTTCACCGCCACCCTTAATTATCTTCACCACAACCCTGTGAGGTAGGTTAGGCTAAGAGACTGATTGGCCCAAGGTCACCATTCATGGCTGAGTGGGGTCCTAGTGCAACACGCTAAATCACTACACTGCACTAGTATTGGCAGGAACTAGAAAGAAACTGGAAAGTTGTCTGAACATGTGAAGCTGCCTTCTGCTATATCTGATCCGTGCAGAGTTAGATCAGTATTGTCTGCTCTGACTGGCAGTGGTTCTCCTGGATAAGATATTTTTAACTGGGATGGCATTACCTCTGGGCTACAGCCCCATGCCAATGTGTGTCTTTTCAATATGAAAAAGAAGAGGAACGTGCAGTGAAGATGAGAGAGAACTTAAATTCTGTTCAGGACATGAGTGGGAAAAGGCTTTGAGTGAGGCTGGTTCTGTAAGTGATCCACCATACCTATGACCTCAGAAAACTTTAGGAGACACCTTGGTCAAGGCCATAAGAACAGTCCCTATGAGTCCAGCCGAACACTATACTGGCAGAAGTCTAGAACGTGGATGGAAGCCAAATGTGCTTGCAATTTCTGGGTCATTGCTGGCACAAGAAGCTTCCACAGAGAGAAATTGAATGTGGACGGAGAATTCAAGTTGCTCCTCTCAGAATGAGGTATTGATAACTCCAGACATGCTCTCCTTAGGAACCTCCGCCACCTTGGTTGGGCTTGGATTCAATTTGTGCTTTTTTTCAGCTGGAGGAACATGTCAAATTAAGTAGCTCCATGCAAATGTATATAACTTCTGTACTAGAATGTGGATATGTGTGTGTTGTGTGCAGAAGCGTCTTTATCATCATGCTATACTTAATGTATGGGACGCGGGTGGCACTGTGGTTTAAACCACAGTGCCGCTTGGGCTTGCCGATTGGAAGGTTGGCAGTTTGAGGCCCTGCGACGGGGTGAGCTCCTGTTGTTCGGTCCCAGCTCCTGCCAACCTAGCAGTTTGAAAGCACGTCAAAGTGCAAGTAGATAAATAGGTACCACTCTGGCGGGAAGGTAAACGGCGTTTCCGTGCAACCCCAGAGTCGTTCGCAACTGGACTTAAATGTCAGGGGTCTCTTTACCTTTAAACTTAATGTGCTTAAACCTTAAGACTAGCAGGTTCAGTCCAGTGAGACCTGTTTCTGCATACCTGTGTTTTACCTATTGGAAAGGCAGAGAAATAAATTGGATGGGGGGGCAGAGGGTTTGAATCCTCTTGTTTGTTGGCCGCTGTTCAGTTATTATCCCCTTTTTGCTCCCAGGGAACCACATTCTTCCAGATGAAGATTTGGCTGCCTTCCATTGGAGCCTTCTTGGACCAGACCACCCACTAGCTTCACTCAAGGTAGTGCCAGCATCCCCTTGTCCTGTCTTGAGGGGCAGCAAGGCAGGAAACCCTTTGGGGAATGAACCAGTGCAGTGGTGTCTTAAGGAAAAAAGACTTGTGAGGTGGATGGGAACTAGCACGCCAAAATCTTTTGTCCACAACTCTTGGGAGACATGATTGTTTCTGAGGAGCGGCGGGAGAGGCAGTGCTTTCAAAACCAGTTCTGGGAAAGGGTGGCTCTGATGTTTAGAGTGGTGGTGCTGAGGATAGCTCTACTTGAACTCCGTACGACATTTGTCCTTCAGACAAGTGGGAGAAATGCAGTTTGTACCAAGGCTAATAAAAACTAAGATTTCTGTCCCTAGCTCTGGAAGAGGAGTGGAGCATCTCCTGATGTTGGACTCCAACTCCCATCAGCCCCAGCATAGCCACTGACCACTGTCAGACATGGTGGAATTTGTAGTTCAGCAACTTCTGTATAGAGATATAATGGGGTTAGGCTAGGTCTAGAAAAAAGGAGCCACAGCATGACTCTTGGGGGGTCAGGGTGCATTTTTCCAGCATCATTTTTTTGTTTTTGTTTGTGTAGTTTTTTGTTTTTAAACTACTGCCACAGCTTCATATAGCTGGAGGACTTTTGATGGATAGAGCCACACAACAAGAAGAGGAAAATCATGATGAACCTCTGGCATGGGTTACTCTCCTGTTCTCTGCCAATGTCATGCTCCATGCTGGCTGCTGTAAAGGAGCTAAGATCAGTACATGCTTTATGCCCTAGGCAGTCGTATTTGTCAGGTGTATGCCAGTGTTTGATTTGTGTTGTAAGTATCTTTATTTGTGTGAAAAGGTATGTCTCCTAGCCCCACAAGGGTTCTCAAGGGGGCTTAGGAAACAGTTATAATAATGCCATACAAAACCTACATTGGAATTAGAACATTTTAAATCAATACAACAGCCAAGATAAAACAAAGTACATTAGTGATGCTTGCCCAAAGGACTAGCTAAACAGAAAGGTCTTGGGAAGTGAAAGGGGATAAGGAGGGTACCATTCCTGAGAAGGCCATGCCCCTTAAGGTGATGGGAGCGCACCCAGAGAAGGGTCTCCCCTGATGGTTTGAGAAAATGAGTACCTCCCAAGTAACTTGGCAAACACAAAAATGTATGAAGAGGAGATAATATGACTTCAGACATGCAGTGGGTGTATGGCAGGGAGCCGTAGCCGATTTGCAGCTTCCCTGGTATATGCTCACTGCATATCCCTTCATGTTTAGAGATTCCAGCAGTCTTCCTTCATTTTCCTTTACTATAGCAAATGCCAAACAATATGTTGTATCCCCAACAAACATGATTGTTATGTGAATCTGCCCTTAAACTCTGGTGTCAAAGTCAGTGGTGCGCAGAGGATCCTGCTTTGGGATAAGGCAGTTGAACCAGGTGAGCTTCTGTCACTAGCAAGAGCTGCATAATAGGGTGGAGCCATTTCAGGATCTGGGAGCACCATGCTTCTGCACTAGGGATCAGCAGCTGGGAGGCCCCAGGGCCAAATTTGGTTCCTGAAAGGTACAAGCCATGTATCTTCCTATGGCACCCCATTGCAAGTCCAGAGAAGAAAGAGACACGTAGAAAGGGTCTGCGGCAGTAGGACTTCCTGTTCATCCACCTGGTGGGTGTGGGACTGCCCCCAAAATAGCCCTCTGGTAGAAGTTGTTGCTTACCAGGCCTGTAGAGCACAGAGATGTTGTCTTGCTGCTGTTTGCCTTTGCCAGGGATTTTAAGTGCTTTGTGTGCTGGTTCTAGGTGCGCGCCCATCAGCTGGTCCTGCCACCCTGTGATGTAGTCATCAAGGCTGTGTCCGAGTATGTCAGCTCCATCAAAAATCCCTCCAACTTGGATGTGATAGGGAGAGATGTCTTCAAGCACTCCCAGGTGAGACAGAGCCTGTGGTGCAGGGCTAAATTTCCACCTATCCTTGTGGCTGCCGTGAAAGTTGCAGGCAGTGGAGAGGTTTGGGATAAAGGGATCCACAGAAGGAAAAGAGGCTTATTTATGGGGACTGTTAAAATGAGGGTTAGATCCTGGGTTCCCGTTTCAGCGCTTCTGCAGTCCACAAACAGCTGGTTGGTTCATAGTGGCCTGCGCCTCCAACCCCATAACAATAGCAGATCGCATAACATTATAGCCCTCTGTGCTGGTCGGCTTGAGCAGGCGGTAGGATTTTCACACCGAATGCCATTGCGACTTGCAATTGGCCGCACTCCTGTCCCCGCCCCTGTCACTTTCTTTTCCTCTGGTTCCTCCCCAGTCCAGGACCGAAGATAAAATTGAGCGTTTCAAGAAGGCTGTAGAATACTATTCCGTGGCCACGAAGGCACCACCTACCCCAGTGGGCCAGTCCCCGTATGTTCGTGAGTATCCAGGCGGCGCTGGTCAACCTCACCTCTCTCTCAGCCGTGTTTTCTCCCGCTGTCCAAGAAGGTGAGGCCCTGCCTGATACCCTATGGCGCCCTCCGCTGGGAGAGATCAAGTCTGCACGTTTCTCTAGAGTTGCCACCTCCTGGCCCAAAGAGGGCTTGGGTGCCTTTCATTAGCCACGTGGCTGGAAGAAGTTTGGAGTGGCTTTTCCAGTGGCCATGCATTACAGGGAGCCAGAAACTCCACCTTTTGAACTTCTCTGTGTCACGGTCTGCTAAAGGCACTGGAGCACCTTTCCAGGCCATGTGCTGGTAATCTCATTGAGCCATTCACACATTCTGCCCTCATACAAAACTATTATTAACAGCCATTTCTCATTGTCCACAGTTGTGTGTTAAAGTTACATAGCAAGAGTGCATTCTCAGGATCTCTTAACGAGGCATAGCTAATCTGGGTTAAGTGCCTCTGAACATGCATACTTGTTTAAGGATATAGGTGCCTTGATGGACTTTAAATTCCCCTAGTCCAGCATCTTTTGCAAGAATCTCAATAATCAGAGGAAATAGGGAATCTGTTGAAAATTGAACAATGGTTTGCCAGTGAACTGCAGTCTATTATTTACCTTTTGCTGGACAAGAGAACTGGTATATCAATCAGCACCCCCTACTTTCTTTTTTTTTGGTCTGGAGTGACTTTTCAGACAAAATTCCTCCAGGATTTCTGGACCAAAGTATGTGTCCTCATTCTGTATTGAACCCCACCCTCTTCTCAGGAGATTTACACAGATCTTTGAGAACTACTTTCCTAAACCATGCTGCCATGTGCAGGGGTTCCAGCATGGCAGAGTACCATAAGGTTGGCCAAAGGTACAAAGTCAGAGTCACCAGCTTGGGAAAGACATAAATGACTTTCCTTCATAACACAAAAATATGACTCCCCCTGCTCACACTTGCTTTTTGAAATGTTCATCAACCACATCCTAGTTTAACCAACTTGTACATTGGCAGGTATCCACACTCAGTCTTTTTAATGGTCCCGGCAAGGGTGTGCTGGGAAAATGGAGATTCCTGTATTTTAACAAGGTCACAATTCTGTGTTTCAGTTCCAGCTTTTGGGCCCAACCACTTTGGAGGGGCAGCACCTATGAACCGCAATCCAATGGTACCGCTCCCTTCTGGGAAGGCTGTGGTAAGTCCCCAGACTTGTTTTAGGCAGATGTTCAGCTTTTCTTGATAATTTTGTTCATTACAGTGTTCAAGACAGACAGGTCAGTGGCTGTGCCTCCTTATTGCTCATTGGGTTATTGAGGGGAGACTGTTGCTTGTTGCAAGCCCAGCCTACAACAAGCTTATTTGTATTTCAGTGGAGGGTGAGGTAGTAGAATTCTGGATTGTGCTACTTCAGGCAGCAAGGGGTATTCGTGTGTCATTTTTAAAAATGCTCTCTTATGCAAAAAGCCACATATGTATAACAGACTAGCACATAAAAAAGAGGCTTGTGATAAACATATTCCTCTAGTTTACAGCATTCAGAAACATGACACCCTCTCCCTCCTGCACTCAGACTGAAGTAGTACAATCTGGAATTTTACCACAGTCTGTCTCATTCTTCATAAAGTATAAATCTGCTGACCAAGGCCAAATTCTGTGTTTGCAAAGGGTAGGTCTGCACCTGCAATTCATTCATATGCAGGTGCTCTTGCGAGCATTTGGTCCCGTTTCAAGGAGAGCTATAAAACTGTACCATGAGAATGATCCCCTCTTGTTACCACTGCCCCCTTTAAAATCTGTTGCATTGCATCTTCTGCCAAGCCAGGCCTGTGTACATTCCATGAGTCTGTGATACCATATGGAGTGTGGCATCTGACGCATGTTATCATCATAGGCATCTCAGCCTTTAAAAAAATAAAAGACATGTTACTAATTCTTATAGTTGCTGGAGCTAAAGACAGTACATGATCGCAGAAAGAGGATTGGACCATATCTCCAAAGGGAGAAATTTCAGTGCCTTGAACCCATCCTCCCATGCAGAAACTACATAAAAGTGCCTTATACTGAATCAGGCTACGGCTCCATGTATTTCTGACTGCCAGCCACTGTCCAGGGTTTCATGCAGAGCTCTCTCTCATCACTTGTTCTTTGAGCCCATTTTTTACTGCAGATGCTGGGGATTAGAGACCTGCCTGCAAAGCATGTTCTCTGCTGCTAAGCTGTGGCCCTTCTCCAGGTTTGCTCAGGTAGCTCCAATGACAATCTGTCAACCCTTTCCCCCCCTTTGCTTCCATCTCCAGTTTGCACCTCAGATGGGGCCAAAGATGCAGTACCATCCGCCTTCCACTCATGGCGGTGTTGCCACCTCTTCGTCTTTCCTTCCCGGCCCTGGCTCCAGTTTTCTCTTCTCTCCACATGGCCTGGTGGATGCAGCCCCTTTCCACGAGGACCCTGCTCTGAAGGGCGGACACTTCAACAACTGGCCTGTTTCATATGACAACTGCCCCGCCAAGTTCCCCAACCACCACCTGAGTTCCAAGCCCTCCCCATCGTCTGGGCCTGGGTCTTCGCCCTCCTCCTCTTCCGATGGAGAAGAGCACAACGGAACCAGCTCCAAGTAAGTGGGGACCTAGCAGCATTTTGAGATCTGCAGGACAGACTGGGGTGGCAGCTATGGATGTATGGAAGAAGGTGGGTTGGAAGGGCCCATGACTGCTGTTCATGGGTCTGGGAAAGTGCGTAGCATTGAGCAGGGATGGTGGAACCAGGAGGATTCCTCAGTTTTGATCTCATGGTGTGGTGGGGTGGGGGAAGAAGCTGGATAGAAGGGCCAGGTCCTGGCTTTGCTGCTTGCCACGGGGTGTGAGACTGCTAGCGTATCCCTTTCCTCTCACTGCTGCAGCCACGTCTCTGAATCCGGACCTCGCAAGTCCGGCTGGGAGGATCCTGGGGCTGAGAAGAGGATGACTCAGGGCTGGGGGCAGCCACCTGGGGGCACTGGCAACTCGGAGAGGAGCCTGAGTGGGCCTGAGGCTCACATTCCTTCGCTGCTCTCCATGGCGACTCGCAACCACATGGACATCACCACCCCACCCCTGCCCACTGTTGCCCCCGAGGTGCTTCGGGTGGCTGAGCACCGGCACCGGCGAGGGCTTATGTACCCATTCATCTACCATGTCCTAACAAAGGTGAGGTGGGGCAGTGGATCTTTGGAGTTATTTTAACTGGATCTCTGTGGGGTGGCCTGGAGGGCAGCACAGGGGCTGAGAGCCAGCAGTCCTGGACCCTCAGTTTCCAACCCTCCATTCCAGGGTGAAATCAAAATCCCAGTGTGCATTGAAGACGAGTGCAACACCGAGCTGCCGCCAGCAGCTGTCCTTTTCCGGGCTGCGCGGCAACATGTCTATGGCGTCCTCTTCAGTGTGGCTGAGACCCAGAGGCGGATGGAACGGCTGGCTGTGCGCAAGCGTATCCCTGTGAAAAGTAGGTGATCCCTTCTTCAGCCTGTGGTTGCTTTACTGTTCCAGTGTTGTGTTCGTAAAAGTGGAAGGTGAGCCTCCCAGAGGTATCCTGGGCACTTTTTGGAATATGGAGATTCATTGGCAGCAAGGGCCTTTTTTATTGCCCATTGTGTTGAACTGCGGTACAGGTTGGCCTTGACTTGCGGTACATGCCTGCTGAATAGGTTCGGTTGTCATTGACGACCTGGTTTCCTGTATCTGTCCTCCAGGTGGGCTGGGTCCAAATGGTGTTTCTCCTGATCATGTGCGCTTGGGGAAGTGCCTTACAGGAACAGTGTGCAAGTGTTTTATCCTCGCAGTCAGATGGGCCCTGCTCTTTCCTCCATAGCTCCTCCAGTTATCGTCAAGGAATGGTCGGCGTACAAGGGGAAATCCCCACAGACTCCAGAATTGGTATCGGCCCTTGCTTTTCGAGAGTGGACGTGTCCCAACCTCAAGAAGCTGTGGCTGGGCAAAGCAGTGGAGGACAAGAACCGACGCATGAGAGCCTTCTTGGCCTGTATGAAATCTGACACCCCCGGCATGCTCAATCCCGCCAATGTCCCCACACATCTGCTGCTTATGTGCTGTGTGCTACGGTGAGTGGGGCAGGTCTGGGCATGATGGGTGGGAATCTCAGGAGAGAGGGCTCCTGAGACAGGATGGGTGGAATGGCACAGCAGGATTTGGAAGAATTGTGGCTCTGTGTACGGGTGGGTGGAGCGCCAGTTACATCGTCTCCTGACTTGAGGCTCAAAACTTACTCTAGTAACTGAAAGTTCCTTCTGTTTACCCATTTTGAGTTTCCAAGAAAATACAAGGTGTCTATGTAGCTAGCTATTAATGTTGAGTTCCTGTTAAAATGCTTGTAAACTCTTGCAGCGTTAAAGTTAAATAGAAAAAGAAGCTGGGAAGTGTCCCTTTGGTTTCCTTTCCTCCCCAGTACGTAATGGAGTAACTCTTTTGATTTTTAAATTCTGTCATTATTATTTTTTTAAGATACATGATACAATGGCCTGGGGGTCGGATCCTGCATAGACATGAGTTGGACGCCTTCCTGGCCCAGGCTGTGTCTGCTCAGCTATATGAGCCAGATCAGCTTCAAGAACTGAAGGTAAAGTTGAGCTTGGATTTGATCTTTGCAATCTTTATACCCTTAGGGCAGGAGCAGGGAATCTAGGATAAGGTTACCAGACATCCCCGTTCCCCGGGGACAGTCCCCGGATTTATAAATCAGTCCCCATACAAAACCCATTGAAGTTGAAAAGTGTCCCCGGATTCATTGAAAAAAATCTGGTAACCTTAATCTAGGAACCCTCTCAGATGTTGCTGGACTACAGTTCCCACAATCCCTGACTATTGGCTGTGGCTACTGGCACTGATGAGAGTTGGAGTCCAACTGCATTTGAAGGGCATTGATTCCCCATCTCTGTTGCAGGGAATCTGGAAGGCAGCTCAGTGGATTAGAGCTCGTGGGCTAAGGAAGGGGAACCTTTCTTGTCCATGAGAGGCAAAACCTTCCTGCAAATCATGCATTTTTTGCAGATGCACTCCCCTTGTCAATGCTTCCTTGCTGCCTATCACTCACCCATCCCATCTCCTCTCATACTGCTGTTGTTCCTGCTAACCCAAAACTTCTAATTTTGCAAAACCTGAAATTTCCAGACTCCTGTCTTGTCTCTGATGGCAGATGATACAATGGGTGGAATTCAGTATTGTGCTAGGACAAAACATTCTGTCTATCCAAGCATTGCAGCCCTTCTCCCTGCCTGCAAGGTGTTTTGGATGTTCTCTTGACGCCCCCTCCCAAGTCAGTTTTGGGACTCATGCGGGGGGGGGGGGGAGCCCCATCGTTCAAGTGGAAGTCCTTGCACGGGGCTTCTGCTGACAAGGCTTGTTAGACTGGAATTCACCTAGTTGGGCTGTTCTGCTCCAGACTGCAGGTGAGAGATCATATATTCCTTGTACATAGAGAATGAGCATGCAGGCTTGGTGGTGGTGGTTGAGGGAGGGTTCTAGTCTAATATCTTGGCTTTCTTACCGGTATTCTAGTTTTCTTTGTACAGGGAACCTTTTCTGTGCATGAACATTCCATCATGAGAGCCCCGGTTACAGAGGGGCCATCCACAAATGGGTTTACTACCACTTCCTGTTGCTTATGACAACAAGACCTACAACTTGTGATGTACATAAAGTCATCCTGCATGTATGACATTGGATTGCATAGACCTTTAAGCAGAGGAATTTGATGTAGAGCAGTAGTGAAAGAAATCCGTGGCATAGTGTTTAGAGGTGTAACAGGAGGGCCACTGTGATCTTTAAAAGTTGTCTGAAGCAGGGACTTCTGGTTGGAACTATGGCGAACTGAGATAACGTCTGCTAGCGCTACACTAGCAGAGATGAGAGGTGGTCGGGATAAATCTGGCTATCTAACTCCCCTTGGGACTAAGGGATGTTGAAGAGCACAGCCTCCGATATTCTAAAGAAGACATTCATTGTCGTACTGAGGGAAAGATAAATCTCTGTGGAGGTGAAATGTGTCTACAGCGAGGTGAATATATTGGTTTGAGCACTGCATAATCGCTCTTAAACTAGAGCTTAAAGTTTGCACCCTCCTTATCTTAATTATTATTAGTAGGACTGGAAAGAAAGGAATATAATTTGGATTCTGTATTTGTCAATTAATAACACACAGAGGGAAAAGACTGCAGACAATTAAAAGCAATAACAGATAACAGACGGAAAGCCTTTTCAAGAAGCTCTAAATAATTCACTGCCTGGAAATATTGGAGCTCAGAATTGCTTGTAATTTATTTTTTACGTCTTTTGTAAGCCCTTGTTTCCGTGTGCTGAGTTGATGGAAAATGAAAGTGGGAATTGCTGTCTGCGTCACAAAACACAGGGAAGCGAAGACAGCGTAATATATCATGCTGACAGCAAAGACATCACTGATCCTTAAACTCATGCAAAGGCACAGCTAATAGACTTAAGAAACAGATTACAGGAGATGGTTAAGGAGATTGGGATACAGATAAGACGAATGGGAGGTGTAGGATCTGCAGTCGGCGAACAGAGGGACCATTTTTGTCTAAATGTGAAAAAAATACCAGATGGAACTGAGGAGACAGATTTATGGCTGCCAGAAAGGTGGGAGCTGATGACGGAATCTGCTGTAAAGTTGGAAATTTACTGACCACAAAAACAGCTGATCACAGTTCAAAGCATAGTTTTTTATACTGAATGCGCTTTCAAAGCTGTGTCTGATGAGATGTGGAATAACAAATACGCAAACAGAAAAGGAGATGGGGGAAAAGAAAAGAATGAAAAATGATTTAATGAAGATTTAACAGGCAAACAGATGAATTACTACATTACTGAGAAAGGTTGGAACCCCTGAGGAGAAACTCACCACGAGGAACTGGGGAAAAATATACATATTGGACACTTGAAGATAACAATGCATAAATGAAGAGCTACATTAGACTTACTGAGTGAGAAAAGATGTCTGGGAAGAAAATTTGAGATCTAGCAGATCCCATCTAGCAGAATGGGGGAAACTGGGTATTTCTGGAATGTAAATGCTACATATTTTGAGTAATTGAAAATACAAATAATTGGCAGATAGAGAAGCGAAGCCTTTCCCCCCCCCTTTCATCTCCCCCCTTCTTTACTCTGTTTTCTTTATGATTCTTTTTGGTAGTTTATTTATTTTTCTTTTGATTTCTTAAATGAAGATACATAAAGAGAGGTGATAGGAGATGGGGCCTCTGTGGGTCTTTCCCAGGGTGTGAGGCTGAGGAAGAGGTAAGCTCTCCCAGGTGACAGCTGAGAAGACTCTTCCTTATATGGGGATTGAAGTTTATGAGCGAGGGCTATATACATATAATTCTGTGTTTTATTATTATTACTATTATTAGTGTTAATGTTTCGTATCTGTTCTTTTTTCTCTTTCTCTTTTCTTGTTCTTCCCTCTCTCCTCTGTTTCTTGGTTGTTTGATTCTATTCGCCTTAGATACTATTTTACTGTATTGTGAAAACTTTAATAAGAAATCTTTGGAGAAATAAAAGTTGCCTGAAGCAGTAGAACCAGCGCTCCTTTTGCTAAGGAAAGAAGTGCTGGGGCTCAGGTCTGCTGGAGAGCCAGAAACCATGCCCTCAGGAAGAGAGCCCTGCTTCTTAATATATTAAATATGGAGGGAGGGGACAGGTTGCAGGTACTCCCTGGGAAGGAAGGACACGTTATACATACCTGGAGGTATTTGCATCTAGTAATTTTTTTTTTGTTCCTTTAAAAATGGGGCATGGTCTAGCAAGGGATAGGTAGAAAAGTGGTAAACGTGGCTAAGAGAAGAGAGGGTGAGAGTACGATACCCACATGAGCCGTGACTCCAGAGCGCATTGCCCAGTGTAGAGCCACTAAAAGTTTGGCGCACAGAGAACATCTGGCAGAGGGAGGTCTGCCCTGATGAGAGATGGGAAGATTTGGCGGAACAGGCCTGAGCCCTAACAAATTTTGGTTTGGGGTGTTTGCACCCGGTTCCTGCTTCTGGCCCATTATGTAGTAGATTAATCTCTCCAGGGTTGGTCAGAGCAGGGATCTCAACAGACCCTTTTAACCATGGGTAGGCAAACTAAGGCCCGGGTGCCGGATCCAGCCCAATCACCACCTAAATCCGTCCCGCGGATGGTCTGGGAATCAGCGTGTTTTTACATGAGTAGAATGTGTGCTTTTATTTTAAATGCATCTCTGGGTTATTTGTGGGGGCATAGGAATATGTTCATTATTTTTTTTCAAAATATAGTCCGGCCCCCCACAAGGTCTGAGGGACAGTGGACCGGCCCCCCTGCTGAAAAAGTTTGCTGACCCCTGCTTTTGACGGCTCTGCTCTCCTCTTTTTAACCCTGTGATGTTCATATGAGTAGGTCTGGCTTGGTTGACTTTGGAAGTCAAAAATGAAAGCCCTGTGCTGTGTCTCAGGCTTCCATCTGATACTTATCATCATCATCACCATCATTATCATTTTCCTGTGCTAAACCTCATTGATGCTCTCTCCTGCATTACAAGCACAGGCTTGTGGGTAACTCACTCAGTAACTGAGGTCTCTGTGACAAAGTGGGGGACTGTTACTAAAATGAGCTCCTTGATGGCTGAAGGTATGTTGTTTCCATTGCAGATTGAGAAGCTGGATCCCCGGGGAGTTCAGCTGGCTGCCCTGTTTATGAGTGGAGTGGACACAGCCCTCTTCGCCAACGATGCATGCGGGCAGCCCGTCCCTTGGGAACATTGCTGCCCATGGATCTACTTTGACGGGAAGCTTTTCCAGAGCAAGCTAATCAAAGCCACGTGGGAAAAGGCACCCCTGATAGACCTGTGTGATGGACAGGTAAGGGTTAGCACTCCTAGAAGGAAGTGGCTGCTGAGCAGTTGATCCTGCTGCTGACTTCCTGAGTTGTTGCTGCTTAGTCCTTGATTCAGAGCCACATCTAGTTGTTCCTGTGCATTCTACACATGCTCACCTCCTAGTTGTAGGTGAAACTAAGAGTGTTGTCAAAAGTTCTCTGGCTGCTGCTGTCTAATGCCTTTAGTTACTCTCTCCCCCACTGCAGCACCCACCCACCAGCAGTATTCAACAGCTGAATGTGCTGTTTTGTGTATTGTTAAGCTGCAGGCACAAAGCTAATGAGAAACTGCCACTCTGCCTGGCCTGCTGCCATGACCAAGCCTCTGAGCAAAGTGGTATCTGGCTTCAATCTATTATCTGGAGAACGTACTTAATTTCTTCATACTGAACAGAATACACCACAAGGCTCTCAGTCTCGTTAGGCATTTTTACATCCTACTGATTACAGTGGGGGAGTCAAAGTGCTTAACTTTGACGGGATCACATTCTCCATCGTCTGTTCAAATAATTGTCAATGCAGCACATAATATGTGCCCTTGGCACCCTTCTTCCCAAGATCATACCCAGGGCAAATTGCCCTAACTGGCTGACTCTAGTTACACTCCATGACCTTGATACTGTTCTACTGGAGGGATACGGCAGCGGGAAGTGCCTGGCACTTTTATAATACCATCAAACTCTGGTTCAGTTATTCTTTTGTCTCCTTCCTACTACTCCTTGATCCACAGAATGAACAGGTGTCCAAGGTAGAGAAGATGAGGCAGAGCATCCTGGAAGGCATCAACTTCAACCGCCAGGCTCCGCCTCCCCTGCTCCCACCTCCACCCTTTGTATCTTCCATGGCCCCATCCTTTTACCCTATGCCTCTCTACCCTCGCGCCATTGGTTCCGTTCAGCCTTCAGCCCCTGGGAGGACCAGAGGCTTCACAGGTAAGTTGCTGAGCTTCCAGTTGCCTCTGTTACGTGTTTGTTTCATATGATTTATAGCCTGCTTCTCTCTAGCAAATAGTGGGAGTTACATCATATCCTATTTGCCCTGGCAGGAAGCTCTTGATCTAATTTGCACAAACTTCCTCCTGCAGGCTCCCCCCTCCCACTTATTAATGTTTGGGGTAGGGGTGGGTTTCTTTTCTTTTTAGGCAGGCTGTTCCCCACCTGCAGTCTAAAGTAGTACAGCCCCAGAAACGGTTTTGCTTCCTCGTCTGCCCTCCGTCTGTGCAGTGATCTCTGTTGAGTTTGCAGTAGGGCCATTTCTTTCCAACTCTCATGCTTTGACCTTGAGACCATCAGCTGCGGGTGCAGGTGATCAAATAGGGTGCAAACCACCCTACTCTGCTTAATTGCTTACTGATTCTTCCCTTTTCCTAGGTCTTCACCCTATCCCACCGCAAGGAGGCAAATTGGAGATTGCTGGCATGGTGGTGGGCCAGTGGGCTGGAAGCAAGCCGTCCCGTGGGCAGGGTTCCTTCGGCATGCAAGTGGTATCTGTTGGAGGCCCAGGGAAAGGGTAGGTGCCACTAGACGAGTCACCTTGGCTTCGTATAGCTTTGATTGTCAGGGAAGGGTCTTGTTTCCCTTTGTCCCCTGCAGTTTTTTGAGATTTGGGGTTCCTAGTGAGGAGTGGGAAGCCTGGCCCCTGGATTCTGCACCTTTCTGTGGAAAGGGAAGACGAGTCTCAACAGTTTGGGAAAAGAACAAGAAGACCAGTAAATCGGGATTGAGTAGGGAGAATCCAGAGCAAGTTGAAAGATCTTAGAATTAATTAAAGATTAAAGCTGAATGAATCTGCCTTTTTAATGAATTAATTGTTTCATCAATTAGATTTTAACAGATACCTTTTGTGATAAAAGGATATATAACCAATTTGAGATTTAGGATACTAAGCTAACCAATTTAATAACTTGCTACTTTGGATGAGGAACGTTATAAAATAACTCATTTCCATTCGTAAAATTGAGGTGTTGCACCTTTCTTTCTGTTGCAGCCGTGGTCGTGATAACTCTGGAAAAACCCCCAAAGGAAACAAGAAAGTGAGCAAGCAAGTATGTGTCCCTGCCTCCCCTGTTGTTCCCTGTGCAGTATCCAAACCCTTTTTTATGTCACTGGTGGATCCTCCTTTCCCTGCTCTTCTAAAAGTACCTGCCAACTTGCTGCCAAGGGATACCACTGCAATGGCCCACTTTCTGGGTACTTTTATGTCAGCCGCTATGAGGCACACTTTGGAAGAAATAAAAATGGATGCTGCAAAATAGGGCTTTTGGAGGTCTGTCCCCCCCTTGGGAGAAGCAAGCAAGGGGCCTTGGGAGAACCAAGAATCCTTTCTTTTGCCTGCTTATTTTCAGCTCCTTTTCCTTCTAGGGGTGGCTGAGTTTTCCATCTATAAAATGAGGGTGATGTTTTAGCCCATTGCCAGCAAAAGAAGCCTTTGAGTATAAAGAATAGCAGGTTGCAATTCACTGGTCTATTGAATGGTTCCTGGGTATGAGAAATAAGAGAACTGTTTCTCTCTTTGGACTTCACATCTTGCACATTTTGGGGGGTAACATTAATTTATTATGTTTGATTCTGGTATGGAATTTCCCCCCTATGTTTAGTTCAAGGTATTCTGTTCCACTTTTGCTTTCTTTTATTTGGCACCTGTTATTATATTTCATATTATATTTATTATGTTATTACATTTCATATTATATTGCAAGTAGATAAATAGGTACTGCTCCAGCGGGAAGGTAAATGGCGTTTCTGTGCGCTGCTCTGGTTTGCCAGAAGCAGCTTAGTCTTGCTGGCCACATGACCCGGAAGCTGTACGCTGGCTCCCTCGGCCAATAAAGCGAGATGAGCCCCAGAGTCGGTCACGACTGGACCTAACAGTCAGGGGTCCCTTTACCTTTACCTTCATTATCTTGCATCTTTTGGGATGGAAAAAACTCACGATTTGGCATTGTGAAGCAGGTGGACGAGTGGCTCTGAGGTTAAAAGAGCTCACCTCGTGGACTGGTTTGGAAAACAGTATGGACTCTGTGTGTCATGCTGCATGCAAGGCAAAGGATTTTGATGGAAGCAGCCTTCTGTCCCCATCTCAGAAGTGTTTGCATCTTTAGGTTGGATCTCTCTAGTCAATATCCCAGGACCTGGGTGTTCTACTTAGTTTTTCCAACTCCAACCCCCACTAAAGGCCTCCTCTTGTACTTGCCAGGGCTCTGCAGAAGGAACTGCCAAGACACCAGAGTTCAACAACAACAGCAATGGTGGTAACAGCAGTAACAACAGCAGCAGCAGCCGTCCTCAGTCCCAGGTGAACGGGAACGGGGGCACCACGCCCACAGTGGGCGAGGACCCAGGGGCTGGAGCCTGCCCCTCAGCCACATCACCTTGTGCCTTAGCCAGAGACGCTGACTTGTGCAATAACAACAGCCCGTTCTTCGGGACGCTGAGCGGGGATCCTGAACGGTGCCCAGAGAACAAGCTTTCCTTCCCAGCTCTGCAGAAAGAGGAGTGAATGGACGCCGCTGTGGGTCCGATTGGCTGGCAGTGGGGCGGTGGAGAGAAGTGTCATGGCGTTGCAAACTAGTGGGGCTGGGGGGGAGGATACACCACTTCTGCAAATCCCCAGAATGGAAACATTTGCGCTGGTGAGAATGGTTAAGTGGTGGGGAGGTCCCGGCGCAGAGCTTTCTTGACAACTCGCATTTGGAGGGTTTGTGTCATGGGTGCTTCTTCTTCCCCGTGAGTAGCAGATGCAGCCCTGAAGGGGGGTGGAGTGACATGAGATGGCTTGGGGCTCTTGTCCCACCTTGGGTGACCACATCGGCACTTTTTGCTCTCTGCCCCTTGAATTTGCCATTGTGCCAATCGGATCCCAAAGGGCGGCATTTTTTGTTTCCTTTTAAATTTTTTATTTGAATTTGTTTTGATTTTTTTAATTTTATAGGGGGGGAGTTGTTTTTAGGGTGCAAGATTTATGGTAATTCTGGATTTGGGGAATGGGATATTTTTTAAAGGAGAAAAAGCCGGCAAGGTTTTATTTTAAAAAGGGGCAGATTTTTCCTGCCTGCCTTGTTAATTTCTTGCCAGCTCCCCCACCAGCAGGCCAAACAGCAGTATTGCTTGGGCAGGGGGGATGGAGGCAAACAGCATGGAGCGAAGTTTTTTGGGGGGGGGGGTGTAGGAAAAGACAATGATTTTTAAAAGAGAGAGAGAGAGAGCAGCACAGCTACTGCACCTTATACTCCCAAGTGTGTATAGCAGTCGGCTTGTGCTTTTTATTATATATAAGAGAGAGAAAGAGAGAGATTATATTTATATATAACGTGAATAGAGCTATATATAAATATGAACGCGGCAAGCCCGGAAAGGGTGAAAACGTTCCCGGGAGACAACTTGCGTTCCGAAATGCGCTATGCGTTCTTTGTGAATTAAAGGACCTGTGTCCCCAGCGGCCAGCAGTTGGCCCTGCTAACAGGGCTGCTGGGGCAGATGAACCAGGCCTCCTGATATCAGACAGAAAACTTCTTATCCTTCAAGCGGACGAGCACTTACTGTTACAATTCCAGGACTGTGAGCAAGCAAATAGGGCTGGGGCTGTAAAGGGGTTTGGGGCTAAGGGTGGATTGTCCCCCTGTTGCCATGGGGCAGGTGGTGGGGAGGCTGGAAGTCAAAAGAATCAAACCGACCCAGAGCCTTGGGGGGCAAGAGAGGGAGGGGTAACCCAGGAGAACATACAGCAGTTCAAGTGATATACTGTTCTATAGGCTGAGTTGTGTGCTTCAGCAAACAATCTCGAAATCAGTGCAGGGCTTGGCGTACTCAAATCACAGCTTTTGGTTTCAAAGCAACAACAAAACAAAACCCCACTGATATTGAATAGGGAAATGTTTTCAAAGGGTTTCTCAGAAGAGCTAGTCAGGGTTTTCAGTGCATTTGTGAGATGGCTGGAGAGGTTTTAGGGCCTTGCACAACTGCCACTGCTTTTCTTGTTGCTGGTATCTCCCCCACTCCCCATCTCTCACCATTCGTTTCTGCCCCTTTCATTCCATCCATGTCCAATGCCATCTTACAGTTCTCTTGGAAAAAATTTTTTAGAAGCTGAATGCAGTGGTACCTCAGGTTACAAACACTTCGGCTTACAAACTCCGCTAACCCAGAAGTAGTACCTGGGGTTGAGAACTTTGCCCCAGGATGAGAATGGCAGTGGGAGGCTCCATTAGCGAAAGCGCACCTCAGGTTAAGAACGGTTTTTGGTTAAGAACAGACCTCCAGAACGAATTAAGTTCGGAACCCAAGGTACCACTGTAACTGCAAAAATAAGCCAGTTCTCACACACACATATGGCACAAGAGAGACTGTGTACGGAAACTGTCTCGGTGGTTGTTTTTAGTGCAGAGTACACACAGTTTTGCTTATATAGAATGGATAAAATGGGTGGTTTTAAAGTAAAGAATCATATAACTGAGGTGGGAGTTTGGGTGAGCAGGATTAAAGTTCTGTTGAAAAGAGAACGCTAACCAATTTTCCAGCTGCATACGTCCATGCAGTCTGATTTCTGACATCATCCATGGCATGTGCCTCAGTTACTAGATTGTGAGAGTGTCAGAATGACCACTCCAACCTGAAATGTGTGTTGATTTTTATTTCTGCCTTCTGCTATCAATCAATCAATCAATCAATCAATCAATCCATTCTCCAGTAGGCTGAATTCCCCCACATGTGATTCTACCATAAGAGGAACAGATGAAAAACAGTTGGTCAGAAAAAATGTCCTGATGGCTATATCTGCCTCCTTGACCACAAACAGTATAGGCAAAAGAAAGTACTTCCTAACGATGCACAACGAGCGTATGAAATTAACTGCCACAAGGGTGTGGTGATGGTCGCTGCTGTAGATCCTTTTGACAAGGGCTTTCGACAAATCCATGGGCAGAAGTTTATTTATTATTTATTTATTAAATTTGCATCCTGCCCTTCCTTCCCAAGGAGTATGGGATGTCGGTTCTGTAAATATCTACTAACCTTGATAGCTGGATGGAGTTCAGGGATGGAATACGTTTGAATTTCAGTTGCTTGGAAGCAACAACAAGAGTCTTTGGGAAAAGGTGGGAGGGGAATCTGCCCTGTCACCCACTCGGGAATCTCTTTCTGAACGTAAAAGGGCAGTTAAAATGTGCCTAAGGCCTACGGTGTGGTGTTCATACTGTGTGTTGGGATCTTCCAAGGGGCTAAAAGATTCCTCTAGGAGGAATGGGGTGTGCTGGACCTCTAGGGTGGGGTGTGACCTACAGCTGCTAGAAAAAGTCATCTCCTCTCTGTATCAGAAACTCTAGTGAGAACTCTGTAGCCAACAGTTGGGAGAAGGCAATGCTCTATTTAGGTTGACATCTAGAGCAGTTAGTTGGGCAAGAGGATGGCCTGTATAGCTGGGGAACCAGGCAGGATTTTAGGAAGCAGGGAAGGGTTTCCAAAGGTTGGAGGGGGCACTGATTTAAAGTGCAGGAGGGTAATTTGGATCGTAAGCTACCCTGCACCCCAGTGGGGACCCTTTCCTATCTTGTTAAAATTATTGTTCAAAGCAGCTGAAAACCAAACTCCCCAAGTTTTAGAAATTCCTGTTTGTTCAAATGTATTGAAAATGGAAACATTTTCTTTTGCTGAAAATATGACAGGCAGTTCTGTTCTGAATAGCAGGGTGGGGAGGAATCCAGAAAGAAAAACGTTTTGCCAGATTTATATGCCACAAAGTTATCCAAGCAGAAGCACATTTTAGGGGGCTCTGCAATACTGTATACATAAATCACCAAAGCCTACCTGCCCCCAAAGGCTTCTGATTCTCTATTGTTAGGGTTAGATGTTTCCAAAGCTGGGTGAAGTCTGTGATCCAGAAGAAGAATTTACAAAGCCCTTGCTGGATCAGACCCAAAGCCTATCTAGTCCAGCAAGCTGTTTGCCCCAGTGGGAGGCCCACAGGCAAGACCCTCTCCAATCGTGGTCTCCTCTTCCTTCTGCCTCTGGTACTGGTGGAGGCAACCTAGCGATCATGACTAGTAGCCATTGATAGCTTTATGGCCCATGCTTTTGTCCAATCCCCTTTTCATTGGGGCTTTAAGCCTGTAATCCTATACCCCCCCCCTCTTGCACAGAGTACATTTCATTGAATTCAGTGGGACTTGCTTCTGAATAGACAGGTGTCAGATTGCTCTGTCTGAGCCTTAATTGTTGGGGTCTTGTGAGGATTCCAGTAAAGCTGTTTTCTAAAACTGGTTTCTAGCCTTTGTGATGGAGGCGCAATGCACCGGAGATTTCTGAGAATGGAAGAGCTACCTTGCTGAGTCAAACCAGAATTTTGGTACTCTTGTTTCCAGTGGCAACAAGCTAGATGTCCTTAAGATGTTCACAGGAGGGCATAAAGGGAACGTCTGTTTCCTATTGTTTGTCCATCAAACATTTATTTGGAAGGGGGATGTGGGACGGGAAGGATGCAAGAGAAGTTTTTCAGCACAGTTGACCTTCCTTCTTTTCTTACCTATGCATTTCTAAGCCCTTTCCCAGTCCCTTTTGCAGTCATTAATTGGGAGTCATCAAACTTCAAGACTGTGGAATATACTTGGGTTTTTTGTTGTTGAATCAAGATCTAGGACCCTAGTGCAAAATACATGCTTTTCAGAATTACCGTATTTTTCACTCTATAAGACGCACCAGACCACAAGACACACCTAGTTTTTGAAGGAGGAAAACAAGAAAAAATATATCCTGAATCTCAGAAGCCAGAACAGCAAGAGGGATCTCTGCGCAGTGAAAGCAGCAATCACTCTTGCTGTTCTGGCTTCTGGGATAGCTGTGCAGCCTGCATTCGCTCCATAAAACGCACACACATTTCCCCTTACTTTTTAGGAGGGAAAAAGTGAGTCTTATAGAGCAAAAAATACGGTACATATCCCAGACTTGATTTAGAGTACAGGAAGTGAATGGAGCCATTCACTCTTGGTAATCTCACATCCTTCCTTCATTTCAGCAGATAGACAGACTTGTTTTGCTGTTGCTATTGTTAAACACATGTGAGTCAGAAATCCTTGTTCTACAGTTATCTCCGAATAGGTCTCAGTCTGTTATATTTATTTAATTGAAATTTGTCCATTGTTCATTGATGTCCCTTGCAGAATTTGGCTTGTAGCTACTGGAATCTTGATAGTCTCTTGAAATTCAGGAATGCAGTAGGTATATACTACACAGCATTGCAGGCTTCCAGAACCTGACTCTCCCATACATACATTCTTTTTAAAATTTATTTGCATATCAAATCTGAGTGTTAAATCCCCATTTTTTTCTGTAAAGTGGTAACAGGATGAACCAACTCACACTAAGAACAGTATTTTCAGCTAATAATTTTCAGGAAAGATCTTTCCCAGCTCCTAGAAATGATTTTACTAGAAAGGGTGTATGATCTGGGATTACAGTATATATAGGAAGCAAAAAGGCATTGTCAATGAACTATGAATTAAATCTTCCTAATTAAGCATTAAATGTTCTAATTAAGCAATAGAAAGAACCCAGTGTAGATTTTGAAAAATTGCAGCTGTAGGCAGGGGTGTATTCCTTTTTGAACCGTCTTCAGTCCTATTCTCATTGGTATGCTATGACTGTAAAGTAAGACAGAACTTAAAATTGCATATCGAGGGTTTTAGAATTGGGGTTTTCAGAAAAGGCCCTTGCTTCAGCCTCAAGTGGATTAAACCAGCAGTCTTGGGAAGCTGGTGGAGAACAAGGAAGTGTTTTAAGTTTTAATTGTGCCCTGTCGCTGAACGTCCTCTGATCTGGGTTTGGCTTGATGATAACAGAAAAACACTTTCTTCCCAGGTGTGAAGAGTAAATGTAAATCTTCCTTACACGATAATACTTCCTGTCACAAATGAGACACTGTTCAACCTCTTCAGTTGGGCATGCAGTTGTCATATGAAGTTTGAGGAGTGGGATTGCAACTTTAAATGGTGAATTTGAGAGGAGGGATTTAACACTCTCTTTCTCTCTCGGGGGCGTTTCAGTTGCTTTTAGCTTTGACAGTATTCGCTGGGAAGGAAGACAACTTCCTCTCCTGACCAATGGCACACATTTCCAAGCAACATAACCATTGCCAGTTCTGAGGTCTCACCCCAGAACTAGAAAGACGCCTGCCCGCTTGAGCCATGCCTGCAGTCGCACAGGCCTCTGAGCATGCAGCTATATTGCTTTGATATCATGTAGCCCAGGGGAGCAGCTGGAGCATATTTCCAGTGCTTGAAACCTTTGCAACTGGAGCAGATTGGCCCCCCCTTTTTAACCTCTTAGCAATGCCACCAGGCAAGCTATTGATTAGGTGGCGGGATTGATTTGACTTTGTCTGTCTGTCTGTGCAGACTGTAGCCATTAGTGCAGTCCCATCTGTACTACACATCTGAAACAGTACCGTACCACTGTAAGCAGGGTGGTGTAACAATCCCTCTTGCCAGGAAATGCTGGGAATTGTAGCTGTGATGTGAATTGGGGTCTCCTAACAGCCCTTGGCACCCTAACAAATCATTTGAGGGAAGCCATGCTTTAAACGTATGGTGCAAATGGAGCCAAAAATAGGAAAGTTTTGGGAAGCCCTTATCCCAAACATTTATATATTCCGTGATTCTGTGGGAGTACAGAATGTGATACTGGGCCCAGTCTTTAAAAACAAATCTTTCTAATTTTTATGGATACTAAAATAAACCTCGGAAGTTTGTGGGCAGCAGGAGTGGCTGGATAAGTTTTTCACTTTCAGGGTAGGGCTTCCCTGCTATGTAGTGCCCATTAGAACCAGGCTAAATTTGGCAAAACCTTTAAAAAAAAACAAATGAATTATGCAAAATAAGACTGAAAATGTGTGTTACTTGTATAATTTATACAGGAAGAAGAATTTGGTATCTGATTATAGATTTTATCTTGTTTTAACTGTGGGAAGTACACTTCAACATGGTCTCTTCCTTGCAAGCTAGGCAAAATAAAGTTTGAAGTCACTCTACTCTAGATTCACTTGACAAAAATCCTAGATAAGTTTTCCTTTAAATTCAAAAACGGATGTGGTATTGTTCAGAATTGCTCACTGCTTGCTCAGCCAAAAAGGTAGCAGGCAACATGCATCTTTAAAATATCTCTTATGAGAATTGTGGATACTTCCAGGTGGGAAGGGGATCATTAATCTTGAGGAATTTAATTTGAAGCTCAGTGTTGCATGAAAGCCAAAGAGGTAGATGAAAATTCCTAGGTTTCCAAATGACAAAACACCCTTCATGCATATCTATGGACTTTAGCTTAATTGCAGTTGGATAATGCTACCATTCCCACTAGTGTTACTGAATGTAAAAGAGCATCTCTGATGTGATGGACATCATGTTATGATGCAAGAGTCAAGCTAACCTGACCTATCTTTTATAAACCTAATGAGAAGCAATAGCCGGATGATTGCCCTCAGAGGTCTGGTTCCCCATCATTTAGAATGTACTGCAGCTAAGCAAATACCTTTTTCCCCAAGCTTGTTTGGCTCCAGCATGCAGAATTGGAGCTAGTCATGTACAGACTGGAGACTGCAATTTGTGTGATACAAGAATTCAGGCATCACCACCCCTAAGCGCAAATGATCTCTGGAGGCACTGAGATAACTCTGCTGTGGTTGAGCTGGAAGATTCTAAAACTTGCAGTCCTGTAGAAGTTAGCCTTGCTTCTGGGGAAAGTGGAGAAGCTTTCGTTCCTTGGTGTTGATAGCACTCGTAGATCAGAAGTGTAGTTCAGCTATGACTGTTGGGCAAAGGTGGCTCTGCTTTGGTTGGAATGAGATGAGCCAAAGTCCTTTGAGAAAATGATACTTGACTATTGAAAGAGGGCTCTTTCTAACTCTTAAAGCAGCTTTATGTTGTCATGTTTAACCTTGCGGCGAAACAGTGCTGGTTCCCCATTTCTTGCAGCTTTTGAATCTGAAGCTAATATCGGAGGTGCTTTTGCCTATAGAACCAGGAACCAGGAGTCTCTGCAAATGCACCTAGCCATAACTAGATGGCTCCATATCTATTTTTTATAACAAAAAAGTTTGCTTACTTAAAAATAATAATAATGAAGCCCTGATTTGCAAACTTCAAATTTTTTTAAAGTGCAGATTTCAAAATTCAGATCCTTTTGTGAGACCAGAAAGCTACAGTCCTTGAATGTAGATATAATAACTCTGAATATACTTCTCTTGATCCTAAGACGCACAAAAGGGGAGGTCAGTACGTGGCCTTGTGATGGATGGATCAGTCTGTTTCATGTGTCTTCATTCATAAATCCATTCCATTCAGTTTCTGCATTACTCTGGATTTAATTTGAATCCATATGAAAATTTGTATCTGAAAACGTATTTTAACTCTGTATATACATTTCTAAACATTTAAACTAGGAATTTTGTTACTTTTTTGAGACAATCCCTGTGTCTCATTAATTCAGATAAATGCAAAATCTAAGGATAACTAAATTCTAATTCACAGGGGGTCTGGATCGGGTCACTTTGCATCAGAATTCACAGAAATAAAATTCCTCAGGCATCTGTAACGAGACCTCTTTTCTCCACGTTTCCAGAAATTTGTCAGCTTAGCATTGCAGGCTGTCTGTAAAATTAAGGACTTTTCAAGCATCTTGCAGTGCTGCCTGTGGGAACTATTGTATAACAAAGAGGCAAAAATGTAGAGCTTGAATGGATTGTGACTTTGTGAAATGAATGTCCTAATCATGAACAAACATCAGGTTTCCCCTCTGAGGGTGACCCTGAGGTAATTGTGGTATCAATTGGACCCAAAGATTATGTTGAGCTGCGTTGTTCATTCTTTGAGAGCGGAGCTCTCAAATGCGGCGTTCCTGCTTTTCATTTGGCCTGTGTAACACTTTGGACTCTCTCCAGGGCTGGATCCTTGGATGGTACAATCTTGGCAGAGTTCCTTTGAAGTCACTGGATCTGCATCCCACATCCAGAGCCATTGATCCCCAATGGAGTAAGGTCCATTAACAACAGCTGTAGGGATCGTGTTTATTAAAAATAATTGCTGTGTTACTAACTTTGATGCTGAGAATTATCTGAAGTAATATGACTTTCCCCTGCACTGTGCAGTGGACCTTAAATGCTCATAAGGAAGGCGAAATATGTTCCTGTGTCCAAATCTTCTTCCTCTTAGCAGGGATTTTTTTCAGCCAGAACTCACCGGAATTCAGTTCTGGCTCCTCTTATGTGGGCGCTATTGCCATTATAAGAGAACAAGGGAGGAGTTCATGGTGAGTTCCAGCACCTCTTTTTCTAGAAAAATAGCACTGCCTCTAAGACAAAGAAAAGTTCCTTTTTAATATGAGTTGAAGTGGGAACAAATCTAATACTTTTAACTTCCTGTACTAGGCTCCAATTCAAGATTCTCCTCTAAGCATGTTTCTTGAAGTCTTCATAAGGATCTAAACCATACAATCAAAGGCATGGATTTTAGCATGCTGCCTTCATTGTTTTGTGGGGGGTGGGGTGGAGGGGGGCCTTTTAAAGCCAGCCTACTGACCAATATTTCCTGCATTTCTCTTCCAAATATTTCATCCCATCCTAAGGCAGCAATGCGGGATATGCCTCTGGCTAGCCGTTCCCAAGGATGGCTACTAGTCAACTTAGCCAACCAGTTAGAGGGTTATTTTGTCCAAATATACTTAACAGTACTTGAAAAGACTTTGAAGCCTTTTCAGGGGCAGCTTTTAAATTTTTTCTGATGTCGTTTAGAATTCCACCTTTCCTTGGATTCATACGCAAACAAGCAAGCGAGCCCTTGGGTCCCTGGGGGGAAGTCACAGACATTATGACAGGGACTTGAATTCTTGTGGAGGGGAATATAGGGGTATCCCGGTCCACAGATTAAACGTGTGTATGCTAGAGCCTGTGAGGAAGGCACAGGGCCACTCAGTGGCCAGTTGGCACAAAGCACCAACATTTCCCCCTATCACGCAACTGTAACCTAGGCTGCAAATCCTCAGTATACTTACTTGGGTGTAAGCCCACTGAAATAATGGTGTTTCTTTCCAAGTAAATGTTATTAGGATCAAGCTGCAAGATGAATCATAAGCTAACTACAATTTTTTTTTAACCTTGTTAGCATAATTTTACTACCGAAGTTGAATCATTATAGTAGCTAACTTACCTGACATGTATTTTGCTAAATATGCATGTTCTTCTATTTTTAATTTTAATCCTTCCAATTACCCCCACACCAATCTATTTTGTAAGTCCCATTTTTATTGTTTAAAAGAAATCTAACACACACCTGTTTAGAGATCTTTCAGTCTTTAATTGCTATTTACCGCTCATTGCATAAAGTCGCTCATTTTCTAGGTTTTTTTTTTTTTTAAGATTAGAATTTTTTTCTGACTCCGTTTTGAAAGACCAACCCCCCGCTTCCCGCGTACACTTTATCTGTCTATAATATTACCCTCGCAGACGGGATGTACACTTTTTCTGACTTATAACCATTGCTCTTGTATTTTGGTAGATGCTTTGTTGATAGTAACTAAATGCCTAGTAAGATTTTAAAAGTAAAAACTTCAATCTCAGTTGTTACTTTAAGCCAATCTTTCCCCTCACACACCCTCTTTGAATAACCTTGAAAGTTGCATTTTTACCATATATATCTCCCCATGACCACCTTTTAAAATGTTTAGCCTGAGATTTTAGCTTTAAAGGGAAAAAAAGCATACAAACCAATTTTTGATGAACAGAGTAAATCTGATTTTTCCTTTTCTTGTTAGTGATCCCCTGTCAATTGCAAGTTCATGCTTTATTTATGTGGGATAAATTCATTATTTATTCCTTCTTTTTTAAAATGGATTTTCTTTTTATGCTATATTAACACCTGTTCTTAGTGGATGGATAAATGTTATCTTTACTACCCCAACCTTGATAAACAAATCCCCATCTCCCCAATCCTTGCACCCCACACCAAGCTCCATAGGTTGTTGGGTTTCTTAATCAGTGTAAGTTTGGACAGGTTGCTCTAAATCAGGGGAAACTCGCAGTAGGTTTGCAATCAGAAAGCTTGGGTGTCTTTTGGGAATGTTTTTTGCTGGTGGAATCCTGGCGCGTTGTTCATCTGTTGATGATGGAGAGAGACTTACAGTGCTTAATAAATTCTATTCTTTTAGTAAAAAATAAATAAACGGTGTGTTTGTACTCCTGTGTTTTAAGCTTTGTAAAGGTACAAGGTCTGAAAGAAAGGTGTCGTGTCACTTTCGGTGCTATGTGTCTGCTGCAGCTCTGCAGAAGTGAAGAATTCGGCCTCATCCGAATTTCAGGTGTTCCTTCATGGTGTCCCTGCAGCCACTCATTTGGCATGACGTCCATCTAATTCATACTTGGAGTAGACCCATTGAACAAATAACTTCAAGTTACTTGAGTGAAAAGGAAAGTGCGGTGCAGAACTGCAGATATTTTAAAACATGTATAGTGTATGTAAACCTGTCCACAGGGGGAGGAGATCTGGCCTCCAAGGAACACATTGCCCGCTCTCCTTGGAGGCTGGGTCAGCCACTTGTAGATCTTCACTCGCCCCTTCTTCTGGGCAGTGGGGTGCCGTTTTGTGGTTCACCTCAAGTGCCAAAATGTCTTGGGCTGGGCCTGCAGTGGATCTCCGTATTTTTCACTCCATAAGACGCACCTGACCATAAGACGCACCTAGTTTTTAGAGGAGGAAAACAAGGGGGAAAAAATTCTGAATCAAATCTTGTACTAAGCTATTTAATAAACTACTGGTATATCAGAATAATATTTCAACCATGTACAGTGGTACCTCAGGTTACATATGCTTCAGGTTACATACGTTTCAGGTTACAGACTCCGCTAACCCAAAAATATTACCTCGGGTTAAGAACTTTGCTTCAGGATGAGAAGAGAAGTCGTGCTCCGGCGGTGCAGCGGCAGCAGGAGGCCCCATTAGCTAAAGTGGTGCTTCAGGTTAAGAACAGTTTCGGGTTAAGAACGGACCTCCGGAACGAATTAAGTACTTAACCCGAGATACCACTGCAAAGTGAACAGCAGTCAACAGTGGCATGAAGAACCATCATCACTGTCATTAACAAATGAAGAGAGACTTTATCCCCCAGTAAGGGGGGGCAGGCAATGGAAATATATGAGCTTCCCACATTGAGTCCCTTAGATCTAAGGATTATATGGTTTGGTCCTACACAATTATTTTAATAAAGGCAAAAGAAGTGGGACTTTCTTCCTTTTTGTTCCTTGCAAAGAGCTCTGGGGGCTTTCATATGAGGGAGGAATGAGGGAGAAATCTGATTCAATTCCCATTTAAAGTCAAACCTACCTAATTCACACCTTCGTAAACAACACAAGGACCAAACCGCAGCCGCCCTTCAAATTTCACACCTCTGCAAAGGAAGGCACTACTGTCCACTGGCAAGACCAGTGGCAGAGGGAGGATCTTGCGTGGCGACACGTTACCTGTGGGGATGTGGGACGTTGCCCACGTGTCTCAAGGGGGTGGCGTGCGCCCGCCCATCCCAGTGAGGAGGGGGCGGGGGGGTTACATGGTTCCCGCTGTCCTTGCTTTACACCCCTGTAAGCGGTTCCTGTCCCACTTTGCTGCTTTAAAGCGAGCCACGGGGGAGGGAAGGATGGGAGCCACGGCTTCCGTCCGTCCCTCCTCCACGCAGTATTCTCTTCATAAGACGCATAGAAATTTCCCCTTTTTAGGAGGAAAAAGGTGCGTCTTATGGAGCGAAAAATACAGTGTATTACAATATTGAAGCAGGCCTCTGACATGCCTGTCCTTGTCCCCATCTTCATTCAAAGGCCAACATTCAAGGCAAACAGTATTCTACAGCAGTGGGTAGGGGACACTCATGGCCCTCTTGACATAACTCCCATCATTCCTGGGGTGGCCAATGACCCGACATGATGGGTTATGTAGTCCCTCAAAAGGTCTAGGCCAGGGAGACCCGCTGTTTTGTCTAGGCATGAGCCACCACATCTCACTGCACGCTTCCCTGGATTTCCTTGCAGAACACCCGGCAACACAATGAGCCCCTGGTGGACATTCATTCACGTTTGCACACTGTCTGATTGTAAGAAACATCAAAGCGGTTTGAAAAAAAGAACGGTAAAATCGAGGGGAGAGGGGAACCATGTAGCTCCTTGGAGGAAAAGTGGATTCAAGCAGCTTAACATTGCAGATAATGCAAGTTCTCTCTTCACAACCAAACGGCAGCTACACTACAGGTGAAACTCGAAAAATTAAAATATTGTGGAAAAGTTCATTATTTCAGTAATTCAACTTAAAAGGTGAAACTAATATATGAGAAAGACTCCCCACGGAGAGCCTCAAGGTCCATAAATAGCAACACCCTACTGGTCCCGGGCCCTAAGGAAGTTAGATTGGCTTCAACCAGAGCCAGGGCCTTTTCAACTCTGGCCCCGGCCTGGTGGAACACTCTGCCTCATGAGACCAGGGCCCTGCAGGATCTGACTTCTTTCCGCAGGGCCTGTAAGACAGAGTTGTTCCGCCTGGCCTTTGGCTTGGAGCCAGTTTGATTCCCTCCCTCTCTTTTTTCCTTCTTCTCCTGTGTTGAGGCTACATTTTATTTTAATGTTGTAATATTTTAATGTTGTATTTTAATTTTGTTTTTAAGCTGTAATCATTCAACTTGTTTTTATTATTGCTTGTAAGCCGCTCTGAGCCCGGCGTTGGCTGGGGAGGGCGGGGTATAAATAAAAAATTACACTGGGCAACAATTTTTTACTTTTTGAATGTTGTCTAGATTTCTACAATTGATTTAGGGTATTTTTGCACTGCTGAATCAGGAAATGGCATCCGTTTCTCTCCATCAGGTCAGGTTTACTGTAAACTGAATGGTGGGCATTGATAAAGGTAAGTACACGTAAATTGCGTGTTGCTTCACCATTTTTCAAACTTCAGGGCTCAAACCTCCGTTTCTCGGAACTCCTGGAATGCTCAGCAGCAGGGAGGTCTCTCTTCAGAGTCCACCAGTAGTCAGCCATCATGACTGCGTCCCAGAGACCCTGATACCTGGTCTCCATCTCTTTCATGTCCTGATGGAATCTCTCCCCCTGCTCGTCACTCATTGAACCCAGGTTCTCAGGGAACCGTTCCATATGTGAAAATAGATAGTGCATCTTGACGCTCATGTTGTAGCCCAGGTTTCTGAAAGCAGCAGCATGTTGTTGACAAGTTCTGCGTAGTTTTTGGCCTTATTGTTCCCAAGAAAGTTCTTCACTGCCAGAACTAATGCCTTCCACGCTTTCAGTTCCACTTCGTTCATTGAGTTTCCGAACTCTGGATCTCTGATGAGCTGACGGATCTGAGGACCGTCAAAGATGCCAGCTTTCAACTCCTCCATGGTCAATCTTGGAAAAGCCTGGCACAAGTAAGTGAAGCAGTCACCATCCTTGTCCAGAGCCTTGGTGAACTGCTTGATTAAGCTGAGCTTGATGTGCAGCGGTGGGAAGAGTATTCTGTCTCTGTCCACCAGAGGGTCATTGATGACGTTCCTTTTTTTTGCAAGGCACCAATTCCTCCCGCACAGGCCAGTCCTTCTTCGTGTAATGCTGAGCACGGTCCCTACTATCCCACATGCACAGAAAACATGGGTACTTGGTGAAGCCAGACTGTTGTCCCAACAAAAAGTTGACCATCTTCAGGTCAACACAAATAAACCACTTATGCTGATCATAACCAATTTTCTCCAGCACATACTTCACCGCTCCATAGTTCTCCTTCAGTGTACTTGAGTGAGCCAGAGGTATAGAGGCAAACTGGTTGCCGTTGTGTAGCAGAACACATTTCAGTGATCGCCTGCTGCTGTCAATGAACAGTCTCCAATCTTTGGGTTCATACTGTGGCACTCCAAGCTTGAGCAGAAGCTGTGCAATATCTGCACAGTACACCAAGTCCTTCTCTTCCGAGAAAAAACGGAGGACTCTTGATGCCTGTTGCGGAAGAAGATGATGCGAGCACTGTCAGAGAGGAGGTTTTTTCCTTCAATCTGGATGCCAACAGTTCGGCAGAGACCTTTGACAAGCTGAGGTCATGAACTAGATCATTCAACTCCTTTTGGGAAAATGGATGTGGAGCATCATCTTCAAGAACCACTTCTTCTTCTTCATGTCCTTCAACACTGGAGGCATCTTCGTCACTGATGTCAGGAAGTTCTCCGAAGACAGGCACTGGAATTTCATCACAATGAGCTACAGGACGATGTGCTGATTGAAGATCAGGCTACTTGAGGCTGCTCCGGTTCTTTCTGTTGATCCCAGCACCAATTTATGGAAGATTTCGAGGTTTTATGACTTCAAACTGATCCTTTTTCGACATAATCACCCAGAACTATTGGACCTGAATACTTCTTGTCATTAAAATAATCATTTCCAATCAAAACAATTATTCGACATGGCATTTTACCCCCACCAACTTCTTCTAAAATGCTCCACACAAGTGTACATGTAAACAAAAACGTAAAAAAAGGCATGTGGCCATAGCTCAAAAACTTGACCTGATTGAGCAAAACCAATGTGATTTATGGATTCAGCGCATCAGATTCATCCTAAATCAACTGAAAAAACGCAGACAACAAATTTGTTGTTGACCAGTGTTGTTGTTGTTGTTGTTGTTGTTACTATAAAAGCCTTTAAAAGAATCCACCACCAAACTGAATAATTTCCACACAAGTCACATGATCTGAAATAAAGATGCAACAAAACCCACATCAACAACCCCCGCAACGAAACTCAGCAAGCAAGCACGAAAGTCAAAATACTGAAACAGATTCGCACTGCCTCGACTTTCTAAGCATCTGGGTAGGTTTGCTTAAGCAATGAGCTTCTTAGCAGGCGCTGAGAAAAGCAGAGCAAAAGCGCGCGCTGGATCTCATGAGGCAGGGAGTTCCGCAGTTCCCCGGCGCGGCCGCCCTAAAGAGCCGAACGGGGATCTGCGGTGTTTTGCTCCTCTCGCGAGGGGCGGGAATGGCGTCTATCCCGCCTTTCAGATGTGGAACGGCAGCTCTACCCCTTTGTATCTCTACGACGCAGGCCTCTCTTCCGTCCCTTCCCAAGATGGCTTCCCAGGCGTCCCGCGCTGCGCCTCCCCTAAGATGGCCGCCGGCGCCTCCTCGAGTCTCTCCCTCCCCCCTTCCCCCCCCTCGTGGTTTTGAATAAACTTTATTGAGGAGCCGGAGCAAGAGCAGGATCCCGGGCCTGGCCGAGGCCTCTCGAGTCGCCGAGAAGCAGCGCAGCCGCTTGGGCGCGAGAAGGCCTCGATCCCCGCCGTGGAGTTAGGCGCTCCTGCCCGGAAGGGAGGAAGAAGCCCGGGACGGGGCGTGCGAGTCCGCGGTGCTTCGCCTCCGCTGCGGGCCTCGGGCGAAGCGTCTCTGGCCGCGACGAGGGAAGCCCCTCCGGACAAGACTCCTCCCGGGAGTCGAGGGGAGCCTGGCTGGGAAGTGGGGGGTATTTTGAGGGGGGGGGCCTGACCCAGAGAGGCGCGAGAGGAGCTGGACCCGAAGGAGAGCGCGGTGTCCCTCAGCGCCTTTGTCAGCTGGGAATCTCCTGTGGGGAGAAACTGAGGCAGCGGGCAAGTTTGGGGCTGCAGCAGATGCAAGAGGGATCCTGCCCCCCGAGAAAATAAACCTGGGAAGTTTATCCCAGGAAGGCGAGGGGGGTCTCCCCCCCCAGTGGGTGCAAACTTGGGGGGGCTGCCTTGGAGGGCTTCGGATGATCAGAAGCAGCCCATGAAACTTCAGGTCGAAACTTTGGGGTTCAAGAGACTGTTTGGGGGGAGGAAGAGGAGGCCACGGACATCGCAAGGATCCAGCAAGCACGTTTTGCAAGGAAGTTGGTTTTGGGGGAGTTGGAGTGGGTGAGGGGGATGAAATAATTTAGCCCCCACTCAGCCGGGGCAAGACTGGCAAGACTCCTGCAGACCTCAGCATGACCACGTCCTTCAACTTGCCATAGCGGACGTCGCTTGGACGTCGTTGGGTTCCTGGAGGGTCTTCCTTCGCTTGAACTTGGTTCCGCCATGGCCTCTGTCCCTGTGTATTGTCTCTGCCGCCTGCCCTACGATGTCACCCGCTTCATGATCGAGTGCGACGTTTGCCAGGACTGGTTCCACGGCAGGTGAGAAGAAGGCGGCACTGGGTGGGAACTGACATTTGGAGGCAGCGGCTCCAAAGCCCCTGTTTCTTTAAATCCAGTGTATGTCTGCTCTTGGAGGTGCTGCCTTTAATCGGGGACCTTCATGAGGAGTATGGGTAGAATGCCAGTAATTCTCAAAGGGCTAGTCGCTCTAAGAATCGCCTTGCTGGATCAGGCCAAGATTTAAAGCTTGTTTCCTAAAAGTGGCCAGTCTGAGACCTCTTGAAGGCAGGAAGGGTCTTCCTCTGTTGCTTGTCCTCATCATCTGGTGTTTAGGGTTGATCTGTCTTTGTGCATGGACACTTCTGGGTGGTTGCCAGAAATCGATTGGGGGACCGTGACATTCATCCATAGAAACAGGAGCTGACCAGCGGACTTCATGTTTATACCTGCCAAACAGTTGACATGCCTTAAGTCATGGATGGGGAAACTAGCTCTTCAGGTGTCATCAGCCCCAGGAAGTGTGGCTGGTGGCCAGGAATGGTAGGAGTTCCCTGTCCCCCATCCCTGCCCTAAGCTCTTACAGTGTCAGTTGGTGTGGAGGCTTAAAATAAGTTAGCCGTTCCCCCAAACAGGTAAGCAATGTGCTTAAATCAGACCATACTGGCTATTAAGGGATCTGAAGTTATAGAAGTGCAGGATCTGAAGTTATGGAAGTGCAGCAAAAATTTAAGAAGCTGTAATTCCTTTTCTATTGTGCTGTTTCAACCCCACACAGCTTCTTTTTGCACTTGCATGTAGTGCAGTCATGTTTCATGGAAGATGTGAGCATAGAACTGCTTTCTATTGTGCCAGATTTATTTCTTATTGCAGTTGTTTATATCCCACCATTCAGGATACAGGATACAGATCCTACCAAGGTGGCCTTCAAGTACATATTTTAAAAATAAAATAAAAATTGTAACATTAAGGTCTTTTCTACATGATGGTTGTTGGTAGTTCATCCAGGGGTGGCCCATCTGGGGCATGTCCTGAGGTGAACTTCACCTGCCTCCTTTCGCTCCTGGAATTCCTCTCATAGGGTTGATGGTAGAGTACTCTGATTTTTGCCAAACTGTCAGACACCCATCACCAACAGTCATATCTGGATTAAATTTCAGATTGTTCCTTCATTTAGCCAGCTTTTTTTCAACTGGTAGCAACTGCATGCAGAGCTCCTTGTAGGACATTAATAGGTGAAGATGCCTTCACTACCAGGTTGCAGGGTGGAACTGACAGACAGTTGATTAAAAAATGAGCAACTAGGTGCAACTTCTTAAACAAAGAGTGTGGATGTTGGAACACATGGTGTTTATCTTTTAAGGAGCATGTGGCCGCAATTCCATCAGGTCCTCAGGACATGCTGGTTTAGAATAGAAAGGGTTGCCTCAAACTGGAAAGGACCTGTATAGCCAAGTGAAGTGTCCTATGTATCTTTGAGGTTTCTGGCAGATGACTGTCCCATTCCCCTTCATGCCCTTGAACTGGAGACATTGATTATACAAACTAGGCGCTCTGACTTAGGGTACAGTTCCTGTGTTTCAGAGTTAGAAGAAACTGTCTCTGGGCTTGTACAGGGTGGTCATCTAGGGCTGGGTGGTTGTATATTTAGGGGATATTGCTTCTTTTGGAGCAAGTGGAGAACCTGTGACTTCCAATTGTGGTTGGACTCCAGCTCCATCAGCCTCAGCCAGTATAGCCAATGGTCAGGGATGATGGGAGTTGTAGTCTAATGACAGCTGGAGGCCACAGTCTTCCCATACCTGTTTTAGTAGTTGTTGTCTGTCTTTTGGAGAGATATGTGACTGACTTTCTCTCTTCAAGCTGTGTTGGAGTAGAAGAGGATGCAGCAGCTGACATTGACTTGTATCACTGCCCTAACTGCCAACTTCTTCATGGACCATCTGTCAGTAAGTTATGGTCCTGCTGTGATTTTTCAGTGGGATGAAGACTTAATAGGATATAATTGTATACTAATTCTTGCATGGATGCTGTCTCATCACAAATCACAAAATCTGGTGTATTGATCAAATCCCTATGAATGAGAGCTTCTCTTTTTTAAAAAGTGCTACTCCTTGTGGTTCGAGAGAGAAATTCTGTAATATAAAAACACAATGTGTCTGCTAAAAGATGCAAGAACAGAGATCGGGGAAAGCATTTGTGTCTTTGCACAGTGCCTCAGGGACTCCTGTCCCAAATTTCCTGCCTCCCTTGCAGCTTTGCTGTTTTCAGTTATCCAGTATTCAATCCAGTGCTTTTTGACTAATAGTCAAGACTTAATTTTTCAGAACTCAGTACATAAAAATTCTGTACTGAGGCAAGCTGGTTCTGCAACCCTTACAAGTTGTACTGTTCAACATGTGTACTGTTCATCTCAATTGGCACAGTCTGTTTGCGTTTTGACTGTTTTACATCATTCCAGTTTATGCAGATTTGCATAAACTGTTTGCATTTTTCCACTATTTTACAGAGTTTATTTTTTAAAGTAATGTACAGTATTTGCTAGTTTAGAAGAGGGGTAAGGACCTCAGTCCAATCCTCTGGAAAGTTTATTCACCTACTCTTCTGGCTTCTGTAATTTCAGCAGGTATTGCCCACACGCTTTCAAGCCACTCTTTTGCAACCACCAGGAGTGGAAATTTGGGTGGGTTTTTTGTTTGTTTTTGAATGAAGGCTGAGAGTTGTAGGAAACTGAATTTTGTCCAATATCTCATTCAGTGCTTCTCCTGTGCTTTAGAACATTGTGGTGTATCATCCCTGCTGATGTTGACATATCTCCATGTTTAATCATTTTGGGGATAAGGGAGTTCCAGCAGCAGTGCAGAGTTTTTAGAAACTTACGTTTTGCAAGTTCTCTCATGTATTAAAGAAAGATACAGTGTTGAAAAATACACTGTCCCTGGTCTAGCCCAATAGCTGACCCACAATTTAGGGTCTTAGGAGGACGCCTTTAGCTGGAGGTTTCCGCAGGGTGGTGTTTGCCAAACCTGATATACTTTCTAACACTCTACTATGGCCCTTCTTTGTTTAGCACAGACCTACTCATGTGTAGGCCCTTGACTACAGGTGTGTGTGTGTGTTTTGTTTGTAACCTCCTCATCAGCAGTATTCTCTTAGCTCCTTCAATATCTTTGTCACCTTCCTCTGCTTATGTCTTTTTCTCCCCCCCCCCTTTACTATCTTGCTTTCCCCTCCCCTTGACAGTGAAGCGGCGCCGGGGGACCCAAAAACAGCCCGACTCATGTGCGGTCAAAGAGGTTGGCAAGGCGGTGAAGACCGGAAGCAGTCTGTTCATCAAGGAACTTCGCAGCAGGACGTTCCCTAGGTGGGCACATGCTTGGTGATTTTTGGGTCACCCAAGAGGAAAGAAGGAAGATTTTCCAAAACCCATGTTACAGGGTAGCTGGTGTTCAGGTAGAGGGAAGCTTTTGTTCCAGAAGGCCAAGAATGCACTGTGGACAAGCCCTTTTTATTCCAAACCTGCCTGCTCGGGCAGAAGCTCTCTGTCTGGGGCTTTGTTTCCCAGCAACTTTGTGCAGGATGGAATGAATGGTACAGCTGTAACATCAGGGCTCCTTTAGCCACAGTTAAAATGAGGATTTCATCACCGTGGGATCTCACGTTCATTTCCCTCTGCCTCTGCTTAGAGCAAATGTTCTCATTTCCACTGTAACTGTGATTAAAGGGTAAGTCAGCACCTATGTCAGGTATAGGCAAACTCCGGCCCTCCAGATGTTTGGGACTACAATTCCCATCATCCCTGACCACTGGTCCTGTTAGCTAGGGATGATGGGAATTGTAGTCCCAAACATCTGGAGGGCTGGAGTTTGCCTATGCCTGACCTATGTTATCCTGAGTAAAGGTGACCAGGTTCAAAGTCCGCTGTTAGTGACTCAGCTGCTAAAGAGGCTTGGTGGTGGTGGTGTACTTAAAATACAGCAAGTGGTCAATTGTCCACCTCACGCAGTTCACGTGCATGACTACAGAGCAACTCCATAGATTGGCTGAACTTGGTGAGCCCAGAGTGGCCTCTGTGCCTCTTGAGTGCTGCCTGTAAGATAGTCTCCACCACCTACTCTTCAATCAAAGAGATGGTGCTTCACGCTTTTCCACCATTCCATGTGATCCTGATTTCTTACTCAATGGGCAGTTGAGCCCTGAGATGATTTCCCCCCAAGGTGATTTAGTAAAAATGATATGGAAGAAGAATGTCTGAATGGTTTGTTGCCTCAAAGATTGGGGTTCATTTTTCTGATGGTATTTTGGATCCATTAATCATGAAGCAGAGATGCATTCCAATGGGTTGAAGTCCAGTAGTCTGTTGAACTATTATTTTAGAAAGTTGTGGCACAGCAGGTCCAGCAAGCAGCTTGTTAACAGTCTGATACAGTCTTGATAGCAGGCTGTTTCTTTGTTTTATGAACTGGTCTGCTATTTATTGTTTTCTGACTTTCCTTCTGACTCTTTGGGGAATCTCCCTGCAGCTGCTCACACCCTTGGTCCTGCCCCACCCCCCTGCTGCACAGAGCGTCTCCAAAGAGAGTCTTCAAGGCTGCAGCTGCAGGGGGGGGGGAAGCCTCCTCCCACCACAACAAATAGCAAACCAAGTCGTATTGCTAGGGCAATCAGCTGAGTCTATGGTGGACTCTCCATGTTCTGTGACAGATGCATGAATAATAATAATAATAATAATAATTTTATTATTTATACCCTGCCCATCTGGCTGGGTTTCTCCTGCCACTCTGGGTGGCTTCCAGCAAAATGTTACCTAAGGGATAGAAACTTGGGATTGGCTTGTTGTTCTTGGCCTGACACCCCCCCCCCCCCGCTGCTTCCCCAGTGCGGACGAGGTTATCCTAAAGCCAAGCGGGACCCAGCTAACAGTGGAGTTTCTGGAGGAGAACAGCTTCAGCGTCCCCATCCTTGTCCTGAAGAAGGATGGGCTGGGCATGACCCTTCCTCCGCCTTCCTTCACCGTGCGGGATGTGGAACATTATGTGGGTGAGTAGCAGGGGAGCGTGGCCAAAGGAGACCTATGTGTTGGGTGCTTCATTCATTGCAGTCAGGAAAGGGAGCCAGCAGGTCACACAGCTTGGTGTAATGTTGTCCTTTCATCGCAGAGGCGGTGTGGTTACTTGCAATTGCATTTTGCGCATGGTTGCATGGAGAGAAAAATAGTCTTTGGGATTAATCTTATTCGTCCTTTCTTCCGTGGTTGTGACTGATGAGAACAAAAGGTAAAGGGACCCTGACCATTAGGTCCAGTCACGGACGACTCTGGGGTTGCGGCGCTCATCTCGCTTTATTGGCCGAGGGAGCCAGCGCACAGCTTCCGGGTCATGTGGCCAGCGTAACTAAGCTACTTCTGGTGAACCAGAGCAGCGCACAGAAACACCGTTTACCTTCCCGCCAGAGTGGTACCTATTTATCTACTTGCACTTTGACGTGCTTTCGAAGTCTTAGGTTGGCAGGAGCAGGGACCGAGCAACAGGAGCTCACCTCGTTGCGGGGATTCGAACCGCCGACCTTCTGATCAGCAAATCCTAGGCTCTGTGGTTTAACCCACAGTGGCACCTGTGTGCCCTGATGAGAATAAATAGGGAGAAGAAGTCTTATCTTTCGCCACGTGGGTTGGTTATCCCCCTAGAGCCATTATTGGTTTCCCAGCCTCTTGGAGGGTGCCTGGCTATGCTGACTCACTTGTCCTCCTGCTCCACAACTGCCACCCCAAAGGCAAAAGATATGTGTGTGGAAGCAGCAGGTAATGGGGAACAGTGGGTTTCTGGCCCTTTGATAGCAGTTGCTGGCCAAGGTGCTGGAGGAGAGGAGCGGAGATGTTGGCAGTGCTGAACTTCTGACAGTTCATTGCGCCACGTTGGTGGGGAAACCCTGCAAAGAGATTCCAACTGGTCATGAAGCTCACGAGGGGTGAGAACAGGAGTGCGCTGCCATCTCCCGCGACTTCAGCCTCTCGGACACTTGTCCCATTATCTGAGCTGCCCGGCATGTCGGTTCTTTTTTCAACAGGAGCTGACAAGGAGATTGATGTGATTGACGTGACTCGCCAGGCCGACCTCAAGATGCGCCTGGGTGACTTTGTCAGATATTACTCCAGCAGTCGTCGGGAGAAAGTACTGAACGTCATCAGCCTTGAATTCTCTGAGACCAGGCAAGGAAAAGGGGGATATGAAAACAGCTGTGTGTCCTTGTCCTTCATTTTCCCCAGTATACACCCTACCCAGCAGAGAGAAACCCTGGAGCTGGAGAATCCCCACTTTTGCCATGAAGCTGTAGTATCTCCCTCCCTACTAAGCAGTAGTATCCCTCTCCTCACTAAGTGTCTTTGCTATTGTGGGGGTGCAACATAAATCTGTCTCTTCTTGTTCTTCCCTTTCTCACAAAGGGGTGTGTGTCCATTCCCCCCCCCCCCCCCGGATAGATATGTTTCTTGTGTACCTGTTGGGCTTTTAGCAGGTCATTGGAAGCAGTTTTGAATATGAAAAAGAATATGGGCATTTCTTCTGAAAGCTCATGATAGACCTTAGTTGGAGTGCGAAGATCAGATGTAGGGAACCTGTGGCCTCAAATTGATGTTTTGCTACAACTCATCAGCTTGACCATTAGCCAAGCTGATAGGCTGATGGGAGCTGAAGTCAAACAACAGGGATAGGGATGCTGTCATCCTTGAGCTGGAGGGACAAAAAGAGAAGGAAGGCATTTTAAATTATATAGCAGCCAAGAGAATAACTGCTTAACCCTTTCCCTTCCCATTGTTTTCACATTCAATATTGCCCTTCCTAAGAGCTGCTCTGCAGGGTCCACATTTCTTTTTGTTTGCAGATGGAAAAGCAGATGGAGTCTGTACAATTTTGAGTTTACAAAGAGTAGGAGGGGAAAGGGTTAAGCACCTGCTGCTTTTCCACTCACAGTTGCAGTTCCCAGGGTTCTTTTCCTGCCTTTATTTTAAAGTGGGGGGGGGGTCCCTAGCACATTCTTCCCCATGTAATGGGTAGTTTGGCCCTTGATCATGAACCTACTAAATGGGCTGAGGTGAGACACTGTTTTCTCAGCCTGAGTCCCTCCTCGCACCACCTGGGGATGATAGTTATACTGACTTATTCTTACAGCAATATATTGAGACAGTGTATTGTAATTTGAACACTCCAAAAGCCCTATATAAATATTAAAAATAGCTGCTATTATTATTGGGAACCAGACAGAGGGCCTTCTCGGTAGTGGTGCCCGCCCTGTGGAACGCCCTCCCATCAGATATCAAGGAAATAAGCAGCTATCCTATTTTTAAAAGACACCTGAAGGCAGCCCTGTTTAGGGAAGTTTTTAATATTTAATGCCCAGAGTGGCTGGGGAAGCTCAGCGAGATGGGTGAGGTATAAATAATAAATAATAAATTATTATTATTTAGATTTGAAATGCAGTGTTCCTGGTCTAAATCCACTCATCTCTCTACTGGATTACTGTTCTAAAATCCTGTCAGGAGAAATCTCTGCAAGATGGACGAGTTAACTTGTTCTTCCTTCACAATTTTTCAGGCTCTCTAATTTGGTGGAGACTCCAAAGATTGTGCGCAAATTGTCCTGGGTAGAGAACCTGTGGCCAGGCGAGTCGGTGTTTGAGCGTCCCAACGTGCAGAAGTACTGCCTGATGGGGGTGCGAGACAGCTACACGGACTTCCACATTGACTTTGGTGGCACCTCTGTCTGGTACCATGTGCTGCGGGTAAGAATATGAAGGCCTGGGGGTGGGCAGGAAGGGAGCTTGATCTTAGAGCTGAGCCACAGAACCAGCAGACCTCCCATATGTACTTCCACTTCAGATTCCGGGGGATGGTTGAATGTTTCGTTGTCTGTTTCCCACCCTCTCCCCAAATATTTTCGTTTTGAAAGAAATCCATTTTGCACATGCTAAGGTCGCATATTGGGGTGAAGGGTTCAAGAGCCATTTGCCTGAGTAGGAGGATAAAAATTAGCCTGGAGCACCAGGCCTGGAGTCTGAGGTGGCAACTGGTATACAGTCAGATGAGTCTGCTGTCCTTGTGTTTATGCTTTCTGTTCTATGAGGAATGAAGCTAGGCAGTTTGCTTAGCAATATGGGCTTGTTTGGAAGCTCCTGAAGGGCATCATGAGGTCTCTGCCAGGCCTAGCAAAACTGAGCAGCAGGGAGCGATTTCTTGCTTCCGGTTTGATCTTCACATCTCCTGTTCCATCCTTACTCCAGAAGCTGCTGCTCCATTTCTGGAGCTGGTACTCTTCTTCATTTTCTTTTCTGGCAAGAACCGCCTCTTGTTAGGTGGTTGAAGCCCCCATAGACGGAGGCTGAAGAAACAGAGTATGTTGAGTTCAGAGAAGAAAGAGGATTAAGAATGGAATAGGTAAATTTCAGGTGCTTTAAAGGATGTCAGAAATTGGAGGGGGTTTTGACATCTACAGGCCAATAAACATTGTTTGAATGGCAGGAAAATAGACTTGGCTGGGTGTGTGTGTGTGTCACAATTCCATACAAGCACAAGGGGAAACCACAACAAGCATTGTGGTTGTCCTCTGTGTAATTCTCTGACACTCCAAATCAGCCTGCCTTGAGGTTGAGGCAAGGAGCTGGACTCTGCAGACTTGAAAGCAGCCATGCTGTTTGTTTGCTGCACATTAAATGCCCCCTTGCGCAACAGGATGCTTCCTTCTGTTACGCCAGCCCTCTCTGCGCTTTATAGCATCTGCTTTTGCCCTGTTTGACAGCTCTTTTGCCCCTAAACATTAGAAGTGGCATATCGGCTCCTTTTCACTACCATCTGTTCCTCGCAGGGAGAAAAGATCTTCTACCTAGTGCGTCCCACTGCTGCCAACTTGACCCTCTTTGAAGCCTGGAGCAGCTCTTCCAATCAGAACGAGTTGTTTTTTGGGGACCAGGTGGACCGATGTTATCGCTGCCCCGTCCGGCAGGGCCAGACGCTCTTCATACCCACAGGTATTGAGTCACTCCAGCTCCTGCCTGCCACTTCCGTGGCCGCTGCTACTCCTGGGGCCTTTGTTTTCCTCCCACTCAGGGACACCTCTCCTTCCATTGTGAGTGACTTGCATTGCCACAGAATAAGCTGCAGCTCAAAATGTGGTGAAATCCAGCTGCATCTAGCAAGCAGCTGGGGGCACCATTTCCCTTTCCTCTCATAAGCCATGAGTCCTTCTGGGAGGCCCAGTCCTTACTTAGTCCATGTCACTGCTTCCTCCTTCCACTTTCAGGTTGGATCCATGCCGTGTTGACCCCTGTTGACTGCCTGGCCTTTGGGGGAAACTTCCTACACAGTCTCAACATTGAGATGCAGCTCAAGTGAGTTTGGCTGGGAGTGCTTTGCTGGTCTGCAGCGAGGCATCTTGGGAAGTGGCGGGGAGGAGACTCGATCACCGGTGGATCACCCTTTGGCATGCAGAAGGTCCCTGAGGAAGGCTTCTGGAGGTTGCCCGGCTGGGTCTTGAGGGGCCTTCAAAACTCCTTGACCCTTCACGCAGTTGGCAGCAGAGCAGGACAAAGGATTTGAAATTGTGCAAATAGATTTAATTTACAGAATTCGTTTTTTTTTGGGGGGGGGGTGTTTCTGATCACCAAATGTAAGTTCCTCTGGCACAGAATTCCATGGTTTTAGAGCCTAGAGCATACATAACCTCACTGGTCTTTTTGTTTCCTCCTGCCCAGAGCCTATGAGATTGAAAAGCGTCTCAGCACAGCTGACCTCTTCAAGTTTCCCAACTTTGAAACCATCTGCTGGTACGTTGGCAAACACCTCCTGGATATCTTCCGAGGTGGGTATTGAGTCCTCCCCTCCATGCAGTGCCCCCACCGTGCCCCCACAAAGCCGCTGGGCATGAGAGCTCCTGCTGCTAATGCGCTCTGTCTCCCACAACAGGCCTTCGAGAGAATCGCAGACACCCGGCTGCTTATTTGGTTCACGGGGCCAAAGCCCTGAACACAGCCTTCCGCTCCTGGACTAAGAAGGAGGTAAAGTGTTGCAAGAAGGGCCTTTCTGGAGCTGCAGCTCTTTGTGTGGGGTTGCTGCCCAGGGTTCTGATGGACTCAGGGCAAAGCTTGCCTGCCCTCCTGCCAGCAGTCAAGAATAATAATAATAATAATAATAATAATAATAATAATAATAATAATAATAATAATTATTATTATTATTTATTATTTGTACCCCGCCCATCTGACTGGGTTTCCCCAGCCACTCTGGGCGGCTTCCATAGAAACCAAAAATACACTAAAATATCACAGATTAAAAACTTCCCTGAACAGGGCTGCCTTAAGATGTCTTCTGAATGTCAGGTAGTTATTTATCGCTTTGACATCTGATGGGAGGGCGTTCCACAGGGCAGGCGCCACTACCGAGAAGGCCCTCTGCCTGGTACCCTGTAGCTTTGCTTCATAGACTCCACCAGCCTGCATATCAGGGAGAAAGCGAGTCTATAAACTTTCGCCCTGGCGCATTTCCTTTCTGTGGACGCCATTTTTATTTTGTATGGAAAAGCATTCAATCCTGAGCCTCCGCTTGCAGTCTGAAGAGGTGCAGCTTGGACACAGGTTGACCACCTCTGCAAGGTCTAGGCCCAAATCCCAAGCATTTGAAGGGGAAGGAAAGTTGTGGGTGGGATCCTGTGGCATTCCAGATGTTGTTGGACTCCCAACTCCCTTCATCCCTGACCCCTGGGCCATCCTGGTTGGGGCTGCTGGGAGCTGAAGTCCCACTCCTTCTGGAGAGGTGCTTGCTGCCAGCCACACCCCTTTGCCAGTGGCTCTTCCGTTGAGCACACAGGGGCAGAGCTTATAGCAACCTGATCTCCTCCTCCTCAGGCCCTGGCAGAGCACGAGGAAGAAATCCCTGGCACGGTGCGCCCAGCACAGCTCATCAAAGACCTGGCCAAGGAGATCAGGCTCGTGGAAGTGAGTATGAGAAGGAAGCCGGGCCATTTCCTCCTGGCATTGAGGGGCCTGTATTCCGAGATGGGGAGCAGCCTTGAGAGTAGCACCATTTCTGTCCAGCCTTGAGTGCCCTTTTCATCTCAGATGCAATTGCTATAGGAAAAGACTGTGAAGAGAATAATTGGGTGCACTCTTCCAGGTGCCATAAGAAAGCTGCAGAGATAGTGCAGGACAGTGCGCACCCCAGAAATGATCTCTTTCAGTTACTGCCTTCTGGAAGAAGGTACAGGGTTATAAAGACTAGGACTAGCTGCCTGAGAAACAGTTTCTATTCAAATGCGATTTTGGTTTTAAATGCAGTGTAAGGTAGTCTCTATGGGAGTATACTGTATTTAATTATGGGGTATCAGAGTTTTTAGGGGGCTAACCAGGCTAGGATAGCAGGCGTGTTGGTTTTTGAATGTCTGATGTAGATTTTTTCAATTTCGTTGCTCTGTATGGGACAATGACAATAAAGATTATCATATCGTATCATATAAAAAAAAGGATGGCCACCAACGTGGATGGCTTCAAAAGATGATTAGACAAATTCATTCTTAGTGGCCAAGAGTGAGAGCTCAGAAAGGCCCCGGTTCAACTTTCACTTCACCCATGTGAGGGAAGAGGGGCTCATCCCATTGGCTCTTTGGCCAGTAATTCCACAGCTTGCTGGATCATGTTCGCGGTGTGCTCAGAGCAGCCATGGCAGAGACTGTAGCCTGGCTGTTTATACCACACCGTAGAGAAAAACATATATTCTGGCAGCCCAAACACATGCACAGAGGACTTGCAAGCTTGGTCTTTCTGTCCTGGGGGGATACCAGACAGGTTTTTCCGACTGGCAAATGCCTTCCTCTTGGTTTGTGAAGCGCAGCAGAAGGCAGGGCCCAGCCCAGCAGCATTTCATAGCATCAGGTCTACGTTAAGGGCTGGGGGGGCGGGGAGCGGGAGTGATGTCTCCTTTGGGTTCTGATGCTCACGCTCTTCCAGGATATATTCCAGCAGAACATTGGGAAGACAGGCAGCCCATTTGGATTGCAGAGGGGTACCCAGCCTGGTGCAGCCACCAAAAGGGGGGACCAGAGCCCCAAGGAGCTGAGCCAGCAGAAGGCCAGCCGGAAGTACGTTGCCTCGGTCAAAGCCTTGGAGCAGGAGCTACTGGACAAATACAAGCAGCAGGCCCTGAAAGCAGAGAGTCCTGGCCAGGAGGAGGTGAGCTGCCATTGTGACTGTGCTGCGCGTACTCGGAGGGGGCTGTGCAGTGGGCGAGTTTTGAGTCCAGGTGGATTGGGGGGAAGGGGGAAGAAAGACTTGGGGTACCAGTCTCCTGAAGCTTTGAACTCGCTTTCTGATTAGCGTATAGCGTCACCCTCTTCTGGCCTCCTGTAGCCTACCCACCTTTTCCTTTCCAGTTTGACCTGCCAAGTTCCAGCCTGGAAGACACAGATGGGGAACCTGACCTGACGGAGGAGGAGCTGCCCATGATGGTCGCCAACGGCCGGGGCGCCAGGTTCGCTTTTCTGTGCCTGCGTTATGATGTGCAAGAGGGGCTGGGCGGGATGGGAGAGCTAGACAGAATGGAGAGCTGAGCTGGTGAAGTTCCAGCAATTCTGGCCTGCCACCTTCACCGCTGCCTAGGAGTTACCTCAGAGATAGTCAACTAGAAGCTTGAGAGGGCCAAATCCGCCACCCTTCCATAGCCCTGGATCTCAAGAACTGTGCCTACACCATGGGTCGTCAAACTAAGGCCCGAGGGCCGGATCCGGCCCAATCACCTTCTCAGTCCGGCCCACGGACGGTCTGGGAATCAACATGTTTTTACATGAGTAGAATGTGCCCTTTGATTTAAGATGCATCTCTGGGTTATTTGTGGGGCATAGGAATTCATTCATTCCCCCCCAAAAAAATATAGTCCAGCCCCCCGCAAGGTCTGAGGGACAGTGGACCGGCCCCCTGCTGTAAAAGTTTGCTGACCCCTGGCCTACAACTCACCGCTTCCCAGGCTGAGACACAAGCAAAGGCGTCAAAAAGTTATGGCAGCAGCTGTGGGACTTTCCCACTTAATACACCTCAAGCCCCTACTGCCAAGACACAGGGTATGAGGAGATGGAAAACACTGCAAGGAAGCAGCTCTGCCCAAGTTTTTAGAATTAGGTGGGTGGGATGGGGTTTGAACCTGGTGGTCTCCCTAAGTTGTGGAACTGCAGCTTCCACAATCCCTGCCGCTGCTCCTCTGGCTGATGCTGTTGGGAGATGGAGGCCAGCAACATCTTGAGGGCCCCAATTTAGCCCTCCTTGCTGTAGCTGCTGTTCCCACTGTAGGAGAGAGAGTAAAAGCTATCTTTACCTTTGCCTTGGCTAACATGGAAGTGAGCCAGTGGGCAGAGACAACGCTGCCTTCCCTTTTTTGCCCTTGCCCACTTCAAAATAATATGTGGCCCCCTCTTTAAATAGCCAACCAGTGGCAGAGCAGGGGACCAGGTCCCACCTCACTACACTACCATCCATAGGGATGAATCTAGCCCATTATTTCCTCCAAGTTGCCCAGAGTAGCGGACCTGCTTTTTCTCCTTCACCATTTTTACCCTGTGAGGTGGAGGCTGTGAACGGCTCAAGGCTGCCCAGAGAGCTCAATGGCTCTGTGGGAATTTGAACTTAGGTCTTCCAGCTTTTGGTGGCAGGAATGATGTGATTCTTTTCCAAATCAGCATTTTCCATCCCCCAAGGAGTGGTGACACTGGGGTGGGAAATAAGAATGGGGTTGTATCTAGCTAAATTTGACTCAGGGTAGACCATTGATAACGATGGACACAGCTAACATTGGATACAACCCAGTGTTCTTTCCCCTCCTACATGGCTCCTCCATTAGGGCCGAGCCACCAATTAACTGCAAAGGCAGATTTTCGTGATGTACAGATATTTCTACAGAGAAAATGGTATGGGGCACCCAAAACAGTGCCGAGCTGTGTACAGCAGCTGTTGGATTGGGGCCATGAGAGGCACGTGCCTGACCAGTCGTAATGTTTTCTCCTAGCAGGAAAATCAAGGCCTCTGAACGCAGCCGGAGCCATAAAGGGGCACTGGCACAAGTTCCCCGCAGCCCATCGGACGCTGAAGCCCCCGATATGGACTCTGAGGAGGACCTGCAGATTGACGAGACACCGCGCAGGGAGAGGAGGAGCTTGGTGCTGCCCAAGAGGCTGCCCAGTATGTCGCATTTCCCCTCCCCCCCCTTGCTTCTGCCTCTCTGCCTGCCAACGTCTCTCTCGGGTTGGGAAAACACATATTTAATTCTATTAGCGCTATAGACCGCCCTTCACCAAATGGCCCCGGGTGGGTTAGAAAAAACATCACAGTTAAAATAAAAAGTCTGCAAAAGCAACAATGATCAGCTTAGCAAAGCAGCAGCACAAGTGAGCATTGCAGGAGGAGGGAAAACCAGAGGTCCATCTTGACCGCTCATCAGAAAGCATACAGGGATAACTTCTGAGATTTAACAGGCACTTTTGTACACAGTTACAAAGATTTGTTGGCAGGCAGGAGTATAAGGTCTAGGAGCTTGCTTTTAAGAAATAAAATTAACATTAAAGTTTAAAGAATTGGGAGCATTTCACATTCTTGTTTCTTTTTGTGCTTCTGTGGAATTGCAGTATAGGTGCACAACTCTATACAGTGGTGCCTCGCAAGACGAAAAGAATCCGTTCCACGAGTCTCTTCGTCTTGCGGTTTTTTCGTCTTGCGAAGTAAGCCCATTAGCGGATTGGCACTATTAGCGGCTTAGCGGATCAGCTGATAAGCAGCTTAGCGGCTTGGGAAAAAGGGGGGGGGGAGGAAAAAACCTCCGCAGGAACTCGTAGGACATTTTCATCTTGCGAAGCAAGCCCATAGGAAATTCGTTTTGCGAAGCACCTCCAAAACGGAAAACCCTTTCGTCTAGCGGGTTTTCCGTCTTGCAAGGCATTCGTCTTGCGGGGCACCACTGTAGAGTTTGCCTTTCTCCACTTCCTGCTTTCAAGGAACTTTTCCTGTCACTCATCTTCTGTGGCTTGTTGAACAAGTTCTGCCCTCCTCTTTGTCATATTCATCTTCCAAAGAGGCTACACCTCACCCCCCCTTCCCGCCCAACTCGTGCTTCAGGCATTATTAGCAGCAATATCGTGGAATTTCCAAAGTCTCTGCCTGGCTAAATGGCAGCCCGATCCTGTACCTGCTTGGTCCTTGCCCCCTCCCAGATCACAGGTGTTGCACTGCAATCATCTGGTGGGTCTATGCAATAGTAGCCCCTTCCCTTGCAGATGCTGGTATGCTTCTGTCACAGCTCCCAATCCCTACTCCTTTGTGTCCAACAGTTAATTTAACATTTGCTGTTTTTTGATTCCAAGAATTTCCCCGGAAGTTGCCACGAGCCAAGCCCTGCTCCGACCCAAACAGAGTGCGAGAGCCAGGGGAAGTAGAGTTTGACATTGAGGTAAGTTGGGCTCGGGACTTCAGGAATGTTGTGCTAGCAGAAATGAGGCTTCATTTAGGTTACCATCGCCCTGGAAATTTGAGTCTGACATCTGAAGGGTCGTGGCCTCCTCATGGCCTTATTTCAGGGAAGTAGGCAGTAAGTTTGTTTGTTTATTTTAAGGCATTCTTATGCCACTTAATCATTAGCAGTTCAGGTCAGGATGGCCATTTCAGGGATTTTTCTGGAGTTGAAGGGGGCAGGCCACAGCAAGATTCACACATTTGCTCTTGTTTTCATTTTATTATTTTCATAATTATTATTATTAGTTTTGTTTGTTTGTTTGTGCCACCCATCTGAGTGGGTTTGCCCAGCCACTCTGGGCAGCTTCCAACAAATTAAAACACAGGAAGACATCAAGCATTAAAAATGTGCTTTTATTGTTTTTTGAAATGTGCCTTTATTATTGTTCCAAGCCGCCTAAAGTAAAAAGAATGACTAGATCAGCGGGGAAGTGTGCAAAGTATGTGTTTTTAATAACCTTTCTTTTTGTACCACCTAAGTGGAGAGAAGAAGCTTAGTCTGAAATGTGGCCACTTTCCTTTTTTGAAGACTGGTGCTCTGGGACGGGCATCAGTCACCCTGTCTTGCTGAATCATTTTCCTCCTCCAATAGCGACGAGCAGCAGAAGAACCATGAGTTCTCCTGAGGCTCCTTCTCTGTCCCTCAACACTGGGCTTCAACCTCCAGGGGGAACAAGCCACTTCTCCCTTTACTAGGTTTTGTGGGATGCAGACCAATTCCTGTGCGCTTGTGTGAATATTTCCTCCACTCTTGCAGGCTGGCTGCTCAGGTTCCTCTTAAGGAGGGTGGGAAAGAGGGCTCTGCCTCTGCTGCTGTGGCCTTCTATTGGACACAGTGCACAGAAAAGCAGGATAGAAACTTAATAGGTGAATTGCCAACCGAGGCTCTCTGAAATTTGTTCCACTCTCAGGAGGACTACACCACAGAAGAAGAGGAGGACGCCTCTGGCGATGACCAGCTGGAGGGCAGCAGCAGCGCCGCCGGGATCCTGGACCTGCTCAAGGCCAGCCGGCAGGTGGGCGGTGCAGACTATGACGAGCTCAGGTGAGAAGCAGCCGCTGGTGGGCCTCAGGTGCTGCTCTTGGGGCCTCTGGACAGACCTGCCCATGGGACGTCTCGGGGCACTCTTCCCTTCTCTGCAACAGATGGTTTGTCCAGAAGTGCTGGAGGGGGCTCTCCTCTTATAAGAGCAAAAGAAAGAGGCACTTTCTCCCTTCCTTTTAGGTGGGGAGCCTCCAGGGCGCTCTCTGCCCGGCCACACACCCCTCCCCAGCCATACCGTCCACATACTGGCACGAGGACCCTGGCTGGTTGCCTAGAAGGAACTGTCACCCATGGGCTGAAAAAGGAGCCCCACATTTGAGAGTGCATTTCTTCTCTACAGTCTACCCTCTTCAAAACTGAGATGTTGTCTTGCATGCATGCGTCACCCAAGTAGCCGTCTTGGGGAGTCCTGTCCCCTCCGCTTTGCCAAAGTGGCTGTGCTGGCAAAGGCTGATGGGAGTTCTAGTTGGAAGCACCTGGAGGGTGCCAGGCTGAGAAAGACGTGCTCTCAAATTTGGGAGGCAGGAAGTCAGTCACCAAGGAGAGGAAGAGGCAGAGGAGGAAAAGCTAGAGGGGCACCACTCCCAAACCTCCAGTTTCATGTTGCAACTGCCATGTGCGGGGCCAGGCATATAGGAGAGGTAACCTCACCATCACGTTCACACCTAGGTCCTCCCTGCTCAGTCTAGTGGTACCTCGGGTTACAGACGCTTCAGGTTACAGACTCCGCTAACCTGAAATAGTAACTTGGGTTAAGAACTTTGCTTCAGGATGAGAACAGAAATTGTGCGGCAGTGGCGTGGCAGCAGCAGGAGGCCCCACTAGCTAAAGTGGTACCTCAGGTTAAGAACAGTTTCAGGTTAAGAATGGACCTCCAGAACGAATTAAGTTCTTAACCCGAGGTACCACTGTATTGGTTTCCCTGTGTCTGATCACAGTGCCAGTATGGCCATGCTCTCCCTCTACTGGAGAGCATAGAACAGGCTTCTTCATGCAGCACAAAGGCAGTCATGGGCACCAACTTGGATGGCTTTAAAAGAGGATTAAACAAATTCATGGAGGAGGAGGAGGTGGAGGAGAAACAGAAGAGGGCCATCGATGGCTCCTAGCCAGAATGACTGGTCTCTTATCTCTGCAGCAATGCTTCTGAATACCAGTTGCTGGAAACCACACGGGGCCGGGGGAGGGGCTCTTATGCTCATGTTCTGCTCGCTGGTTTCCCACGGGCATCTGGTTGGCCACTGTGGGAACAGGAAGCCAGAGTAGATGGCTCCTTGGCCTGAACCCAGCAGCCTCTTTTATGTCCTTCTCCCACTTTCTCTTGTCATGGATTTCTACTCAGTATTGATAGTTAGCAGAGCAAAAACATTGCAGAATTCCCTCAAAAATAGACCAGAGGCAATGGTATTTCATCCAGCAGAGCTTTGCTGCTACTGAAGGCAAATGAGCATCTTGGTCACAAATCCAATACATTTGGCACTATTCATAAGGAATCCAGTTGCAGCAGACTTAACTTAAACTTACAGTAACTTATAATAAGTCTGAACATTAACACTGAGCATACTATGTACAGAACACCACACCAGAAAGGGAAAGAGATAGAAAGAGAGAGCCAGGCTCCTCTGGCCTTATTATTATAGTCAGCATGACCTTGTCAGAAAGAGATAATAGAACCAGTTTAAGCCAGCTGTACTTAGCTTCTCTGAAGGAATAACCCAAATATCATGAACCTTCTGCTTGTTTCCTTCACATAGAGAAGCTTCCAGAACCCTCTTGAATTAATTAGAATAGGAAAGATCTCTACACATCAGATCAATACTTTCTGTACTAAGAAATGCAAACAAACACCTCTAGCGCTGGGGTCCCCTTTCATCTATCTCCCTCTTTCTCCAGTAAGAGCTGTGTATGTATTCTGCGGGTCCGAAGAAACTCAGAGTGTAGCATTGGTCAATGGTCCAGAAGAAAATTTCCTCTTTTTATTTCTTTTCATTTTATTCATGTAATACATTTTTATCCCGTCCCTCCTTCCAAAGGAGCTCAGGGCAGCAAACATCAACATTTTTTAATTATTTAACAAAATACATAGACTGATTTAGTATAGTCAGTTTACAAGAAATATTAAGATCATCCATTAAAAAGTTTAAAATCATTAAGAGCATTCAAAAACAATTAAGATTAACCGTAAAAGAGCTTAAAACATGTCAAGACTTACACACCTGGATGGGCTTTCCTAACGAGACATGTTTTTAGCAGGTGCTGAAAGGGATACAGAGACGGCACCTGCCTGGTGTCCCTAGGCAGGGAGTTCCAAAGTGTAGGTGCTGCCACACTAAAAGGTTGAAAAAATGTTGAAACAGTGCAATTTAAAATAAAGTTAAATCATCTTTAAAATAATTTAATTTTCTTTTTTAAAAAAATGAAATTTCAGTCCTATCCCTTGATGGAGGCAAAGGGGTGCTTGAGGGAGTGTGGGTGATGCCTCCTGCCTGCCATCTCACAAGTCGGGGGTGGCGGGAGCTGAATATGATTTCCAGCAGTTCAGGGGCCCTGCAGAAGTTCATAGCTGCTCCTCCTCCCCAAAGCTAGAAAAACCCAGAATAAATTTGGCAAATACAGTCATACCTTGGGTTACAACTGCTTCAGGTTGTGTTTTTTTTGGGTTGCGGATTGCCGAAACCTGGAAGTACTGGAATGGGTTACATCTGGGTTTCGGTGGTCGCGCATGTGCAGAAGTGCTAAATTGCGCTTTGCGCATGCGCAGAAGGGCTGAATCGCAACCCACGCGTGCACAGACGCGGGTTGTGAACTTGCATCCCGCATGGATCACGTTTGCAACCTGAGCGCCCACTGTACATACAAAGTGCACAACACACTTCTCGAAATAAGAGAAATGATGCCTGTTTGCTGGATTTCTACAGCTTTTCTTGGGGCACACCTTTGCTTATTTTGTCTAAATAAACATGGATTATGCTTGAGCCCCTGCTTGTGGACGCTCAGCTTTGCTGCCAAGTCGGGGGCTGGGTCGGCAGGGCGATGTGGGTTGTTGTGGCTGATGCCGTGTGCCTCCTTTGTGTCCCCCCCCCCCGCAGTGATGCACCTGCCTCCCCCAGCACTCAGGAAGCCATCCAGGGCATGCTGTGCATGGCCAACCTCCAGTCGTCCTCGTCCTCACCAGGGGCCTCCAGCTTGCAAGCCTGGTTGACAGCGGGGCACGAACGCGGCTCTGCGGGAGCCTCCGGCGCTCAGCGCTCAGGAAAGAGGCCCATCAAGCGCCCGGCCCATCACAGCACCGACAGCGAGGAAGAGGCCAGCATGGACGAGCAAGAGAGCCTGGGCGCCTGCTTCAAGGATGCTGAGTACAGTAAGGATGGCCTGTCTGAGAAGAGGGGCTTTGCTCTGCCGTAACAGGGCAGGGGGGGAGAGAATGAGGTCCAGACAAGGGCTGGGACCCTCCAGGGATTGCAGGACTACAGCTCCCATCACCTTGAGCACTGGCCCTCCTGGCTGGGGCTGATGGGAGTTGGAGTCCAGCCACATCTGGAGGGCCACCAGGTTTCACCAGCCCTGCTTTAAAGGAAGCAGCCAATCTGTAGACCCGTAATCAGGCTGGATCCTAATACTCTAAAGGAGGCTTATATTGCTCCAAAAGGTGCAAAAGGTTCCCAGGTGACTGCTGAAGTGTCACGCGGCTTTGGTCTGTTCACTGTAATTTGGCCTTTGTCTGGGTAAGCAGCACTTGCCCCCAGAGCAGGGGCCAAAGGGCGATAACGCCACCTGCTGTTGTCTCCCTGTTTGTGCTGCCACTACCCCAAGGCTGGCAGCTGACATGGGGCCGGGCTGAGCTGCCCGAGCTCAGTGGCTGCATGCCTTGTGCCCCTCCTCCCTATGGGGCGGGGGGCAGAAAGAGTGAGAGAGAGCAAGAGTAGACTGGCCTAGCAGCACCGAAATTCCCCACTGTGACACCTTTCTCTGGTTTGGCCCTTGCCCACCCTTGCGCTGCTGGAGAGCTGGATTGGAGGGGTCCTTCCTGGTCTCTGTTTCTGTGAATTTCAGACAATTCCTGTAGAAGATTTAGGTGGTAGCAATCTCACAGTTTAACGCCACTCAGCAATTCCAGCATTTTGTTTTTTAAATGTTTGGTCTGATTGTGAAGATGTGGGCTAAACGCTGCTTTCCAGTTTTTTGTAACTGAAGACCTCTGAAGGCAGCCTGTTTAGGGAAGCTTTTAATGTTTGATGTATTACAGTATTTTAATATTTTTTTTGGAAGCTGCCCAGAGTGGCTGGGGAAGCCCAGCCAGATGGGTGGGGTATAAATAAATTATTATTATTATTATTATTATTATTATTATTATTATTATTATTATTATTATATAAGTCCCTGTATAGAACTCGGTCCTGCCTGATTCCCTCTTTCCGTAGTTTACCCTTCCTTGGAATCGGATGAAGATGACCCAGCCTTGAAGTCTCTACCAAAGAAGAAGAAATGCACAGACGATGCGCCTTGGAGCCCCAAGGGTAAGAACCCATCTCTTGTCACTGGGACAGGTGCATTAACGTGATGCTGCACAGAGGCAGGAAGAGCACCAAATTCAATCTCCTGAGTTTATTTGCTTCATAATCTTGTTGCTAAACGAGCTTCTAGCCTTGGTGCATCCAGAGATATGTTTGAAAGTGGGTGGCTGAAATGCCTGTGGAGATGAGAGGATTTGATGAATAAGTTTTTCGCATTTGGGGACTGGCCTTCTGCCTCCCACATTGGGCCCTTGGCCTTCCCCTGAACATCACTAGCCCAATAAATTGTGCAGGTTTGTTGCAGGTGTGCCGTTTGCTTGCTATGTATGTTTTGCAAGTTGCAAAATCTAGCTTTTCTTTGTGCAAATGATGGGAACCCCCGAGGTCTAGATTTTGTATTCTCTGCACTTCAACAAAAATCTGTGCTGAGTAATGCAGCCCGTTCTGCAATTCTGCAGCATCATGGAGTGCAAAAGAGACTGGCCTCTCAGGATTGCTTGACTTAACTGAAGCAATTTGGCTTGGGGAGACCATAGAGTTGGAAGAGACCACAAGGGCCATTGAGTCCAATCCCCTGCCAAGCAGGAAACACCATCAGAGCACTCCTGACATGGTTGTCAAGCCTCTGCTTAAAGACCTCCAAAGAAGGAGACTCCACCACGCTCCTTGGCAGCAAATTCCACTGTCGAACAGCTCTTACTGTCAGGAAGTTCTTCCTAAAGTTCTTTTCTGGTGAAGGCAAAAAACAAAACAACACACACACACACACACACACACACACACACACACACACACACACCCCCCCCAACAGCCTTTGCTGTATGGAAAGGAAGAAGGGCTTTTTCTTTTAGAAAGAAAGGTTTTGGGTTTTTTTAAAAGAAACAGCCTGTTAAGCAGTGTTGAGAGGGCTGTACTTCATGGCTCTGAAATGCACCCTGAGTGAAGGGCACCCTCCATTCATACTGCATGCTGTTCCCTTCTCTTTCCTTTGCTCACATGCGCATATACCTGCCATTCCTGGGTGTGGCTCCTCCCGGATTGAAAGCTGCATCTCCTAGAAGGCCTAGGGCAGGGACATCCAACTCCCAATAGACTGTGGTCTACTCACAGTATAAAAAAACTCGCAGTGATCTACCCATTGTTGTTGAATGGACCAAAGTTGTTGAGCTGTTTTGGGGAAGGCCAAAGTTGAGATGTTCAGCTTTTTTGGGAGGGAGGGAGGGAGGAAGGAGATCACTGTGGGGCCAGAGATCTACCAGGAACACCCCGTGATCTACCAGTAGGCAGTGATCTCCTAGGGGGCATTCTTGCTTGTGGGGCAGCACCACAAGTTGTGCTGAGCACTGTTTGTGTCTGTGTAGCATTTTCCATTCCTGTGGGTCCCTCTCCATGCTCCCACTTGCAGCGGGAAGAGTGATTTTCTTTCCTCCTTTGAAATCTCTCTTAGTTGGCACAGGATGAGGGTGTTGTTCTTCCTTTAAGCCCAAGGTCCAGAATACCATCAGGAACACAAACAACATTTCTTTTCCTCCTTGCAGCCCGGGTCACCCCAACACTGCCCAAGCAAGACCGCCCCGTGCGTGAGGGCACCAGAGTGGCATCTGTCGAGACAGGATTGGCGGCTGCGGCAGCTAAACTGGCTCAGCAGGTAAGTGGCAGGACTTGCTTTGGAGGTGGGAAGAAGGGACAGAGATGCTGGGATGTCTTTGAAGACATCGGAGAGGATTTTGCTTCACAAACTCAGAGGCCTCAGGATGTTTCAGGCAGGGTAGGGCTGGAGTTTGGTATAATATTTCTGACCTTCATCGTTAGGAGATCAGTGTGCTAACTTATTCATTAATTGCCTTTTCGACAGTGGTTCGTAAAGCAACGTTGCGACTAATAAATCTGCATGAACTACACCTATTCAAGTACTTTGTGTTTGGATTAGATTTCACAGAGTATTCATGGGGTTTGTGGCCAAAGAAATAACTTTTGTGTAACCCTTTAAAATAATCCATTTCTGGAATTATCCCCAGCCACTGCTAACAGATAACTTTAGTGACCCAAAGCAGGGATGGGCTATGAATTCTCTGCCCTGGAACTCCCATCCCAGGGAGAAGCCAACATATGTCCCATCAGCCCCAGCCAGCTTAGCCAGTGGTCAGGGATGATGGGCATTGTAGTCCAGCAACATCAGGATGGCATCATCCGATGGCACCTCCTGCGCCCTGCGAAAGACTGGCCACGATCCAGAGATTCACAGAAGATTGGAAGAAGTATATGAATTATCTGAAGAGCAATTGCAGTCAACAAATTACGCTAGTAGGACTACAAGAAGTTTTGTAAGGAGAAATATATGAAGTGTTACAAAGTTGAAAAAGATGAGATATTGGTTATGAGTTTGAAATGTAATAGGGAAAATAAGAAATGCATACTAAGAGATTAGACTGGAAAACTTTCAGACAGGACTGATGGAAGTCAAAAAAATTGAATAAGATGTAAAAGTATGTTTAATTATTGTTGAAAATGGTATGTTAAAAAACTAATATATAAATAAAAAGAAAGGCTGGCCATGATCACAACTAGAACTCTAAATAAAGAATTTCTTCTTTGCTTTCTCTCTGTCTGTCTTAAGGAACACCAGAAGTTGCAGCGACGGAAACTCGTGAAAAAGAAGCTGCCCTCTCCCAAGCCACCCAGCCCGGATCCAGAGCCAGAGCCGGAACCAGAACCAGACCCAGAACCACTGGAAGCCGAAGTGGAACCAGACCTGCCTCTGCCACAGCAGGATCCGGATCCTGGAGCGGCGACTCTGGCGCCCACGCCTCCCACCCCAGAACCCAAGCAGGAGCAGTTTGCTGGCAGCCTGGTGGACCACGAGTACACCGCCCGGCCCAACGTCTTTGGCATGGCCCAGGTGAACCGCAGCTCCACGCCCATGGCACCTGGCGTCTTCTTGTCCCAGCGGCGCCCCTCGGCTGGCTCCCCAGGTCCTCAGGCAGCGCAAGGTAAGCTGGAGCGTGTGGACTTTGGGAGGCAGATTAGAGGAGGATCTGGGGGTGTTCTAGGAATCCAAAATCATTTAGTCCAGAGCAGTCCTTGCCTGAACACCATCCCACTCGATTGCTTTCTTTCTCAGATTGCTTTCTGAGCAAGTGGGAAAGATTTTCCCTTCTCTGGCATCAAGGTGTCTTGGGCTGGTTATTGGGCCATGACACCGTGGGACAACAACAACAACAACAACAACAACAACAACAACAACAATAATAATAATAATATTTATTTATACCCCACCCTCCCCAGCCAAGACTGGGCTCAGGGCAGCTAACACCCGATATAAAAACCAATTGATTGAAATACAACTTAAAAACAAGATTAAAATACAACATTAAAACACAGCCTCATTTCAATAGAAACTCAAATCAAAAACTTTTTGGGTGTGAAAACGTCAAGACTTCACCAAGGCTAACTTTCCAGACTGGTCCTACATGGGCCAGAAAAAAGCCAGGGAAGTCCCCAAATAGGAAGAAGAAGAAGAGTTTTGATTTGATATCCCGCTTTATCACTACCTTAGGGAGTCTCAAAGCGGCTCACAATTTCCTTTCCCTTCCTCCTCCACAACAAACACTCTGTGAGGTGAGTGGGGCTGAGAGACTTCAGAGAAGTGTGACTGGCCCAAGGTCACCCAGCAGCTGCAGGTGGAGGAGCGGGGAATCGAACCTGGTTCACCAGATTACGAGTCTATCGCTCTTAACCACTACTTCCATCACAGAAGGAAAAAGGAAAGGGGGAGGGGATCAAACTGATTCCAAGCCAAAGGCCAGGCGGAACAACTCTGTCTTACAGGCCCTGCGGAAAGAAATCAGATCCTGCAGGGCCCTGGTCTCATGAGGCAGAGCGTTCCACCAGGCTGGAGCCTGTGTTGAAAAGGCCCTGGCTCTGGTTGAAGCCAATCTAACTTCCTTAGGGCCCGGGACCAGTAGGGTGTTGCTATTTATGGACCTTAAGGTCCTCTGTGGGGCATACCGGGAGAGTAGACAGAAGTTGTGTATCTTGTTTGGATAAGTTGACCTCTGGCTGTCCTCATCCCTGACTCAACCATTTCCCCCCCTCTCAGGGAAACGCCCCAAGAAGGGCTTGGCGACAGCCAAGCAGCGGCTGGGACGCATCCTGAAGATCCACCGTAACGGCAAGCTGCTGCTCTGAGTGCCACCCTCGCACTGGCTCCAGACCTCACGCCCCTTGGGCACCAGCGGACGAGTGAGGCACGGATGAGGCCCAGAGACACTGCCTTCGTGTCCTCAGGAGAGCTGCCGGGACAATGGGGTGTGGATGAGCCCCCCGTGCTACCTCTCCCTCATGTGGATCAGGGCCAAGACTGAGCTGCTCCTGCCACTGGAAGCATGGGGCTAGATTGGCAGCCGCTCTGATGTTGAGCTGAACCATGCTTCCTTCCCCTGAAGAGACAGACAATGCCAGAGGCGCAGAGGGGCTTCGTCACGCCCAGGGACTCTCCATCCCTACCTCGACCCGCTGCACTTCCTTTTCTGTCTATTTTGGGGCTTATACCTCTGTAGAATTCCCCCCCCCCTCCCACTGCCATATTGCACACAAGGATATTGGTTAGACATTTCTTCCCAGCGACCTTTGGCATTTTCATTGCTGTACACAGATCCTGGCACACAGTGCTTTTAATTTTCTTTTTTTTAACAGTCTTCCTCCCCCCCCCCACTACAAAAAAAGAGGGAAGCAACTGCTTATTGTCCTCACTTAAAGCAGATAACCCTTCTCCTTTCCCAGTCTTCTAGAAGTCTGACCCCCTTTCAGACACACCTTGTGGGGGGCACTTTGTGCTCCAGAGCATCACCCGCCAGCTCGGCAAACTCCCAAGAAAGCAGGACAGGGACAGCTCCCTGGGGAAATGCAAAGGTATTTTCCCCTGCGCTGCTTCTCAAGAACTTGGGTTTGAGGAGAGGGCAGGCTGGATATAATTGGATTTCAAAAAACCCACCCAGCTGCAGCGAGTGAGTCGCCATCATGGCTTATTCACACAAAACCTGCCATTGGTAAAGTCACCTTCATTGTGTGAGTGGGAGTCAGGTGGTGTTGTTTTTCATGTCCTTCCAGATCATAAGCTCCCTGCACATTCAAGATTAGCATTTTGGGAGAAGGCTAAACTAGTGTCTTCCCCTGACTTGCCCAGTTATCTATGTGAAGGGGGTTCTGTTGTTTTACTGTTGTTGCTGCTTTGTTTTTAATCTAGCACACAAACCCTTCCCCCACTTGTCAGAAGTGATACAGGCCAGTGCCAGCTACATCCAATGGGGTTCCTCTGATGGGGGGTCTCAGAGTATCTCCCCTGTAATGGATCTGGTAGGTTTTCCTTTGACATGAGGGTCTCCAGTAAGGCTTCACAGTTCTTCCTACTGCAAATCTCTTCTATTCTTGATTCCCCTTCCACACCCCACTTTTCTGGGTCTGTTTTTACATTCTTCGCATGAAGCAGTCTCCCTTCCACTCCCCCCACTTCCGACCCCTACAGCGGCAGGGAGGGCACCATGCCCCCTAAGCAAGGACTTTAAAAAGACATTTGTACCCAGCTGCAAGGCTCAGTTTATATGGCTGTGTACCATATTTTTATGCCAGACTCCAGCAGGCTTTGTGTAAATGTTTGAATTCTATTTTTTAGGCATCTCTCTAGAAATGTGTGTTTTAAAAAAAAAATCAAACGAGGCTGAAACTTTTTTTTATATATATTCAAGGTTAGAATAAAACCTTTGATGGTTTAGCATGGCTCGTATATGGGGCACATTTTTCTGATTTTTTTTCCAGGAACGAACGCCTTCATGTGGGCTGCTGGGAGCTCCCCTCTCTCCAACAAAGTCTGAAGAAGTTGGGCTTTTAGTGTAAACTTAGGGCTGCATCTCACACAGTACTCAGGTTGAGATACCACTTCCAAAGCATAGATGGCATGCCAGTTTTGAAGGGCACCTGTGCACATTATTTTCAGCTGGGTGGCTTTAATATTGGGGCTAATGTGAAATTGCTCCCCATTTCTTTTGCGAACATTTTCAACAGTGTCTTCAAAATATCTCCCTTTTCAGCAGTTCTTTTTTTACATATCTTGGAAGAAGAAGAAAGACATTTTTCAAGTGCCCCGAGTTGCGTTATCAAGCAGCCTGATCAGATTGTTGCCGGTGACACTATGACATCAGGCCTAGTCTAGTGATGCTGTCCTGTTCAGTATGTGATGGGTTCACCCTTATAACTAATTCAAGAAGGAAGTAGCAGCATGCAAAACCATCCCATTAAACAATATTTTTAGCAGCTGAATTCCCTCACAATCTAGGTGTTTTATGTCCCACCAATATCACTAGCTTCCGCCTGAAATCAAACCAGCCATATATTCAGTTCAGCCATATTTGAGATTCATGAAAGCAGCAGCTAAAATCCTTTTTCTGCTTAAGTAGATTATAACAGAGCAGGTGGTGAATAACATCATCTGTATCAGGTGCACACAATACTGGTTTGCCTCTTGTCCCTTTTGCGTAGAAGCAGCAGGCTGATCCTTTTGCATTCGATGTTGTATTTTTGAGGGGTATGCAGTGAGTAACATAGACCTTTGCAAGTGGCTTGCTACAGGTGCAGTCTTACTTCCTGCCAGGCAGTAGTCCAGACTCTGGGTACCATTCAACTATCCCTCAACAGTCATTTACGTTTTATTGTATGAATTGTAAAATACAATTTAACACATGAAAAGAGAATGTTGTCTTGCCAGAGCTGGTCTCAAACTTCTGGGAAAGAGGCTCTTGGCTGCAATATTCAGGGGCAGCCTTACTGAACATAAAGCCAATAAATAAAAATGAATGTATGTAATGTAACAGCATCACTGGGAGACATTGGGCTCCTAGAGTGATTGGGAGGGGGGTTTGCCTGTTTGCTGTTGTCTGTGCTATCACATTGTTGGGGTCTAATCAGAAACTTTATGGGGCCGAGAATGGAAGAGGCCTTCTAGCCATTCCCGTGCAGGGACCAGGATGATGCACTTTAAATCCCTCACATCCATTTTCTTGGTTCTGCTGCTCTACTTGGCCCCACCGCAGCCTTGTTTGCTTCTGGTTTGGCCCTTTAGTGCAGAGGGAAAGTTGGTACAGAAGTGGGGCTCATCATAGCTAGCGGAGGGATTGACATGTCATTTAAGGGAATAAAATGCAGAATAAATTGGCAAAGCCTAGAGGGCTCCCTGACTTGTAGCTTCCAAGGTTCAGGGGTGAGAAGGGCCACCCTAAAACAGTAAGCAGCACCTCCTTTCCTGTTAACTATTGAACAACCTGATACCCATTCTCCATCAGCAGAGGAGGGTGTCCTGAATGGGTTGCTCTCCTCGGCTGTTCTGCGGCTCTGAATGGATTGCATCTTGGCTGGGTTGTTCCCAGATTTGACTCCTCATCTTCATCCTGGAACTGAACTCTCCTTTTCACAGATCAGTTCTCAAGACTTAATGGTGTCACACTTCTGGCCAAAATGCTCCAAAGAAAAGGGATGGTTCTTTGCAGGATTTTTAAATAACCGCATTAAGCACAAAGCAGAATTCTGCATATCTGCTAGCTGGTTTGTCTCCACTTTGCACCAATGAAACCATCAAGGTTTCTGAACCTACCACTGGTAAGTGGCTCTCCTGCAGATCTATTCCAACAGTGTGCTAGTGTTGAAAAGAGCAGAGGCCACAGTGCATTTGCTGGAATAGGCAACTATTGCAAAAGCGACAGGCAGCCCTTATTCTTCATAGGCCAAGTAGGGCAGGCTTCAGTCTGCCGCTAAATCTACCTTTGACTGTGTTGCTGTTTTTTAACAGTTTGGGGTTTTGGAGGGCCAAATATTTGCTGGAAAGTTTGCCAGGGGAGGGGGAGAGAAAAAGTGAATATCCTCCCAGCATCAAGGATAATGATGTTGAAAATTTGCACAGCCTTTCCTGTGGAATGAGTTACCCATTCAAGATTTCCTGCACAAACTGATGAGGAGACACCTTTGTGAAAAATCCACTGTCCTTTTCTATATGACGTTAATAAAACAGTGTAATGAGGGCATAATTTTAAACATGTCTGCACTGTGAGAGACATTTAAAAAAATAACTCGGAAAAAACTATCCTGCCTCCATCCCCCAGAATCTACTGCAAAGGTCCTGGGAGGGAGACAACAGGCACTCCCTCCTGTTCCACACCATCCCTGTCGCATAAGGATTGGGGGGGGGGCGAGGTTGGGAATTGGGAAAGTCCTGGGCTTTTGTCGCTTGCTACCCCAGTTGAGTGAAAGATGGCTGGCTCACAATTCCAGAAGGTTGGAGGTTACGTAGGAGCTGTAGGGAGCCCCCAACAGCCCCTCCACATCCTTGCGTTTCAGCAGCCAGCATGGTGCCTCATGTGCCCTCCAGGATGAATCCTTCAGTATTTTGGTGACCTCGGTGACCAGGGCTTTGTTAGAGCCCCTCCACATCCATGCTGCTCGCTCCCCTTCGGTGGGGGCTGGTGAGAGCCTGATGGTGTCCCTCTGAAACTGGCCTGTGGAAGAGCAAATTGGCAAAACAGGAGCACATGATGTGTGTGGTCAGGAAAAGGCAGGTGGGGAATCAGACTGATGAAGCATCCAGTCAAACTAGCCTTACCATGCTCATGTCTAGCACAGATCTCATTTTCTACAGCAGGTGGGGGGAACCTTTGGCCCTCCAGCTCCTGTCACTGAATTATACCTCCCAGCAGCCGCAGCAAGTATGGTCGGCCATGATGGGAGATGTAGTTCAGCAACAGCTGGAGAGACAAAAGTTCCCCACACACCTGCAGCTTTACTTGCTGCTTAGGAATACCTTCTGTCCTAAAAATCGGGTTTTCTGAAGGGTAGACACTGAAGTGACAGGGGCTTCTGGTCTAAGTGAAGGTGGAGTGGGCAAAACATTTGGGGTGGGGGAACCTGGTGCCCTCAAGCCAGTATGACCAATGGTCAGGGAAGCTAGAAGGTGGAATCCAGGATCCAGCAGTGGCTGGAGGGCACCAGGTTCCCCATCAGGTGCTTCTGTGATCCCTGGAGGATCATCTTGGAAAGGAGGCAGAGGAGATTTCAAAAGATGGATAAAATTCCCAGCAAGGTTAGAGAGTTTGCTTTGGGTATGCTGAAGTTAAAATTGCAAAAAGGTACTATAATTAAAGAGCTTGCATTCCAGTTACTCAGGATCAAGTTATAGGCGACTGTAAAAGCATCTTTGAATCCTATGATTGAGATCTTCCTTCTCTCTCTTTTTTATAACTTGCAGCAACTGTGGCAGGTTGTGTATGGGAGAGGCCCAGAGTGGGACCTTATCACAGAGGAAGGGGGCATTTAGCCCCTCCCCTGCTGTTTTTCTCTATGAAAATTGCCTATTCCACTCAACTGTTTTTACAAATAGGCAGGTAGAGTAAGGGCACTCCTAAATAATTGCATTGCAGTCTGGACTAGGGCAATGTGACCCTAGCACTCTCTGGCCCCTGCCACAGATGCAACCTGCATCAAACTGCTTGTGCAAGAAGGATGGTGTTAGTTAGCAGCCTAAAAGCTGTATTTGTAAGAGAAGTTGCTCACCTAGCAAGCCACCTGCTGAAGCTGACAGCCCCTTGCTGTTCACCACATAGAAGCCGAGATGATCCCGCTGCAGGGCCGTGGGGTGACTGTAGCGATGCAGAAGAACCAGGAACTCCACTTCGTGACCAATCCATACGGTGACGTTGGCTTCGGGCCACACAGAAATTGCCAGCTGGGGCTTGTGGATTACAGCCCGCTGGCCAAAGGGCAACACCAGCTCACCTTCACCATGGAGCGTGACGCCCTTCCGTGTTACGTTGACCACATAGCCAACTCGAGGGTGTTCCACTGCTATGGTTATGGCATCAAAGTAGGTGCGGGGACGCTCCTCGTGGCCTGGCCTGAAAGGGGCCCCCATTAGGTGCCCGTTGACAGACAACCCTGGGGGCAAAGGAACGCAGCGCTCTGTAATGAAAGAACAGTCTTTCCATTTCCCCACTTTCCACCTAGAGGGAGAAGGCACAGAACCCAGGTGTTCTGGTCTGCAACTGCTCTAATCCAGAGGTGGGGAAGCTGTGGGCCCCCAGTACAGGATCCATCATCCCTGGCTACTGGTGAGACTGGCTGGTGCCAGTAGGAGCTGGAGTCCAACAACTGGAGGGCCACAGGGTTCCCATGCCTGCAAGTCTAAGCCAGCCCACTAAACCAAAGCGTATTTCTGGTCACAGCCATGCCACACCAAAAGCACTCTTATAATGCTCTTAACAGTCCTAGTGTCCCCATAATAATCTTAGGAACTGTACCTTGTTAAGGGGGCTGGGGACTGTAAGTGTGAAAGGTCTCAGCACTGTTAACAACTACAGTTCCCAGAATTATTTGGGGTAAGCCATGCCTGTTGGTATAACTGCTTTCACTGCATCTAAACAGGAACATATCTCCTTACTCTCAGGATTTGCCAACTAGCTAACATTCTCTCTTTCTGCCCAGTTACTAGAATTTGAGAGTACAAAATAAGGTGGTAGATTGTGTATCTAGTGTTTTAATTAGATTTTCCTTTTTATAATATGTAGATTTTGTGTTTGTGTGCTCTGCCATTTTTTGTTTGTACTTGCTTCCCATCAGAGATGAAAAGCACTTTGTAGTGTACAAAGGGCACTGAGTCCTAGATCCATTTTTAACAGAAGTTGATTCTCTTGATAAATTATTTGCACATCCTCAGAGGCACTGTCAGATTCTTTAAAAGTTGTCCAGGTTGGATGGAGACGGGTTGGATGGATAGACACACTGCACATGCTTGCAGGCACACATACCTGGCTTGAAATGGCAAAATTATTGAAAACAAGAGGTTTGCTATACCTATCCTTCTGTTCTTGGAACCCTCTGGGTTGGTTCTGAACAAGCCCAACCCACGTTGAAAGGAAGGCACCGCAGCCCTTACCTGTTGCAGGGTCGCTCACCAAGCGCAGGACATCACCTGAGCATCCATCCAGAGTAAAGCACAGGTTCCCCAGTGAATGTGGCAACCTTACTACAAAGTGAGGGTCTCCATCCACTGCAAGGGAAAAGAAACAAGGGTGTAAGATGCTAAATGTAAAAATGAGGGAGGCATGGGAATCTGCATGGCTGGGAATAAGACAGCCTTACCCCAAGAGGAGAAGGTGAAGAAGCCAGGGTCAGATGAACCTACCAAGGAGCCTGGAAAGAGAGATGGAAGGAGCAGCATTAGACCCACTGGTCATTAAGCACCACTCTCAGCATATCTGGGCAGTCAGTACCACCAAATATTTAATTTTGGGGCTCTGCCTCTTTGCCTAGCAGCTAACCCAAATGGATTTGGATCAGCTGTCTTGGTCCATCTATAGGCTGCTGCAGCGCGGACGTTGAAAAGTCAGGATCGAGCTGTTTATTTTGAAAATGCTCACCTCCCCACCACCACCACCTGGGGCCAAGGCAGGGCCAAGAGGGCAAAAGATGGCAGGTGAGGAAGGGTGGATTCAGAATGAAATCTTGGCAGGTGGTGGTTGAGCCAGGACAAAACAAAGGCAGTTACAGGCCGTGGGCAAAGCTTGGCTGAACCCAGACTTGAGTGGCTTTTCGGATTCCGTTTCTGTCCGACAGACCTCGCTGGACCCACCAGTTATCAGCCCTGCTGCCCTTATGCACCCATCCTGCAGGGATGTACCTGAATCACCGTCCGGTTCTTCTAAGAAGTCTGCAAAGGAAAGTCTATTTTCAGAGGAGTTGGGCAAACCTTGGAAGCAAACCTCCCCTGGTACCAGTGCCCTCAACCCCCTTTCCCAAGGGGCTGAGCCAGCCCAGCATTTCTCTTAATCCCTTCAGTTGACATTGCTAATAGTTATGTGTTCCTGCAGAACCCAAGAGAGTCACTGAAACATCGGTGCTGCTTGCTGTGGGATAGAAAGAGAACAGTGCTGTTGCTTTGCAGCCAGGAGCAGGCGACTACAATGGGCCTGACTCCAAGCGCTACCTGCTTGGAAGGCCACAATGACTTCCCAAACACTATCAGTTTGAATGTATCTTGAGCAGCTTTCAAGTTTTATACAAATGCTAGTAAATGGAGCTTGCATTCTGCAGGCATAGACCAATGATTTCTGGCCCCTCCCCACAAATCCATGCCTGAACAGGATTGACACACACACACACACTTTTGTGAGATATTGGGCTTGGCTTGCTTGGTGCTGCAATGGCGGGTACCCCCTTATGAGAGAAAATTATTGTGTTGCGTTTTGTGTGTTGGATACAAAGAAGTGGCCCATTTTCAGGCTCTGGGTAGTAGGTATGACATGGGGGCTTCGTGTATATTAAATTTCAGCTTTCTGGTTAGCCTGGAGGTGGTATGACTGGTGGGGGGGGGAGTATACTTCTTGCCTCCCATTTCTAAGGAGAGGTTTTAAAATGTCCCCATTTCAGGCTGTTCTAGTAATCACAGAATTGTATGCCAAGCCTGAGTTTCTGGCAAGTACTGTTACCATGTTAGGGTACATTCTGAGGGTTGTAAAGACTGCAGAGAGAATAACAATTGGGTGCCCTCTTCCCACCTTAGATCAAATCTATGCTGTCAGGTGCCATAAGAAAGCTGCAGAGAACAGGATAGTACGCACCCCAGAAATGATCTCTTTCAGCTTCTGCCTTCTGGAAGAAGGTACAGGGTTATAAAGACCAGGACTAGCCGCCTGAGAAACAGTTTCTACCCAAATGCAATTCTGGTTCTAAACACAGTATAAGGAGTCTCTATAGTATATTGTATTTTAAAATGGGGTTTCAGAGATTTTAGGGGATTATGAATGTCTTATGTAGATTTTTTAATTTCATTGTTCTGTATGGGACAATGACAATAAAGATATCGTATCGTATCGTATCAAGGCCAATTGCCAGTCTTCCATATGCAAGCTTTCCTTTACCTGATGCCCTTCAGATGTTTTGAATTGCAGCTCCCATCATCCCTGACCTCTGGCCATGCTGGGTGGGTGCAGAGAGAGTTGCAGTCCTAAACAATTGTAGGGCACCAGTTTGGGGGGAAGCTGCTGCATATTAATATCCAAGTGGGATTTCTGTAAAAATAAAGAAAGAACTGGCAAGGCCCTGTGTTCATGCCAGCCCTGATTCCCAGCTTAAAAACATCTCTTAACCACCAGAGAGGCAGGAGGACTGGAATCTGATAAAACCTTTTAAAATGGGAAATATGATGACCTTACCAGCCCCGCAAAGTTCAGAGTGAGTGACTATGATGGCAGAATTACCTGAATAGTCTTCGTAATCCAGAGTTCCTGAGGAGAAGACAAACAAAAGTTGAGAGCCTGAACCATTTGGGAGCAGAATGGGAAGAAGAGGGCATAAAGCACGGGCAGTGAACGTGACTCCCTCTAGACATGGCTGGATTTCCACTTCCATCATTCCCAGCCGTTGGGCATGTTGACCAGGGCCTGATGGGAGTTAAGAGTCCAACAACATCCCAAAGAATGTAGAGCAGCAGCAGGAGATGGGGGAAAGCCAGACTGTTGGGAAGGATGCACAGGCTAGAAGGATGGGAGGGGGAAGCAATGGGTGCTAAATGAGGAGGAAGATGGTAAAGTTAGAGCACAGGTTAAGGTGGGAGAGACAGAGCAGGGAAGAAAGAAACCACACAGCTGGTTCTTTGGATGGGTGACACCAAACTCTGGCACAGTGATACCTCGGGTTACATACGCTTCAGGTTACAGACTCTGCTAACCCAGAAATAGTACCTTATAAATTATTATGCTATATTGTTTTTAACACTCGATTGGGAGCCGCCCAGAGTGGCTGGGGAAACTCAGCCAGATGGGAGGGGTATAAATAATAAATTATCATTATTACCTTGGGTTAAGAACTTTGCTTCAGGATGAGAACAGAAATCGTGGTCTGGCGGTGCGGCAGCAGCAGGAGGCCCCATTAGCTAAAGTGGTGCTTCAAGTTAAGAACAGTTTCAGGTTAAGAACGGACCTCCAGAACGAATTAGGTACTTAACCCGAGGTACCACAGTAGAGCCAAAGAGTTGTTAAGACCTATGAGTGTTGAACGAAGCCAGGTTCCTCCTCAAGCAAGACCCATAGCTTGGGAGACCAGCAGCAAGACAATCGGATTAAGGATCCTGGAAGTGAGGCAAGTGTTGGTCAGGTGTAGACTAGGTTGCAGATGTCAGAGGAAGGCTGAAACATGCAAAGCAACTCCTATTTCCTTGCACCTACCTGCGTGTCCCCGGGGTGTCACGAAACTATACACAGCTGGAGGGTTCAATGACTCCACATATTCTGTGTCCTGGTCAGTGGCTGAGCGTAGCTCAGACTCCCCGGGCAGCAGGAGGAGGCTGATGTCTGGTGCAGGTGTGGTGCTACCAGGAACCCTGCTTTTACTCTCCAACTCTGCTCCCAGAGTCTCTAGGGGCGTCGCTCCAGATGTGGTGCCCCAAGGCATGGTGCTGTTCCATGGGGGCTTGTCAGTGTGCATCTCTGCGGCTGCCTCACCTTTGGGAGTTGTTGTCTTACTCCAGGGAACGTTCCCGGCCTCCGCCTTGGCAGTACTTGCCTGCCAGCTGGTAGGCATTTGGTGCTGGGTGACAGGGTGTGTTGTCATCTCTAGCTGCTCCCAGGGACTGGACTGACCCCCTAGGACCTTGGCACTGCCAGGTGGGTGCCCTGTTGTGGGAGGCCTGCTGTGCCCTGTGCTGGCGGTCGCTGACAGGACCTTAGAAACAGCTGTTCCTCTAGTCTCCAAAACAGAGTGTGGCTGAAGCGTGACCTTCAGTCTCCCAGCTCTGGTGGAGCTGGGCTTGGGGGGTTTGATGGGCGGCCTGGTTGCCCTCGGGGAGGCTGTGGCTCTGGGTGGTTTAGCAGACCCACGGCTGACAGCAGGAGTCAGAGACATGGCAGTCACTCCTGGAACTGGTGTGGCAGCTTTGGCCATTTTGGTCTGACTGGGAGCAGGAGGCACTGGGGAAACGAAGGCAGTGGTGGGAGTGATGGCAGTCATGGCAGCAAACGGTGGGGACGTGGTTTTGCTTGCTTTTGTGACTCTAGCTGCTGCCACTGGGACCAGGGGAGTGGGAGCAGATCCTGGCCTTGCTGTGGCCTTTGGGGATTTTGCAACCACGGGGACACTGGTCGCTCCAGGAGCAGGTGTGGCTTTTGCCACTTTAGAGAGCCCCAATGCAGCGGAAACCCCAAATGTTGTGGGGGTGGCCTTGAACGCTCTGGTCACCCCAGGAGGGCCGGTAGTAGCTTTCGTCAGCCGGCCCTTCTCTCTGTCCTCATCTGGCCGCACCACAATCAGGGAGGTGACGGGGGTGACAAAGTTGTACTTGAGTGACAGGTTGGTGGCCTTTTCAGTCAGCAGGCGGCGGGCGGCTGTGTCATTGGCTCGGAACCTGGCCTGCAGCAGGTCCTGAATGGTGAAGTAGGCCCAAAGCCTCTGCACAAAGCGACTGATCTTGTTGGCATCCCCAAAGCAGCCAAAGGGAGCAGCTTCCGTGGCGTTGGCAGAGATGTCGTTTTCCAGGCTCAGGGGGCCCTCCTGGCCGTGCCCCGTGGTGCGAACCCGCAGCTCTGGTGCCCCTGGCTTCACCCGCCCGGCCACAACCAGCTCGGAGCCCAGGAAATAGTTGGGGAACAGGTTCTGGGTGAGGTCTTGTGCCACCCCGTCCAGGTAGGCCAGCTCCACATCGTACAGCAAAGGGCTGGCGATCTCGTCGTAGAAACCCTTCAGCTGCAAAGTGGCATCGGCATCCTCATAGATGCGGCGAGCGACGCCGCGGTTCTCCAGCGACAGGCGCCTCATCAGCCCGTAGTCCGCATCATCGCCGAAAGCCAGGCCGAAAAGCGAGGTGGTGCCTTTCAGAGCCTGCTGAGCATTGGAGAGAATGCGGCTGCCGGCCGTCACGCCTGAGGTGGGCTCGCCGTCTGTCAGGAAGATGATCAGGGGGATTCTCTGTTCCTTCACAACTTTCCCCGCCGCTGGAGAGCTCCGGTTGAAGACGGAGGCGGCAGCAAGCAGAGCTGCGTTGATATCAGTCCCTAGGGAGCAGAAGGCCCAGGAAATGAGAAGACAGGACTCCTAGGTTTTCTGAGAAGAACAGTGGTGTCTAAAGGAAGGGGTAGACCCAGAGATGGCTATGAATCTGGGCTCCTGAGTCATACCCAAAGGGGAGAATTTGGGTACTAGGACCCACGTATCTACGGGACTGCCGCTCCTGGTATGCCCCGCGGAGGACCTTAAGGTCCACAAATGACAACATTTTGGAGGTCCCAGGTCGCAAGGTGGTTAGATTGGTCTCAACTATAGGGTCAGGGCCTTTTCAGTACTGGCCCCGACCTGTTGGAACGCTCTGTCACAAGAGACTAGGGCCCTGCGGGACTTGATATCTTTCCGCAGGGCCTGCAAGACAGAGCTGTTCTGCCTGGCCTTTGGTTTGGACTCAGTCTGACCCTTACGTTTCCCTCCCCTTATGGTCTTGATTTATCGGTTATTTTTAAAATGAGGCTGCATTTTTAAATTGCATTTTAAGCTGTATTTTAAACTGTTGTTTTTTTCTTTTTTCCCTATCTTTTTTTTAAAACTGTGATTTTATTGGTGTTAGCCGCCCTGAGCCCAGCTCTGGCTGGGAAGGGCAGGGTATAAATAAAATTTATTATTATTATTATTGAAAGTGAGTGTTGGCAGCTTTGATCTACCCCTGTTTTGGCTCCTGTGTGTAAGAACAGGGAAGGCAGAGCTCAAGAGAGCAAATATGGAGGAGGAGGAGGAGGAGGAGGAGGAGGAAGAGTTTGGATTTGATATCCCGCTTTATCACTACCCTAAGGAGTCTCAAAGCGGCTAACATTCTCCTTTCCCTTCCTCCCCCACAACAAACACTCTGTGAGGTGAGTGGGGCTGAGAGACTTCAGAGAAGTGTGACTGGCCCAAGGTCACTCAGCAGCTGCATGTGGAGGAGCGGAGACGCAAACCCGGTTCCCCAGATTATGAGTCTACCGCTCTTAATCCACTACACTACACTGGCTCTCGCATTCTTCCCAATACCCCAATGGCTCTTTGGGTCCTTGACTCCAGGACCAGCACACCAGCAACACACGCCCCCCCCCCCCGGCAATTATCCTGGCCGGCCCAGAACTCACATCCGTCCGCTTCCATCTTGCTGACATAGTCCTTGGCCTTCCGGATATTCTGAGGCGTAGCTTGGATGGAATGGCTGGGCATCCACACATTCACAGTGTCCGAGAAAGTAACAATGTTGAAGTAGTCATCGTGGTGGAGGTCACTCAGAATGACGTGCATGGCCTTTTTGGTCTGCGGAAGAAAACGTCCCTACGTATAACATCTGCTTAAGTAAATGGTGATCCATGTTTCCCAAGCCGTAAGGGGCTGCTCTTTGAACCTGTCCAGACTAAGGTCCATGCAACTTATCTGCAGCTCAGGGTTCATGGCTTGTGAAGTGCATGACACTCGCCTCCGCCTGCAACTTGCATTTTTTCGTCAAGAAGGTGCCATGTGCAAAGAGTTCCAAGTTCAGAATAATTTTAGTATTAGCTATGCTTAATGAGTCACAGCAGGCAGTGACTGCCACACATAATTTACTTAGCATACTTCTTTATTGACTTTTCCCCTCACCCTTCCTCCCCAAAGGAGCCCAGGGTGGCAAGCAACAAATACAATTGAAATTTAATTTATTTATTTTAAAAGATTAGGAACATCTAAAAACATTTTAAAACAGTCACAGAAAGGGTGAAAAGTGACTTTTCTCTCCCCCTCTTTCCCACGAAAGCTTCTCTTGAGGTTTGCGTTGCTGAATGGGGCAGGCTGTGGTGCAGCAGACCAAATGGGAAGAAGGAGATTTGCTGAAAATTTGGAGAGGCCATTTTCTGTGAGGTGCTTCTTCCTTTGCACACAGCATAAAAACCTGGTAATGCTCTGACATTATTGAATTGCACTAACTGTTTTAGGGACGCGGGTGGCGCTGTGGGTAAAACCTCAGTGCCTAGGACTTGCCGATCGCATGGTCGGCGGTTCGAATCCCCACGGCGGTGTGAGCTCCCGTCGTTCGGTCCCAGCGCCTGCCCACCTAGCAGTTCGAAAGCACAATTAAGTGCAAGTAGATAAATAGATACCGCTTTCTAGCGGGAAGGTAAACAGCGTTCTGTGTGCTGCTCTGGTGCCGGTTTGCCGGAGCAGCTTCGCCGGAGCAGCTTCGTCACGCTGGCCACGTGACCCGGAAGTGTCTGCGGACCGCGCCGGCTCCTGGCCTCTAGAGTGAGATGAGCGCACAACCCTAGAATCTGTCAGGGCAGGGGTACCTTTACCTTTACCTTTACTAACTGTTTTGGTGAATTTGTTGTTTGCTTCGTCAGCTATTGCATTTGAAATTATAGTGATTGCCTTGTTTGTTGTTTTTTAATGCTATTGTTGTGATTCTTGTGAGTCGCTTGGAGCTCAACATCTGTTGTTAGAAAATATTAAATCAACTCAGCTCAACAACGTTTAAAGTTTAGATTCAACATTTAAAACGGACAATCCTTTATCCGTGTAATGTAGTGCTAAGCATATTGGACTAGGACTGGATTCAAATCCCCACACAGCCATGAAGATAGCACAGTGACACTGTGGGCCAGTGACACTCTCTTGGCCTAGCCTACCTCACAGGGTTGTTGTGTGGAGAAAGTGGAGAAGCATGTATGCCACCTTGAGGAAGGGTGGGATAAAAATGTAGCCATAATAGTAATAATATGTTCACTTCTGTTTGTCTTCACACAGCCTGTTCACACTGACATTCAGCCCTTGCACGGCACTGAGCCCAATTCTAGCATATAAGCACCAGGAAATTGGACTTAGAAGATGTGCATCTTGGGAAATAACAACCCATGTTTTCCTTCTGGACTGTGGCACATGTGCCAACACAAAGACACCAGTTCAGGGCAAAGGGGCCCTTCCTGCTTGCAACTTCACCTGCTTCATCTTGGTGCCATACATGGAGCCGCTGACATCGATAACAAACACCACGTCTTTCTGCACAGGGGGCAAGCCCCTCGGGGAAAAGAAGTGGACAAAGTAGCCATTGTAGATCTGAGAGAGAGAGAGAGAGAGAGAGAGAGAGAGAGAGAGAGAGAGAGAGAGAGAGGGAGAAGTAGAACGGTCACTCTGGAAAGGGTGCGCACCATCATTTAATCCAGGGGTCAGCAACTTAAGGTCCATGGGCCACAAGCAGCCCATGGGGGTTGTTTAACTGGCCCCCAAGCCACCCCCGAACCAAGCAGCCTGCTCAAAGTGTCCCCACACGCTGCGCTAAACCGGCACAGCACAGCACCGGGACTTGCTTCCGTGGCGCCGGAAATCGCGCCTGCGCAGATGCAGGTGCTGGAAGTCGCGCATGCACAATCCGGCCCACCAAGGGATCTCCGCTGGAGTGAACTGGCCCAGGCGAGGTAAACCTTGCCAACCCCTGATTTAATCCCACCCTACACAAATCCAGAGTGCAGTCCCTAAGACCATTGGATGGCGCTTTGTACGCCTCCTTCCGGCAACTCCTGCAGCCAAGCTGGTGCCAAACGTTTTGCTCAGCTTTCCTTTGGACCACATCAGTGAGGCAGAGAGGAGGGTCTTGTCATTTGGGCAGCCCAGGACTTCCACACACACTACCTACGCTTGCATCCCAGAGAAGTCACTTTGGTGCTGCTAATGCAGCAAAACCAACACAGGGGGCAGCACTTAAGAGTTACTGGTCTCTGCAACCACAGCAGGCGCTGTGATTTCCCAGTGGTTTGACTTCACCCCCAGAGCCACACTCCGCTGTCTCTTGAGACAGACGGATGCCAAAAACAAACAATCCCAGGGATGGGGAACCTGTGGATCTCCAGATGTTGCTGGGTTTAAAATCCCACCATCCCTGAACATGGGACTGGTGGTAGTTAAAAGTCCAACAATAGTGGGAAGACAACAGACCATCCCTGCTGTTGCATTACCAGGTTCCAAGGAAAGATAGCCAGGGATGGAAATTATCTTCCTATCCTACAAGCACAACTGCAGAAAAAGTGCAGGATGTGGTACTGGGTGCAGAATTAGGCTTCCTAATAATCTCACCATTTAATTTTCAACCCTTCTTTTTTTTTTACTTAATCATTACAGCTGAAAATTAAGGGAGAGGATTTGCTGAATTAATAATTAGAAATTGGAATACAAAAAGGGGAGGTATGAGGAGGTCGGGGAAGTAAGTTATAAGAAAATAAGGGAATGAAACTTTATTTGTTTTTAAATAGTTTTTAGTTTTGTATTTTTTATATTTGTTATTTTTTGTGTTTGTGTTTTGCTTTTATTATTGTTTTTTTATGTGTAATTTTTGAAATTTCAATAAATATCTTTAAAAAAATAATAATCTCACCATCCTTCCTTCCTTTCAAGCAAGTTTTTATCTCTCATGCGTAGTTGGAAGATTTGTATGGGCAATGCAAAATTATCAGAAGAATTACTAGGGCTAAATAAGATTGCCCAGTGTAACTGTGCCCCATGCAGAGACTGAAACACTGAGAATACTGTAAATGGAAAGTACTTTATGGAGACATTCATTTGCATAAGTTATCCAGATTGCGTGGTTCTGTTTTTACAGAAGCAGGACTTATTTTGAACCAAGTACTCACAGCCCTGCCTGCCTGTGACCTTGTCGAGGAATCTGGCTGACAAGCGTTGCAACACAGCTGGACTAAGCAGCCCTTCAGTTTTATCTAACAAGGTCATTCTCATGCTTGCATTGGTCTCTGCCTGGATTTCTCTGTATCACAGTCTGTGTTACCCTTTCTAAGGCAGTCCTGAAGCCCCAAATGTTCCATCTAGTCTCAGTTCTGGTTGGGTAGTCCTTTCCCTAACCTGTACGTCTCCTGCAACATCCGGCATGGTCACGTCATACTGAACCACAAAATCACCCATGATTCCTGAGCTGGAGAACTCCGCCTGCTCTTGCGGGGTTGGAGTGAAAACAATCCAAGCACAGTGTGTTCCTTTCTCCACCCGAGTAGATGGTGGCATAACAGCATCACCTGAAAGGAAATGGCAAATTCATCCGTGGACGAGGTTGAGGGCTGTTGGCTCACCCACGAATGACAGCAACAGCACAGAATGAAGTGTGTGAATCAGCCTTTACAGATCTAGCACTACGGACAGAACTTCCAAATCCTTTTAACTGGGGTCAGGGCTCATCTACACTTCTGCTTGTCCCAGACCTATAAAGCAGGGGTCCAAGAGGTTTTCCGCTTGCCCTGTGCTTTCCAGACATGGGTCTGAGTGGTTTTCTGTTTGCCCGGCCACTTTCCTCAGGAAAACCCACTTTTACCACTGTATCAGAGCAAACGTCAACCAGCAGAAAATCCAGTGGATGTTTGCTCCGATTCAGCAGTAAAGAGCAAGTTTTCCCAGGGGAAAGAAGTGGGAGAAGCGGATGTATTGCACATGCGTGTGTGAACCATCCCCAAGACTTGGAATCTATAGGATAGCCGCGGTTCTGTTTTTCATGAAAACTGATCAGCAGTTCCCAGGTGTATCTATTTGCCTTTGCTGAAAGCCTAAGATTTTGGGAGCAAAAGCGACACAACCAACACCCAAATCTGCAATTCACCTCCTCCTGTGTTACAACCGTGGTGAAAGCAGGTGGTGTCACAACACAGAGTGTACCGCAGTGCTCTGGAACATGCTTAAACCTGGACAGCCGGTCACACCAAAACTGCCACACCAGTTCCAGGAGTGACTGCCATGTCTCTGACTCCTGCTGTCATCCGTGGGTAATGAACAGATTACGCTAGTAGGATTGCAAGAAGTTTTGTAAGGATGACTATTCGAAATATTGCAAGAAAGACTATGTGGATAATTATTAGTTAATGGTAATTAAGAGTAATAGAGAAATTAAGAAATGCAGTGGTAAAGAACGGAAAATCATCAGAGGTGTTGACGGAAGCCTAAAATACAGTCATACCTCAGGTTAAAGTCGCTTCGGGTTAAATCTTTGCAGGTTGCGTCTTGCGGTGACCCGGAAGTAACGGAACGGGTTACTTCTGGGTTTCGCCGCTCGCGCATGCGCAGACGCTCAGAATGACGTCACATGCATGCACAGACGCGGTGAATCGCGACCCGCGCACACGCAGACACAGGTTGCGTTCTGCTCATGATTCGAACGGGGCTCCAGAACGGATCCTGTTCACATCCAGAGGTACCACAGTATTGTATAAGATAAGAAGTTATGTTAGATGATTGTTGGAAATGATATGTTAAAAAAAACCTAATAGAAATGTATATATAAACCTGGACAGCCAGCTGAGTATCAAATTAAGAGATAATAATAAAGCACAATGGAGAAACGTATTATCCTTTTTTTACAAAAAAGGCCAAAAGTGACGCTTATCTGGAAGCCCCCCAACCATGCAGCTGGAGGAGAATGCCATACCTCGAAGGGTGTTGGTCAGCAGTCGGCTCGTGCGGAGTGGCAGCACATGGACGTAGCTGATGCCGGTGCGCTCGGAGATGCTCACCTCCACGCTGAGGTTCCTTACCACCTGATGGGGCCGGATGCTGATGGCATGCTGGTACTTGCCCAAATGCCGCTGCAGCAGCTCTTCGTAAGTCAGCTCAAAGGCCACCTTGCCCCCTGCCTCCACGCTGGCTGACACCCTGAATTTTTCCGTTTCTCGGTCCCTGGGAAACGTCACTCAATAGCAGGTTATCGGAGACGATGTTTGCTCTTTGAGAACCCACTTGGCAGGACCCCTGCACTTGCGGCAATCCCGCTCATTATCATTCTTGACTGGTTGGGTGAACAATTCTGCACAAGCACAGAGCAGGCAGCAACTGGGCATGCTTTCAGAAATCTTCCTGAAGGGGGCTGAGTGGTGGGTGCCATTGACTTCCTTGAATGCTTACAAACAGATTCTAAGCCTGGATCAGCCAGCCAGCCAGCTCAGCCCTCTCCCATGATCGTCCCATTCTCTCTTCCACCAGGTTTTCCATTCCCATTCCCCCAAAAGGTCAGCCACCATTTTGTGGCCACTGAGCATGCTCTGTCCACCCTGGGCTGCTCTGTGGTCCTTAAGATTCCCCCCACCCAGTATTTTTTTTGTACTTTGACAAACCTTGAGGTTTCCCCAAGCCTGCAGATACTTCATTAATATACTCATTTTTATCCACTTTAGGTACACTTTATATGCATTTCTGTATGCTTTATTTGCTTAGAGAATTGCAAGGCAAAATTCAGAGAAGGGGGGATTTTGAATTGTGACTGCATTTCAGTTTATGCATTGCTACGGAAAGTTTGAATCAGGAAGGTTCTCCTTCAAATGCAATCAGAATCAAATATCTCCCCCACCCCAAGTTCCAGTCCTTATGCAGTCAGAGCAGCTCCATCCAGACTTGCGAGGGGGGGGGGGTTTGGCAGAATCCAAAGGTTTGCAAAAGGACAAACATTCATTCTTCAGGGGGGGAGCACTTGGGTGGAGCCTCCCCAAACAGTCGAATGGAACATGCTCAGTGGGAATGGAATGCTGGTGGTGAGCAGGGGATGGACTGGGCTACCTGAGAAGAGGGCTTAGCTACGCAGAAGCGCTTCACACTGCAACATTTTGTTGCAGGTTGCACTGATTGGTCTCTGTTATTTCAGAGCAGGGTCGTGAGATTTGGGTCGTGACACGTGAGATTTGATTTGTGGGCACATGAGATGCCCCTAGCTATCCCTGGGGGAGGGCAAAGGTTGCATGGCGGGAGGGTCCTAGGGAGGGTCTCTTACTTGGTGCCAACATGAGCTGCTGTCTTCCCCTGCCTGCGGGCTTCATCATACATCTTCTTTGCCTGGTGCTTCTCCTTCACCTCAGCCACATAGATTTTCTCATTAATGGTCCTGGTAGGGACAGGAAAAAAGTCACCCATGACTCCTTGTAGACTCTGCTAATACCATGAGTACAGATGAGATCAAAAGAAACAATAAAAAGTGACTTGTTTTAAATACTGAGAGCCAGTGTGGTGTAGTGGTTAAGAGCGGTAGTCTCCTAATCTGGGGAACCGGGTTCGCGTCTCCGCTCCTCCACATGCAGCTGCTGGGTGACCTTGGGCCAGTCACACTTCTCTGAAGTCTCTCAGTCTCACTCACCCCACAGAGTGTTTGTTGTGGGGGAGGAAGGGAAAGGAGAATGTGAGCCGCTTTGAGACTCCTTAAAGGGAGTGAAAGGCGGGATATCAAATCCAAATCCAATATAGATCTGTGAACAGGTAAAGGGAACTGAGAACAACAGCTGTAAGAATTGTTCTGCACTGCACCCTCTTAACAAAACAGGATGTGGAAAATAATGCTGCTAGCTTCCTACCCTGGTAGCTCTAGTTTCCCAAAAATCTTCCTGAGCTGGGGAGAGAGAGAGAGAGAGAGAGAGAGAGAGAGAGAGAGAGAGAGAGAGAGAGAGAGGGGCACTCATTTGTGCCAGGGCTCACCAGAGCATAACTCTGGCATCTGTTTTCAATGCCAGAGATCAACCCTGAAACATATAGTTGGTTGAGTGTGGGAGAGATGAGATTGACAGCAAGCTTCAAAGGTCTGCGATTGGCTTTATTCAATAGGAAATTGCAAAGAAACCCCAGCGTATAGGAAGAACGAGTGCCGTGGCAACACTTTTACACTTTCGAGTAATCAGTGATAAAGGAGCTCCTGTGGGATGATCCCATGTAGCCTCAAACACTAGGATGGAGTTGGCAGTAGTGAACTTACCTTTCCCCACCCCCCACACCAGTTAAACTTCCGGACGTTTATATGAAGACTCTGCTGAGTACACACATCAGGGATGAGAGACCTGTGGCTCAGTAGGCGCTGTTGCACTTCCACTCCCATTGCTGACCATAATAGCATAAGGCAAGCCTCCTGGAGCAGACCATCTCTCCCCCCCCCCTTTTTAGCAACATGTATATTTTATTTTAAGGATGCGGGTGGCATTGTGGGTTAAACCACAGAGTCTAGGACTTGTCGATCAGAAGGTCGGTGGTTCGAATCCCTGCGACAGGGTGAGTTCCAGTTGCTCGGTCCCTACTCCTGCCTACCTAGCAGTTTGAAAGCACCTCAAAGTGGAAGTAGATAAATAGGTACCACTCCGGCGGGAAGGTAAACGGCATTTCCGTGCGCTGCTCTGGTTCGCCAGAAGCGGCTTAGTCATGCTGGCCACATGACCCATAAGCTGTACGCCGGCTCCCTCGGCCAATAAAGCGAGATGAGTGCCGCAACTCCAGAGTCAGCCATGACTGGACCTAATGGTCAGGGGTCCCTTTACCTTTACCTATATTTTATTTTATAATCATAAGGAAGTTCTTACTCATCTCCTTCAACTTTCAGATTAAGATATATTACTCTGGTTGGTATACAAGAATGAAATATTTTCTTGGTAGCAACCTGAAACATTTTATATAGTTCTGCTGCAAGTACACAATTTTTAATAAGGCCTTGAATCCCATAGTACATGCAAATTGTTTTCGTACCAAACGCTATTTCAGATTAATCTGATAATAACTGTCTGTTAGACAGTTAAATGACATTAAGTATCTTGAACTTTCAAAAAGGTACCTTAACCCTGGGATCTAAATTCTGAATTTTAGAGGTGAAAAAAGATTGATGCAAATGTATCAATATTAAAAACCATTAGGAATACTTTGAGAGACACAGGAAAAAAAATAAAATTAGCTGCCTCCTGGAGCAGACCATCTAGTCTAGCATTCTGTTCTCACAGATGTTGATGGGAAGGCCACAAGCAGAACGTGAGCGCAAGGCCCAATCCCCTCCTGTGGTTTCCACAAATGGTATTCAGAAACATTACTGTCTCCAGCCATGGGGATAGAGCACAGCCATCATGGTTAGTAGCTATGGATATTTCCATCCTCCGTGAATTTTCTAATCCTCTTTTAATGCCATCCAGGTTGGTGGCTATTGTTGTCTCTTGTGGGAACGAATTCCCTACAGGACTGTCTGCCCTGGACACTCCAATGTTCCGTTTTGTTGGAAGCCCCTGAGAGGGAGAAAAACTTCTTTCTCTGCTTTCTCCACGCTAAGCATGATCTCATGTTGAGAGCCAGTGTGGTGCAGCGGTTAAGAGCGGTAGTCTCGTAATCTGGTGAACCGGGTTCGCGTCTCCGCTCCTCCACATGCAGCTGCTGGGTGACCTTGGGCCAGTCACACTTCTCTGAAGTCTCAGCCTCACTCACCTCATAGAATGTTTGTTGTGGGAGAGGAAGGGAAAGGAGAATGTTAGCCGCTTTGAGACTCCTGAAGGGGAGTGATAAAGCGGGATATCAAAGCCAAACTCCTCCTCTTCTTCTTCTTCTTCATATCACTTCTTAGGGCTTTTCCAAACTTCCGCTTGTGCCGTGGCTATTAAACCTGGATCCCAGCAGTTTTCCACCTGACCCACACTTTCTAGGCACAGTCCATTTTCCCCCTGCCCTGCTCCATTCCAAGGGCATACCTGGACTAATGGCAATGCAGGGGAAACCTGAATTGAGCGCTAAAGAGAGGTTTTCCCTGAGGGAAAGCAGTGGAACAAGTTGTCTCCTGACTAAAAAGCCTCAAATTCTGCAGGCTTTCCTCTGTGGGATTTGCTCCACTTGCTTGATCATTTCAGCTGCCCCAGTCTGAACACCTGAATAGTAAGGCTCTCTGTTCAACCACTCCTATTAGAGAAGAAACATTGCTTTATGTCAGGCACATTCAACAGGTAGATCATGATCTACTGGTAGATCACTGGGTGTCTGTGGTAGATCACTGCCCCCCTCCAAGCTCAACAGCTTTGGCTCCCCTAAAAAAAGCCCTGCAGCCCATAAAAAACGTTGCCGGTGCTTCCCTCTCCCTAAAAAAAGGTCAACAACTCTGATGTGAATCCCTAAAAAGGGGGTAGATCACTGCCAGTTTTTAACCCTGTGAGTAGATGATTGCAGTCTCTTGGGAGTTGGCCTCTCCCTGCTTTATGTGAAGAGCTTAGGGTAAGAGGTATCTCTTTAAAACAGCCTCCTGCCACCCAGCAAACCCATCCTCTGCAATTAAAAGACAACCTCATTTGCCATGGCAGGGAAGGAAAACAAACTTCCCGCAGCAGCTTGAACAAGCCTTGCCTGTGTTCCAGGGCCTGCAAGCAGGCTGGCCTGAGAGGAGGCACCACCAGAATCAAGCCTCTGCCGCCAAGTTTTCTTTGGCTGCTGGGACAATCCTCAGCCTTATCCCCAAGGATGCTTCCTTCTCTGGGCTCCATTGCAAGGGGCTTGAGGCGGTTTCATGAGGAAGTGGGAGGGGCTGGTGTGTGTCTGATGGGGAGCTAGGCAGAGAAAAATCTAGCTCTGGAGTTCTGGAACATCACTTGTCAGCTTTCCCCAGGGCACGGGGCAGGATTCCCTCCCCACTTCTTGCAGCTCTGCAAACAGTTCTGTTCTTTCTCAGACCAACCACTGTAAGATTTCCATGGTTTGGCTTCCTCTGCCTTTAACAGCTGTTTGCTCTGCAGACATGAGCAGGTGATAATGACTAGCTCCATGCTGTGAACAACTTCACCTAACTCCTGCAGATCAAACAGGAACAGAGTTTTTTAAATATGCTTGATTGGCAGTGCTGATGGTCAAGGGCTGCCCCCTCCAACCATATTCCATTACACTTATACTGAATGGGCCATCTAAACTTCTTATCTTCTTTCTCCCTCTCTTCTTTATGTTTACTTCCCTCATCCAACTCTTTTGCTACCTGTTCTTATTCACACATTACTCTATGCCTCACCCTCAGCACATGTCCATAGCTGTCAATGTTTCCCTTTTTTTAAGGGAAATTCCCTTATTCCAAATAGGATTCCTCGCAAGAAAAGGGAAAAGTTGACAGCTATGCAGGGAATTCTCCATTGCAGGATGTGCTGAGCAGGTCTGGAGGCCTAAGAAGAGGCGCTTCCAGACTTATGCTACTTTGTAGGCAGGATTCAAGTATATTGGACTGGTCATGTTGTTCGGATGCCTGATTATTGTCTTCCAAAGCAACTACTCTATTCCCAACTGAAGTGTAATGCCAGTGACAAAAAAAGAGGTTTAAAGATGCTCTCAAGACAAATCTTTAAAAATATAGTATAAACACCAACAACTGAGAAACACTGGCCTGCAAGGGCTCCAGCTGGAGAATAGCCTCTACCAAAGGCGTCATGGACAGAAGCATGAACTCAGAAAGAAAGGGAGAAATGAGGAAGGTACATTTGGCAAATACTCACCGTGATCAACTCCTGCCCAGTGGAAGGATGTCCCAAATGTGGAAGGATGTGTGGATCCAGAATTGGCCTCCACAGCCACTTACAGACACACCGTTAAGACCATATTCATGGAAGACAATTTTACTTGGCTATGAGTAATTGCCAAGGAAGAAGAATGGACTGTGGACCTGTAAGGTCTTGAGCAGAGCTCCTTTCCTTGAACCATTTAAATAAGTGTGGTCCACCGTGAGGCCCACATGCAGCCCTCAATTCCCTTTCTGGTGGCCCTCGCAACATCTGAAACACACCCCAGCCCTTGTGCCACCTTCCCAAAGCTCGGTAAGAAGGAGTTGGGCTTTGGGAAGGAGCTGTGAGGGTTCTAACAGGGTCCTAGAATCCTCATGTCTCCTTCCCAAAGCCTAGTTAGTGCTTGTTCAGCTTTGGAAAGGAGGTGGAAGGGCTCTAGGACCATGCCAGAGCATTGCACATCCTTCCCCAAGCCCAGCTCCTTGCTTAGCTGGCTTTAGGAAAGTAGTGTGAGAGCCGGGGGAGGAGGGGGCTTCAAATTTTGGGCAGTGTGCAGCCCATGGGTTCAGTGTCAAAGTGCTGCTGTGGCCCACTTGGTATGAAAAGTTGGAGCACCCTGTTTCAAATGGAGACACCAGGGATTGAACCTGCAACCTTTTGCATGCAAAGTTTGTGCTCCACCACTGAGCTACATCCCTTTCAGTCCCATAAAATTATGGCTCTGTTATGGTGCCTTCCGCTAGCTCAGACTCACATGGTGAAGTTGGAGATGAAGGCCGAAGTGGGCAGGTCCAGATCAAAGAAAGCTTCTTTTGCCTCCGCGTGTGGGTTGCTCATGAAAGTCCACACCTGGGTGGAGGCATAGCGAGACACAATGGTTGAGCGCACCAAGAAACTGGAAATGATGAGCTGAAGAGAAAACCAAAAGGAGAGTCAGAATGAATATCAGCCATAAGGAGCCCTCTGAGAAGTGTTACCTGGATCATTAGTGAGGTAGGTGGACTTGCAGAAAATAAGCATGAGAACCCTCCAAGGAGGACCAAGCCCTCTTGCCACACCTGCTTTGTGTGGGGCCCCAGCTGCACAGAATAGAGCTGGATTGTGGGTGGAGAGGGGGGAAACAGCTCCAACTACAGCTTTTCAAGCCAAAATAAAATAAGATTTATTCATGCAGACATTAATATCTGTATCATTTGATCACTGATTGATTAAGTTCACAAAATATCAGCATTTGCAGGTAGCCCTTAATTATAAGCCATTCCATCCTTCTAAAGTTTTAATAGTAAGTCAGGAATGTACAAAGTCCGTTTTGGGGGCCTAATCCGGCCTGCCGGTCAGTTTAATCCAGCCCCTGTGGCAGTTTATTTCCTAGGGTAAAATCCTAAAACAGGAGTCAGCAAACTTTTTCAGCAGGGGGCCGGTCCACTGTCCCTCAGACCTTGTGGGGGACTGGACTATATTTTGAAAAAAATTATGAACGAATTCCTATGCCCACAAATAACCCAGAGATGCAATTTAAATAAAAGGACAATTCTACTCATGTAAAAACACCAGGCAGCCCCACAAATAACCCAGAAATGCAATTTAAATAAAAGGACACATTCTACTCATGTAAAAACACGCTGATTCCTGGACTGTCTGTGGGCCGGATTTAGAAGGCGATTGGGCTGGATTCTAATAAAAGACCAACAACTTTGGCCGGCCCTCACGGCCCTCCACTTCATCAAATCTGGCCCTCTTTGAAAAAAGTTTGGACACCACTATGGTAAGTGGTTGACTCCAGACAAAACAGGTTGTGTTGTGTTCCCCCTTTCTTAGCTATTTTGCATCCCCAAGAGACACTTAATTATGCAGATAAAATTATGGCTTGTATCCAACAGAGCTGTCTCGGTAGTGCCAGGACTTCTGCCTATGCAATGAGATGTCCACTCTCTCTCCCTGTGTACATGCTCCCTTAATCTTCTCAGAAGGAGAAAACCCAGAGCAGATTTGGGGACGTGCACAGGGAAGGGAGAGGGACGACTTCATTGGATACAATCCTATGGGTATATTTACATGACCCAAATATATATGGTGAATTAATTTAATGCATGGTCATTTGAGGCCCATACAGATATATGTGCGTTTTCCCTAAAAAGAAACCTTGCTGGATTCCATCCTGTCAATCAGTAAGTCTACAACCACTCAAGATGCTAGCCTCTATTTATTTCTTTATTTTATTTATTTGTTACATTTATATAGCACCTTTTCTTCCAAGGAGGTCAAGGTGGTTATGTGGTTCTCCCCCTCCCCATTCCATCCCCACAACAACCCTGCGAGGTAGGTTAGGCAAATAGATGGTGACTGGTCCAAGGTCTCCCAGTGAGCTTCATGGCTGAGTGGGGATTCGAACCCTGATCTCCCAGGTCATAGTCCAACACTCTAATCCTAGGTGCCAAAATCCCAAGGGAGCAGAAAAGACTACTTATGTATGCGACTACGGCTGCACAGATGTTATTGGCCCAGAGATGGAAAGAAGATAAAGTCCTTACCAGAGAAGAATGGCAGATTAAGTTGATGGACTTTGCTGAATTGGCAAAAGTGACCGGAAGAACCACAAATCAGGAAGACCCAAATTTTAATAAGGAATGGGGAAAATTTATAATTTATCTTAAAAACCGTTGTAAACACTTAAAACTGTTAGTAGGATTGGAATAACATTTGTAGTTTAATGGTGAATTTTGGACATAATTGTAAAAGATTTGAATTATCATAAAAGATGCAGGAGGAAATGAATAACAATAGGACCCACAAAGGGAGATTCTTTGGAATCTTGTTTTTATGTTATATACAGTGGCACCTCGGGTTAAGAACTTAATTTGTTTTGGAGGTCCGTTCTGAACCTGAAACTGTTCTTAACGTGAGGTACCACTTTAGCTAATGGGGCCTCCCGCTGCGCCATTTCTGTTCTCATCCTGAAGCAAAGTTCTTAACCCAAGGTACTATTTCTGGGTTAGCGGAGTCTGTAACCTGAAGCATCTGTAACCCGAGGTACCACTGTATTGGATATGTGATTGTAAAACTTTGATCTGAAAACTGAATAAACAAACAAACAAACAAATAATTTTGTGGTGCAGTTCATCAACCACTTTTCCCAGGTAAGCCCATTGTTTGAATCAGAACTAATGTCAATCCACAGAAAAAACAATTGACATTTGTTCCAATTCAGCAGTAGGCAGTGGGTTTTCCCTGAGGAAAGTGGCAGGACAAGTGGAAGTGTGGGCAAGCCCTTAGTTGAACACCACCTTAAAATTCTAACATTTGTAGAACTTGAGATACAAGGCTCCATGAACAGAAGCTTTTCTTCTCTGTGTGTGTGTATTGATGAGAAACTTTCCTCCTCCCCACTTCGTGTGCTTTACTTTGCCTGCCCCCCACCTTGGGAAAAAATCCTGTGAGTACCTGTCAGGGGTTCAGGAGTGGAGGCACAGGGGAAGGAGGAAGCGGAGAGCGAAGGGGAACAATCCGAGGGCAGTGTAGGTGAGGAAGACAGTGGGGCAAGAGATTCCATGAGTCTGTCCAGTGAGTCGGAAGATTCACAGAAGGGGGCACCCATAGCCAGAGCAAGGGGGGTCCCGGGAGGGAGGCACCAGAAGCAAGGAACCAGCGGTGACTCCCAAAGCAGCAGCTGGAGATAGGGACCAGTTTCACCACCAGAGCGTAGCGGGGGGGAAGAGTCCCAGGTGTCAGGACCGGTTTCCACTCCAGGGGAAAGAGAAGATGAGGCAGGGCTGACCACGCCCCTGTCGCTGAGTGAGGAAATAGAAGGGAAGTCAGATCCAGCGAGCCCCCCCGAAGGGGGAAGCAGTGACAGAAGCAGCGTAACGGTCAGGAGGAAAGTTGCCAGCTGGGCGCGCGCGCCAAGTTCAAATGCACAGGCGCGCGGGACAGCTGGGAGCAAGGATTGGGAGCCAGGTCCTAAAGCACGCCGGAGGCAGGGGGAAGAATCCGGAGACTCTTCAGCATCAGAAGAGTCCAGAAAGGGCAACACCCCGGCGGGCAGACGGACCCAGAGGAGAAAGGAGCAAAGGAGGAGGTGGAGCAAGGCTAGGGTCTTGAACTGGTGTCTGGGGGGAGGAGATTCAGACGGAGCTTCAGCGGCCTAGGGTTGAGACGTAGAGCTGCGCACCGCGGCTTTGGAATCGAAACTGAACCTTAATAAAGACTTTTGTATATAACAAGAACTGGCGTTGGTCCTCTGTGAGCTGGGACCTTGGGCAGCTCTGACAGCACCGTTGCAGGTCACTGTTTGTTTTAAATTTGGGGTTTGTTTTAAATTTCAGAATGGCGTCCCCCAGCTGCAGACAAAGCAACGCAATCTATTCTAGCACCTCTGTCTGCTACCTTTGCATAACAAACCTTGCAGTGACATGACTGTGGTAAAAAAAAAAGGGTGGTTGATCAGTAATAAATTAACTGGTAATCCAACATAATCACCTACCTCTGTTTTGGGGGTCTTCACTTGGCGTGTAGACCTCTGTGGAAGAAAACAAAAAGAGTTTGTTCTTTCAAAAGGAAAAGTGAATGTGCTGGATCAAACTAAATTACAAGCAGCTGCAAGGGTTGCTGTCCCCAAACAGTTTCCCAAAGCAAATCTGTTTACTTTGGTGTAATCAAGTGTCTCCCAAATACTGGAATGATTATGAAATTGAAATGTAGAAGAGAATGTGCTAGCTGTCACTGGATGAATGTGGTTAAAAGAGCTTGAGCTGCAAGCATCCTGATGTTCCAGGGACAGTTATGGATCCATGGTGTGACTTTCTTTCTGCTTGCGGACTTCGCATGGACATCTGATTGGCCACTGTGGAAAACAAAATGCTGGACTAGATAAGAGTTTGGTCAAATTCAGGTCAGTATTCTTAAGTTTCATATGTGCTTAGGAGAATTCCCAGACTGTGAGCTTCAGTCTTTAAGAAAGACCAGACCCCATTAACAACAGCAAAAAGTCACACCATTTCCTCCAGATTACAACCTGCCAAACCACAGAGTCAGTCTGTTTTACAGGAAGATGTAGTTTCCTTTGAAAGCCTTGGTTATAAAATCTGTTTACAATGAAAATTTGTCTGGTTTCGGTCAAGTGGACTGTGGCTAGGGATGTGGAGACACAGACATTTATTTCTGCCATGTTATAGTCAAAGAGAGTCATCTGCCCTTCTTTTATCAGGTACAGTTTTCAGCAAGCACTGTGCTGGACTGTGCGTACACCAGTTCTAGCCTGTTCTCAGCAGTCAATAATGGATGCCTGCTGTAATTCCCTTTTTTGAACAAATCTTGGAGCTCCATGGCCTCTCATTGGAATCTGCAAAACCTTAGGTTATAGGGGTGTGCCAAAACGACCAGTTTGTGTTTGTTTTGACTCATTGGCTAATTGACAATTTCCTTCATATTCTGTATATTCCTAATTCATCTTGCCAGGTGTCTTCAAAGAGTCCATAAAAGTTATATTCCTACGCATCTGAAAGTCAGGCAAGCTTTGCCTTCTTTACCTCAGGGAATCCACTGAACTGCCTGCTTCCTTTCAGGTCATGCCATCCCCACCACAGGTGACATTTCCAGTTCTACCAACTTTGTTTTGCATTGCTCAGCCAGCCATTTCTTTCCAAACATGCAACTACGTTCCCCTTTGAAGATTGCAGGCTCAGGAAAAAGTGTTATGATCTGTGCCTACTTAAAACAAACAGGCATTTATTCTGAGTGGAGATTCAGCTAGCATAGGCCTTGGGTTCCAGAATAAATCATGCATTTTCACGAGTAAATATTTTGTTCGAATTTAAATTATTGTGACTCTTAATGGGACTCACACCCCATTTTAGCATCAACAATGTCTCCAGCTCACTTGCTCAGCCCACCTTCCCAAATATCAAGGAAACAAAAGCTGACCACCTTGAAGGCAAGGCCTGTGGTTCTCCTGGGCTCAAGTTTGGCTCACCATCTCCACTTAAAATACAACTGTTGAAGTGCCAACAGTGGAGGAATGGCAGATGAAGATGATGGACTTTTCGGAGCTAGCCAACCTGACTGGAAGAGTCCGCGACCAGAAGGAGGAGGAGTACCAGGAGGAATGGATGAAATTCAAAGACTATTTAGTTAAATATGCTAAGATAATTTAAATAGAAATACTTGCAAATACCAGATAGGCTTAGGATTTAAATATGTGATGTTATAGAATAATATGTTTAAAGTTAAAATGAAAAGAAAGAAAGACATTAATTAATTAAGTAAATTTTATGAGAAATTTGTTTTGGAAAACTGTTATAATGATATACATTGAAATTCAGCCAGGGGGATTCGAGGAAGTCACTTAACAATGTTATTAAGAGTGGAATAATTACAGTTAGGATTTATGTTTGTTTGTTTGTTTGTTTATAAATTTTGGAAAATCAATATTTTTTTTGGGGAAAAAATAAAAATAAAAGACAACTGCTAAGTTGTGGGTGAACATATCAGACAACACAGCAATTCTTCAGACAGCTCTTGTTTATTCACAAGCCAGAACAGAACTGAGCTGAAGGGTTCAGCCAACCTGCTTTTATAGAGCTCAGCTACAACGCAACAGTAACCACTTTCAGTAACTATCCAATCACTGAACGTCACTTTCAATCCCTTATTTGCATATGTGGACCTGAGTGAAAGCTATCTACAGTATCCCCCTGCTGGCTCAGGTTGAGAACTTCAGTACATAACAACAACCATGTAGCACAGTTGGATAAAAGCTCAGCTGAAGAGCTGCTGCTGAGAGTGGCTGAGATTGTAAGCCTGAAGGTAGGGACTGCTTTTTTCCTTGTTGACCTGTACGTAGTTCTGGGAATGTTTTCAGCTGAAAAGTGGGGCACAAATGCTTAAATGCTTTATTGATAGCTATCAATGTATTGTGACTACATAAGCCATAAGCCCCACCCAGCATGACTAGCAAACCCTCCAAGTATCTCGATTTTCCAGGGACAGTCCGGGAATTACAAAAGCCATCCTGGCTTCTAATTTGATCCTGGAATGTCCTTTTCCCCCCTGCCAGTGCTGCCACCGCCAAGCTCAGGGAGAAGGATGAGCCAGGGCTTGTCTCAAGTGGCAACAACCTCTCCATCGCTGCTGCTGCTGCTGCTGGCCTCCTCCCTTGGGCAGCTTGTGACAGCTGCTGGAGAATGGGCAAAGAGGAGGAGGGGCTGCCACCACCGAGGCCCCAATCCCACTTGACGTGCCGGCTAATGAGAGTGGGAAGAAGAAGAAGAAGAAGAAGAAGAAGAAGAAGAAGAAGAAGAAGAAGAAGAAGAGTAGTAGTTTGGATTTGATATCCTACTTTATCACTACCCTGCAAGAAGATCAAACCTATCCATTCTTAAGGAAATCAGCCCTGAGTGCTCACTGGAAGGACAGATCCTGAAGCTGAGGCTCCAATACTTTGGCCACCTCCTGAGAAGAGAAGACTCCCTGGAAAAGACCCTGATCCTGGTAAAGATGGAGGGCACAAGGAGAAGGGGACGACAGAGGATGAGATGGTTGGACAGTGTTCTCAAAGCTACCAGCATGAGTTTGACCAAACTGCGGGAGGCAGTGGAAGACAGGAGTGCCTGGCGTGCTCTGGTCCGGGGGGTCACGAAGAGTCGGACATGACTAAACGACTAAACAACAACAAAGGAGTCTTAAAGCGGCTAACAATCTCCTTTCCCTTCCTCCCCCACAACAAACACTCTGTGAGGTGAGTGAGGCTGAGACTTCAGAGAAGTGTGACTAACCCAAGGTCACCCAGCAGCTGCATGTGGAGGAGCAGGGAATCAAACCCAGTTCACCAGATTATGAGTCCACCACTCTTAACCACTACACCACACTGGCTCTCCACACTGGAAGGACATCAGGCAGGGATGAAGCTCCTTAGTATTTTCATTTTTCATTTAGATACAAATCAAGTTATTATTTAAAAACATGGGGGGGGGGTACTGTAAAATAAATTGAGACTTATTCATTAATCATAAATTATATTGACCTGATGTGTTTGTTTTGATGGGAACTTTATAGGTTGGTTATCTGTGTGGACATGCTGTCAACAGATTTTTTTAAAGATTCAGCCACAGAGAAGATCTTGACAAGTTTCTTGTGCCAGAAATATTGTTTCCTGCTCTGTTTAGAACACAAAACCTTTTCCATATCTTCCTTGATTTTATTAAATAGGGTAAATCACATCATTCTAGGGCAGCACTGCCAAATCTACATGGATCTGGAATATATATATATATATATAGTAATGTTTTATTTTTCAAACAGTTTCTCTGTAGTTAGAATAAGCTGAGGTGAGAAGCATTAAAATTAACGTTTGAGGTCCAGTTAATTTAACCATGATTTTAGAAGATGTCAGATTAGAAGAGACAACTTTCCCTAATTTGTTTCATTGCAGGCCCTGCTTCACATGGTAAAAAATGTTCTAGGACACTAACCACTTTTTAATGCTTGTTCTCAAATCTTGCCATTCATGGATTGCACCTGCTGTGGCTTTTGGTCTATCAAAGTCTGGATGGAAATAAGTTGCAGCTGCCATGGACTGGATTTGGACCAAGATATCGCACTGATGGTGACTGCCTGGAATTATGTAGCAAATAGGGACTCTGATTCCTCTCAGCTACAACAACGAAGTCCAGTACTACCGGGCATGTGAAATACTTCAGACAGCACGTAGCTTCCCCCTTCTACAGCTGGTCAGAGTTAATGAGTTAATTTCTTAGCCTGGATAAACTGAAAACTAATATTCCTGGGTGGGAGGAAGAGATGGAAAATCAAGGCATCTCTGTATTCTGCTTGATGTCAAGCTGGTACCGTTTTTGGTCCCATTAGATAAGGAACACAAAATAGGTGAGGGAATACCAGACTCTGTTGGAAGAAGAGTACTGTATGCAAGATTTTGAGTCGTTCAGAACTCTTCATCTAGCAGAATGGAAATACAGACCGTTTTGCAGTCTGTCTGTAGAGAAAGAGAGAGAGAGTGGATTCTTTATTCTGCCCAATAAGGAGTTCTGCGTAACCCTAATGTTAGCATCCTACTTCACCTACTACTTCCAACACAGATACACCCACTTCCCTATTCTGCATTGCACAATCCTAGGCAATTTGATCCGAAAAGAGAACACTTCACTAGTGTTTCCTCCCCTCCCTTCTCCACCTTTTGGAACCCATTGATTTTTCAAAGGCAGAAGAAGAACTCGGGGATATTTCTATTCAGCCTTTCCACTGCTCTTGAACTATCTGGCACTGCTGCCTCCAGCTGACCTGACCGCTCAGTAGTCCTCTTAAAACAAAAACCAAAAACAACAGCCAAGCATGATTTCACCCTTACATTTGTCTGGCACCCAGCAGGACTTACCTTGTGAGAAGGTATGTGGATTTGAATAGGGTGCCCTGTGCTACATAAAGGTGACAGGATCAGGAAGAGACAGAAGGAATATCCCAGGAGCTGCTCCATGGTGGTGGTGACTGGCATGAAAGTTCTGCCTCGTCTTTGCGGAAGGCTTTGTGGATGAGAACGCCTCCTTGGCATCCCTTTTCGTTCGTGCTTTTAAAACTTAGGTTTCTTTTTTCTTTCTTTTTTTCATAAAAAGGACCTATAAATGTAGCATTCATCCTGATACAAGCCTTGATTGTCCATGCATCCAAGACTGGAGGGTGGCCAGTTTCACTCGCTACTCCATAAGATGAAATGAAAACAAAATATTCTGAAGAGCCCGTGTCCTGTTTTCAGCACTTGATGAGGGCTCTGGAAAAAAAATAAACAGACCACAAATATGCTGCGTAAATAGACGATGGGTCCAGATCGCCAAGGGGACAGAAGAAGGTCACTGCAAAATGACTAGCGTTGCTACTTGTACCTGCTGCAGTGTTCCTTGGCAGAGAAGAAACCAAAAATAGGTCAAAGCTTCCTAAACAGAGGAACAGAAAACTCCCCAGTTCATTGGATGTGTGGAAGGAAGGGAAATATTTCCTCGATGCATGAGTCTTAGCGAATTTACACAGTTCCTTTTGGTCCTCATCTAATCCTCTGATTTTTGAAAGAAGCAAACCTCCCTCCTTGCAATGAAGCAAAAAACCCAAAATGCAAGAATGTCCCTTATCGCCTTGACCATTTATCTTAGCGTTGGAAGTCTTGGCAAGAAATATATATGAAAATACAGAAATTAGAGGAATTTGAGTAGGACAACAGAATTATAAACTAAGAGCTTTTGCTGTTGATGTGGTTCTAACCTTAGAAAATCCACTGGGAGAGTGTACCCAAAGCCCTGGAAACTATAACAAATTTTGAAAGCTTGGCAGGTTTCTATATCAACAAAGGAAAAATGAAGATGTTAACAAAAATTTAGATCCCCAAACCAAAGAACAATAGAAGCCATATTGGAGATTTAAATAGTGAAGAAGGTAAAATACTTGGGAATATCGATTTCGACTACAAACTTAAATCTTTTTCAGGATAACCATACCAAAACCTGGAATGAAATTTAAAAAGATATGGAGAGATGGGGAATAATGAACTTATGAACTTACCATTGTCGGGCAGAATATCAACAATCAAAATGATTGTCCTACCTAAAATGATGTTCCTCTTTCAAACAATAACAGTGATTAGCAACTATGCTTGCTTTAAAAAATGAAAAACGAATATGCTGAAATTAATATGACAAGGGAAAAGGCCACATATTAAATTCAAAATTTTAACAGAGACAAGAGGGGGCGGGGAATTCAGCCTTCCTGATCTAAAAATTTATTACGAGGCAGTATGACTAAGTTGGGTAAAAGACTGTATAGAATTAAAAAATACTAGCTTACTGGACTTGGAGGGATTTGACCTACGGTACTGCTGGCATGTGTATCTATATTATGACAAGGCTAGAGTACACAGATGGTTCTTAAACCATGTAATTAGAAGAAGTCTATCTTTGGTTTGGATTGGGTATAAGGACCAAACTGGCTATCACCCATGGAAGCAGTGTCAGCGAAGAAGATAAATATGAAAGGAAATTGAGGTACTTATAAAGATATTATAGAATTCAAAGAAGGCCAACCAATACTAAAAAAGACAGAAGACATACAAGATTGGATCAATGACTGGTTTCAGTACCATCAAAGAAATGAGATATTTAAAAAGGATAAAGAAAAAGGATTTAGTAAGAAAAGCTCAGATAAGAAACCATGATGAATACACCATAAGAAAGGAGTGGGAAAACTTTGGAGAATATTTAAAGAGTTATAACAGTTATATAAATCTCCAAGTAGGACCAGCGTTATGAAGAGCAGCTAAATCAGTTAGAAGGTGTGGAAGGATATGTAGCACAACTAAGAGTAAAAAGGAACCCATGGAGGGAAGTGCAGAGAAGTTGAACAATGTAGAAGGATAATGAAGAATATTGTGAAATGGATGTACTAATTTACAGAGGTACCTCGGGTTACATACCCTTCAGGTTACATATGCTTCAGGTTACAGACTCCACTAACCCAGAAATAGTACCTCGGGTTAAGAACTTTGCTTCAGGATGAGAACAGAAATCGTGCAATGGCGGTGCAGCAGCAGCAGGAGGCCCCATTAGCTAAAGTGGTGTTTCAGGTTAAGAATGGACCTCCGGAACGAATTAAGTTCTTAACCCAAGTTACCACTGTATTGTAAAAGCATAAATATATTTTTTAAAAACAACAACACCAAAATGCCTAAATTTCTGCTGCCCAATGTGTGGGATAAACAATCATGTTGACTTGTACTGGTTAGATTATGGAATGAGGGCAGGGAGAAATAGAGGGAAACCCAGGACCTCCCACTTCTCTTGGTTCTTCATGAGCACTTTTGATTTCATACAGGTAACTCCTATTTTATACTCATGTCCTAACATCCTTCTTTGGTTAGCGCTTGCAAATTTCACATAATTTGCCCACAGATACCTCTCTCTGTCTATCTCACATGCACATTTGCTGGATCAGAAGATGGCTGTCACCTATTGTTTTTATTCAAAGATGCACCACCCTATCATGGGGAATAGCCATGGCCTCCATTACATTTATTTCCTTAATCCATTTAAAAAGCCACCTACGCACTGGTTGCAATCAGAGTATCTGTGGTTGTACTTGCAGAACTCTGGATATTTAAATGTCTCTGCAAAGGGGAACATGATTTCTGCTGCTCTGTCGCTAAGTTTGGAAAGAGCCACCTTGCTCTGTGACCAGCTGAATATGAGGCAAGTTGTGTTGGTTGCTTTAAATGCAGAACATGTTGCCCTTCAAATATTGTTGGACTCCTGTTCCCATCAGCCCCAGCCAACAGGCACAATGGTCCAAGATTATCTGTGTTAGGAGTCAAACAACTTCTGGAAAGCTGCAACTTCTCCATCCCTGCTTTAGATAGATTGTGTGGACACTTTTAAGAGTCACAGACAGCCGACCTGACTGGAAGAGTCCGCGACCAGAAGGAGGAGGTGTACCAGGAAGAATGGATAAAATTTAAAGACTACTTAGATAACTTAAGTGGAAAAGCTTGCAAATATTAGATAGGCTTAGGATTTAAATATGTAAGGGTAGGATTTAAGATGTTTAAAGCTAAATTAGAAAGAATGAAAGATGTTAAGTGATTAAGTTAAAAAAAAATTCAGAAAATTGATTTTGGAAAACAGTTAAAATGATATACAATGAAATTCAACCAGGGGGATTCGAGGAAGTCACTTAACAATGTTATTAAGATTGTTTTTAATTACAATTAGGATGTTTGTTTGTTTGTTTGTTCGCCTTAAATTTGTTTGGAAAATTAATAAAAAAATTAAATTAATTTTTTTTTGGAAAATTAATAAAAAAAATTGAAGGAAAAAAAGAGTTGCAGACAGGCAGATCTGATGATGGATAATAATTTGCTAGGATGCTTTCCAGTTTGAGGGCCATTGATATGAATGGCAGCTGCACGAGAACACAGTAGAGCACTTGTTGAGAGGAACAACTATAGAAAGCTGCTTTAGACCAAGTCAGAGCACTGGCACTTCCAGATGAGTATTGTCTAAACTGACTGGCAAAGGCTCTCTGGGCTTTCAGATAGGGCTTTTCCCCAGCCCTGCTTGGAAATGCCAGGAACTGAATCTGGGACCTTCTGCATGCAAAACAGATGCTCTGCTACTGAGCTACAGCCATTCCTCAATTTCAACAAGGCTTGCACAAGAGAAATCCCTGGTAGGTTGTTCATCATTTTAATTGGTGAGGTGGGGTGCCATTTGCATTTTTCGGCTTAGGAATTGCAATTCTTGGGCCAGCCCTGGCCAAACTGCAATTTAAGAGGTTCACAAGCAACAAGAGAAGTGCCTTTCTCATATCAAAAGTCCCCAGGTAATAATCTATACTAAAGTTTACTTAGCATAAATGGATGGAAAAAGGTTCTACTAATATATTTCTGCTGCACTTCTTTCTTCAGGCAACCCAACAAAGTTATATTTTAAACAATGGACTCCATGAACAAGCTCAATTTAAATGAACTGAGATTGTGCAAAAGCATGAGGTGGTCTAGATGCCCTGTGGGTAACTTTTATCCAAATGCCCTGCATAAGAAATTATGACATGGAATAACTCGATAAAAATAGAGACTGTCAGATCTCTTTGATCTTGCAAGGCTAAAGGGAAATATATTATTGCCATCATAATCAACAGAATAATCTTTAAGATTTGCAGTTCCAAAAGCAACAGTGTGGGCAAACTACTGGAAAGGTACGTCCAAGTGGTTGTTTTTTTAATTAGAATATGCTGGCAAAGTGTTGGTGTTTGCTGCTTGGACGGAGGAGAATAAACCTGCACTGTGTCCACTGGGAACTCTGGCTTGATTCCATGGGCCAGCCTATTTCTATCCCACCCCAGTTCCTAGAGGTGCTAACTACTGAACAGGAACAGCACAGAAGAAATGCTGTGTTTTGCAGAGCTGGAGTAGCATAACATTAGTGACTAAGGGCAGAACCAGATGTCATAAGAAACATGTCTCTTTCTCTCTGTCTTTTTCAGAACCATTGCTTCCTCACTAGGGTGATTTAGTATTACCGAATTTAGCGTTAGTGATTCAGTGTTACCTGAAAGCAGAGTTTAAATGGTGATTCCACACAGAATTAACTGGAAGTCCCCATTGCCATTTTGAAAACTTGCTTTGAGGTGCAGGCTTAGTGATATCACATGAAGTAGCCAAACAGTGCTGTTCCATAGAAGGCATCTCCAAGAAAGTACCAGAACTAGCCTTATCAGGACCTTGACCCTGCAGGGAAGCTTGTAAATGCAGTTTCACAGCAGATTAACCTAGTGCTGCTTTAGTGATGTCACAGGCAATATTTTGTCTTGCAAAATTTTATCTATTTGCTCAACATGGTTGTTTTCCTGTTCATGAAATCGGTTGGATACCTGTTTCATTTCTGTGAGCTCTCTATTGACAGATCTCCCTAAAACAACAAGGTTAGGGAACAAAAGTGTTTTCCGAATAGACAAGAGCAACACTGTCTTTCTCACTATGCAGTATAAAAGGATAGGCATTCTGGAGGTGGGCAATCAAAGGGAAAATTCCAGATTCAAGGTTTGCTTGGTAGCCTGTGGGAAAGCATTATCTCTCAGCCTGACATTTTAAAGAGATTGGAATTTTAGAGCACTTTGTTTGCTGGGAAAGTGGAATGTAAATGATAAAGAACGGTTTGTTGTATAAATAACAGCACATCCAGACAAAACCGAGGAGTCTTGACTCCTGCAGATCCTGATCAAAATTGGTGGCTTGTGTCCCTTGGGACTGGAAGGGAGAAAGGCAGGGAGTCTACCACTTAGTGGAAGCAGCGCCCATGACAGGCAGAATCAACTAATTCTAGTTTTTGCCCACATCCTCATCTCCATTAAGTTTTATAAGGGCTACTTTTATTTATGATCCAGATAAAAAAAAAACCACTTTGGAAATTGGCTATTTAACTCTGACAATCCTTTACTGTATTTATGTATGTATGTTCCTTGCTTCATGGTACATAATTGATCATTACCAGGTTGAAAACCTTTGTCCTATAGTTTTCTTGCCTCTGTCTTAATGACAATGTGAACTTGTTGACTTCTATCTCCTGATTTAGGTGGTTATCTCTCAGCCCCCTGGCAGTTGTGCTGTAAGGTGCCACAAGATACCATCTTGTCCCCAATGATATTTAACCTGTGTATGAAACTATTGGGAGCAGTCATTAGGAAAACTGGGGCAAGGTATAATCAGTATACAGTGGTACCTCAGGTTAAGTACTTAATTCGTTCTGGAGATCCGTTCTTAAGCTGAAACTGTTCTTTACCTGAAGCACCACTTTAGCTAATGGGGCCTCCTGCTGCCGTCGTGCCACCGAGCCCGATTTCTGTTCTTATCCTGAAGCAAAGTTCTTAACCTGAAGCACTATTTCTGGGTTAGAGGAGTGTGTAACCTGAAGCGTATGTAACCTGAAGCATATGTAACCCGAGGTACCACTGTACTGAGGATACCCAAGTCTATTTACAGTGTAAAGCCAGTGTGGTGTAGTGGTTAAGAGCGGTAGTGTCGTAATCTGGGGAACCGGGTTCGCTTCCCCGCTCCTCCACCTGCAGCTGCTGGGTGACCTTGGGCCAGTCACACTCTCTGAAGTCTCTCAGCCCCACTCACCTCAGAGAGTGTTTGTTGTGGGGGAGGAAGGGAAAGGAGATTGTGTGCCGCTTTGAGACTCCTTAAAGGGAGTGAAAGGCGGGATATCAAATCCAAACTCTTCTCTTCTTCTTCTTCTTAAAAGTGCTTATGCTTAGGAAGTGTGCATATTATAGCTGCAGAGAGAAAATGCAAAAATGTGTACTTAGATAAAGTTGCCACAAAATGTGTATACTGGAAGAAGATTGCACTAAAATTAGAGAAACTGAAATTTTCAGATTCATTCAGTGGTCTCACTGGATGGGGTTGTATACCCCTGAAGCTGCAAGTTCATAGTTTGAGGTGGAGCAGAGGCTCTTGGATACTATTGCAGGTTCTGTGCTGGGATAACCTGACCTCTGTTTTCCGTGTGCTAATAACCTAAAGCTTGCACTACTGCATTGCGCTGCATGTGGGGCTGACTCTGAGGTTGGCCCAGAAGTTGCAGCTAGTGTAAAATGTAACAGCTAAACTTCTCACTGGGACAAACTATACACTGCTGTTGAAAGAATTACAGTGGCTGCCCATTAATTACTTGGCTTAATTTAAGGTATTGGTACGACAAAGCCCTATACAGCTTAGGACCAGAATCGTTTCATCCTTTATGTATCTAAATGATCACTGCGCTTTGCAGGAAAGGGTCTCTTGCAGATCATTAGGAGGTATGCTCTGTACAATGTAGGAATCAGGCCTTTAGTGTGGCAGCACCTGCCCTTTGGAACACCATCCCATTACGTATCAGACAGGCATAATTTCTGTTTGGGGCTTTTAAGTGAACAAACAACTTGTCCATTGGTTTGCAAACTTGAAAGGGATAATCTTACTGTTTTATCCTTTTTGTTAACGACATAGAAGTTTCCTATAATCAAGCATCATATGAATTTTAGGAAATAAATAATATTGAATGGTCCCATTTCAAATGAAAACACTTGGCCAATTTGCATGTAACGCTAATGCCTGGCTACATCTGAATTTGGGCTCGTGAGCAGTAAACATTAACAAAACTTGATTACAGTTTGTGACTTGTTTGGAGCAAGATAAACCATTAGTCTGGGTTCAGACACAATGCTAAGCCAAACTATGACAGCAGCAGCATCAGAGAAGTGCAGTGGCCCGGATCTTTGCTTCAGGAACCTGCATATTTGCTCAATTGCACTAAGTCAGAGTTTGTCTTAGTGTTAATATGTGAACTGAGTCACTGTCTGCCACTATTATGTACTGAGTTGAATAGGATCCAAAATGCAGCAGTCTGATTGGTCCTAGAACAATGCAGCAGTATGATTGGTCCGCAGGAGCCACCCAATCCAGCTCCAGGTGGAAGTGAATCAGCAACCTGATTGGCCTACAGGAGAATCCCAGAATTAGCCAATCACGTGCGCCCCTTGTGTAAATAATGTATATAAAGCGTATATTTTGGGGGAATTTTCATTCCTCACTACTATGAGCTGAATAAAGAGCATGAAATCCACACTCGACTCTGAGTATATTTCAGCCACATTTGGCAAAAACTAAGCACTAATTTAAATTTGCTTAATGAGGTGCTATAAGACCTTATGCAGGGTTTGCAATGCCTCAAGTTTTTTGTGGAGAGAGGTGCTAATTTGAAAGAGCCCCCACTCAAAAGGAGCCTCCATTGCCAACAAGCTGATAAAAATGAGGAAAAAATATTGCAACTAATTATTTATTAAGTGAAAAAGTGACAAAATGTATAAAAGTAGTGTGACTGCGAATGAAAGAATACAGTAAAGCAATGGATTTTGCCTTCTCTATATTGAGGATGAATGGCAATGACCCTTCTGAAGTTGTGTTAAAGCACCGTTCTGCTACCCCAAAATGTATTTTGCTTTCCACATCTGAAACAGTGACTCCTTATTCCAGAGCCACTACCTTCTGATCTTTCTGCCAAAGGCCATATCCTTCTCTGGCCTGAGCCTGTTGAAGATGATGTGGCTGGAAAGGGAATCAGCTTGGGCTGCCAGTGACGGGCCTAACACAGAAAGTCAGAACACAATTCCCTCAAAACAAAAACAACCCTCACCAAACACTTAATTGTATCCTTTAGCAATAATACTACCCTACTAGAATAAGTTGCACATGAATCCTATAGTTGTTCAGTTCCAGTAGTGTCAGGAATAAGCAGCTATGACTAACCAATGATTTGTACCTCTGCTAAGGAATGCCAAAGCCTATTTAACTGGGAGGTTTCCACTTTGGTGTGTATAACCTGGATCCTGCCATAGAGAGACTGGGGAGACAAATTACTCACTGGAAAAAGTTTTATATAGAATGGAAGAGTTTAAATCTGTTTGAATTTTAGTAACATTTTTAGTGCCAGTCAGGGTTCACTACCTACTATTTCACACAGAGACACACAAAAAACACACGTTTTTTGTGGGGTTTAAAAAATAGATATAATCAATAACAACAAAGAGTCTTGTGTATATTAAAGACTGATAACACGTTTATTATGGCCTAAGGTTTCATGGATTAACACAGCTACTTCTCTGGAAATTTTAATAACTGTAGTATGTAATGTATAACAGCATAATAATGAAAACTTCTCGAAAGAACCTACAAACAGCATACGTTTTCTTTTCTTTTTTTTAAAAAAATGGTATTGGTTTTCACAACATTATAAACAAACACATAAAACAAACAAACAAAAATAATAACCGTATTAAAAATTACACTTATTAACATTGTTAAGTGACTTCCTTGCTCCCCTTGGTTGAATTTCATTGCATGTCCTTTTAACGGTTTTCCAAATCATAGTTCTTAAAATAATTTAACTTAAACATTAACATCCTTAGATCTTCACATTATGAAATTAAACATATTAATTCATCACTTAACTTAAATAAAATCCTAAGCCAATTAAGTATCTGCAAGCTGTTTTCAGCAAACAGCATACATTTTCTGTTCTGCTGCACACAGGGCCAGTCTGAGACCTTTTGGCACCTGAGGCAAGACCGACGCTTCCCTCCAACGCCACAGATCTGGGCCCACAGCCCAGTGGGATGAGATGCCTCAGGTTGCCTCACTGGTGCACCAGCCATACTAGGGCAGCAAGCTAGCTTAGAGGCTCAAATTTCTTTATTTTTATAATAATTTTTATTAAAGATTTTACATTACAAAAAATAAAAAAACAGAAAAAAATAAAAAATATCCAACAAAAATTGTTAAAAACAATCCTTCTTTCCATCTCCTTAATTTTCATTTACTTGTTTCTCGGACCTCCTCATACCACCCTTTTTTGTATTCCAAATCAAATTATTAATTCAACAATTTCTTGCTTAGAGGCTCAAATTTCTGTGGCACCAGTGGTGTGTGGTCAGTGGACTTGGCTAGCCCCTAAATGTTCCCCTGGTTCCATCCTTCTCAAAGCCTGGGAAGCTTCTGCCTGGCTTAGGGAAGGAGGCATGATGCTCACGCGCACGCTCTCTGCATCACCCTCGCAAGCTGGTGCCTCTGGCCCTAAAGGTTTCCCTACAAAACATTTCACCGCACACTAGCGAGTGGCGCCCTGTGTGACACCAAAGTTTGGCACCTCCCGCCAACTGCATCATAGTTGCGGCGCCCCCAAGGCATAGCTGACAACCTTTCCCTTTTCTTACGAGGAATCCTATTCGGAATAAGGGGATTTCCCTTTAAAAAAAGGGAAATGTTGACAGCTATCCCCCAAGGGTCTGCGCCCTGTGCAACCAAACTGGCCATGCTCCCCTAAATCCGCCTCTGCAGGGCAGAGCACATGGCACACATTTCTAGCCACTTTCCACTCATCAGAATTTGCCACCTGAGCAGCAGCCTTACTCTGCCTCATGGTAGGGCTGGCCTTGGTTGCCTTTACAGAGGCTGTGTATAAATTCCTGTTTACTCTGCATCCAGTGCGCTCCCACCACTGGTTTGGGAAGTGGTGCACACACGTCAGCCACAGTTCCTATGTATCCTGTATCTATGCTGCCATTTATTATGAAACGTTGAGTTTTGATGCATCCCCGCCCTCCCGACCAGCTTTGATGCAAACTGAGGAAGAAATGACCTAGCTGCATTTTAAGCGGGGTGATTTGTATCCATCCGTAAATAACTGCTGTGGGGAGAAGAGAAAGAGTGCCCCTTCTAGCAATACAGGGAGCCTTTATTCCACCTCCAAGCCAGTGCCGTCCTTTCAGATTCTGAAGTTTATTAAAGGAAATCTTCAGTTCCTTGCTATAATGTGATTGTGGCCTGACTGCCCCCCTCGCCCTGCTTCTTCCCTTTTTTACTCAAATGCAGCTCCTGGGACAATTTTGTTCAGGTAACAGTAGTGTTACCTGAACAAAAGACAGTGAGAGATTTTACTTTCTTGGGCTCCATGATCACTGCAGATGGTGACAGCAGCCACAAAATTCAAAGACGCCTGCTTCTTGGGAGAAAAGCAATGACAAACCTAGACAGCTGCTTAAAAAGCAGAGACATCACCTTGCCAACAAAGGTCCATATAGTTAAAGCTCTGGTTTTCCCAGTAGTGATGTATGGAAGTGAGAGCTGGACCAGAAAGAAGGCTGATGGCCGAAGAATTGATGCTTTTGAAATACGGTGCTGGAGGAGACTCTTGAGAGTCCCATGTACTGCAAGAAGATCAAACCGATCCATTCTTAAGGAAATCAGCCCTGAGTGCTCACTGGAAGGACAGATCCTGAAGCTGAGGCTCCAATACTTTGGCCATCTCATGAGAAGAGAAGACTCCCTAGAAAAGACCCTGATGTTGGGAAAGATGGAGGGCACAAGGAGAAGGGGATGACAGAGGATGAGGTGGTTGGACAGTATTCTCAAAGCTCCCAAAATGAGTCTGAACAAACTGCGGGAGGCAGTGGAAGACAGGAGTGCCTGGCGTGCTCTGGTCCAGGGGGTCACGAAGAGGCGGACATGACTAAACAACAAAACAACAACAGTAGTGTGGAAAGAGAGGCTCTTTAATGCACACAGCCCACCCAAGCTGCAGCTGGGAGAAATATGCACTTGCTGCATTTGAGTTAAATGGGGGTTGGGGTTGGGGGAGAAGCAGTATGTGGAACACAAAGCATGACACCTCCTTATAGAAGAAAACTCAAGTTTATTTACTCCCAAGTATACAAGCACAGACCCAAGCTGCTAGCGTGCAAATTGTAGAGTTGGAAGGGACTCCGAGGGTCATCGAGTCTGACCCCATACAATGCAGGAATCTCAGGTAAAGCAACCATGACAGAGGCCACCCAATCTCTTCAGCTGCAAAGAAGTGGCCCATTCACTCTTTCGCAAGCAAATACAAGTGAGTCTTGAGGCACCTAATGAATTTATTATGGCAGACATTATCGACTGAACCGGCTTCCCCCCCCCAACGCCGCCTTCGTGGCTCTTTTCCTCCCCGCCAGCCAGCGGCCCCGCTTCGACGCCCGCCTCAGAAACAAACTGAGGCGAAAATGGCGGGAACGAAGCGTCCGCTGGAACCGAGGCGACGACCAGGAGGCCAAGGCCGCGGAGGGAAGCGTTGCTAAGCAACAGCCGACCGAAGACGGGAGTAGACGGAGGCGCCTGCGCACTGGGAAGCCGGGGGGGGGGGTCGGCAAGCGGCTCGGCGCGCGCATGCTCAGAAGTGCCGAGAGGGCGGGCGTCGTGCGGTGCAGCGCAGTTGCATGCGAGCCGCGGAGGAGGTGAGTCGTGGTGGCTGGTGCTCCGGTGGCCTTAGGGGTTTCCTCAGCGAGAGGACCCGGGTTGGGCTCCGCCCCCCGCCCGCGTGAGTTGTACCTGTTGGATTGCTGCCTGTTGGGTTGCTGACTCTTTTGCGGGGGGGGGGGCGGCGGAGGATGCTATCAGTATGGGGCGCAGCAGGCTTTCCAGAAAGCAGGCGGGTTGCTTTTCTTATTATTTCCAGAAATGTCGTAGTCGCCGTTTTTCCTAAGAAGCCTCACCTGTTGAGCTTCTGCCTGTTGCATGATTTCTACAGGCTCAACGAGCCCTGCTTTGCTATGGGGAGTTGGCAGCGTGTGTTTTGGGGGAGTGGCAGTTTCTGAAGTGGGGAACTGGCAAATGTAGCCCTGGACCCCGAGTTTCTACTGGAGTCGGGAGGGGAAATGTTCTGGCTTCGTTCTTGAGTGACAAAGTAAGGGAGACAAGACTACACCTGCCATAGCTTTCTCTTCCTGTTTCCCACAAGCTCTTGTCGGAGAGATGTCCCACACCAAGCGTAGCAGCAAGGGAGCCGGCCCTTCTCAGGTACTGCACATGGACTGACTTCTTGATTTATTAATATATTGTAATGTGTAGCTTATACTGCCAAACAAAACTAGATGCAGTCCCCCTTCCCTCAAACTAAACAGTAGCTTGTAAAAACACCAATCTGCATAAAAAATTCAATCAAAAGGTCACAAAGATAAGAATGAAAAGAAGATAATTCACCAGCTGCAACCCATAAGTGGTAAAATATAGCCCTAAGCCACCAACATCACCTGCATTTGGGTGGGCAGCAGAGTCCAGATTTCATACCTGGCTGGTTGCAAATCTCCATATGGTAGAGACAAGTGTCTAAAACATGTATACAGTAATACCTCTGCGAACGTCCACCTTGTCTAACGTCCATGGCAAACCCGGATGTACTGGAATGGGTTTGCTGCTCGCGCATGCGCAGAAGCACTAAATCGTGCTTCACGCATGTACAGAAGCACAAACCGCTCCACACGTGTGCGTGCACAGACGCGGCACTTTGCCCTGCATCCTTTTTGGCTAGTGACTGGGGCTCCAGTACATTTATGCAGTTCAGATATGATGAGTAGCATTTGCATGTTGCACTTGAGTTTTACAGAACTTGCTGAAACCTTAAATGTTCAGCTATATATATGAAAGGTTGTAGCTTTTCAACAGAGAAATGTAATCCAATTAATAGGACACTCCAATGCACGTTTACTTAGAAATAAGTTCCATTGGGTTCAGAGGGTCTTACAGTCAAATATATGTGCTTGGATTGTAGTCTTGGTAAGAAATTGCTCAGAGAATGTCAAGCATGTTTATCTCTACATGTGGCTAGCACGAGATCAGAGCTGACATCTCCAGAGATGACAAGCCTGTGTGAATCCTACAGCTGGATCCCAAAGCCTTTTTTAAAAAACGAATCCTCTTTCCTTACCCAGGTACAACACACGGGTCCAGATGATGAAGAAGGCACACTGAGTCTAATGATGACACCCAGCCAGCTGCGGCATACCTTGGGGCACCGCCCACGGAATCAAGTGGAACTCAAAGTAAAGGAGCCTCTGCTGCAATTGTTTATGCTTCTTTGGGGCCTCACAGCCATGATTGGCTATAGCCAAAGCTGTGTCCATTCAGTTGAAAAAAAGTGCTAGTAAAAATAGAGTTTTGTGACTTGTGTAAACTATGTACAGATTGGCATGGTCTTCCTAGTTTTGTTAGCTGTCGCAGATGTAAGACACTGAAACCCTCCCTGTCAACCATTGAAAATCTTATTCAGCCACGGTTCTGGGTTCTGAGATTGTCTACATACTTATCAAACAGATTTGCAGTCATAATTCTAGATTTTTTAAAAAAATGAAGGCTGAAATTCTCAGGTAACTGAATTCTGTGCCCACAGCATTGCAGCATAGACATAGACCCACTGACTGCCTATGTTGTATTCTCCCTACAGGCACATGAGCTCGTGCAGTTTTTTCTGATCAAAGACCAAAAGAGGATCCCAGTTAAAAGGGCAGGTAAGAACAGGACCAAATTGCGTTCGTGCCAGAGATACCCAAATTCTGTTTTCAGGGTGAGATTAAGCAAATTTGTTTTGGCACTTCTGCTCTTCTAGAACTACCAGACGTCCTGCCTAGGTCTCCTTGGTTTCCAACCCCTTATGAGTTATTGTGCACATATTTTCAAGTTTTGAAAGCTTTGCTTCAGTCAATTGCTTTCTAATTGTTGTTCATTATTTTTTTTAAGTGCAGATTTTTTTCAATGGAATTTTGCTTTGTATGTTTGTGTGGTTTTTTTTTTTAATACAATGTAAGAAGGCCTGGTCAACAAACCTATCTGTCTCCTTTATAGATGTTCTGAAACATGTTATCAAAGACTATAAAGATGTCTTTCCTGTGATCATCAGACGTGCCAATGGGATCTTTCAGCTGGTGAGGGAGGAATCCATTATTGGTTTGGGCAGAAGTGTGCGACTCCATCCATTTTGCTTTAGTTGTGGATTCTCATAAGGCCAGCCTCTCAAAGCAGGACTGCAGAGAAGATTTCTGCAGTGTCTAGTGAGGCCAAAGCAGTGGCTCTGAAGCTGATAGACCATCAAAAAGCTAGGAGCATAGCAGAGTTTTTTGTCCTTGAGGTCAGCTTGACTGACGTGCTATGGCTTGACATGAATATAGGGAGAGAAGAAATGGCAATTTTTGCATAAATTGTAGAGATTGTTTGAATGTATTTATCTACGCTTAGGCCTTTAGTATATTGTGGAAAATCCAGACCCACAATGAAGGATGATCCTTACTCAGTGATTCAAATTCTGAGCAATACGATTTATGTCAGGGATAGAACTGATTCGTTTCTTAATATCTAGTTGTGATTTCTGTCTTCTTTAAATGGGATTGTAATAGTGGAAGAGAAAATTGGCCTTTTACACTCTGGTCTGAATGTATTTATCTTTTTCTGCTTTGTCAGCTATTTGGAATGGAGTTGGTGGAACTTGACTCCAGAAATCCCACATACATCTTGATCAATAGATTGCCACCACTGGAACAGAGCTTGGAAGAGTAAGCAGAAGAGTGTTCTGGTTCTCTTTTGGCAGTCTCAGCTGAAACGGAAATGAAATGAAACCCTCTCTCTCTCCTTCCCCCACTTTGGCCTTGGTGCTTATCATCCTGTTGTTTTATTATTCAGAGAGACGTTAAGGTTCTACCAGAAGGAAGCACAAGACCAACTCTACCAACTACCATACGATCCCTGACCTAGAATGTTAATTTCCTCTTCTTTTTTAAAAAGAGCTAGTTCGGGTTCACCCTGCCCAACAAGGAACTAATTCCAGTTAATGTTAGCCCCTTTGCAAACAATTTTTTTTCATCATTCAGAATGTTACAGGCTGCTGTGCTGATGTGTAAAATATACTTAAGACTAAGGAAACATGAAAGTGCACACGCACACACAGAGAGAGAGAGTGGAATATGAATTTTTTATTTTCCCCAACTGTGATGATTAGGTTTACAGGTCCCCCAATGTTTAAAGAGTAAGAAACACATGTAGGAGGATCAACTTTGAATATGACTTAGAAATTGTGTGATGTTCTACCCCAAAATGAACTTAATTTACATTCAGTTCACCTGGCAATTAAGGTACTATGCTTTCAGATATAATTCAGATATTTTTTTAAAAAAACAACTTACTCAGTGATCTTTGTTAAACTGAACTATTACAGTTACAGATAGATAGCTGTGTTGGTCTGCCATAGTCAAAACAAAAAAAATTCTTTCCAGTAGCACCTTAAAGACCAACTAAGTTAGTTCTTGGTATGAGCTTTCATGTGCATGCACACACATGGTATCTGAAGAAGTGTGCATGCACACGAAAGCTCATACCAAGAACTAACTTAGTTGGTCTTTAAGGTGCTACTGGAAAGAATTTTTTTTGTTTTGAACTATTACAAGCGCTGCATTTGACTAAGGTGAGATGAAGTGGTTCTGAACACACAAAAAGGAAGTGTTGGTGTGTGATTCTTTGATCCCAGGCCAGCACTACTTCTTCCTCGCAGCGTGCATTTTAGCCAAGGCATCAGAACTATCAATTCCTGAAGTTAAAAGCATTTGGTTGAGTTCGTTTGTTTCTTGCTTTATAACCCAAGCTTCAGTTAAAACACCAAATCCAGTGTTGGGAGACTGAATCTCTTTCTCTCTCTCTCTCTCTTTTTTTTTTTTTTTTGCAGCGATGACATCATCTGTAAGATGGGGCTCCTCCTTGCCATTCTCAGCCTGATCTTCATGAAGGGCAATGTGGCTAAAGAATGTGAGTTGCACTCCATTCGGTTCATCTGACTTCTTTGGTAGCCTCAGTTGCAAACTCTCATCTCTTGCTTTCTTTCCATCCAGCTGCTGTTTGGGAGCTGCTGAAGAGGCTGCGAATTGACAGCCTTAGGTATGATTGTCCAGGGGTAGCCATCTGAATCATAGACCCAACTCCTTCAGTGGGTGGAATTATGTTCGGGAATTGGGGAAGCAAATAACTCCTTGCTCCTCTGATATTATGTGCCCTGACAAAATCCCACTCTCTAACCGTTCCAGGGGAAGATGCAAGGCATTTGGTGATGTGAAGAAGCTCGTGACAGAGGAATTTGTCAAGCAAAAGTGAGTCAAGAATTGCAAATCTTTCTACCTTTTTAGTAGAGAAGAGAAATGTGTTGTACTGCTTTAAAAGTGTTAGGAGACTAGAATCCAGAACTCATTGTTTTGTTTCTAGTGCCTAAAATGGGGTGGGAGACCAAGACCAGATATATCCTTTAGAGAAAGGAATTATGATTAGAATACTGTATAGGTTATTAAGGGGACCTTTCTCTTCCTCCTCCTCCAGGAACCAAAAGTATCTGATTCCCTTACCTAGGCAGAAACAAAACACGATCTGTGCTGTGAAGTAGTGATGTACGGCTAAATTCCTTGAATCTGCACAGGGTTGTAACAGTGGTTCATTGCATTTGTTCCTTGTACGCAAATGTGTGGGATTGAAATCTTGTGTGCACAGAGCACATTCATGGCAGAAATTGTAGCTTGACTGTTCATAATATCCAGCTGAGTTTACACGCCCTGGAAGACATCAGACAACTCTCAACTGGAGTACAGATACTTCAGCTTTTAGCCTTTCTATTCTCCTGTGTCTTTGTCCATGGAGTTTTCTTGGCAGGGATACTGGAGTGGCTTGCCGGTTCCTGCTCCAGGTGGATCACGTTTGGTCAAACCTCTCCACTATGACCTGTCCATCTTGGGTGGCCCTGCACGGCATAGCTCATAGCTTCTCTGAGTTACTCAAGCCCCTTCGCCACGGCAAGGCAGTGATCCATGAAGGGGTACAAACATGAGTCTGACCAAACTGAGGGAGGCAGTGGAAGACAGGAGTGCCTGGCGTGCTCTGGTCCATGGGGTCACGAAGAGTCGGACACGACTAAACGACTAAACAACAATTCTGTGTGTGGGATGGCTTTTTCCTACAAAGGATTGTAGCAGTGATCATGCAATTCTCACTTTCTAGGTACCTGGAATATACTCGCCTCCCACACACTGATCCACCTGAGTTTGAGTTCAGATGGGGACAACGGGCTGCTAGAGAAACTTCCAAGAAGGAGGTGTTACAGTTTGTTGCTAAGGTACTAGTCACCTACTAATAAGGCATGACCAGTCAATTTTTTCCATTGAGAGACTCTGTTGCCTGCAGAGTTTGCCCATGTGGCTGTACCAAAAGATCTCAGCCAAATCTGTACTTGCAGTAAAACTCTACCCAGCATTAAGAATGCCCGGACTCTGGGACTGGAATAAATGAAAGAAATGTTCCCCTGTCTGTACATCCTGCATGTTTTATACTAGACCATCCTTTTCTGATTTTTAAAAATTTAAATATTTATGGAACAGAGAAATGGAGAAAAGAGAAAAAAGTAAAGGTTGTTGTAATGGTTCTAGGGGTTGCTCGTGCGTAAGCAAACACCTGGGTGTATTGCCTGAGTGAACCTTTTCTGTCCGGACAGCAACTCACCCGTGGCTGACTCAATCGCTGGCAGAATCCGTCAGTGGGCGTTTCTTAAACTTCTTCCAGCAAAGAAGCTCTTTGACGCCTAGTCTCCTCCTACTCTCTCTGCACGAAAGCCTTCTGCGCAAGGAGGGCGTAGGCAGCGGAGGACCCCTACTCTCCCCGCTGGTCCCCGGCAAGGAGTCATGGGACCGCCTCACCGCTTCCCCCATCTGCCCCCCTTCTCCACTGGTGCTACGCTGATTCTCTTCCCCAGAAGATGGGCTGCCTCTCCCAATCCCAGGATGCTCTCTGGAATCCCTCTGGATTTTGCTCTCTCCCTCCGCCACTGATGGCAGTTCCCTGACAGTTGTGAATACTGTATGTGGATTATGAGGGTATAGGGGCAAACACTTAACTGCAGGGGACTGGCCATTGTTAGCTTTCCTCAGTTGATCACTCTCAACCTCTGAGCTCTTCCTAGACATCTTTCAAATGTATTCAGGCTCTTCTCTGCAGTCATAGGGGAGAGCAACTTGCCTACAACACATGATACTGGAATGTTAGCTCTTGTGCAGTTTCACAGATCCTATACTGCCTTTTTAAGAGGTGCAGCCTGATTCTGGTTCTTCTGCATGGAATTCCTCCTTTCTCTCCGCACCCCCAAATTATGTTGGCAGCATCTGAGCAGGCAGAAAAGGTTCTGATTTCTTGTATAGCTTTCTATTCTGTTGTTAGAATGTGGCTTATATTGGATATATGTAATTGAAAATTAATAAAAAATATTTGCAAAAAGTAATAATTCTTTTTTTTCCTAACTGTGTCCATCTGATTCTCTCTCCAAATCAGATACAGAAAAGGGACCCAAAATCCTGGATGAGCCATTACCAGGAGGCTGAAATAGAGGCCAATGCTGCAAGAAGAAAATAGCTGTTACGGCGTTGGATTACAGGGAGTCATTGGAACCCCCAAGTGGAAGTGGGTCTGCAGCCTTCTATGAGTACAGCTGGGAGAAGTGCTTTGAGGTTCATTTTATAGGGCTTGGCTCCATATAAAGCACTCTGTGCAGCTTGGTAGGTTTCCTCCAAATGGAGGAAAGATTCCGTAATACACTTGGGACACTTAATCCTTCAGTCCGATAAGATTTATCCATAAAGAACATGTCTGATTGATGGTTAAGTTCAACGTCTTTGTGATAATTTTTTTAAAAAATTTTGTATGGTTTTATATTGGTCAGGAGAATATGGATCAGAGGTAAAAGTTATACTCAGATATAGAATATTTCTTTATTTAACTGCCTCTGTAATGTGGATAACACACATTGTAAATAGTGGTTTTTTTCATTAAAACAAAATAAAAATATAGGGCACATCCAGTCGGAGCAAGTGTTTTTATATCCTATTGAAAATGTAAGCACGTGCTAAACTGTCTCAAAATGAAAACAACAGGGCTTAAAATCCAGGCCTATCTTCATCCTATCCCCACCCACCCCATGGTTTGTTTACAGCCTTTTCCTTTCTTTAGTGAACAGTCTCTGCCAGGGCCTCATACGTTCCTATGGCAGGCAATCCTAGACCACAAATTGCTATTCAAGAGGCCCACTCACTCATAAGGCAGTGTGCAGGCAAAATGGTCCAGAACTCCTGCACCCACCACTATTTCTCTGGGTGGCACTGTGTTGCCTGGATGAGTGCCAGCAGAATGGAAGGTAGGATTCTCTTAATATAAGCAGCATGGTTAATAATGGTCTGGCACTGTGCCTAGTGCTTCCTCAGGATTTCTTGCTACATCCACATTCTGCAGAAAGAGAAAGGAAAAGAAGTGCAAGATGGTTGAATGGTGGCTTAAATTAGAAAACAAAGTTAGGGGGGAACTGAACACCCCATCCGCACCCAATTAAACTAGCGTGGTGAAATGGTTCCATTAGAATTGGAGGTGGAATGTCTGCACTGCACTCCTCTGTTCTGCCACCTCTATTTTATCATTTCTTCTAATGTGGACCAATATTTGGCAAGACCATTGCACCGCTCCACCTTGCAAATATGATTTTCTTGTGTAATGTGAATTGACCAGCACAATGCAGCCTTGTCTTTAAGGTATTGCCATAATAACCTGCTCCCATCTCCCAGTATAGGCTTGCCATACGTTGGGGAAATTCCGGACACGTCCTGGTTTTCGGGTGTAAATAGGGTGTGGCTGGGGGGGATTTTGCACAATCAGCATAATGTCAGGGAAAACCCAGATGTATGGCAATGCAATGGAAAAAGCAACGGAAACAGCTCCAGAAGTTTAACATCACTATTTGGGGGGGGATGATTCCCCAAAAAAGCTCAACAATTTTTGGATCTTCCTAAAAACTTTGCGGGTGTCAGGATTTTTTTTGAAATATGGCAACCCTGTCCCAGTAGCTACGAAGGAGAAATAATTTGCTTGGAAAACTACCCACACCTAATTAACCAGGTTAGCAAAAGAACTTGGATTTACAGCATAGGGTAGAGCAAGACGATCGGGAGCCTGGGGCAGTGTGTGTGTGCCCAGGGGCAGGGCCAGCCACCTGCGGGGGCTTTGAGGAGTCGTGCCTACCTCCTCCCACTCAGCCGCCCTACAGCTGAGGAGGAGGCGGCAGGCAGACCGTTTGGGGCAGCGCGGAGCCTGCGGGCACCCAAGACACCGCGTCACTCCCAAGAGAAACACATGGCTCGGGTGTGGTGAGTGCCGCCCAGCATTTTGTCACCCCCCTCAGTGGTGACACACAGGGCAGCCCACCCCCACCGCACCCCCCTTCCTCCACCCCTGAGGGTAGGGGAGTCTTTACCTGAGGGCCAAACAGGCAAGGGGGAGGGGACCGCCCCAGATCACTCCAGCAGGGTTGTTTGGTTGGCTGAGGGCTGGCCATTGGCACATTGTGGTGGTGCCGGTACAAGGGGGCCTGGCTAGCTTTGTAGGAAAGATGCTGGGAGTGGGGGTGGGAAGATAAGAGGAAAATATTACAGAGGGACAAATATGAGTACAGTGGTGCCTCGCAAGACGAAAAGAATCCGTTCCGCGAGTCTCTTCGTCTTGCGTTTTTTTCGTCTTGCGAAGCAAGCCCATTAGCAGCTTAGCGCTATTAGCGGCTTAGTGGATCAGCTGATAAGCGGCTTAGCGGATCAGCTGATAAGTGGCTTTGTGGATCAGCTGTTAAGCGGCTTAGCGGATCAGCGGCTTAGCGGCTTGGGGGAAAGGGGGGGGGAAGGAAAAAAACCCCACAGGAACTCGCAAGACATTTTCGTCTTGCGAAGCAAGCCCATAGGAAATTCGTTTTGCGAAGCACCTCCAAAACGGAAAACCCTTTCGTCTAGCGGGTTTTCCGTCTTGCGAGGCATTCGTCTTGCGGGACACCACTGTATGAACAAGGTGGTCTTTCCTGTTGGAGGATCCCCATGGAGTGATGTCAGCAGGTAGGACCAAGTGGTGCAGCTGCTGAGCAAAGCTCTCGGTTCTCAACAGCATCACCTGGAGACAAGCTTTATAGCAAGCCAATGCTATGTGGAATTCTTCCAATTGCATGCAAGGTCTTTCAACAGACCCTTTCCAGAGGATCCAACTAGATCCTTGGTTAGGGATATTTCTCAATGTGGCAGGGTTCCCGCTTACCTGTGGCCGTTCCCGGTGTGTATTCACAGCCTCAATGTTGAGGAAAATCGATTCCACCTCGCAACCTGTCCCAAAAAATAACCCTACAATTAATGAACTTTGATGGATGTACCCAGCATTTACCAGGCCACCTGTGCCTTTTTTCAGCTCATGTGCATTTTGCAGTTAAAGGATAGGCTGGGACAAGCTTCTTTAGAGCCAGTGTGGTGTAGTGGTTAAGAGTGGTAGTCTTGTAATCTGTTGAACCGGGTTCGATTCCCTGCTCCTCCACGTGCAGCTGCTGGGTGACCTTGGGCCAGTCACACTTCTTTGAAGTCTCTCAGTCCCACTCACCTCACAGAGTGTTTGTCGTGGGGGAGGAAGGGAAAGGAGAATGTTAGCCGCTTTGAGACTCCTGAAGGGGAGTGATAAAGCGGGATATCAAATCCAAACTCTTCTTCTTGGAATAGTTAATTGTCCTAGTTGGAAACTGGGAGACTGACTTAGGCAGGACTAAAGGGAAGACCTTGGCAGCTCAAAGAGCATTCTGAGCTGGCGAACAGCCCGGCAGTGAAGCTGTCTTGGACTCCTATCATGGCAGTTGTTGGTGGAGCTCTTGCTGGTTTTTTTTTTTTTCCCCCCTCTTCTTTTACCAGGCCTAGGCTGCTGCCCTAGGAGAGTATAGCTGGGAGAGAGTCATCTGGGTGTTTTTTTTAAAAAAAACCCCACTTCATTATTTTTAATAGTGCCTGTAAAACTAAGAAGCCTTTCCTGAAGATTTAGATTGAAGTAACAACAGACAAATAGTGAAGGGGAGCAATAGGGCGTTCATGGTTTAAAGTTGGCTTGCAAATTCTGGCTTCTTTGTAAGGCCACTGGTCTGATCCAGCAGCCTCTTATGTTCTTATAAGAAATGTCAAGCTGTGGTTAACTGGCTTTACTGGCACGTGGAGCAGCAGCGAAGGAATTCATATACATCTGGGCTTATTAGCCAAGCATTTGATTACCTGAAAACAGCTTTTAATCTCCCACGGCCACAGTGGGAGGGAACATACTGGAAGTGGGGGGTAAGTAAATTCTCAGCCGTTTTGGAATGACATGCTTTAAAGGGGGTAGGAGGAAGACTTCCAAAGCGCAAAGGATTTTGACAGGTGGATGGAATTTGGCTTGCAACGTAGATCCTAATAGGGATCTTGCCCATGGAGCCAAAAAAGTTCCCTAGCCCCAATTCCTTTGGGGGGTAAGGTATCTCCCAGCTCTTTCTTAAAGCAAATAACCAGGACTTCTGAAATCCACCAGCAGGCCTCCTGCTTGAGGGAGGGGGTGTTGAGTTTTTCTCCTAGATTCAGACACTCACCATAGGCCACGGGTGTGAGCTTGAGAACGGTGTGCAGCGGGCACTTGAGGTAAGGCAGCTCCTCTGGATGGAGAGAGAACAGGAAATGAGACAAAGATGAGCACTGAGCAGGGATCCAGCCCCTTAGTCTGTGGAGGGGGTGGTGTATTGGTGGGGAGAGGAAAACAACAGTCAGCCTCACTAGTGAATACTCCAATTACAGTGGTGCCTCGCAAGACGAAATTAATCCGTTCCGTGAGGCTCTTCGTATAGTGGTTTTTCCGTCTTGCGAAGCAAGCCCATTGACAGCTTAGCGGATTAGCACTATTAGCAGTTTAGCGGCTTTTAGCGATCAGCTGATAAGTGGCTTATCAGTGGATCAGCTGATAAGCGGCTTAGCGGCTTAGGAAAAGGGGGGGGGGAGGGAAAAAAACACGCAGGAACTCGCAAGACATTTTCGTCTTGCGAAGCAAGCCCATAGGGAAATTCGTTTTGCGAAGTGCCTCCAAAACGGAAAACCCTTTCGTCTAGTGGGTTTTCCGTCTTGCGAGGCGTTCGTCTTGCAGGGCACCACTGTATCAGATTGCAAGAGAGAAAAGCCATCATTTTCTGGCAGTGGGTGCTATGAGGAGGAAATGCTATTTATGGGAGAATGCCCCACCCTCTGCAGGAGACCGTAGGGACTTGGGCTCAAATGGGGAGCCTGCAAATGCAGAACAGGGTACTCTGGTACCTGCACTCTTGTCCAAGAAGTAGGCAAGCAGGCAGCGCATGACCGCTTGATGGCAGATAACCAGCACGTTCTCTTGTCTCTCCAACTCCATTATGACAGGCTCCAAGCGCTGCACCAGATCCTCATAAGACTGGGTGGGTGTAAGTATTAGGTTATCCAGAGATGCCCTTGGTCCTGGCTTTGGTCCTAAGGCCCTCCCTCCCTCGAGGAGTTTCATAACTCTCCTCTGGTAGGCTGCATGCTTCCTCTTCCCAACCAGCACTTCCCATTGGGAGCCCCAGGTTCCACAGGTCAGTTCCCATGCGTGTGATGTGCTAAGTATGCTCAGCCCCCAGATGCCCCACTGGGCATTCCCTACCTCTCCCTTAGGATAGCGGTACCGATATTTGTCCTGGTCTCGTAGGGCAAACTCTTCTGGGAAGTGGTCCTGGATCTCTTCGTAGGTCATCTCCTCACAGACACCCTGGGGGGGAGATGAAGCTGGGATATCTGAATTCAGCCTACATTCTTGGCATAAAACAGGAAGTAGCATATATGTTGAAGGAAGGAGCTGGGATGTCTAGACTCCCTAGCTTTCTGGGGAGAAAGTGTGGTGTGGTTAAGAGCGGTAGACTTGTAATCTGGTGAACCGGGTTCGCGTCACCGCTCCTCCACATGCAGCTGCTGGGTGACCTTGGGCCAGTCACACTTCTCTGAAGTCTCTCAGCCCCACTCACCTCACAGAGTGTTTGTTGTGGGGGAGGAAGGGAAAGGAGAATGTCAGCCGCTTTGAGACTCCTCAAGGCAGTGATAAAGCGGGATATCAAATCCAAACTCTTCTTCTAATGAGGAATTTTGGAAGAGGAAGCCATGCCTCCTAGTAGCAGGCAGGGCTGGTGGATTAGGACCAAAGAAGTGCGAGGCCCTAGTTCCTAGTTCCCCCACTGTGGGAAGAAGGGATTGTGCTCATTTCCTCTTGGTCCTCACCGCATCAATCTCGTTCAGGGCTTTCCACTGCTCGTAGGGCACATGCAGCGCTTCTGCCGTCTGGATTGTGCGCTTCATGTGACTCGTCCATACTTTGAGGTCACGGATGCACTGGGAGCGGATGAAGCCAGCCAAGGCACAGGCGTACTGGCAGGCAGAGAGACAGAACAAGACGGAAGGTGAGGAGAAGCGCTGAGGGACAGAGGTTTGCTGTGAGGCAAGAGATTCTCAGACCTCTTTGGTGTGTGAATTTGCCCAAAGTTGAGGGCAAGACACTGCAAGAACAAATGCACTTCTTTCTGCTATACAGTGGTACCTCTGGTTGCGAATGGGATCCGTTCCGGAGGCCCGTTTGCAACATGAAAAGAGCGCAACCCGCAGCGGCGCATCTGCGCATGCGGGGTTGCAATTCGGCGCTTCTGTGCATGCACGTGACGTCATTTTGCGCATGTGCGAGCAGGGAAACCCAGACGTAACCCTTTCCAGTACTTGAGGTACGACTGTATAGGTAATGGCAATGAGAAATCTATGTTGTGCATTCTCTGAGAGGGGAAGTGGTGACAATTGTGTCTGCAAATTTATCACTCATGCGTGCACAACATCATCTTGGAGCTCAAGGACAGGTTTTTGTTAAAAGAGTCATGTAAACACTTCCATGTTAAAAATATTAATGGGAGACTGCTCATCAGGAATAACTTCGTTGGAGCTGTAACTGTGGAAACACCGAACAAACCTAGGTTCAAATATGTCTGGGAAATATGACAGCCTCTATGTGAGGGTTTGTATCCAATGAAGTTGCCCCGTTTGTGCAAGGACTTTCGCTTGCGCAACAGAACTTTCAGTCCATCGCCACCCCCTGTGCATCCTGCCATCTGTTCTGGTGCTTCCGCCAGCCCTCCAGAGCATCTTATGTTGGCGGTGGGGAAGAGGGAGAGCAAGTTCTGTGAAAGTCCTTGCTTTGTTGAATGCAACTCTGTGCTTTTACATGAAGCCCGTTGATTGTTAGCATTTTACTTATTCCACTTGTGAATCACTTCCCATAAAAAGTGATCTAAACATCAATAATAAAAAGCATACTTGAAAATAATTTCAAGGTCACTATAGATGCAGACTGCGATCGTCACCATCCTTCACTCAAAAGGCTTATTGGCAAAGAAAGGTCTTCAGTGGGCACAGAAAGTATCATAGGAATTAGGGTTGCAAAAAGCAAAAACCAGAACACCACCAAAGTTGTTGAACTTTTTCTTTTACAAAAATGCCAAAAAAACCACGATTTTTCGATTGACTTGCCTGAGATCCAGGACAGAGTGTTGCCTTGCAGAAATTCCCCCAGACCTCAATTCAGCCTTTGAAATCCTGTTAATGTCTGGGAAAATCTGGACATATGGCAGCCCTAATGCCACCAGTAATGGGATATATGTCATTTCTTACTGCTTTACCCAGATAGAATTCTACTAGCTTTTCTAGTTTAGTTTGGGGGAAGCTGAAAACGGATCCGTCAACAAGGAGAAATCAACAGGGAAGGTTATTCCGAAATAGAAGTGACAGTGCTTCCATCCTTCTTTAAACACAGGAATTCACAGTAAGAAAAACCTGTTTTTTGCCTTTTGATTGGCGGGTAGGGTTCTGCTGTACCTGTGTGCCGCGCTCAGACAGTCCAGAGTCACCCCCAATGCGGCCCCGCAGGTTGAGCTCACTCTCCCCATGCCGACTGAGGTAGATGGAGCGGGGCGTCACGTGGATATTCATCAGGTAATAGACAGTGCGGCTCTGTACATGGTCCTGAACCCGGTTCACCAGGTACCGACTGCCAACGTTGAAGATTTTGATGTAGGACAGGGACCTGTGGATGTTGAGTTGGAGAGGGTGAGATTAGAAGCCCTTGCACAGTCCGTGTGAGACTCCCTGGGGAATTCTGCGCTGCTCATTCGTTGCGTAATAAACTCACGGAATTTTATACTACAGAATAATAATGAGTAGCTTACGCAACACAAATGACTATTAGCCATGATAGTAATAATAGTAGTAATAGTAGTAGTAATAATAATAATAATAATAATATTTTATTTATATCCTGCCCTCCCCAGCCAAAGCTGGGCTCAGAGTGGCTAACAACAATAAAAGTAACACAGCATTCTAAAATTAATTCTAAAATCAATTCAGAATCAAATTAATGGCAACCATTGGGCTAGAGTTCTGTGAGATTACCAAAGGAGGGGGTCAGACTGTGCCTCAGCCAAAGGCCTGGTGGAACAGCTCTGTCTTGCAGGCCCTGTGGAAAGATGTCAAGTCCTACTCTCTTGTGACAGAGCTTTCCACCAGATCGGGGCCACAGCCGAAAAAGCCCTGGCTTTGGTTGAGGCCAGCCTAACCTCCCTGTGTCCCGGGATCTCCAAGATGTTTTTATTTGAAGACCATAAGGTCCTCGGTGGGACAAACCAGGAGAGGTGGTCCCGTAGGTACGAGGGTCCTAGAGCCAAAGATCGGCTCTGTGTACAGCAGCAGATCTGTGAATACAAAGTGCTGGGAACAGCAGAAGGCAACTGACGCCATGCTCTGTCTATGAATTCCCTGAGGAATCTTGGGGAGCAAATACAGTACTAAACTTTGGTGTATGAGATAGTCAAGAACCAGTAAGAAAGCGGGGTGATGGTTGCACGCTTCTCTGCAGTCTGGTATGCGGAAAGGTAGTATAAACATGTTTTAAAACAGAGTAAATAGGTCCATAAATAGCTATAATCATGGCAGCTTAGTAGAGCCTCCATGTGCCAGGCAGTGTACCTCTTGAAAACCAAATGCTGTTGGGGGAAAAGGGGAAGTCCATCTGAGTCCAGCAAGGTAGTTCTCATATTATGTTTTTACTTTTAATGGAAGGCCCAGAGTTATTTTCAATCTTTTGTACACCCCCATGAGCGGCTTGCTGCTGCTGCTGTTTATAGATGGTTGAATTCCTCTTTGCTGCAAATTCAGACTCCCAGCAAGTTTGGTACAGTGGTACCTCGGGTTAAGAAGTTAATTCGTTCTGGAGGTCCGTTCTTAACCTGAAACTGTTCTTAACCTGAGGTACCACTTTAGCTAATGGGGCCTCCTGCTGCCTCGGTGTTGCTGCCGTGCGATTTCTGTTCTTATCCTGAAGCAAAGTTCTTAACCCGAGGTACTATTTCTGGGTTAGTGGAGTCTGTAACCTGAAGCGTATGTAACCTGAAGCAGCTGTAACCCGAGGTACCAGTGTATATGGAATACACACAGCGTTCCCTCCCCTTTGCAAGGCAGGCCTTGCAAGCGGTGGCAGAACTGCCTTCTCACCTGTCCAAGTCGTCATCGAGTGGCTGGTAGGTTTTCTGGTAGCACTCGATCCGCTTGAGAAAATCCTCCACCACCTCATCTCGGTTGCAGTCCTTATAGTCAGGGCTGGTCAGCTTCACTTGCTGTGGGTGATGTGAGGAAGCAAAACAACGAGGCAAGACAAGGGTGGAGAAAGGGACACACACACACACACACAACCAGTCAGGCTGAATCCATATTGGTGTGTCAGGGAACTGCCATCGGAGCTAGAGGCGGAGGGAAGGCTCCAGAGGGATGCCGGAGAGGGTCCCAGTAGGGAGAGAGGCAGCCCATCTGCTGGGGAAATAAATCAGCGTAACACCAGTGGAGAAGGGGGGCAGATGGGGGAATCGGAGAGGAGGCTCCAGGACTCTTCACCGGAGACCAGCGGGGAGAGCACGGGTCCTCCGCTGCCCACACCCTCCCTGCGCAGAAGACTTCCGCGCAGGGAGAGTAGGAGGAGACTTGGCGTCAAAGAACTTCTTTGCTGGAAGAAGTTCAAGAAACGCCCACTGATGGATTCTGCCAGCGACTGAGACAGCCACGAAGTGAAGGGCTGTCCAGACAGAAAGGGTTCAAGCAGGTAACCTAGCCAGGAGTGGTGGCAACTTATGCACGAGCAACCCCTTAGAACCATTACATGGTGTAAGCTTAAGAAAAAGGATGGTGTTGATCCTCTCCTGGCAGGAAAAGGATGCTAGGTTTGGGATGCTGTGCTTCATTGAAGGCAGGGTTCACAAGCACTTAGCCCCATTTTCAGTGCCAGAGAAATTCATTTCAGCTCACATTTTCATGTGAACCTATCTAGTCACCATTCCGCAGCCCATGCTTGCACTGGAACACAGGTGCCCTTGGGACATTCACACTTCTCTAAGCATTGCCACAAAGGCTGATCTGGTGCAAAAGAGAAGAGAGGTCTTACCTTGATATTCTCCTGGATGATATCCGGGTCATCGCAGATAGATTCAATGAAGAAGACCTGTAGTGACAGAGTGATATGTCATGGCAGGAGAAGGTATGTGGCAGGAAGCAGCTGCCATCAGAACAGTTTTCTTTTGGTGGCTGGAGCCAGATGGTTGCTTCCCCCCTCCCCAGAGAATATGAAGGAGTACAAAGTGGAAGGGTTGCTACTGGTGAGCAAATTTTACAGGCTTTTGTGGTGCTTTTAAAAAGTCTTCAAAATCTATTTGGCCAGAGATGACAGTGCAAAGAAGGAAAGACAAATATACCCAGGAAACAAAATCTCTATCGTATTTATTTCAATTAATGGGGGGTGGAGACCATGTCTCCCATTTTCATTAACACATGCTGAGATTTCAACACAAATGTTGGTTTGGGTGCAGAGTTGTATTTATAAGGATCTCAGGTTTTGACTTTTATGCTTGCAGATGTCTCATTGTGGTTGTAGCAATATGTTCTTCATTGTGCAAATATCATCGTAATTTTTTTGATGGGGGATACCTGTTATCTCTTCCTTTTCCCCATATGGATCTCTAACCAAGGGCAATGCTTGGTACTTAAGGGTACTTATGTTATGTTACTGGCATAGCATAAATTCACATGTGCTAATTTATATGAATAGATGTCTCTGGGAAAGTAAGTGTGTGGCTGGGGTCTCACCAGAACCACACTTTCTAATTTTCCTAGCTGCCGTGTGTGTGTGTGTGTGTGTGTAAAATGTGGCAGGAGATCTGGAGCCCACTGAAAAATTAAAGCCCAATAAAACATCCATAATAAATTTAAGAACACATGTAACCAAATTATGTATCCAGATAGACCTGCTGAAACGGAAAAGCTTTCAGCAGATGTCTAAAATGGAACAGTGATGGTGCCTGCCTGATATCAACAGGCAGGGAGTTCCAAAGTGCTGCCGCCGCCACCTTAAAGAGGGGGTCAGCAAACTTTTTCAGCAGGGGGCTGGTCCACTGTCCCTCAGACCTTGTGGGGGGCCAGACTATATTTTGGGGGGAAAATAAAAAATGAATGAATTCCTATGCCCCACAAATAATCCAGAGATGCATTTTAAATAAAAGAACACATTCTACTCATGTATAATAATAATTTATTATTTGTAGCCCGCCGATCTGGCTGGGTTTCCCCAGCCACTCTGGGCGGCTTCAACAAAGACCAAAAATAAACACCAGGCAGGCCCCACAAATAACCCAGAGATGCATTTTAAATAAAAGGACACATTCTACTCATGTAAGAACACGCTGACTCCTGGACCATCCGCGGGCCGGATTAAGAAGGCGATTGGGCTGGATCCGGCCCCCGGGCCTTAGTTTGCCTGCCCATGCCTTAAAGCAGGTATGTCCAACAGGTAGATCGTGATCTACTGGTAGATCACTGGACGTCTGTGGTAGATCACTGGTAGATCACTGTCTCCTCCCAAAGAAGTTTAACAAGTTTGGTTCCCCTTTTTTGCCCTGCCCCCCCCCCCCAAAAACGGGTCTTTCCTCGTCTCTAAAAAGAGCTCAACAACTTTGACCTGAACTCCCCCCCAAAAGGGGGTAGATCACTGCCAGTCTTTAACTCTGTGAGTAGATCGCAGTCTCTTGGGAGTTGGCAGTGGCGTAGGGTGGGTTGTCAGCACCCGGGGCAAGGCAAGTAATTTGCGCCCCCTAACCCGTGGATTTGCGCCCCCTAACCCTAACCCCCAGATGTTGCGCCTGGTGCGGCCGGGCCCCCCCTGCACCCCCCACGCTACGCCACTGGGAGTTGGCCACCCCTGCCTTAAAGGAATACTCCTAAATGGAGAATTTAGAACCCGAGTTCCCTTCACACACAACTTTTGGCACAGGGGACTCTGACGAAATCCTCCGCCTATGGGCTGCTCACTTGACTGCTTACTTTGTAGCCGTTCTCCTTGGCAAACTGCAGGATGAGGGTCCGGCGTTCCCGCGTGGTGTTGGTGGCATCAAAAACCTGTGCAAGGGAAGAGCGAGGCGGTGGAACAAGGGTGCAATCTAAGGAACTCTTAGGAGTGATACGGGCTTTTGCCTCCTTACCGCAACTTGTCCCTCTTCCACACTCAGATAGGTTTGGACGTCCCGAAGAGCGGCTAATGCACATTGTCTGTTGGCGAATATGAGGAGAAGTGAAAACCCACCTCCAGGCTTGTGCAATAATAACCAAACCTTTTGTTTTTATACGGCCCTTCAGAGCATTCAAAGCACTTCACAGTCCTCACGACACCCTTGCAAGGTGAGTCAGTATTATGGGGAGCAAAGTGTGGCCTGCTCAAGTGCAGAGCTGGGGAACCGATGGTCCTCCAAATGTACCATCTATAAGACACCCCCATTTATAAGATAAGATAAAACTTTATTCGCATTAGCCAATGGCCATAGCAACAGTAAAACATTACAGTATATGCAGAAAAGGGAATTTGATATAAGGGCACAATTTATTAAAGTCCTGAATCAGCCGTCAGTTAGTGGCCCTTATTCTGATTGCCTATGAACCTAGCAACCTTTGCTGTTATCTGCTCATTTTGATCTGGTAGAAGAAAGGACATTGTGGCAGTGGTTGAGCGCCCTGGGATGGTTAGTACGATGCCTCCTATTTTGGGGGACTCAGATTTAAGAAAATGGGGGGAGATGTATCCGTGTATAAGACGCCCCCTAATTTTTGACATTATTTTTTAGGGGGAAAACCTGGTCTTATACACGAAAAAATACGGTAACTGGACTACAACACCCATCATGCCTGCCCATGCTGGCTGGAGCTGATGGGAGTTGGAGTACAAACATCAGGAGGGCCACACACACCCCACCTCTGACCTAGAGTGTTCACAGTGAAAGCAAAACCTCGATATGGAGGGACTTCCTGTGTAAGAAGTTGCAGTTTAGACGTTCCATTCCACTAGCTCTCTGCCATTATTTACATTTATTCAATTTAATGCTTGTTTGGGGCCGATGGGAATTGTAGTGAAAGATGGCTGGATAAGCCCTGGTAGGGGGAGGCTGTCCTGTACTCAGCCCTCCAGCGGGGGCTCTGAACTGGCTCAGATGGTCCTTGCCTCCTCCTTGCTTTTATTTCTCCTGGAGATTTGACGCTGAGTCTTATCTTCAGCCTAGCCTTGTGGAATTTTTTATTTTTATTTTAATCTTGTCTCTTTCTATTGTTGATTCTTGTTACTCACATCTGCAGCATAGCTTCGGGCAACAGTTTCAAGGTTATGGGGAAAAGTTGGGCATGTTTCTCTCTGACATTGAAAAACACTGTTTGAAAGGATTATCTAGGAATGTGGCAGACAGGGGGAGGGTATTAAAAAAAACAACAACACCCAAGTCTGTTGCTGGCGTTTGACACTGAAATGCTTCTAGCTTATAACCTGGCAGCAGCGAGAAGCCTTGCTGGCCAGGTTGAAAGGCAAATGTAAGCTCTGGGATCCTGTGGAGTCTGAGCTGTGGTGATCTGCTACATACAGCACCCTGGCCACTACATGAGGGGTGGGGAGCCTGTGGCCCTGCAGTAATTCCATGGGCATTGAGCCAGGTGCCAAAGTCCTGCTGGAAAATGAAGTCAGCATCCCCATAAAGCTTGTCTGCGGAAGGAAGCATGAAGTGCTCCAAAATCTCCTGTCATCAGCTGGTGTTGGTCCACTGTGCTTCATTAAGTCCAGGGTCAACACAGCTGTCCACCAGGAGATTTTGGAGCACTTCATGCTTCCTTCCGCAGACGAGCTTTGTGGGGATGCTGACTTCATTTTGCAGCAGGACTTTGGCACCTGCCCACACTGCCAAAAGTACCAAAACCTGGTTCAATGCCCATGGGATTACTGTACTTGATTGGCCAGCAAACTCGCCTGGCCTGAACCCCATAGAGAATCTATGGGGCATTGCCAAGAGATAGATGAGAGACATGAGACTGAGCAATGCAGAAGAGCTGAAGGCTGCTGTTGAAGCATCCTGGTTTTCCATAACACCTCAGCAGTGCCACAGGCTTATAGCACTCATGCCACACCGCATTGAGGCAGTAATTGATGCAAAAGGGACCCAAACCAAATACTGAGTACATATGCATGCTTCTATTTCTCAGAGGTCCAATATTGCTCTATTTGCAGTCCTTGTTTTGCTGATTTCATTTAATATTCTAATTTTCTGAGATTGTTCATTTTGGTTTTTCATCAGCTGTACGCCATGATCATCACAATTATAACAAATAAAGGCTTGACATATCTCGCTTTGCATGTCATGAGTCTATCTCATATATTAGTTTCACCTTTTAAGTTGAATTATTGAAATAAATGAACTTTTCCATGATATTCTAATTTTCCGAGTTTCACCTGTAGATGGGAGAATTCCTCACCTCCGGATCTGCATGGCCTCTTCATTGTCTGGTCTGAAAAACTCGTAATTCTTGTAGGTCTGGACGGCTTCACGGCGATACTGCCCAACGTTGAACACTGGGGAGATGAAGACTAGGATGTGCTGGGGCTCTTCAAGGAGTCCCCTTGCCCTAGCAGTGTGGCTTCCCCCTCCAATCTAAGCGTCCACCCACCCTGAACAAACCCCTTCCCCACCATTACCTTTAGTGGGGGTCCCGATCCAGTTGAGGTAGCGGGTGAGTTTTTTGGAGATGTAGGTTTTTCCTCGAGCGGGCAAACCCACCATGATCACCATGGTTGGTGAATTGGTGAACTGTGGCACGGAGGCTGTAGAGAGAGGCAGGAGGATGAACTGATGTGCTATGTGATGAAGCCAGAAAGCGCCCGCGAAACCACGGAAGCTGCCAAAGCTTCAGTACCCTACCTTAAACTTTTGCATCTTTTTCTACACTAGTTATAGTCCATGAATTCTAGCATTCCTAGAACCACCAGAGACCTTTGAGCAAAAAAAGATGACAAGGGAAGCTTTATGCCATAGGCAGTTGTTTTATCCAAAGAATCTTGGGAACCATATTTCACCCTGCCCAGAGCCACAATTCTCAGCACCCTTAGCAAACTACAGTTCCCATGATTCAAGTCATGTGCTTTAAAGGTGTGGTGTGTACACAGCCAGGGTCTCTTCTTCACCAGAAGTTGGGCTGAGGTCAGCCCATTCGTTAAATATAAATATTGCTCTGTCTACATTTCCCTCAAGTTAAAAGGCTGTTCGTCACTCAAGCTAATTCCTCCGGCCTGGTGCTGAATAAAATAGATCCTGGCCTTCGGGGAGAAAGAACCCACATCGGAGCAGAACAGATCCCAACTCACATCCCCTGCGTTGCTGCAGGCGTTTGCTGGTGCGGGGAATCCATACTTTCTGCAAAGGCGTCTGAGTGAGCTCCCCAAACGCTCCAGACATCCTGCTGATCGCTACTTGTTCTCCAAAACTGGACTGTCTGGCTCTTGCCGCAGGCTCCAGATTACTGATTGTCATGTGTGTGTTTGTGTATGCAAACGAAATAGGTTCAGTGTAGGACAGTTTGGCCATTGAACTCCCACCGCTGTGTACACTACAGATAACTTGGAGATAACGTCTGACCAAGCTCACTTTACTATTGGGGAGAAAGTTCCTTGCTGTTCTTAACATTTGCTAGTCGAGGGAGCGAGTGCTATCTAGAAATGGAAGCCCTCCGACCCCACCGACCCCCAACAATGCCTTTCCCCTGCCTTCCCAATCCATTCTGTTCTTCTGAACTGACGCGATGTAAGAGTTGACACCTCCTAAGGTCAGAGACCCCATATCCCAATTCCAGTTTTACAGAGTGGTTAGCTAATACCACTATAGAATTTTGCCCTTAGGGACGGATCCAGGGCACTATGCAACAAAGGCAGGCTTCCTCAACCTCGGACCTCCAGGTGTTTTTGGCCTACAACTCCCATGATCCTTAGCTAGCAGGACCAGTGGTCAGGGATGATGGGAATTGTAGTTGAGGAAGCCTGAACTAGGGTGTCCTGCTAATAGAAGCTTATGCAAGGACTTTTGCTAACATAACAGGGTTCCCCCTTCTCTTCCTATGCCCCAAAAGTGGTTCTGTGGGAGCTGGGAGAACCCCCAGAGCAGCCCAAGAGGGGGAATGGGGCTGGTTCTGTCTGGCAAGTTGAAATACTTGTGTTGAAGGAACAATTCCCATTGAGCTACCTTGAATTCTTCCCAGAATTCCCACAAACAGAATAACTTTTTAAAATGTGCCAGTTTGCATAACTTAGTGACAGTTTTCTTTTGTAAATTTTGAATTAAAATTCTGTTTAAATGACAAATTATGAAACAGGAAGAAACAAGAAACAGAGGACTATGAATAGTGGTCAGTAACTACATTACATTAAATCCCAGCCTCCCTGTCCAATAAATGAAATCTTTATCAGTTTTCTATGTTTTTAGTAAAATTTGCCAACCTATTTTCCTTTACAGCTGTATAGACTACTGCAGTGTTTGTCAAACTTGGGTCTCCAACTGTTGTTGGACTACAACTTCCATCATTCCTAGCTAGAAGGACCAGTGGTCAGGGATGATGGGAGTTGTAGTCCAACAACAGCTGGAGACCCAAGTTTGACAAACCTTGGATTAGAGGCTTGTTTTTCTAAATAAATAAGTAAATCAAAGCAGAGAACTTCAGGCCTGTGCACAAGCGGTGGATTCAATTCTGTGTTGCCTGTTGGTGCGATCACAACCACGCAGATTTCCAAAGACCCCACCACATCCAATTCCTCTTAAAGGACAAACCTGACCATGCTAACAGCAACACAGCACCAACTAACTTGTTTTCTGGCTTTTTAAAGTGCAGGGCTTAAGTTCAGTGAGGGTGGGGAGAATGGATGACCTTGCATCAGTACTGGAGCCAGCATCAGAGTCAGCTTGTATGCTCGACCCAGGAAGGCGTATGCCATGGACCCATGCCAAAGTGCCAGATTCTGGGGCAAAGTGGAAAGTTTTCAATTCCTGGTGAGGTTTACTGTGGACACCTTGCTGGTTTACTGAACGGCAGAGGTACGCACTAGAGCTGGAGGCTTACACTAGGTGGCACTGTAGAGCAGCCTTTCTCAACCTTGGGCTCCCAGATGTTGTTGGACTACAACTCCCAGCAGGGGCAACAGTCAAGGATGATGGGAGTGTAAAGTCCAGCAACATCTACTCAACATCTCTTGAGAAACAACTAGAAGCAGCCATAAACTCATAGGATGGGGGGGGGGGGAGAAGCCAACCTTCTCTACTCTGTTGAGAGTTCTAAATTTGCTAAGCACCTGGGCGTCAACTAAAAGCTATAATGTATGGGAAAGGGTATTTTTATTTTTAAAAGCTCAGCTGTAGATTTCCAAGGGCCCTCAGTGGATACAGGGCACCTGGACCCAAGCTACAAAGAATAACCTTATCTACCATTGTTTGCTTTTTTGCTCTAATTGGCTTCATCAAGTGTATATTGTTTTGCTAACATTTCCTAGGGACAATGAGAGATAAACAGAAGACGACTTCTAGAAGAGCTGACATGAGATCAAAGTGCAGCAAGATCTTATCAATAATTAACACAGCTGACATTTTGCAAAACATGAACACTCCTCCAAAAAAAGAAAGTAAAATCCCCAGTAAAACAGCCCAGTATTTAACGTTAAATAATGCATTAGTATGTTTTGTTGTTGTTTGCTTCTGACTTCATTAAGAACATCATCTGAAATTATTCAAGTTTTAAATGCATAGATTAAATCTTACTTAATCCCACCATTGGCAGGGAAGTAAGGAACGTGGGCAAAAAGCTACAGAGGAGACCCATCAGGAACAGAGACCGCAATCCACTGATGGTCACATTGACACCATACAATTCCCAGCATGTTCTACTGACTACGGTTCCCAGAATTCCCCACAACTGTTAAAGTAATGTAAGAGTTCTTTAACTGTATGGTGTGGATACAACCAGGGCTTGTGCAAGAATAATATCCCAGGGGATTGTGTACCCTAAATCGATAACAACAAGTTGCAGATTCTCACAGAATATTTTCCACTAGATGGCCACATGGCAAAAGTAAAAATGGGCAAAGCGAAAGCAGACTTTCACCAGAGTGAGCACAAGCTCCTTGGGGGATGAAGCAGGCTGTGCATTCAAATAAATACATTGACAACACAGCATCCAGAGTTTATTGGACTCCTGTGTTCCACACGGGGATGATCATTTTGAGCATGCCCATTTCAATACAGGTTACGCATTGCATCATGCAGCTTAGCAAATTCTCTGCATGCTTATAGCCTGTGCTTGGGCAACATTTCAGCAAGATGTGCAGACAACTCTCTCCAGCCTGCTGTAGCTTGCATGTGTGCTAGGCCAGGAAATACAATATGCCTTATGCAACTCAAGGATAAACACTGTGGGCTTTGATGGGGGTTAACAGCAAGGACAGAAGAGAAAAGGAAGGGAACCAGGCAGTTTCCCAGAACATTGGACAATTCCCACCAGGGTTAAGAACTCCCCATTTTCCCACACTAGAAATAAAGGATCACTGCAGGTTTGCCATGCTTGAGCCCCTAAGGAATGGACAGTTAGAGGACATCCTGGCTGATCTTGAACTGCTTAGACACCCACCCAACGTCTTCTTAGAACTCTGTCATCTGTCATCCTGACTGCCGACTGGGACATGCCCTACCTGGGATTTTGGCAGGTTTTTCCTCCATTGCTGATCGGTCTCCCTTATCTTCTAGGAGCCATGGCATTGGGGGATCTGGCGGGTCACTACAGCAAGGAGGATTTCCCTCGGGGTCAAGTTTCGTGCAGCTGGGGTGTCATTCATAGCAGCTGCTCAGCCAGAGGCAAAACAATCCGGGGAGTCTTTCCACAAGAAGCCATGTGGCCTTGACGGAAAGGTCAGCACTAATATTATCCCTGCAGCTGGAGGAAGGAGGAGGAGGAGGAGGAGGAGGAGGAGACGAGGCTTGGGAGTATGAGACAAGACCATGGCCTGGCTCAGAGGAAAGCAGGAGTGTGTGTGCTGCAAGCAATCTTTGAGGACTGAGAGTTGATTAAAATAATTGCAGCTGTTTTATGTAGCTTAGGCAATCAGGGATCTTTCATCAGGACAAACATGCAGCCTCCTCCATATCTGGGGAATGTCCGGATTTCGATAAGAGCCTAGTGCTTGTTCTTAGGGCTGCCAGATGTTATTTATTTCAGAACTGAGTGTCAGGGCCAAACTACAGTTGATTGAATCTACTGATTTGGATTGTTACTGTTTTATCATCTTAAAGTAGCTGGGGGTAGGGGTGTTGGGAAGTATATAGAAGGGATCTAAGCATTTTCCCCAGCTGGAATTCCCTCCCAGCCATCCTGAAACAGAAATTAGCCCGACTAGAGAGGAAATATAGGTATGTATTGTAAGTGCCTTTTTACCCAAGGAAAATTTATAGGAGCTTGGAGAAGTGGGGTGATTTTGATCAGGGAAGCAGCATGGGGGACAACTTTTAACACTTCCTTCCCCAGGTATTGCTGCCCCCATCCAATTCAGTCCAAAACTAAGTTGCCAACCCTGATTAAAAAAAAAAACACTCACAGAGAGAAAACATGGATCATGTGCAGTTTCTCATGTTAAAACTCAGTTACCGTATTTTTCGCTCTATAAGACGCACCAGACCACAAGACGCACCTAGTTTTTGGAGGAGGAAAACAAGAAAAAAAGTATTCTGAATCTCAGAAGCCAGAACAGCGAAAGGGATCCCTGCGCAGTGAAAGTAGCAATCCCTCTTGCTGTTCTGGCTTCTCTGATAGCTGTGCAGCCTGCATTCACTCCATAAGACCCACACACATTTCCCCTTACTTTTTAGGAGGGAAAAAGTCTTATAGAGCAAAAAATACGGTAAATCATAGCTCCGTCAAAACTACCCAAACAAAATGAAAGTTTGCTTCTACAGTCCTCATACTAAGCACATTTACTCAGGAATATAGCACCATTTTGTTGTGGAAAAGGCAGCATTTTAAATGACAAATAATACTAAAAACTAGAGCATTTGTAACTATGTACATGTTTGGTCAGCCAGCCAGCTCCTATGTTATTGTTTTTTAAGATGCTGTGCCAACCAGCGGCTGCACCAGTGCATCCTGGCATGCCCATACTGGCCCAGGTGCTGATTCCGCTGCCACTCTGTGTGCAGTCATTTGGGGACCCTAGAGCAATGTTTCTCAACCTTTTTCTGACCATGGCTCCCTTCCAGCCTTGTTTTCTTCATGTGGCCCCTTGTCCTACCAGTAGAAAGGTAGCTATTTTGTTTGTAAATAGAACATATTTTATTTATAATTTTTTATAATTATATAATTGCACCTGTGGCCCCCTTGAAATATCCTGGGGGCCTCAGGGGGGCCATATGGCCCCTGGTTGAGAAATGCTGCATTGGAGTGTGGTGTCAAGGTTCAGCGCTAGCTGCACTACCCAATTAAACCATGTTCTTATGAGCATGTACAGAGTGCACTCCTTACAGAGTTTGGTAATGATAACCTGCTCCTGAATGTACCTGAAATTAGAAAGCCAGAGTCAAAACATGTGGCTTGCATGGAGCCTTAAACTCCTTCATTTTCATGGTGTTGGCCTCAGGGGCTGCGTAACAGAAGGATGAAGGATCCAGCCATCCATGGTGTAAAGATGCAAGTTTCCCGACATAGCAAAATTCTCTGGACCGTCTGAACCACACCACCATGGTTACTTCTTTTGCAAATACTTTGGGGATTGCTTATCAATTAATAGCCTGATGATATCCCATTTAGGACAGTAACTTCACAAATCAAATCATGCTAATCTGGTTTTTAGGCAATTATTTGGCTGCCTCTATTTCTATCTTTCTTTTTTTACTGCAGAAGGGAGAGGCGATTCTTTGTTTCCCAATACTCTCTGCTAGCCAGAAAGGGGAAAGAGCCTTTTATGTTTTCTCTGGTGAAACTTCAGCTTCGGGGCGGCTCTTGGCACAACTCTCTTTACTTTGAAAAGGAACACGCTGAAAATCAATTCCGTGGCCTCTTCCAACACCCGAGGAGGAGCAAAGCAACCCTCTTTTGCTGTCACTTCAAAGCACTGCGAAAAGGCGAGCAGTACAGCGACGTTTGCTGTGTTGTAATTTTTGTGATCACTGCAGATGGTGACAGCAGCCGCGAAATTAAGAGACGCCTGCTTCTTGGGAGGAAAGCAATGACAAACCTAGACAGCATCTTAAAAAGTAGAGACATCACCTTGCCAACAAAGGTCCGTATAGTTCAAGCTATGGTTTTCCCAGCAGTGATGTATGGAAGTGAGAGCTGGACAATAAGGAAGGCTGATCACCGAAGAATTGATGCTTTTGAATTCTGGTGCTGGAGGAGACTCTTGAGAGTCCCATGGACTGCCAGAAGATCAAACCTCTCCATTCTGAAGGAAATCAGCCCTGAGTGCTCACTGGAAGGACAGATCCTGAAGCTGAGGCTCCAATACTTTGGCCACCTCATGAGAAGAGAAGACTCCCTGGAAAAGACCCTGATGTTGGGAAAGATGGAGGGCGAGATGGTTGGATAGTGTCTTCGAAGCTACCAATATGAGTCTGAACAAACTGCAGGAGGCAGTGGAAGCCAGGAGTGCCTGGCGTGCTCTGGTCCAGGGGATCACGAAGAGGCTGACACGACTAAACGACTAAACAACAACAACAATTTTTGTGAGCCGCTTTGGAGCTCAACATTTGCTTGTGAGCAGGATGCAAATATTGAATAATAATACTGTGCGGGGAGAGGGTTTTGTTATTAACGTGTTATTAAGCCGCCCTGTGAACCTCGGATGAAGGGCAATAATTAAATTTAATAAACAACAACAACTTATATAATATATAACTTATATATTATTATATTATATAGTAATATAATCTAATAATAGTAATGACGACAGCTTGTTTTTATTGGAACGCCGTTTCCTAATCCTCCCCCTCCCTGGCAACGGGCGTTTCCGTTCCAAACCGGAAGTGAGGCCCCGCTTGCTTTTCAAACGCCTCTCCTTGGCGGCCGGAAATGACGTTCCTCAGAGTCTTCCGGTCGCTTTCCTCGCCCCTGAGGCGGGGATGAGGCTGGCGAGCTGGAACGTCAACGGGCTCCGGGCTGGGTTAGGACCCGCGGGGTTGAGGCCGCTCCTGGACTCCCTGGGGGCGGATGTCGTCTGCCTGCAAGAGACCAAGGTCACCCGTGAGTCGAGGAACACGCGTTCACACGTGCATAAGCAGTCCAGGGCAGGGGGCGAACGTGTAGGGCCCAGAACCGGCTTAGTTGGCGCCGGCTGCCTTGTAAAGGTTTATGTCATGTCATGGCGGGGGAGGCAGTTCTGACGTGAACCATTGATGGAGAACGCGTGTTCCTCCAGACTAGATGGGGTGGGGAGCCTCCATCTGTTGTTGGACTACAGCTCCCATCATCCCTGTCCACTGGTCCTGCTAGCTAGGGATGATGGGAGTTGTAGTCCAACGACATGTGGGAGGACCCCCCCCCCAAGAGGTTGGGAAAGACTGCTCTATTTCAAAATAAAAATAAAAATTTGCATTTTCAAAAGCAGGAACAGAGAGCATATTTAACCCGTTCCCGTTCCCTCCCCTCCCCCGTCCCACTTACAACTTGGTACCAAATACAGCATATACCATATGACTTCCTTTCCATGCTTTTCCTGGTTCCTTTGCTTTTCTACTACTCCGTGTAATCCACATCTTTTAAATCATCCAATTTGTTATCTATTAAATACTCTTGTCAATTTCAACTCTGCTGGATTTACACGAGACCTGCTAATCTCTGTATTTGTCTATACTGGTTCTTGAAATAGTCAATAAGCGTCCATTCCTCCTTATAGTCCTTATTTTCGTTTTCTCAGAAAAATCTTGGGTATTTTGGGGAAACTTTTTTAAGTGTCTTTTTTAATTCGTTATATATAGTTTCTAAATATTCCTTAATTATTTTACAGGACCACCACATGTGAATAAAAGACCCCTCAATTTCACTACACTTCCAACATATACCTTTTTCTTTATTAGACATTTTTGCCAATCTGGTGGGTGCTAAATACCATCTGTGGCCCATTTTCAGACATATTTTCTTTTATCGCATAACATGCCATAAAATTCATATTTACTTTCCACAAATTTCCCATAATTCATAGTATTGTGAGCCACATCTTCTGCCCACCTAATCATGCTCAATTTCACAAATTCTTCTTTAGCTTCCCACTCCAACAGCAGTTTGTACATTTTTTATAATACTTTTATATTTGTATCTAATAAGTTTTTGGTAAACTGAGACTTTTGTTCTGCAAAGCCATTATTCCTATCTTAAACAAATCATTAATCTGATGTACCTGCTCTAGACGACGGTGTTGCTTTTGTTCAGTTGTGGGTGCGGGAGGAGGAGGTATTGCTTTTAATTTTTCCTTTATTTATTTATTTATTTCATGAAATTACTGCACCACTTTACTGTAAAAAAACACACCAAAAACCCTCAAAGCAGTTTACAGAAAAAAGATAAAACAATAAGGACAAATTTACAACCCTACTTTAAAAACTACACAAGCTAAAATAGTAAAACCACATATGTAACATGATTTGCTGTTACATTATGTGTTCTTTGTTTTTATGCTGTTAAATACCCTGAGATCTTTGGGTGAAGGGTGGTATATAAGTTTCATAAATAATAATAAGAACTACAGTCAGCCCCAGGTAGGTAGCACAGCCAGAGGTCAGGGGTGATGGGACTTTGAAGTCCTGCAGCATCTACAGCAGTGCCACTGAATCCCCATCATTGGCTTACAACTGGCATTGGGTCCAGCAAACAAACAAACAAACAAACAGACAAAACACAGGGTCTGTGGCAGATAAAGAGATTGGGTCCCTGCCCCAAGGACCTTACAAGTGCATAAGGTGAGATAAGCTTCACAAGTAGAATTAACCCCCATCAATTTTTTTCCTCCATCCATGAAGAGTAGATAAATTGTATTTTAGGGTAAGGCAGAATCATGTGCCTTTTTCCACCTTTCCCCAGCTCACAAGGGGTCATGGTGGAGATTCCTAGTTTCATTATCAAAAGCAAGATTGCTCAAAGTTGGGCACCTGACCCTACTTTTGTCATACAGTTGTATTTTGGTAACCTGAAATTGGGTGTGGGACAGGTATCAGAATGGGTTAAAAAGACGTGTCTGACACCCATCCAACATTTACAGGTGGGAAAGGCAGTGCCAACTACAGATGAGAGGCAAAGGGTCATGATGCAGGGCTGCAACATGGTGAGATATATTTCCTTCCTTGAGAGAAACATTTGGGAAAGGGGTACCCTTTGCCTAGGATTAGGATGAGGAGCCTGTGGCCCTCCCATGTGGTTGGACTACAGTTCCATTAATCCCTGACCATTGATTTAGGCTGGCTGGGGCTGATGGGAGTTGCAGTCCAACAACACCTGGCTGGCTGCAGATTCCTCCACCTCTGCTCTGGGAGTAAAGCAAGGGAGAGTGAGGAGTCAAAAGAGAGGAGGGGACAAATCTTTTACAGTGTTGGTGGAAGACATCCATTAAAAATCCTCCCCCCCCCTTGAAAAAAAAATCTGGATAAGCTACATTGCCGAGAGAACCTGCATTGCTGTGACCACATTGCTGGGTGAACCTGTAACTTTTTGCACGTTGGAAAAAAGACAACAACAGCAAAGAGTGTGATTTTTTTTAAAAAAAATGGTTTTCTGGTGTCATGTCTCCAGCCTGATGGCTTTCCAAATTCTGTTTTGTTCTCAGGGGACCTGCTGGAGGAGCCACTGGCAATAGTGGAGGGCTATAACTCTTATTTCAGCTTCAGTCGCACCCGCAATGGCTATTCAGGTTAGTGGACAGTAGCAAAGGGGATCAGCCACCTCTCAGGTTGCCAATGTCTCAACATACTCCTGTAGCTCTGTCTTAAGTGGTGACTTCATCTGTCACTTTCAGATGGCATTGATTTGCCTCCCTGCCTGAAAAATATCCCCTGCTTTTTACCGCCAATCAAACCACCATTCTTTATTTTATTCTGTTGCATATAATTTGCATACCACTTGATTTTTTTATAAACCCCACCAAGTGATGTACAAAGTGGTGTGCCTTACCTCTGTAAGGTACAGAGGTTTCAATTTGTTTCTTTCTCTTGTATCTTGGATCAAGTAGATAGCTTTATAGCCCACTTTGAGAGCCCAGAACAAACTTTCAGTCTCTCTTTATCTTCCAGGTGTTGCAACGTTCTGTAAGGTCAGTGCCACCCCAGAGGCAGCTGAAGAAGGCCTGTCTGGGCTGTTTGCTAAGCACGGTGGCGCAGTTGGTTCTTATGGAGAGACAGAGAGCTTCACAACTGAGGAGCTACAGGCATTGGACAGTGAGGGCCGGGCTGTGATCACCCGTCACCGTATTCGGTAGGAACAGGAAGGGGCGGGAGGGTCTGCAAAAAGTTCCTGTTATTGCCATTGGCAGAGCTGTGAGCCAATGACAATGCTTGGTAACTGGCAGCGGTTGGAGTCGAGAAAATTGTGGTCTTAAGAGTGTGAGCCAAGAAATGTCCAACTCAGATCTAACCCTCAAGGATAAATTTATTACAGGGCCTGTCACCTTGCTCTCAACTCTCCATTTGTGATCCTGGCTAATAATAACAATAATAATTATAGCAACTTTACAGGGTTGTTGTCAAGGAGAGTTGAAAAAAATGTGTGTGTAAGAGAGAACAAGTTTCCAAGATTTTTCAGATTTTCCTGGCCAGCTAAGAGGGCTAGATGCTTTCCTTTTAATTTGTAGCAAAATTGAGATTTTTGCAATTTTGCATCACATGCTGGGTTACACATTGAGGTAGGTAAAGTTGAAGGACCCCTGGGCAGTTAAGTCCAGTCAAGCTTGACTATGGGGTGCAGCGCTCATTTCACTTCAGGCCGAGGGAGCCAGTGTTTGTCCACAGACAGCTTTCCGAGTCATGTGGCCAGCATGACTAAACAGCTTCTGACGCAACAGGACACTGTGACAAGTGGCAGAGCACACAAAAACCCTGTTTACCTTCCTGCCGCAGCGGTACCTGTTTATCTACTCATGCTGGTGTGCTTTCAGGCTGTTACGTTGGCAGGAGCTGGGACAGAATGAATGCCACACTGACACCACTGCAGCCATAAATATTTTTAGAAGTATGCAGAATGTTTCCAACCCTTTAGGAGCAGGTTGCTGATTGCTGAGTTTTCTTTCCATTTTAACACATGGAATTTCCTGAGCATCCTCAGTCTTGATAGTGGAATTGCCTAAACTTGTTGTGAAGATGTTAATGGCTTTGGGTCTATAGCTGTCCTAGCCAGCCATGAATCAGGAAGCTTGAGCCATTAGTAACTGAGGCGTGACAGCAATGATGTGCTTTGTCCTTTCACGGCAGCACTTCAGAACAGCAGGAGACCACGCTGACAGTCATCAATGTGTACTGCCCTCGTGCAGACCCTGAAAAACCAGAGCGTGGGGACTTCAAGCTGCGTTTCTATCACCTCTTGCAAGCTCGGGCTGAAGCACTTCTCAGAGCTGGAGGGTATGTGTCACTCCTCTCATTGGCTCAGTTCAATCCTAGACATGCTTATTCTGGGACTTACTCCCTAGTCAAGCCTTTGGTGTTCCAGTCCCTTCCAGTGTTTTGGACTCCGACTCCCATCAGCCACAGCCAACACTGGTGGAGCAAAACAGCTGGAGGGAGCCACAACAGTGAGCCCCACTGAGTTCAGTACTACTTATTCCAGAGCAAGCATGCAAAGGATGCCCTAGTTAAGTTTTCATGAGATCGCACTATTGTAAAGGACCAAGCTGTGAAACTCCTGGTGAAGTTTGGGGCAGACAGATGAGTGCCCCAAACTCAATTGGCTATCCCCCAGAGGGGTAGCCAACGTGGTGTCCTCAATAAGTCATTGAAACTCCATCTCCCTTCAGCTCCAGCCAGCCTGACAAATGGGAGTCCAGCAATAGCTGGAAGTCAGCAGATCAGCAAACCCTGGGGCTAGCCACTGTTGTCTCTGCCTCCATCCTCGTTTCAATGTGGGAAGAATACTGAGCTGTGCCATAATTGCTGCAAATACATGTGAGGAACCTTGAGAAAGTCAAAGAGCCCAAATGAATGACGCTGATGATATTTCATTGCCTCAGCCGTTATCCCTTCCCTGTCCAAGCCAGCTTCCAGTCCACCAACCTTCTCCGATGGAGTCTGGACTGTTGGGATGAATGGGACCTCGCTGTCTTGCCTTTTTGCCTTGCAACTCATGCACATTTCCTCTCTCCGTCTAGCCATGTGGTCATCCTGGGGGACATCAACACAGCACACAAGCCTATTGACCACTGTGACCCGGGAGATCTGGTGAGCAATCTGCCCACTTTCATGCAGCTGCCTTTACTCTCTAACAGTACAGGGCCTGGCAGTGCTGCCGCAGCGGCAGAAATTCTGTTTCTCACAGGCATGCACAGTTGGGTGGGGAGTCTTGACACATAGGAAGCTGCCTTACTTTGAGTCGGATCCTTGGTCCATCTGGTTCAGCATTTTCATCACTGACTGGCTGCGGCTCTGGTTTCAGACTGAGGGCATTCAGACGGAGACCTTCCCAGCCCAACCTATCTTGAGATATTGGGGGTTGAGCTTGGGACCCTTCTGCATGCAAAGCAGAAGCTTTGCCACTGGGCCCAGCCCTTCCCAATGTGTTTTGGGAACATGAAGTCTGCAAGGATGTGCTTTGAGGGTGAGGAACAGTGAGACAGATTCCCTCACCCACCCCAGGCTGTGAAGGTGGGGAGTATGTGAGTGTGGGTGAATGTGGGCCGTGGTAGGGTGATTTGAGGTACAGGTGTGTTAATACTTTGTTTATTCATTACTGTATTATTTAGTTATTGCATTTATATGTCACCTTTTCTTCCAAGGAGCTCAAGGTGGTGTCCATGGTTCTCCACCTCCCCATTCCATCCCCACCACAACCCTGTGAGTTAGGTTAGGCTAAGAGATGGTGTCTGGCCCAAGGTTTCCTGGTGAGCTTCATGGCTAAGTGGGGGTTCAAACCCTGGTCTCCCAGGTCATAGTCCAACACTCTAACCCACGGGTAGGCAAACTAAGGCCTGGAAGCCGGAGCCGGCCCAATCGCCTTCTAAATCCGGCCTGCGGACAGTCCGGGAATCAGTGTGTTTTTACATGAGTAGAATGTGTCCTTTTATTTAAGATGCATCTCTGAGTTATTTGTGGGGCATAGGAATTCATTCATTTCCGCCCCCAAAATATATTCCGGCCCCCCACAAGGTCTGAGGGAAAGCGGACCGCCCCCCTGCTGAAAATGTTTGCTGACCTCTGCTCTAACCATTACAGTGCACTGGCTTAATAGTTTTGGATACTGAGCGAGTGGAGTTCTGTGTTGTGGAGCTGGATGCTTCATGGAGTTCACCCCGTCGCAGGGTTTTGAACTGCCGAACTTCTGATCGGCTAGTCCTAGGCTCTGTGGTTTAACCCACAGCGCCACCCGCATCCCTTGATGCAAGGGTTACAAGAAACCAATGCATAGACAGCATTTGAAAGCACTATGGAAATCTTAATTTGTGAAGAGGCTGCATCCTAATGTTTTAATGTTGTATTTTAATCTTTTTTAAATTGTATTTTAATCAACTTGTTTTTATTATTGGTTGTTAGCCGCTCTGAGCCCGGTCTTAGTTGGGGAGGGCGGGGTATAAATAAAATTTTATTATTATTATTATTAATAATAATAATAGCACTTAACACTTCCACCACTGTCACCTGCAGGAATCCTTTCAGGAGCATCCCGGGCGCCGCTGGCTGGACAGTTTCCTGTGGGAGCCAGACAAGGATTCCCAGGATGGGAAATGCTTTGTCGACACGTTCCGTTTTCTGCACCCTGGTCAGAGTGACGCCTACACCTGCTGGTGCAACGTAACCGGTTCCCGGCAGCTCAACTACGGCACCCGCATTGACTATATCCTGGCTGATCGTGCGCTAGCATTGTCAGAGCTGCAGGATGCTCAGCTCATGCCAGACGTCTTGGGCTCCGACCACTGTCCTGTGCGGGTGGCGCTTAGGAGCATCTGCCTGGGGGCGCCCCGCTGCCCACCTCTCTGCACCCGCTTCCTGCCTGAGTTTGCTGGCACCCAGCAGAAGCTCAACCGCTTCCTTGTGAAAGTGGAGCGGACCAGCCTGCCAGAGGAGAGGGGGCAAAAACGGGGCGGGAGGGAACCAAGTGTTGCAGGGGGTTCCAAGAAGAGACGGGTGGGTCCACCACAGAAGGGGCAAGGAGATTTGTTAAGCTTCTTCAAAGCTGGAAATGGCAGGCCTAGGGCCACCACCAACAGTGCCAACTACCAGGCTGTAATGAAAACGAGGACAGCAGAAGATTCTGGGGTGGAACCTCCTCTGGACGCTTCTGGAAGGATGGCTGATGATCATGGGATGGAGGAAGTTGCTGATGGGACCCAGCCATGCACTGGGAGTTTGAGAGAGGAGCCCACTCTGGGCATGGCCAATGGAGAAGCTCTGGGTTGTGGGAAAGGCTCGGTCCCCTCTAGTTCAAAGCAGTCCGCTGCCCTGTGGAAGTCCCTGCTGCCAGGCCCTGCTCGCCCGCCTCACTGCAAGGCCCATGGAGAGCCCTGTGTCCTGCGGACAGTGAAGAAGCCGGGGCCAAACTCTGGGCGGCGCTTTTACGTCTGCGCCCGGCCTCTGGGGAAGCCGTCAGATCCCCGCTCCCGCTGTGACTTCTTCCTGTGGGCCAGTCGGGGGAATCCTTGAATTGAGAGGAGAACTGAAATGAGAGGACGTTAGAGGCACAGTGACCCCCTAAGTGGAAAAGAAGGGGTTGGTTTCTAATGGAAAGTATCCTGGATGTCTCACTGCCTAAGAAGAGAGGGGAAGGCAGCCTCTGTGGCAGAGTGAGGCCTAGGCTTATTGCCTGGGGGGGTCAAAGAGGTCAGGCCCCAAGTTTCCACAGGATCTTTTTGGACTGTGCCAGTAGAAACTTACCTTTGTACCAGAGCACGTTGGGAGTTTTGAGGTCTTTGATGCCAGACCCTGCAGATAGGGACGTTGTTTAAAGAGGAATAAATAATTGGTTTTATTATTAAATCAACAGTTTTATGTGCTAGGACTAACACAAGCTCTGGGAGTACGCACGCAGACTACCCTGACTTGTGATGAGCATTTTCTGGATTCATGCCCACCAAACCTGCAGTTAACATTGGGTGGAGAGGTGCTCTTAAATGGTGCTCTTGCAGCAAGTTGCTCTTTTCCCTTAATTGCCCTCCCCACAAACCCCTGTAATAACAATGATGCAATTACTGGGAGGTGATTCATCCTTATTCAGGCAGGGGGGAATCGTTATTTTTTTTACTTTTGATAAAATAAAGATGTTGAAAAAGAAAATCCCTAAGCGTTTGCTCTGTGGGAACAGGGAAAGTTTGATTTCTTATGTTCTCTGAAAAGAGAGTTGGGTGATGCTGAACAGGAGTTAAGGTCCTGATTCTGAGGAATGGCAGTGCTGTTTTGGCACTCCTGATCATAGCTGTCAACCTTCCCTTTTATTTGTGGGAAATTCCCTTATTCCAGTGCCATTTCCCGCTGCTTCCCAGATTGTTAGATATCCTGTAGACTGGGACAGGTGAGACTGCTGATGCCTTATTTTCAAATCTGAAAGTTGACAGCTATGCTCCCGATCCCTGTGGCATAAACTGCCCTGAGTGCTTCAGCTGTTGTGGTGACAAAGGGATTAAGCCCAGGCTTTGCAGATTAGCACAACTGAGTTCATATTGCCTGTACAGGATTGCTTTGGGGCAAAAAGGTGTGTCTTGCTTCTCTATATGGGAATAATGCATGAAAATCCCTGCTGGCTGTCATTTGGATTGCAAGACATGGAACTTTCCCCTTTCCATGGGTTTCAGTGTGTGTGTGCTTAGGGAAAGTGGAGCCCTCTGCTGACCATCCCTGGTACTACTAGCATTATGCCTTAAAGGGGAAAACCTGAATTGCCATTTGCTCCAATTCAGTGGTTAAAAAATGGGTTTCTCAAGGAAAATGGCTAGGGGTTGGGGGGAACGCTCAGACATGGGCCAGGAAAGTGCAAACCTGTGCCTAGAAAGCACAGGGCAAAAGGTAAGTGTGGAAAACCCCTATGTCAGGTATGGGCAAGAGGTAGATCAGGAGATTCCTGGAAATTTTGTAGTAAATCAGCAGAGATTTCTGATTCCCGGTTTGGTAACACCAACCAAAGAGCTTCCTCCCTCCCTGCCCCTCTTCTACATTAGGCTATTGAAATTCCAACAAGAACAAAATCTTAGGAGGAACCCTGGAATGAAAAGAATGTTGAGCTCAACTTTGGTGCTGAAAACAAATTCCTATTCCTCCATTCTTGGTGTAAGCCTGCAGATGAGCAAGAAACTTCAAGGACATGTTCCATTCAGTAAAAAAAATGCTCAAAGAAGGTGCAGAGCAGGGGTGGTGGAGAGTATGGCTGGGGAGAATCTGGGGAGCCAATAGGATTGGAGGGCCCCTTGGTTTTCAGTTCCCCACCCCTGTGGCAAGCAGGGGTTCCCCTGTGCCTTCCCCTGTTCTGCTTGACCCCTAGAGAAGCCCTGCCCATTTGGATACTTGAATTCCATGAATGTGGGAGGCAGCGAAGGAGACACAGCAGACAAAGTGGCAGATTTTTATTACACTCGGGATACCCACTTTCCATTTGGCAGCATCAGTGTTGACATCCTTATGTCTCTTGTAAGGTTGTGTGTGTGTGTGTGTGTGTGTGTGTGTGCAGAGGCCAGCTCTTCAGGCGCAAAGAGTGATGTAGCGGGGCCCCATGTTCCCGAAGTAATCCCTCTCCCACTCGCTCATGAGGGCAAAATGCAGCGGGCGGTGGCAGAAGTTGCACTCGGGGGAGACTGCGGTCTGCAGAGGCAGCCCTACCTTCTGCCAGGCTGCCAGGAGCTTCTCTGGAGAGGGAATGGAAGAAGAAGGCGTTAAATGTAGCCAAGCCATGCAAATTGCAAATTTCATTATTATTATTTTTAGCTGAGTTGAATAATGGGCAGCTGATTGGTAGTATCTGTGCTAAGCAGCAGCTGGGGCTTCTGGGCCAATGCCCCTGGAGCTGTTGAACTGTTGTTTCTGAAGAAGAGTCTGTTGCCTTGTTAAAATCCAGAAGAACCTAAGAATTGCCTGATGGATCGGGGCAAAGGCCAGTCTAGTCCAGCATCCCATTCTCACAGTTTCCAACCAGATGCCTGAATGAGCATCTCCACCCCCATCATTCTTAGGTCCAGTGCCGAGCGCCTTCTGGCAGTTCCCTTGCTGCGAGAAGCCAAGTAACAGGGAACCAGGCAGAGGGCCTTCTCAGTAGCGGCACCCGCCCTGTGGAACGCCCTCCCACCAGATGTCAAAGAGAAAAACCAGACCTTTAGAAGGCATCTGAAGGCAGCCCTGTTTAGGGAAGCTTTGAATGTTTAACAGAATATTGTATTTTAATATTCTGTTGGAAGCTGCCCAGAGTGGCTGGGGAAACCCAGGCAAATGGGCGGGGTATAAATAATAAATCATTATTATTATTATTATTATTATTATTATTGGAAGCCTGCAAGCAAAAGCCCTCTTCCCTCCTGCCGTTTCCATCAATATGTATTCAGAAGCATTGCTGCCTCCAACTGCAGAGGTAGAGAGAGCATAGCCGTCATGGCTAGTGGCCACTGGTAGCCCTTTCCTCCATAACTATGTCTAATCCTCTTTTAAGGCCATCCAAGTTGGCGACCATCACTTCCTGGGAGACTTTGACTATTCATAGTGTAAAGTAGTACTCTCGTTTATCAGTCCTAGATCTTCCAACATTCAGCTTCATTGAATGTCCACAAGCTCTAGTGTTAGGAGAGGGATAACAGCTTTTCTCTCTCCCCTTTCTCCTTGCCAGGCATAACTTTTTAAACTTCTATTACGTTGCCTCTTACTTGCCTTTTCCCAAAACTAAAAAGGTAAAGGATCCCTGACAGTTAAGTCCAGTCACAGAGGACTCTGGGGTTGCGGCGCTCATCTCACTTTACAGGCCGAGGGAGCCGGTGTTTGTCCGCAGAGAGTTTTTCCAGGTCATGTGGCCAGCATGACGAAGCCGCTTCTGGCACAACAGAACACCGAAACCAGAGCAGCGCACGGAAACGCTTCCCACCGGAGCAGTACCTATTTTGGTGTGCTTTCAAACTGCTAGGTTGGCAGGAGCTGGGACCGAGCAACGGGAGCTCACTCCGTTGCGGGGATTCGAACCGCCAACCTTCTGATCGGCAAGCCTCAAAGTCCCAAATGCTGCAACCTTTCTTCAAAGGGGAGTCTTCCTTGACTATTCCCTTGATCCAATGGGAGAAAAGGCAAATGCCAACCTGGCACAGGAGTAAAACTCCTCTAAGAAGCCCAATATATATTTGGTGCTATGCAAAGGAGCCATAAAACTGATGTGCTCCCCTCTCCTGTAGCATGCAGGTGTGAAGAGGTGTAGATGCCTTTGCTTCTGTCTTCAACAAACCACAGTTTGTTGCTACATGCAAGTCAGGACAAATTTCAGTTAGTTTTAACTATGGTTTGTCCAAATGAGTCACCTGTAAACTGGTTTATAATTCTGGCTTTTTGACCAAACCATCGTTATTTGAAAGCAGAAGCAGATGCTTCCCAGTTTGCCTTCTATCACTGTGCCATTGAGAGCGTGCTCACTTATGGCTTATGTGTGTGGTACGGAAGCTGTACTACCCAGGACAGGATGGGGTTGTGCAGAGTTGTTAAGGCAGCAGAGAGCATTGTTGGCTGCCCACTCTCCACCTTAGAGCAGATTTATGCCACAAGGTGCCATAGGAAGGCACTGGACATAGTAAAAGATCCATCGCATCCTGGTCACTGTCTCTTCGAGCTCCTGCCGTCGGGACGGAGATACAGGACGATGAAGACAAGAACGAGCCGCCTTAAGAACAGCTTCTTCTCCAGAGCGATCTCGGCCCTGAATGGGAAGCCTGGACTTTGAAAGTCATCTAATCTTCCTTGCTGTATTATACTGTATTGTTTTAATTAGTGTTTTTATAGTTGTTTTGATTTTGTGTGGAGTGCCCTACCTGGGTGGATGGAGCAGCCAAGTAATTTCGTTGTCCCCGAGAGGGGGCAATGACAATAAAGATATTATTATTATTATTATTATTATTATTATTATTCACAGCTGCAGGTCCTCAACCATGGCTTAGCATTATGTACGAATGAGGCTCCAGCCTCCATTTCTATGCTAAAGGCTTCCTTTTCTGGAGAAGGATTCAAAAATAGCAAACAGGTTTTTTTCTTTTTACAACTCCTAACTGCATGTTTGTAAGCCTACCATTATTAGAGTTTGCAACTCTAGAACCACACAGTGGTCTCTATTACAGGGAAACACGGTCCCGACTAGATCATGTGGTCCTGGTGACTCACCCACAAAGTAATTCATCATGGGTGGCGTGTGATGGGGCGAGGGGGCCAGCCGCAGCAGCTCCTCCCCCCGAGGCACAGTAGGGTAATTGATGGCTTGGACGTAGATGTTGTATTCACCCAGAAGCAGGTCACAGAGGTGAGAATTCAGGGCTGCGTCTCCAACCTGTGGAGGAGAGAACCATACATTGCTAAGAGAGTGAAGCCGGAGGTCTAGTTCCTTGGTCTTCCCATCCTACCTTTTGTAGCTGTCAATGCCCAAGCCAAAAAATCAAGACCATTAAGTCCCTTTGATTTAAATAGAACCGGAGGGAGTCCTTTTACACTTTTGCAAAGCGCTGTGAATGTGGCATAAAAGTAATAACAACAAATATTAATATCAGTTTCCCCCCGTCGAAATTGAGATTTCAGTGCTTCATATTAGCTGGATTGTGCCATACACTCTGTTGCTGTTCTTCAGAAGACAACTGCGGTCCTCTACCCATAACACAAGATAAACCCATGACTGCCCTGGGCTTTCCCCACCCTCCTCCTCCCCACTGGAAGGAGGCCATTTTGCATAATTTTCTTGGAGCGTTTCCTACCCTTTGTGTGTGTGAGAGAGACACATCATTCTCCACCACCACCAAAATACTCAGAATGGTGTTAGGTCCAGGACCCTGCGGAGGATGCAAAAACTTCCAACATATTTGCTTGCAGCAGCAATAAATAAATAATGTCAGGGGGAAACAATTACCCCATGCATTTAAAATACATTCATACCACTTTAACAGTCACAACTTCCTCCAAAGTCTCCTGGGAACCGTAGTTTATCCCTCACAGAACTATAATTCCCAAGATTATTTGGTGGGGAGTGGGGGAAGCTGTGCTACTCCTGTTGAAGAGCCCTGTCTCTACAAAACTGCTTAATGGGGATGGGGAACTTTTACCCTCCAGGTGTTGTAGGTCTCCCAATCATCATCATCCCCGACATAAGAACATAATGATATTTCCGTATAACAATAAGAAGAGCCTTAACACTAGTGAAGTTAGCAAAAATGTATCATACTCATGATAATAAATGCTGGAAATGTAAAGAAAAAGAAGGCACCTTTTACCACATGTGGTGGACGTGCCCCAAGGTAAAAGACTTCTGGGAAAGGATTTATAATGAATTGAAAAAAGTGTTGAAAAACACATTTATTAAAAAAAAAACAGAAACCTTTTTACTTGGTATAGTGGGGGGGGGAGTGAAATCCCCCAAAAGGGTGTTACTTTTTTTCTGTATGCCACAACAGCTGTGAGAATATTGCTAGCAAAGAATTGGATGAAACAAGATTTACCAACTATCAAAAGAACGAAAGATGAAGATGATGGACTATATGGAACTTGCTGAACTGACCGGGAGACTCCGAGACCAGAGAGAAGAGACGGTGGAAGAAGATTGGAAGAAGTTTAAGGAATATTTGAAAAAATATGTTAATATTTAAATCTTAGAATAGCTTTGGAAGTGGATATAGGTGGTAGGGTTAGAAGTAGAAGATAGCGTATTTTATAAGTGATAAAATGTTAAGTTTTTTATGGTTAAAGTAAGTGTGTGGGGGGGGAAAAAGATGGTTAGAAATTATGATATATGTAAACTGCTAAAGATGAAGTAAAATGAAAATCAGATAGGTAGGGCTTGGGGAAGCCCACTTAACAATGTTTAGAAAAATAAGGATATGACAAGAATTTGTTTGTATTGTTTGTCTTTTCTGTTTGTGCTTTTTATTTGTGTTATAAAATGAATAATTTTTTTTTGGGGGGGGGGAACAATAAGAAGAGCCTGTTGGAGCAGGCCATTTCACCATTTTGTTCAGCAACCTGTTGTCACGATGGCCAACCAGAGGCCTCTGGGAAACTGCAAACAGGACCCAAGCGCTCTCCTCCTCTGGCCGTTTCCAGCAACTGGAATTTGAAAGCATTGGTACCTCCAGCTGGAGACCATCCTGCCTGGGTCTGGATGAGTCCAGCCACACCTAGAAGGCTACAGGCTCCCAAATGCCGCTGCTGGATAATTTCTCCTCCCCAGTGACGTAGCATGGGTTGTCAGCACCCGGGGCAAGGCAAGTAATTTGCACCCCCTAACCCGTGGATTTGCGCCCCCTAACCCTAACCTAACCCTAACCCCCAGATGTTGCGCCCGGTGCGGCCGGCCCCCCCTGCACCCCCCATGCTACGCCACTGCTCCTCCCCCTGGAGAAACTTGGTGAAATTGCCCTCCCTATTTCACCCCTGGCTAACAGAGTGTGCAACTTAGAGAAACTACGTTTCTGCCTAGTTTTCGTCCTGGAGAGCCATACCCGTATGGGGATGATGTGACTGGGGCAGCTGACCACAGGGAGTCCGGCGTCCATCAACAGCTGGCGCATGTGTTTGACGTTGCGCTGGTGGGAGCGGCGCAGAGCCTGCCCCTCGGGGCTCTTCAAGACCCGGACCGATTCCAGGGCCCCGGCCAGTACCATGGGGGGCAGGGAGGTGGTGAAGATGAAGCCTGCTGCATAGGAGCGCACTGTGTCGATCAGAGACTTGGTGCTGGCCACATAGCCACCCACACAGCCGAAAGCCTTCCCTGCAAGGGGAGAGAAGAAAAGGCAGACATTAGTCCAGGCACTCTGGAAGTATACCTAGGCTCTGCACTGAAAATACAATGGTGAATGTTGCATGCAGACAATCCAAACTGAGTTGGGTTCTGCAACTTGCATAACTTTTGGCAAACTGAGGAACTTCATGTGTCTTATTTTGCATCCTTGAGATGGAACTGCGGGCACCCGTCTGTCTCGAGAGTGTGCCTCTGGAGGTGAAGTGAAACCGCTGCGTTAGCAGCACTGAAGTGACCTCCCCGGGGCACATGCCTGGGTGGTGTGTATGGAAGTCCTGGGCTGCCCACATGACAAGATGTGGTCTCACTGAAGAAAGGAAAGTACAGTGATACCTCTGGTTACATACTTAATTCATTCCAGAGGTCCATTCTGAACCTGAAGCACCACTTTAGCTAATAGGGCCTCCCACTGCCGGAGCACAATTTCTGTTCTTATTCTGAAGCAAAGTTCTTAACCCAAGGTACTATTTCTGGGTTAGCAGAGTCTGTAACCTGAAGTGTATGTAACCTGAAGTGTATGTAACCTGAAGTGTATGTAACCCAAGGTACCACTGTAATACATTTGACACCAGCTTGGCTGCAAGAGTTTCCAGAAGGAGGCGTACAAGGCTGTCCAACTGCCTTCAGGACTCTACTCCAGTTTTGTGTAGGGCTTAAAGGTAAAGGGACCCCTGACCATTAGGTCCAGTCGCGGATGACTCTGGGGTTGCGGTGCTCATCTCGCTTTATTGGCTGAGGGAGCCGGCATACAGCTTCCAGGTCATGTGGCCAGCAGGACTAAGCCGCTTCTGGCGAACCAGAGCAGCGCCAGGGCTTACTCCTTAGCTTCTTCTCTTGAAGATGCTTCCTTTCCAGGTGGATGAGCCCCATCTGCCCCTCACTTCCCTCTACAGCACGTGAAGACCACCTTCTTGACCATTGGTCTCATCTGCTCAATCTGCCCAAGCCTGTCTTCACATGCAAGGGAAGTTTCTAACTCACCGAGGGTTTGAGACCTATTGGCTACCCTCACCTGGTCTAGCCGGCAAGTCGAAGCTGTTCCAGGTGTGGCCACTGGAGAACCACTTGCCTCCAACATGGTGTTCCTTCCTGACCAAGTCTACCCCATCATCTTAAACTTGCTGCTCTGTGGCACCGAGGGCCATAGAGATTTAGGCTATCTTTTAGGCCACCTACTTCAACTTCCTGCTCAGTTCAGGAAATCCAGTGCTAAAACATCCCAGACCTTCACCGTAGTCCATCGCTTCCTGATGCCCTTTTCATTAGGGGCCATGGCTCACCCTCAAACTTACCCAGGGTGCCAGAGACGATATCTATCTTGCCCATCACTCCGTCGCGTTCACCAATGCCAGCCCCGTGGGCCCCGTAAAGTCCCACCGCGTGAACCTCATCCACGAAAGTGATGGCTCCATAGCGGTGTGCCACGTCACACATTTCCTCCAGTGGGCAGATGGCACCTGCAGACAGAGAAGACTTAATGCACGAAGGATACTGACCCTTACTGGCGACTTTAGCCTGGATTGCAAAGGAGGTGTAGTAAGGAAACCGTGCCGGGTAATGTTTTGAAGAACACGGTTTTCAGCTTTGATCAAATCCAACACAGGATTTCTTTTTTAGCTCTTCTATGTAAAATCAAGGATGAGGAACTTCTGGACCTCCAGACTACAACTCTTAGCATCCCTGACTATTGCCCATGCTGAATGGAGCCGATGGGAGTTTGGGAGCATCTTGGAAGCCCACAGATTCCCAGCCTCTAGGACAAATGAACTTTCTGCTGGTAATTGTATTATCATGCATGCTGACTTTGGATTTTAGTGTGGAATTTGATTGCCTTGTTATTGTTATTGTTATTGTCATTAACTTAACTTATTACCCATACTTCACTATAAGGTTCAAAGGTGGCTTACCAACAATTCAAAAGACAGTATTAAAAACAGTCAAAAGAATAGGGTGGGTCCTAAAAGATGAATCTCTTAATATGCTTAATTTTTTGTTTTACAGTGGACGCTCGGGTTGCGAACATGATCCGTGCAGGAGGCCCGTTTGCAACCCGCAGTGTCCGCAACCCACAGTGCTGCGTCTGTGCATGCGCAGGTTGCGATTTGGCACTTCTGCGCATGCGCAAAGCATGATTTAATGCTTCTGCTCATGCGCGAGTGCTGAAACCTGGAAGTAACCCATTTTGGTACTCCCGGGTTTCGGCGCACCCGTAACCCGAAAACGCGCAACCTGAAGCGTCTGTAACCCGAGGTATGACTGTATATTGATTTTATCACGTTATCTGGAAAATTCATTATGAAGTGAATAATAAATATTAACAACATACAAATGCATTACCCACCATCCATGGAATGGACAGTCTCAAAGGCAACAATCTTTGGGGTGGCGGCATTGGCTTTGCTCAGGAGCTCCTCCAGGTGTTGGGGGTCATTATGCCGGAAGACATACTTCGGTGCTCCACTGTTTCGGATGCCCTGAATCATGGAGGCATGGTTGCCTGCGTCTGAATAGATCTCACACCCTGCAGGAGGAAAAGGAGCCCCTGGGTCACCCACCGAGCCTCTCCTCTCCGCCTAACGGGAACAAGGACAAAGGAACCTGCCTTACACTGAACCAGATCCTTGGTATGGGGGAGAAATTTGATCCGGTTCATGTTTAGCTGTGACTCCTGTATCACAGGGACTTGGACTAGATGGCTTCTGGGTCCCTTCCAAGTCTACAATTGCATGATTCTAAATGCTTTCAAGGTGGACCTATGTCATTTGCACTTCCCAAAGCAAATACACAAATCTAAACACAGCCATCTTTTGATATTCACCCTGTGTTGTATTTGCACTATGCTATATTTGCTACACAGGGACACGGGTAGCGCTGTGGTCTAAACCACAGAGCCTAGGGCTTGCCAATCAGAAGGTCGTCGGTTTGAATCCCCGTGACGGGGTGAGCTCCCGTTGCTCAGTCCTTGTTCCTGCCAACCTAGCAGTTCGAAAGCACCTCAAAGTGCAAGTAGATAAATAGGTACCGCTCTGGCGGGAATGTAAACGATGTTTCCATGCACTGCTCTGGTTCGCCAGAAGCGGCTTAGTCATGCTGGTCACGTGACCTGGAAGCTGTACGCCGGCTCCCTCGGCCAATAAAGCGAGATGAGCGCCGCAACTCCAGAGTCATCCGCGACTGGACCTAATGGTCAGGGGTCCCTTTACCTTTACCTCTGCAGCAATGTATGCAAAATTGCACACACGGGTAAGTACATAGTTAAAATACTAGGAGGATTTTGCCTTAAAATATTGATAATTTTTCAGGAGGACTTTTAAAAACTAATGTAGAAACACGGAGAAATGAATTTAAGACTGGAAAAAATGAGAGAAACCAGCACGGTCAAATTTACCCATCCTGAGTCAGACCTACTGGTCTATCTGACATAGTACAGTCTCCACAGGATTCCAGCCCAACTTGGAGATGCTGGGGATTGAACCTGGGACCTTCTCCATGCAGAGCCCATGGTCCTTCCCTATCTTGGCTCCCAACCAGGCCCTAAAGGCCAACCCACTGCATTGCCCTAGTTACCTGGCATCATGCGGGCCAAAGTGAAGAGGGTGGAGTCATTGGCCACAAAGCAAGAAGAGAAGAGCAGGGCAGCGTCTTTGCTGTGCAGGCTGGCCAGTTCTTGCTCCAGCTCCACGTGGAACTTACTGGTGCCAGAAATGTTCCTGGTGCCTCCAGCCCCAGCTCCATAATGATCCAGAGTATCCCTGGTGGGGATAGGGTGGAAGAAGAGGAGAATGAGATTCGCTCCAAAAAGGGCTGAACTCAGAAGGTGAATCACACCTGGATCACCAAACCAGATAAGACCATGGAGACCCTTGATCAGATCTTGGGTCCCTTTTCCATTCTTGAGCAAAGCAACTGGCTCAGATTGGGGCCACCCTCAGTGCTAGGAAGGGAGCATGTTCACCCTTCTCCTCCTTGCCATGATCCTATGAGAATTGCCTCCTCGGACCTGGAAGCTGTGGTTTTCCCCACCATTAGTGAAACCTACAGCTATGGGTAAGTGCTCAAAGATGTTTACATTTTAAAAAGGGGGTTGGGTTGCATCCAAGGTTAATTCAGATCAGACCCATTGAAATCAAAGGACTTGTTTCCATCAGTCCTAATGTGTCTGCTCTGAGTAAGATTAATGCTGGATACGATCCATGCTAACCCGTAACAGAAGTTCCCCAGGCAGCTTACAGAGCAAGCTAAAATTAAAAGTCACATTACAATTGTTATGTACTGAAGTTCTCACCCAAAACCACACCATGTGCTATCTTCATGGATCCGTTGAAAGAGGGTGGGCAGGCTTATTAGGATGGGGGGGAGGGGCTGACACTGACAGGACAGGGTCTTGCCTAAGCCCACCCATTCATGGCTGATGTAAGCTTTGAATCACAGACTTTCCTGCTCATTTTCTCAGTGGCGTAGCGTGGGTTGTCAGCACCCGGGGCAAGGCAAGTAATTTGCACCCCCTAACCCGTGGATTTGCGCACCCTAACCCTAACCCCCAGATGTTGCGCCCGGTGCGGCCGGCCCCCGCTGCACCCCCCACGCTACGCCACTGCATTTTCTTATTCACTAAGCTGCCTAGAGTCGGAGACAGAAAACACTTTTAAAGGGTTTAAAGAGGATTGGGAAAGGGCCCCAAGGCATACACACATTGACTTTCTCTCGGCCACCGTCACCTCTGTTTCAAACCAGCACATTTAAAGCTAATGGTTTCCCTCAAAGAATCCTGGGAACTGTAGTTTACCCCTCACAGATTATGTGGGCGAAGCCATGCACCTAAAAAGCGCTTTCAATGTATGGGGTGGACTCTAGTTTACTCCCTCACAGAGCTACAATTCCCATTATTGATTTCCTACTATGACCCCTGACATAATGCCTCTGCAGGGCATTGTGGGAAATTTAAATGGCAACCCCACATTTTGATGGGAAGGCCAGGGTGGTCCTGGGTCCTGGGCAGTGGCCTCAGGATGTTGAGGCTGACCAGAGGTAAGAATTGGGGCAAGAGTTCACGGCACAAGCAGCCACTCATTTTTCAAATTTTCATCTCTCCAGTGAAAACAAAAGCGCTATTGTCTGTTTCCAGCTTAGGGGCTAGACAGGGGTCAGCAAACTTTTCCAGCAGGGGGCCAGTCCACCGTCCCTCAGACCTTGTGGGGGGCCGGACTATATTTTGGAAAAATAAATAAATGAACGAATTCCTATGCCCCACAAATAACCAAGAGATGCATTTTAAATAAAAGCACACATTCTACTCATGTAAAAGCATGCTAATTCCTGGACCGTCCGCAGGCCAGATTGAGAAGGCGATTGGGCTGGATCCGGCCCCCAGGCCTTTGTTTGCCTACCCATGGGCTAGAACATCTTTGCCTGTTTGCCCGACCCTATGATCATGTCAAAGGGCCATCGCACTGAATTTCAAAAGTAAACTGGGGCAGGTTGCAAGGGCAATGCGTAACAGCTTGAAACAGACCATTGGAACTAGACGAGGTGTGGACCGGAGAGAGTTTGTACTGGAGACATTGCTGGGCAGCTGCCACTCACCGGATGGCCTGCATGACTCGAGGGTGGCGGCTCATTCCCAGGTAGTCATTACTGCACCAGACCGACACCTCACGGGCTTCCACCTGGGAGCCAGAATAGTCCTCCGCAAAGGGATAGGCGTCAGCCTTTCGATTCACGGTCTTGAAGACCCGGTAGGTGTGATCTTGCTTCTTCGCTTGGATCTTTGCCTCAAAGAAATGGTCGTACTCAAACACTTTGCCCCCTGCTAGGAGAAACACAGGGCTGGTTAACACAACCCATGTGAGTCGCTTGATTTCTCTATAATGGATGACTTAGCACCTGCAAGGCTAAGCCCAGACCCTACTGAGAAGCAGCCTGTGAGAGAGGGCAGGAAGGTCCTGTTTACGTGGAGTCAGGGGCAAGTTCTGATGGATCATGGGCCATGCTGTCAGACAGAGTGACACAGACGCTCCAGGCAGAAGATATTAGGGGGTAGGGAGTGATGGCAAGGGGTTGGAGGAGGCTGTGAGTTTCTTCTCTGCATGAGTTACTGCACTGACCTCGTGCCCTTCAAATTGGCCTCTCCTGGGAGGAAACTAATTTCACCCTATCTCTGCATTATTATTATAATAATGACATTAATGACAATTTTATTATTTATATGCCGCCCGTCTGACTGGATTACCCCAGCCACATTGTTTGATTGGACATAATGGGATGTATCCAAAGTACTACTATGTGAATGTCCCGTCAGTGCAGGGACTTCTGCTTGCACAATAGAACATTCTCCCCCTTTCCTCCCCTTGTACACACCCCCAAATCTTTTCTAGGGGTTTCCCCAACACTCTGGAACAGATTGGGAGAGGGTGTGGAGCGGGGGAGGAGGGTGGGGAGTCCTGGTGCACAAGCAGAGATCCTTGAGCTGACACATTCGTCGGATACTGCTCTTCAATCATCCTCAGTTGAGAGTCCCAGTAAAAATAACCTGCTCTTAGAGGAGGCTGCCTGTTGTGTCTCTGTGCGACTAGCTGCTTTAAGTTTTCAATCTTTTCAATCAGGCAGCATGTGTATAACATCAGGGACTGGGGGAAAAACAACAACACAGGGTATGGCCTCCTCTAAAGGTGGGTTTGCTTTATTTCTTATACAACTTAAAAGTAAACTTTTTTTTGGGTGGGGAAAAAGTGACAGCCAATTCCGACAAGGCTGGAATGCTTAATTGCTAGCTCTGCATCTGACACACACGGCAGGTGTGTGTGTTACTTACGCTGTCTCCTCGTCTGAGTAGTTTTGGGAGTCCTCCCATTCACTTACCTGGCATGTTGTCCCGAATGAGGTGTGACGCTTTGTCAGAATCGAGCAACTTCCTCTTGAGGCTGGACTGCACCTCCCTTACTAGGGAAGTCCACATGCCTAGAGGGAGAAGGACGAGTGGGTCATGGCTAGGGAAAAGTCGAGAATGGGAGCTCCCCCTTCCGCTTCACTTCCCCATATGATGCAGGACTCTTCATTCCCTACCTGACTTGAAAGGCCTGACATCTTCCTGGACCTCAGGTTTTGCCTCCTGCACGAAGGAATTCTGGCCGCTTTTGCGCTCTGACTCCATGAAAGGGCACTGCGTGGAGGGGAGAAGCAGGGGTGCCCTTTGCGCCGCGGAGCCTAGTGGGCAGAAGAAGGAGAGGAGAACCCAGCTGGTTCCATCTTTCAGGTGGTGGCCCCCATAGGGACTGTACCCCACTGGACTTTTTCAGAGCTGAAATGTAGGAATCTGCCTTGTCAGGCTATAAGTAAAGGTAAAGGACCCCTGGACGGTTAAGTCCAGTCAAAGGCGACTATGGGGTTGCGGTGCTCATCTCGCTTTCAGGCCAAGAGAGCTGGTGTTTGTCCACAGACAGCTTTTCGGGTCAGGTGGCCAGCATGACTAAACTGCTTCTGGTGCAATGCAACACTGTGACAGAAACCAGAGCACACGGAAACACTGTTTACTTTCCTGCCACACCAGTACCTATTTATCTACTTGCACCGGCATGCTTTCGAACTGCTAGGTTGGCAGGAGCTGGGACAGAGCAATGGGAGCTCACTCCGTTGCAGGGATTCGAATCGCCGACCTTCCAATCGGCAAGCCCAAGAAGCTCAGTGGTTTAGACCACAGTGCCACCCATGTCCCTTGTCAGGCTATGGGTGCGTCCAGCTCTATCGCATCCGCACCACAAATTTAAAGCACTCTCATAACACTTTGATGGTCATAGAGAATTCTGGGAATTGTAGCTTGTTAAGGGCACGGACCTCACAGAGCAAAAGGCCCAGCGCCCTTCACAAACCACAGTTCCCAGAATTCTCCATGAGTTGTATGGTATGAGTTGTACGGTGAAGGTCTCTTTCCTATCGCTTGCTCCTTAAACCGTTTCTAACTGGAGATGAAGAAGACTGGACCAAAACATGTTCTGAGCCACTGAGCTGTGCTCTGGTCCTGCCTCACATAAAACCCAAAGACCTTATCTTTTGGACAGAGCTATTTTTCCTAGAAAAAGAGGTTCTGGGAGTCACTTGTTCTCTCATAATGGCAATGGCACCAACCTGAGAGGAGCCAGTTCTGGCTGAAAGAAAGTCCTGATTTTGGATCTTTCTGGTGTTATGTACTGAAGTTCTCACCCTGGGCCAGCAGGGGGATACTGTAGATAGTTATGCAAATAAGGGATCGAAAATGCCGTTCAGTAATTTTGCTCGGTGTTTCAGCTCAGTGATTCAGCTCCACTCAGAGGGTGGCTGCATCTGGCTGTGCTCTGTTGTCCATCCATCCCACCTTTGTCGCCAGTGTTAAGTTGTGGGTGAACATATCAGACGACACAGTGATTCTTCAAACAGCTCTTGTTTATTCACAGGCCAGGACAGAACTGAACTGAAGGGTTCAATCAGCCTGCTTATATAGAGCTCCAGTACAATGTAACTGTAACAATTTTCTAAAACTATCCAATCAATGAACGTCACTTTCGATCCCTTATTTGCATAACTATCGACAGTATGAGATAGTGAGAACTTCAGTACATAACACTTTATTTCCTTCTCCTTCCTCTTGTGTCAGAATTGCTTGGCCTTTGAGCCAGGTCTCAGACCCAGAACAGTTTTTAAATGACCAGACTCCCTCCTGGGGTAGGAATCCTGCGTCTGGACTGCACCATGCCAGATGACAGAGGTGGTATTCCTGTGATGGAATTCTTCCTCCATTTGGCAAATCTTTTCCCAGCTGAGCCTTTTGAGAGAATTACTAAGTCCCAATTTTTATTTTATTTTTTTAAAAAGGTCATCTCTATTCTCACCCACAACAGGCATCAGCTGGCAAGAGGGAATAGGGAAATAAGAGATCACTGGCAAGAATTGTGATCCTGGAGACAGAGTCTCCATACCTTGGATCTTTCATATTTTCAGGGAGGTGGGGGTATGGGGAATGGAGGAAAATTCCGTGATAGGGTCCCTATAACTGACTGCTCCTTCCTGCAAAAATTAAAAATTTCCCTGCACACAGAAAACGATCCTGTCAGGGAGAACTCTGGGTTAGAATCTTCTTCCTAGCTTTCCGTACGCTGCAGTCTAAAATGCTACTGTCCAGACAGGCAATTTTACCACCTGCCGTGGTAGGCCATATTTATTAAAATAAATCATGTAGTATGAAGTTGCTGGCGTCGTACCATTTCAAACTGCCTTAGATGAAAAATGTTACCCCACATCTAGGGGTGGGGAACAGAAAGCTATCCTGTAAGGGAAAAGATTTGAACCTAGCCTTCATCCTGACAGGATAGTTTTCTATAAGCAAGGATTAAATTTTTGTTTTTTTTTTAAATGGAGGAGCTTTCAAGCACTATTTATCAAATACTGTTTTGCAGCCCAAAGGCCCCCAAAGCAGCATATTCAGACTACAATAAAATAGAATAAAATGGCATGAATCCATTGTCAGTTTCCCCTTGCCATACTGTCTGGAATAATATAGCCCAAGAATACATAGTTTATCTGAATGGGTAGATCCATTCATTTCCCACTGGACTTTCATACTGCCATATTGGATTCTTCCAGATCTAATAACTGCACGAAAGCACACCCCTCGTGTTTAAAGAGCGTATACTGTGTTTTGGGGAGTGTTATGATTACATCCACACCATACATTCAAAGTGCATTGAAAGCACATGGCTTTCCCCAAAGCACCCTGGGGATGTTTTTTTGGTTTTTTTAATGTTTAAAATTTTTATTTTTTCACCAACAACCAAAACACAGTGAACCCCCCCAGGCAGCTGATACATTGGGTATACATAATCAATAATAACATATTCAAATCAACCAAATGTACAATTTTATATACGTTAACACTCATCCATCTACAAGGTTTATTTAACTTTTAACATTTTAATTGCCCCAAATTGTTCAAACCTACCCAAATAATTCAATATCTTCTTAAACCAATCCTCCTCTTTCTCACTGACCTTAAACCTTTTCATTCTGTGTATCTTCACAGTTAGATATTCTAAAATTATAATAATATTCAGTTTTTTCCTCCATTGGTTCACCTCTAACTCTTCTGCATTTTTCCAATTACTCGCTATAACCTGTCTGGCTGCAGTTACCATCAATTTTACCCATTTACATTCCTCTTTTGTTTTTAACTTGGTACTACTCATTTTAATAAGAACCATTAATTTAGATATTCTCACCTTCCTACCCACAATTCCCGATACCTGGGAATGGTATTTTGCCCCTCAGAGAGCTACAGTTCCCAGCACGTGTAACAAACTGCAGTTCCCAGGATTTCCTTGAGGGTGTGCTTTCAGTGTGTGGACAAAACCCCTCTCCCCTCAGCTGGACATTTTACCCAGGGCTGTTGCTTGTGAGCCCACCCACTGCCTCACCAGAATCTCCATGGGTCTCTTTTCCATGCTGCTGGTCAGCATGAGAACGAGAGAAGGCTCGGGCCACCATCACAGGGCAGCGCTGGGCACTGCTGACCAGCAGGGGCCGACATCGGCGCAGGAAGGTGGCCGGGTCCCGGGTCAGGAAAGGGCAGCACTGGAGGATTGAGGCCATTGTGGTGTGCCAAGGTCTGGTGCTACACAAAGAAAGAGAGAAGTCAAGGGAGGTGTTGTGAGAGTCCCTTTGGCTGAGGCTATATCACAGCTCCTTAGCCACAGAATGGGATCAGAATCCAAGGAGCCAGGGCATTACTCACCAATGTCCAAGCAATAACCATCAGGTAAACGTAAAGGGACCCCTGACCGTTAGGTACAGTCAAGGACGACTCTGCAGTTGCTGCACTCATCTTGCTTTACAGGCCAAGGGAGCCGGCGTACAGCTTCCGGGTCATGTGGCCAGCATGACTAAGCCGCTTCTGGCGAACCAGAGCAGCGCACGGAAATGCTGTTTACCTTCCCGCCGGAGCGGTACCTATTTATCTACTTGCACTTTGATGTGCTTTCGAACTGCTAGGTTGGCAGGAGCAGGGACTGAGCAACGGGAGCTCACCCTGTCGCGGGGATTCGAACCGCCAACCTTCTGATCGGCAAGTCCTAGGCTCTGTGATTTAACCCAGAGCGCCACCTGCATCCCCTAACCATCATGTACTCGCTGGTTAAAAAAGAGCTGCCACCTGGCTGGATTTGTACTGCCCCAAAATGGAAAGAAGAAGTCCCAGGAAAAGAGGAACGGATACAAAAACTTATGGACTATGCAGAAATGGTGAAACTTACCGGAAAAATAAGAAATCAAGGTAACAAACTTTTTTTTATAAAAGAATGGAAATGGTTTATGGAATATTTACAACGGAATTGTAAACAGATAAGAACATGGGCAGAATTATTGTAACAACCTTCAGTTTCACAAGAGTATATTTTAAAGTAGATGGATAAATGAGCAAATTAACTTAATTGGGATATGCAAAAAATATTAAAAATAAATTTAAGGAACGGCAGAAAGTGGGGGAAGGAAGTCAAGTTTTGAAATGGTAAAATGACTGTAAAATTATTGAAATGTATACACTTGAAAATCATAAATTACGCATACACACACACACACACACACAGATTTGGACTGTCTGCCCCTGACCCCATGCTGACAGTCTCACCAAGACAAACATTTTGAGTGGAGAATATCTGATATGTGGCCATAAGAGCTATACCTTTAAAGCACATTCAAAGAAGAGTCCCTCAAAGAATTCTGGGCACTGTAGTCTGTTAAGGATTGCATGTAATTGTAACTCTTTGAGGGGATAAACTGCAGTGCCCAGAATTCTTTTGAGGGAAAGAATGCCCTTTGAATTCGCTTTATAGTCTGTGCACATCCATGGCCGAACCAAACATCCATCCCAGTGCTTAGGCAAATGCAGGTGATTTAAGAGTACTTTGTGAGGAAAGGGAACCCCCTTTTCGCTCGCTTCATTCTCTTTTCTTCTTTCCGCCTTCCTCCTGCACTGTTGGAATATTGGCTGAAAGCTCCTTGCATATGGGGTTCTGAATTCTTTTTCTCTTTTTGCTTTCATTGCTCTGATGACTCTCACAGTAGTTTTTTTTAATTAATGCTAATAGAACAATTTCAATAATAAAGCCTAGAGAGAGGGTTTTCTCAATTGTGGCCACTTGTATTTAGAATGGTCTCCCCAGAAAAGCTTGCTTGCCATCAACTCTGATAACATGTCAGCACAAAGCAAAGACATTTTCATTTGCCATGGGCAGATGTGGGAAACCACTGGCTGTCCAGATGTAGCTGAACGACAACTCCCATTAATCCTGGCTATTGGCTGTGCATTCTGGAGCTGATGGAAGTTCAGTAACATCTGGAGGGCCCAGCTTTCCCCACACCTAGCCTAGGGCAGTCCAGCATGCTGAGATGAGCTGGATTTTGCATTTTTACGCCTTCTATTGAACTTGATTACTTTGTTATAGTCTGCTGGTTTTGCAATTTTATTGTTTTAAGTTTGCATTTTTCTGTGTGTGGTTTTTAAGTGAATGTTGCCCTGAGAGCCCACATCTATCAAACAAACAAAATCAACTATTATTCTCACAAGAAAGCCTTCTCACTCACTCAGAAAAGAATTGTATGTTTGTTGCATGCACCTTTTTTTAAGTAACCTTAAGGCTCTATCTTCCTTTTAGACCACATGAGATCAGCATTAACTCTCCAGAGCAGGGAGCGCCCTTTAATTAACCTTCAGCCAGCTCCCTTCCTAGCACCCCTAAGGCCACCAAGTTGAGCACTGAAACATGTCATTGAGAGCTATCTTTTCAAGGTAGCAATGATTTTTTAAATAATAATAGAAAATAACCAACTGCCTGACTGGCACACACCCACAGTGTAATATAAAAAGTGACAAGCTAAATCCACTTCTGCAAATGAGGATGTCGAATGCCTTTTAGTTGCTAGTGCATCTACAAAAAATAGAGGAAATATACATTTGTGCAGCATATAATTCAGGAAGGCAGCCATTTTTAATCTGAATGATGTGTCGTTAGAAAAACAGTCATGTAACGTGAACAATATGGTTAGCAGGCTTTTTTGTTCCTGTGAAGAGGTGTGGTCCTGGCTTAGGGCAGATCTACCCTGTCCAAAAAAACACAGCTGCTGTGTGTATACTGGTGTCACACCACTGATTCAGTGCTCAGTGTGGACGCCATGCACGTCTCGACACACGTCTGAGAACCCTGGCCATGTCAGAGTTCCCAGACATGAGTATATAAGTGGATGCCTTCCTAGCTTCCCTTGCTTTAAGTCCGGGATGGGGATCCTGTGGCCCTCCAGATATTCTTGGGCTCCCAGCCCCATCACCCCTGACCATTGGCCGTGCTGACTGGGTCTTGCCCATGCTGAGGCTGGAGTCCAACAACATCTGGGGAGCCACAGACATATCAATTGTAATAGCTGTGCGAAGTGTAGAGCTGCCCTTAGAAAGGTCACCAGATACTTTTCTATCCCAGGTCCTTAATTTTCACGATCTCTTACTTACCCTTCAATACAAACTTAATTCGTTCTGGAAGTCCGTTCTTAAACCAAAGCGTTCTTAAACCGAGGTGTGTTTTCCCTACTGAGGCCTCCCACCGCCAGTGCCCTTCCACTGTTCGGCTTCCGTTCGTCTTCAAAGGCAAAGTTCGCTAGCCGGAACACCTACTTCCGGTTTTGCGAGTTCGTTGCCCAAATAGTTCGTTAACAGGACTGTTCGTAGACTGAGGTACCACTGTATTGCTGTATTAGTTTAGGTTATATTATTGGACTTCCCTGGGAAGAGGGGATGATTGTTAAACCGCTCTGAGGACTGTAGCTCTGGGAGGGGAGTAAGGGTCACCTAAGAACTTTCCCGAACTTTCTTAGGGTTCAGGACGCGGTGGCGCTGTGGGTTAAACCACAGAGCCTAGGACTTGCCGATGAGAAGGTCAGCGGTTTGAATCCCCACAACGGGGTGAGCTCCCGTTGCTTGGTCCCTGCTCCTGCCAACCCAGCAGTTCGAAAGAACGTCAAAGTGCAAGTAGATAAATAGGTACCGCTCCGGCGGGAAGGTAAACGGCATTTCTGTGTGCTGCTCTGGTTCGCCAGAAGCGGCTTAGTCATGCTGGCCACATGACCCGGAAGCTGTACACTGTCTCCCTCGGCCAGTAAAGTGAGATGAGCGCCGCAACCCCAGAGTCGGCCATGACTGGACCTAACGGTCAGGGGTCCCTTTACCTTTACCTTTAAGAACTTTCAACACCCTTAACAAACTACAGTTTCCAGGATCCTTTGGGGATATCATGACTGTTTAAGGTGGGGTCTATAACTAGCTTCACTGTGGTTCCACAAAGGGAGATGACACTGGCAGTAGGACTGAGAAAAACCCACAGTGTGTCTACAAATGTACCACCTGAACCTCTTTGCAATTTTACTCAAAAGTAAATTGTAGGGTGTAGCTGAATTAACTCCTCTGCCTTAAGGAGCCCTTGCGAATGGTCGTTCTGGGAGTAGCAGAGAGACCAGCTGCTGCAATACATGACAAGCTTCCTGTCCCTTGGATAATTGCACAGCAGAGGGAGTTTTCGGCAGGTGCAGACTTTTCTACCCCTGCAGCACTCACTGCAACAGGACAGTCACGACATGCAAGGCAGGGCATCCTGCAGAGCAGGTCTGATTTAAGAGGCATTTTCTGCTTCAAAGAGAACAATCTTCCAGATTCCCAAGGGGTCAGAAGGAAGCAGGGGAGAAACCCACAGGGAAAGAGAGAAAAGAGAGCACCGCGCAAGTGGGGCCCAGGAAATTAGGGGCTGAAACTCAGATAATATGTGGCTCCATCTTGGGAAGGAAACGTACTCCTAAAAGAGACCACAGGATGCAGGTGGTTTGTGAAAGAACTTGCCTATTTTGTCACTATTTCTTCCCTTACTTTGAGAGCTAGGTGACAGGCAGAAATTCTGTGGTTCTATAAATTCAGCTTCCTCCAGCATGGAGAATCTACTGAATTTCTGTCTGCAGTAACAAAAACATGTCTCTCCCATATCGGTCTCTACCGCCAGAGCAGGTGCTGTAACTCTCCTGTAACCCCCAAAGGCACACTATTTCATTGACTCCCAGGACAGACAGATGCCAGTGATATAAATGATAAGGACAGAGGGTCTGTGTTAGGAGAAAGAAAGCGAGGAGGCAATGGCATTAATGTGAATGCAGAGTTAGACGGGGTGGCCAACAAGTGGGGGTGGATGTATTTGTCCACTTGAGATCTCTAGGCTGGGCATACACTGTACCTTTGAGAGAAAGAATCTGCTTTGAATGTGCTTTAGGGTCATAGCCTTTCGCATGTATTCATTCATAAGTCTGTTCCTTTCCCTTTCTGTGTCATGCTGCTGAAAATTACAAACCACATTAAAATGTGCATTGTTTCTACAAGTTATTCTAAACTCTGCCCCCCCCCCCATATGCATTTTCTTTTTGTTTTGTTGTGGTGGTTTGGAGCAGAGAACTGTGTCACAAAATTTGGAGAAGTGTCAATACGAAAAGGATAACCATGTTTTGACCCCGGAAGTGCAACTCAGGTCTGTCAGTTTTAAAATGTAGAGCGATCAGAATCCTGGAGTGTCCCTATGAAGGATATATATATATATATATATATATATATATATATATATATATATTTGTCCAGTAGCACCTTAGAGACCAACTAATTTTGTGCTTGGTATAAGCTTTCGTGTGCGTGCACACTTCTTCAGATACAGAAATCACCAGACCCTTATATATAGCGGGAGGGTGAGGTGGGGTGAGGCTTTTCTCAGGAGGGTAGTAGGAGATGGGTGCTTGACTCAATGGGTATGGGCATGTACATGAAAGCTTACACCAAGAACAAACTTAGTTGGTCTGTAAGGTGCTACTGGACGTTTATACCAACACGGCTACCTACCTGAATCTAGAACCTATGAAGGCAATACAGTGGTACCTCGGGTTACAAACACTTCAGGTTACGTATGCTTCAGGTTACAGACTCCGCTAACCCAGAAATAGTACCTTGGGTTAAGAACTTTGCTTCAGGATGAGAACAGAAATTGAGCTCCGGCGGCACAGCAGCAGCGGGAGGCCCCATTAGCTAAAGTGGTGCTTCAGGTTAAGAACAGTTTCAGGTTAAGAGTGGACCTCCGGAACGAATTAAGTACTTAACCTGAGGTACCACTGTATCTGTTTGCTTCCACTTACGGTATTCCCTGCTTATATTTCAAATGGGAACAAATATTGCCAAGGCACCCATTTTGCCAGTGCGCTCTCATCTAAAGGGACGCGGATGGCGCTGTGGTCTAAACCACTGAGCCTAGGGCTTGCTGATCAGAAGCTTGGCGGTTCAAATCCCCACAACGGGGTGAGCTCCCGTTGCTCAGTCCCTGCTCCTGCCAACCTAGCAGTTTGAAAGCACGTCAAAGTGCAAGTAGATAAATAGGTACCGTTGTGGCGGGGAGGTAAACGGTGTTTCCGTGCGCTGCTCTGGTTTTGCCAGAAGTGGCTTAGTCATGCTGGCCACATGACCCGGAAAAACTGTCTGCAGACAAACGTCGGCTCCATTGGCCAGTAAAGTGAGAGGAGCGCCAGAACCCCAGAATTGTTCGCGACTGGACTTAACCGTCAGGGGTCCTTTACTTTTACCTTTACTTCTCATCTAAAGGTAGCACTGCCAATGGAACCTCTTACCCATTCGGGGAAGTGGGGAGGGTGCAACAGTCATTGTGTGAAACTGTGACTGCAAGTGGTGCTAAGTTAGCGTAACATTAGGGAGTATGGGCAGTTATCCTGGATTAATTAATATGGGATAAAACGGCAGCTGCGTTTTGTACATGTGTCATCAGAGAAATGAAAAACTAGAGCGATGACCCATCTGAAATGGAGCTCAGGCATGGGAAGGGTGTGCAAGTATGTTGGGAGCTGATAACTTCCTCTGAGTTTAATCTGACTTGTAAAAGATACACCCTAGGCCAGCTCAGATGATTAAAACTAAAGACCTCAAGATGCAGAGCTGCATCTTGGTCCTTAAGGGTGCATGCAAAAGATAAGGCTTGGTTCCTGGAAAATAGAGAAAACTGCCCATCACCTGCTCCAGTCCTCCCTGATGTGGAGCCAGATTGAAAATTGCCCCCCCCCCCGAAGATTTTCCCCAGGTTCCAGTGCTTCTTATATGCGCCAGTAACACTTTTTAAAAATACAGTATACTAGAACCAAACCTCTGAACGACAATCTTTCTCTTGTATTCTCTGTTTTGAAAACTTTGAGTCTCTGGAATATAGAGTCAACAAAGGTCCATATAGTTAAAGCTATGGTTTTCCCAGTAGCGATGTATGGAAGTGAGAGCTGGACCATAAAGAAGGCTGATCGCCGAAGAATTGATGCTTTTGAATTATGGTGCTGGAGGAGACTCTTGAGAGTCCCATGGACTGCAAGAAGATCAAACCTCTCCATTCTGAAGGAAATCAGCCCTGAGTGCTCACTGGAAGGACAGATCGTGAAGCTGAGGCTCAAATACTTTGGCCACCTCATGAGAAGAGAAGACTCCCTGGAAAAGACCCTGATGTTGGGAAAGATGGAGGACACAAGGAGAAGGGGATGACAGAGGATGAGATGGTTGGACAGTATTGTTGAAGCTACCAGCATGAGTTTGACCAAACTGCAGGAGGCAGTGGAAAACAGGAGTGTCTGGCGTGATCTGGTCCAGGGGGTCACGAAGTGTCGGACACGACTAAATGACTAAACAACAAGAACAAATATAGAGTCTCTATCACTGTCCTCCAACTTGGTTTCCCCCCCTCCAGATGGCTGTAGATCAAGGATGAGGAATATTGTTGGACTACAACTCCCATCATCTCTGTCCATCGGGCCACTCTGGCTGGGACTGAGGGGAGCTGGAGTCTAACAGCGTCTGGAGGGCACCAGGTTGGGGAAGGCTGGTCTGTATCCACAGCAGGATACAGACCACTGAAAAGAGCAGTCCAAAATGTTAACTGGACATCCAGAGTCCATCATAGATGCAATCAGTTTTATTGTGTGTAGCAGCTTTTGTTGAGTTGCCCTAGTGGGAATCGTATGTTTGAATTCCCCACCTCATTATAAGAAATCTCCTCAAACATCGGGAGCTCCCCCACCAACAAAACAACAAAACAAAACAAAACAAAACACGGAGGCAAAATAGAGCTTTCCCACTGGCTACAGTAGAAGCAACTTTCACAGCAGCTAGAAGTGCAGATGTTAGCAAAAGATAATGTTTGTGTCCATGCTGCAAAAACGTCACCTGCTAAGTTCTGCACATGGAGCTTCTCTTAAAGGCAGAAGAGCATGACAGAATGTTGCTGCCTTTTTTCTGGTCACTGGGCAATGCTTGGGAGAATTCCGACATGATTCCCTGAATTAGTAAAGTGCAGCCAAAGCAGTCCACTGTTGCAAAGGGAACTATACAAAGCTACAGAAGACTCTCAATTGAGTGTAAATATCACTGGCTACAAATCAGAGGTAGAACATGAAGAGAAGGAAGTAAGTAAGCAAATGCACAGATGCACTCTCTATTCTGCAAAACTCTCCAAAATCATGCAGCGCAATCTGCAAGTACCTTTGAAAACAAAACAGGAAGCCAGATGGGAACTATGCTTGCTTTTTATCTAGCCATTGTACTTTGTGTCAAGGGGAAAAAGGAGTGAAGAGAGTAGGAGTTAAAGACAAGGAATAGTCCAAGGACAGGCCAGTTCATGGAATGGAGGGTAGGTGGGAGAGAAAGAATAAGATACGAATTTATTATTACATCAAAATTCACTTTAAATGCCAGTTTGAAATATGATCCGCTGTTGAGAGTTGCCTTTTCTGATACTATTCCCTACTAGGGTTGCCTCCTTTGAAAAGAAAAGAAAAGAAAAGAAAAGAAAAGAAAAGGGAAGAGCTGTTTGGCAGTGGAACCGACACCCTCGGGAGATGGTGGACTCTCCTTCCTTCGAGGTTTTTAAGCAGAGGTTGCATGGCCATCTGTCAGGGATGCTTTGGTTGAGATTCCTGTATTGCAGGGGGTTGGACTAGATGACCCTTGTGGGTTCCTTGCAACTCTAGAATTCTATATTCTATGACAGGGTCCAATGCAGAATGTTTTCTGACTCTCATGCAGCCCTTAAAGATACAGGACCTTGGCCCTTAAAAAGGTGGAGACCCTATTCTCTGCACAAGTCTTGCAGCACACAAACCCCAAACATAAAATGCAGTGCTCATAACACAGACTAGACAGTAGGAAAGAGTACATAGCATGAAGGGGTGTGTTAAAGCACCAGTGGCGTAGTGTGGGTTGTCAGCACCAGGGGCAAGGCAAGTAATTTGCACCCCCTAACCCGTGGACTTGCGCCCCCTAACCCGTGGATTTGCGCCCCCTAACCCTAACCCCCAGATGTTGCGCCCGGTGCGGCCGGGCCCCCCTCCACCCCCCACACTACGCCACTGTAAAGCACTAGGAGATAGGTTACCAAAGACATTTTCACAAATACACACATTATTATTATTATTATTATTATTATTATTATTATTATTATTATCACGCGCCTTTTACCCTAAGGTCCCAGGCCAGGTTAGAACATTAAAACACAACATTGCAATATTAAAAACAGCTTACAACAGCTTATGATTACAGAAATAAAGTAGCTCCTAAAAATTTACACCCCAAGTGTCGAAACTGTGGGCAAAGAGGCAATAAAAATGCCTGTGTTTAAAGGTTTTCCAACCTTTAAACTGGCCATTGTAGCCGTGCCTTTAATAGAAGCCTGATTAGCAGTTAATAAGGCTTATATGCATCTCACAATAATTTCTGCATGCTGATTCCTGAAGATTCGGCTGCAGTTAAAAGCGTCAGGATTTTTTCCTGGTCAGATGGCAAGTCTCCCCATTTACACGATTTGTTGCACATGGGAATGTTTGTACTTGATGGCAACGACAACAACAACATCAATAGCAGCAACTCAATTGAAAAACCTGAATGTACATTTTTACAGTCAGGATTTTATATTTGAGTGGCAATTCTGGGAGATGTTATTTATTTATTAAGTAATTTTTACTTGGCCCCCCACTTTTTACTGAAAAGGCCCTCAAGGCACCAATCAGTAATAAGAGCAACACAAAAATACAATGCAGCGTATCATAGAGATGATCATAAAATGGCAGAACGTGCCGAACACAGCAACTGGCCAGTATTTTCCCTGCAGGGCAGGTGAGCAGCGATGTAGCCTGGGAAGCCATTTCATAGCAGTGATGCCTCAGTCCCAAAGACCCTCTCCTATGTCCTCACATGTCTCACTTCAGCCAGTGGGGAGACATGCAGTAAGGCCTCCACTCTTGCTCCAGAGGGGCTGGTTGTGACATTTTGGAAAAGGTGGTCCATAACAGTCTGGGGCCGAGGCATGTTCACCTTTCCCCAGCATGTGGCTTCAGGGCTTTAAAAATCAGAATTTGTGCTTTGACTTGGGCTTGGAGACAAATTGCTAGCTTATGAAGTAGCAATGAGCCTGGAATAATAATAATATGCCAAAATGCATATATATATATATATATATATATATATATATATATATATATATGCAGGTTTTGGTGTCCTCGGGTGTCTTCCCGTGTAAAAGTTGGGGTGTCTAGGCGACGTTTCGACGAGGTCTCACTCGTCATCTTCAGGCTGGTGCTTTCGGCTTCTTGTTACTGGAACAGAGCAGGATCTCAGTGTTTGAGTTCCTATAAATACTGTTGAGGGGGTGTGGTGTATAGCCTCCAATGTTCTGGGCAGAGAGGAAGTTCCCAGGCTAGTGTGCCTTTTCTTCTTTTGTTCCTTAATTACTTGAGGGATATCTTGAGTGATTTCTTGAGTGATATCCTGAGTACCACTTAGGTGGGTCATTAGGTGTGGATTGGTTGCTAAAGTCTTTGTGTCTTGACCTCTTGAACTTTGTGAAGAGTTTTTCTGAGAAGATGGCTGTACTGCACTTAGTTGTGCTCTGGCTTGGCTTCGTGTATAGGGGCGAGCTGTGGTTTTGTGGCCTGTGTCAGCCAGATCTGTGTAGGGATTGCAGGGGGGTGCAGCATCCGGAGGTGCCACCATGGTTTGGCTACTGGATGGTGTCTGTAATTTATCTGTGGAGAGGGTCTGGGTTTGGGTCTGGTGTGGTTGATTGGTGATGGCGTTCTGTGTGCCTCTGTGTGCCGTCAAAAAAGAAGAAAAAACTTCCTCTCTTTTCCAACACATGAAAGAAACAGGACACGAAATTAATTTTGCAGATTCCTAATTGCTCTTTAACATGGAACATCACCACAAGAGAATAATCATGGAAGCCATCGAGATAGAGAAACACCCTCACAACATGAACAAGCGTGACGACACATCCCGCTTGCCAGACATCTGGAAATTAGCCCTCCCCACAAAAACTGACACCAGATCCAGAGGCACACAGAACGCCATCACCAATCAACCACACCAGACCCAAACCCAGACCCTCTCCACAGATAAATTACAGACACCATCCAGTAGCCAAACCATGGTGGCACCTCCGGATGCTGCACCCCCCTGCAATCCCTACACAGATCTGGCTGACACAGGCCACAAAACCACAGCTCGCCCCTATACACGAAGCCAAGCCAGAGCACAACTAAGTGCAGTACAGCCATCTTCTCAGAAAAACTCTTCACAAAGTTCAAGAGGTCAAGACACAAAGACTTTAGCAACCAATCCACACCTAATGACCCACCTAAGTGGTACTCAGGATATCACTCAAGAAATCACTCAAGATATCCCTCAAGTAATTAAGGAACAAAAGAAGAAAAGGCACACTAGCCTGGGAACTTCCTCTCTGCCCAGAACATTGGAGGCTATACACCACACCCCCTCAACAGTATTTATAGGAACTCAAACACTGAGATCCTGCTCTGTTCCAGTAACAAGAAGCCGAAAGCACCAGCCTGAAGATGACGAGTGAGACCTCGTCGAAACGTCGCCTAGACACCCCAACTTTTACACGGGAAGACACCCGAGGACACCAAAACCTGCATTCCTGTACCCGTGAAAATCTACGAAAGCAAATATATATATATATATATATATATATGCATCATGTGTGAAAATGAACTATTATAAAGAGACAGGGATATTTCATAATATACAGTGGTACCTCAAGTTACAGACGCTTCAGATTACAGACTCCACTAACCCAGAAATAGTACCTCGGATTAAGAACTTTGCTTCAGGATGAGAACAGAAATCGCGCAGTGGTGGCAGCGGGAAGCCCCATTAGCTAAAGTGGTACCTCAGGTTAAGAACAGTTTCAGGTTAAGAACGGACCTCCAGAACGAATTTAGTTCTTAACCCGAGGTACCAATGTAAGTGGGTTGGGAGGGGAATGAAGGTTAACTTCATAAGGTGAAATAGTGCGTCAACGGGCTGCTTTTGATGCTTTTAAGATGCACTGAGACTAGGAGCCAAGCTGTGCATTGTATATCAGATATGTGTACCAATCTCCTGACATTTTTGTTTTAATCATAATAATAATAATTAATAATAATAATAATTTATTATTTATACCCCGCCCATCTTGCTGAGTTTCCCCAGCCACCCTGGGCGACTCCCAATCAAATGTTAAAAACAGTACAGCATTAAATATTAAAAACTTCCCTAAACAGGGCTGCCTTCAGATGTCTTTTAAAGATAGGATAGCTTCTTATTTCCTTCACATTTGAAGGGAGGATGTTCCACAGGGCGGGCGCCACTACCGAGAAGGCCCTCTGGCTGGTTCCCTGTAACCTCACTTCTCACAATGAGGGAACCGCCAGAAGGCCCTCGGTGCTGGACCTCAGTGTCCGGGCTGAACAATGGAGGTGGAGATGGTCCTTCAGGGCTTTAAAGGTCAGTACCAACACTTTGAATTGTGCTTAGTTTTAATTAAAACTAAGTGCTGGAAGCTGTGATCCCAAGAGGAATGGCGGGGTAAAGGATTCCTTACCCCTTCCCCTACTATTTATTTCCTGATCAAAACTGCCTCCATCCAGCTGTTTTTCTATTTGCACAGGAAAAGATACTGGTACCCATATCTTTGCAGTGGGGTATCAGCATAGAAACCAAGTTCTAAGGGCTGAGGTCCCTTTGCCCCCCCAATAAAATATTTGAGGGGGCCGCCTCCCCAAAAGTTAATGGACATTATCATTCAAATGGTGTGAAATTATACCTGCCCCCCAATATTTTATTTAAATTGGCACGCCTGGGCATGAGAAAGCAGCTGTGAAGCAACTTAGGGTGGAAAAATAGCTAGTTTTTTATAGTTAGCAGCATCCTTGTAGCTGTTTTTCAGAGACCATTACATGCCTCTGCTATATAATGTCTGGTTCCTCCCTAAAGGAGAAACAGTTTAGTTATGCCGAATAATATAAAAATAAAATGAAATAGGAAAGATCAACCACTCTTACCTCCTGGATGGCAAATACCGTTTTTCAGGACAGCCCTTCGAGAAAGGTTTGAAGACTGCTGGGCCAATGAAGATTCCCAACTTTTGAAGCCACCGTTCTAGTTGTCCCTTTGATAGCACTGATCTAAGCAAGGATAGCGGACGTGGTACCCTCCAGATCAATGTTGAACTGCAATTCCCATTAGCCTTAGCCAGCATGGCCCATGTTCAGTAATGATGGGAGTTGTAGTCCAACAAAATAACGGGATGGTTACAGGCTCCTCATCCCTAATTTACAGCCATAAACAGATTACAGTGTTGAGCTCCATACCTTGCAAAGCTTTGCCTGTTGATTCTTGGAAATCAAGTCTCAAAAGCAAGCTAGATTGCTTGTTTCCCAGCTAGTTGGTAGCCTTGAGGCCAATGCAGTACCCCAATTCCCTTCTTCATTTTTTGATATTTAGGGGAGAAGGGAGACAGCCAACACTCCTCTGAGAGCCTGCATGGACTTTAGGGGCTTCCAGTCGCTGGTCCTTAATTTAGGTGACAGGGTAGACAGCAGGTGGAGAGAAAAGAAATGAACACCAACAGGTAACAGCAGAAACGCTGTGTGCACACTAAAAAGCACACTCGATGGACATTCTTTCCCTCAAAGAATTCTGTGAAATGTAGTTTACCCCCTCATGGAATCACAATGCGCAGCAGTCCTTAACAAACTACGGTGCCCAGAATTCTTTGAGAGAAAAAGGTGCTTTGAATGTGCTTTCGCAGTTTAGTATACTCACAGCCAAAGAGCCGCCTCCATTTTTATCTGTTTTCATATTCAATGAGAGGTGGGAGAGAAAGAGAATAAAATCCCAAAGCGTCCCGTTCCCCCCAGCCCTTTCTTCCTACCTGTTGACCTGCACTGAAGTCGAACAACTTCTGAGCAGTCTAGTTAGAGAGCTGAGAAGTCCCCTTGGATCTGCCTCTCCCCACCCACCAGCTGAAGGCAGAGATAAGGCAAGTTCATGGCTGAGGAGGAGATACGGGGAGAGAGAGAAGGGAGTCAGCCATGTCACAGGGCCAGGGCGGACTTCTACAGGGCAGAAAAATAAAGCAGCTGTGGCCTGCCTCCTGCGCCTTTTAGTGGAGGTTTAATACCCAGGAACCAGTAAGCGACATTTTTCATGTCACCCGGCAAAACACTATCATGTGCTAGGAAAAAAGCAGTTGGCAGGAAAAGTGAGATGATGGACGAAAACAGAAGCCGAGTTTAGTTCCTCTTGCCTCCTTTCTGCGAAGCAGTTAGGTCGCTTTTGACTCTCGATATAAGTCATCTGGTGTGGTGCCTCCTTCTTCAGATGGTAATATATATTTACTTCCAGGACTTCAACATTTGGCGCGCCAGTCCTGCTGCTCAATGCGGGCCCTCCTGCTCATTCTGCTGAGGGAGTGTCCAATCTTGGCACCCAGTGAAATGTGGCCATGTTGAAGGGGTGGGAATGTTCTGTGTACAAGAGAAATTGGGCCAATGCAATGAGGAACTGAGGAGAATGAGCAAACAGTCTCTTGAGCATTATGGACTTTTGAGACCTCTTGTGGGCACCATAGGAGGCTCTGATGGGCACACTGGTGACCATGGGCACCACATTGGCGATCCCTAGCCTAAGCAAATTCATAGCTGAGGTGAGATTAGAATGGAGGACTTTATATGGAAGCTAAGGCCCCGAAAAGACTCAATATGGAGGCCAAATGGCCGAAATATTGGGAAATAATAGAAAAAGATGGAGATAACTGGAGGTTGCAGAGTTTGGAGAAACTAAAGGGTAAAGTGCGAGATTGGTTACATTATGCTCAGATTAAAGAAGTTTTTAAGTCGGACAAAAAGATAGGATTCCAGGTGGAAAAATCAAAGTTAGAAACAGAACTGTTAGAACCCAGTTCTAAGATACTTTCTAGAATGTATAACTTGCTGCTAAAATGGAACACACAAGATGAAATGGTCAAATCAGCTATGATAAAATGGGCACAGGACATAGGGTACAATATCATGTTTGCTGACTGGGAAAAGTTATGGACCACCGGTCTGAGATTCACGGCATGTAATGCCTTGAAAGAAAATATTATGAAAATGATATACAGGTGGTACATGACCCGAGTCAAGCTTGCAAAGATATACCATTTGTCAGATAATAAATGTTGGAAATGTAAAGAAACTGAAGGAACGTTTTTTCACCTCTGGTGGACCTGCCCTAGAGTTAAGGCTTTCTGGGAAATGATATATAATGAGCTGAAGAAGATATTTAAGTATACTTTCCCTAAGAAACCAGAGGCCTTTCTTCTGGGCATTGTCGGCCAGAGGGTGCAAAAGAAAGACCGAACTTTTTTTATGTATGCAACAACAGCAACAAGGATACTTATTGCTAAATACTGGAAAACCCAAGATTTGCCCACACTGGAAGAATGGCAGATGCAACTGATGGACTATATGGAACTGGCGGAAATGACTGGCAGAATCCGAGACCTGGGAGAAGAACTGGTGGAGGAGGACTGGAAGAAATTTAAGGATTATCTACAAAAACATTGCAAATTGTATGAATGTTAAGAAAGATGTAAGATTAGCAACAACATGGTACCAACAAACTAGTCAAAAGGAATAAGAATTTAAATGCTATTAAAAGAAAAGACAAATTTTTGATAAATATTATGTTAAAACTAAGTCTTTAGAATTATGATCTAAATTTTCTAAAATTTTAGATTTAATATTGGAAAATTATACTATAAGAATTGAAACAAGTTAATAAATTGCTGGTAAAACTTAAGAGTTTGGAATGCAGGAACGAGAGTCGTGAGGAAGTCCAATGAGGAGAATGAAATGTGGATATTGGAAAATTATATGTTACTCTGTATGTTTTTTACTGCTTAAAATTTTTTTTTAAATAAATATTATTTAAAAAAAAATAGAATGGAGGACTGCTAATAAATCTAAATCTTCCACCATCAATCTGAGTAGCTCACATCTTTTCCTCATTTAAGAAATTATTGAAAATTCATGCTTAGTTTTCATTCTTGCTTTTTTTCTTCACGATCCTTCTTCTTTTTTCTTGATGGCCATTTGTCCTGTTGTTCCTCTAGCTTCCCAATTCCTTTTTCCCTTTGTGTTTTATTTGATTGTAAACCTGAGGGCAAAACCACGTCTGTTTTAATATTTGTATGATGTCTGATAAGCACAGTATAAATAACAGGTGATAATTTGATGCATCTCTCCCCTCCAGAACACACTTTTCTCCACTCTTTGGCAGGTGCTTGAGGAAGCGATCTTTCTTTCCCTTATATTTGGGAAACAATGAAGTTGGAACTATAAATGAAGAGGGGCCGCCCACAAACACTTTGGTGGCACGCCCTGTGAAATGTGTTTGCTGTGATAGGTGATGACGACAACGGCACCATCTTGAGGAAAAATTGGAGACACGATGCCTTGAAACAGGGCTTCCTCCCCCGAGTCTGCTTTTCCCATCAGTGTTAGCAATGAGATGTTGTGCACACACTTCTGTGTTCTTCCACATAACGTAAGCCACAGTACATAAATATATCCTGCTTCCACCCTGTTGTTTCTTATGAAAAGTTGTGTGCGCGTTAGTGGCTTAAAACAGCGAAGTTGTTGTCCTCACTCCGTTTCAAGCTGCATTTGTACAGTGGTACCTCGGGTTACATACACTTCAGGTTACATACGCTTCAGGTTACAGACTCTGCTAACCCAGAAATAGTACCTCGGGTTAAGAATTTTACTTCAAGATGAGAACAGAAATTGTGCTCTGGCGGCGCAGTGGCAGCAGGAGGCCCCATTAAGCTAAAGTTGTGCTTCAGGTTAAGAACAGTTTCAGGTTAAGAATGGACCTCCAGAACGAATTAACTTCTTAACCTGAGGTACCACTGTACATTGTTGGGAATGAAGATGCATCCTCCTAATGTGCTTGACCTGTTTAATTTCCCTCTGCCTGCAACCCCTCCCCTCCGAACTTCTGTTCAATAAGCTGTCATCTGCACACATCACTTGGGAAGACAGGAGAACTAATACCAGTGTACCGAAAGAAGCAAAGATCACCAGTGTTGAAGCAATGATACCACATCAACTTCCTTGGTCTGGTCATATTGTACGGAGACCTGATTATTGTCTTCCAAAGCAACTACTCTATTCTGAACTTAAAAATGGAAAGCGTAATGCTGGTGGTCAACAAAAGAGGTTTAAAGACTGTCTCAAGGCAAATCTAAAAAAATGTAGTATGAACACTGACAACTGGGAAACACGGGCCTGCGAGTGCTCCAGTTGCAGAACAGCCTTTACCAAAGGTGTCATGGGCTTTGAAGAAACCCGAACTCAGGACGCAAGGGGGAAACGTGCTAAGAGGAAGGCACGCTTGGCAAATCCACACCGTGATCAACTCCCGCCCAGAAACCAATGTCCCCACTGCGGAAGGACATGTGGATCCAGAATTGGCCTCCACAGTCACTTACAGACTCATTGTTAAAACCGTGTTTGTGGAAGACAATCTAACTCGTCTACGGGTGATCATCATAGAAGAATAAAACACACTGCTCCAAAGAATTTGGGGAACAGTAGCTTACTCCCCACAGAGCTACAATTCTGAGCACACATAACAAACCACAATTCCCAGGGTTCTTGGGTGGGGGAAATATATGCTTTAAAGGTATTGTGTGTATGCAGCCTTAGAAAATGGCTACAAGAAGAAGAAGAGTTTGGATTTGAAGGAGTCTCAAAGCGGCTGACATTCTCCTTTCCCTTCCTCCCCCACAACAAACACTCTGTGAGGTGAGTGGGGCTGAGAGACTTCAAAGAAGTGTGACTGGCCCAAGGTCACCCAGCAGCTGCAGGTGGAGGAGCGGGGAAGCAAACCCGGTTCACCAGATTATGAGTCCACCACTCTTAACCACTACACCACACTGGCTCTATAATACAATTATATTATTGCATGTTAAAAGATGTATATTATATTAAAAGATGGGGCAGCCTCTCTGCCTGCAGGCTCAATGGAGTTTAATGTGGTATAATAATAATAATAGTAATAATAATAATAATAATAATAATAATAATAATAATAATAATATTCAAGCATTCAAAGTTGTGGATCTCATTCTCCTGCAGTCAGCCCATTCCAGCACCTGCTGTAAATGTGGAAACAGTGTTTTATGTTTGCATCAGGTGACAAGCAAGTTCTATTTGTGATTATTAATCTGTTATCCTGGCTAATTTGTCACTTTGTAAGGTCCGAAGGGGTGATGAGCTTGCAGGTGTAAACCAGACCCTGGTGGGCTGCCATACTATTATGCTTGCAGTTCCACTTTCCAACACATGGTGGAAGTAGGTTATCAGAGAAGCTCCCCCTCTCAGCCTCCCCAAACTATTATTCAGCTGACACATTTTTTATTATTACCTGTGATGATTTAATCTATGGGGGTGACTCATTTGCTCTTGGAAGTTGCTGCTTGAAGTTGCTGCAGTTATCCAATTAGCAATAGTGCATGCCTGAAAAGGACCTCCTCTGCTCCCCACCCCCATTCAGAACTAGGCAATCCCACTGGGGCAATTTCCTCTTCCAAAAGGTGTCAAGTTGGATTGGTGGGGCTTCTGTGATGCCTGTGCTGGTCCCCAAGTGCTTGGCGGCAGAGCCGTAGCTACAGGAGGGCTAGCCAGGTTTTTTTACCCTTGGCGAAGCCTCCAGAGGGCAGCCATTGAGGCTCCCAGCCTGCGGGAGGGTGTGCAAATGTGAGTTGTGGAGTGCCAAAAGAAAATCTAGTTTTGCCCCCGCTTGGGGGTTCCCAAGGGATGAAGGCATACATTGTGTGATATGGAGCAGTTCACTAGGAAATGCATCCATTTCCTGAGACAGTAGCCTCACTCTGCCTAATAGCAGAGCCTGATGCCACTGTCCTGCTGTGCCTCCTCTAGCTGCTTCAGGTTCCCCTTTCCAGCCCCAGTCTTCCTTGACACTGGATTTTTCTTCTTCTAAATTTGCTTGTATTCATAGATGCAGTTACTGTTGTTCTATTTATTTGCCGCTTACTGCAAACAAAAGCCAGCCGTGCCCTTTTCCAGAATACACCATTCTGGGGGCGCCTGCCAAGACCACATAACACAGGCCTTGAAAGACCTAAATTGGCTCCCAGTACGTTTCCGAGCACAATTCAAAGTGTTGGTGTTGATCTTTAAAGCCCTAAATGGCTTCGGCCCAGTATACCTGAAGAAGCGTCTCCAAACCCATCGTTCTGCCCGGACGCTGAGGTCCAGCTCTGAGGGCCTTCTGGTGGTTCCTTCACTACGAGAAGCAAAGTTACAGGGAACAAGGCAGAGGGCCTTCTTGGTAGTGGCCCCCGCCCTGTGGAACGCCCTCCCACCAGATGTTAAAGAGATAAACAACTACCTGATATATAGAAGACATCTGAAGGCAGCCCTGTTCAGGGCCATTGAGCATGCTCAGTCCCTCCTGGACTGTTTTGGGATGGCTCCCACTCCATTTAGAACTTTTTTCCTGAAGGGTTTTTTTTTGGTACTTCTGCAGACCTCTGGGTTTATCCAAGCCTAGGGATGCCTCCCTCTAATAAGTGGATGGTGCCATGACAGATACACAATGACCCACAGTCAGAGGACTGAGTTTGCTACGAGAACATAGGATGTACGTGAACTACTATAGACAGTACTTCCAACTGCCATGTAAAAAAGGTGCTGAATAAAGGTGAGGTATTAGGAGTACGCAAATATAACCACCATTACTCTCTTGTGGATTAGCATCCCTGCCTTCAAGCTCTGGAAAATGTGTGATTTGTGCATTAGAAGGGAAGGGAGAAGTGGGAAGGAACTAGAACATCTATACAGGGTCAGTTCGTTTTGTGAACTGACATTGCACTTATAAGCATTGGTCCCTTATAGTGTTTCACACTCTTAATTGGCTGCATGCTTAATTCTGTGTTAGACTGAGTCCACCAGTTTGTTGTATGTATGTTTGTTTGTTTGTATGTACGTATTTTTACATGCAGTACATTTAAAGCCCATTTAAGGCACATCTCCCCCAAAAGAATTCTGGGCACTGCAGTTTACCCCTAACAGAGAAACAATTCCCAGCACCCTTAACAAACTTCAGCTCCCGGGATTCTTGTTTGAGAGGTGTTTTAATTGTATGGTGTGCATGCAACCTATATCTTGCTACTCCTCCTGGAGTTCAGGGTTTTTCTCACAGCTTTCACAGTGTAATGGGCTAAGCTCACCGGGCCAAGTTCACCCAGTGGAGATTTGGACCCTTTGTTCATCCAAATCCAATGTTCCACCTATTATACTGCCCAACGAATCTGCTGGTGATGACAGTAGTAGGTGATACCAAAATATGAATTATCTCCTGCAGAGGAAGGGATTTTCCATCTTCTCCAGTGTAACCTGCAGGCTGCAAAGATGGAATTTAAAATTATACTCCCAAGATGTTCTTATTCACAATTATAATGGCATCCATTGGCAAATCTAGGCTTGCTCGCTCCCTTGTTTTAATATGCTCAAGTACAAATATGGGCTAGAAGTATATACTTAAACATTGCTTCAGGAGAGAGTTTACACTGGCAAGTCTCCAAATGATGCCATCTTTGGTAACAGCCCAGACTTGGTAGGATTCCATAAAAGTCTCACTTGCGCTACTGTGGTAGTAATTGTCTTAGATCTTCCTCGCTCTTTGTTTACTAAAGTCCACAGTCACAGAGCTGGAGAAGAAGCTCTCTCCCAGGTACACTAAAAATCAATTACTGGACTATATATTGAAATTTGCTAGGTAAACACTGAGATATCTTCTAAAGTGCCTTTATCTGTGTGTGTGTGTGTGTGTGTGTGTGTTAGCAAAATTTGACTCTGAATTTGTTTACCATCATGTTGCAAATTAAGCAGGAGAAAAGCAGCGTTTTAAATAAGCCATTGGTTTGTGCCGCATGGCATGTTGTTAGGGGCTAGTGGCTAAAGTAATCAAACTGAACGAAACATCTTAATATTCTGCAGGTAAGAGCCGAGGAGGCCCGTAAAAACGCAAGGATGGAAGAGGGCAGGTGCCTTGTTCATAGGTGGTGGGTGAAGGAGTGGCTGGGGGTCTGGATAGGAAGAATGTGGCAGCGAGGCCAGAGGAAGGGAAAACGGATCGCGCTGATAGGAAGTGACAGCAGCGGGCACAGAAAGGGTGCGGGGAAGGGGTCGAAGGAGAGTGATGGATGGGAGGTGACAGCGGGAAAGGAAAGGCGAGGACGGGGCTGGAGGGACTGGAGGAGCCCCGGCCAGCTTGGTGGCGCAATGCAAATCCACCTGCTACTCGGGGGTTCAATCCTGCCTGGCGGGTGGTCCCTGACCTCTTCCCGGGAGGCCGCCCCACCGCGCGCGCAGAGGATCGCTCGCCGGGTCCCTTTGCGCTCTTGTCCGGCTGCAGAGCCTCGCCATTGCGCGCCTCCCGCAGCCAACTGGAGAAGCCGGTAGGAGGAGAGCGGCGCGCGGAGAGGGCGATCCTGCGGGGAGGCGGGACGGGAGCCTTGCGCGTCGCAGGGCAGGCGAAGGGGCGGGCCCGGGTGTCGGGCGGCGGGGAGGGATCGGCACGCAGCACCTCCTCCCCGGGGAGGGAAGAGCAGCAACGCCGCCGCCGCCGCCGCAGCGCCCGGGCGCAAAGCGGGAGCCTGGAGGTGGGCGCGTCGCCCGGGCGCTGGAGACGGCGGGATCGGGGCCATGTTTCAGCGCGGGTCGCGGCGGCGCCGATCCACCCGAGCCGTGAGTCTTTCTCCCTGCGGAGGCGGCGGGGAAGGCGAGGCGGGGAGCCAGCCTGCCGGGACGCCGACGAGGCCCGCGCCGGTGCTGCGCTGGCTGGCCAGGATGGGGCGGGCGGGCCAGAGGCACCCCAGGATCGGGGGAAGGGGGTTTCGGAGGGCGGAGAGGGGGGTCTCTAAGGGGCGTTGCTCCCCCCATTTCCTCTCCCCGAGGGCTACTTGTCTCCGAGGGAATCGGGACCTCTGTGCCGGATCAGACCCGAGGCCTGTCTCGCCCGGCATCCTGTTCCTTACGGGAGGCGACCCCCGAGCCGGACGGGAGCGCAGCCGGCCTCTCCAGCGCCTGCTGTTCCCCGGCGGGCTGCTTCTGATCTCCGGCGTGGGCGGGGGCCGTGGGTCGATTTATTCTCCATGCATTTGCCTGGTCCATTTTAAAAGCCACCTAGGTGGTCACTACCACGTGTTGTGGTAGTGCATTCCAGGGTGGGAAGCAGAATTTCCTCTCGTCTGTCGCGAATCTCCCACCCTTCATCTTATAACAGAGGGAGAAAAGCTTGTTTCTATACACTGACTCGATGCTAGGTGTAATTTTATATACCTGTGTTATATCCCCACCCCTTACTCACCTTTTTTCCCAACCCCCAAACACTGTCCTCCAGTCCTTTGATCGTTTGAATTGCACTTTACTGCATCCTTTCTAGCCCCACAATATCCTTTTGAGTTTTTGCAACCCGAATTATACACCGTATTCCCAGTGTAGTTCTACCATAGGCTTGTATAAGGGCATTTCAGTATTGACAGTATTGACAGTTTTATTTGCAATTTCTTTCCTTACGATTCCCTAAGGTGGAATTCACCCTTTTCACAGCTGCCACATGTCAAGACAGCATTTTCACTGACCTGTCCTTCACAACCTTACAGCCTCTTTTGTGGTCTGGCATCACTAGTTCAGACCCCAATAAGGTTTAAGTGCAATTAGGATTTTGTGAGAAACGTTGTGAAAACTGTATAAAAACCCAAGAACACAGCTTCTACAAAGATTTGTTGGCACCTTTGAAGAACTCTAGGAGGATAATGGGACAGGACTTGCCTTTGCAGAAGCCATGCTGATTCTTCTTCAGAAAGGCTTGTTCTTCTATATGCTTGATAATCTTATCTTTAATAATTTCAGCAAATTTACCCAGAACAGATGTTAGGCTAATTTGTTTGTAATTTCCTAGATTCCCCCAATTACTATTATTTAAATAGTTTTATATTTGCCACCTTCCAGTCCTCAGGTACAGAGATCAATTCTAGGGAGAAGTTGCATGTTTTTGTTAAAGACCAGCAATTTCATATTTGAGTACTTCAAGAACTTTTAGGTGGATACCATCTGGGCTCAGCATTGTGCTAATTTGTTAATTTGTTAATAAGGTTTCTGTCACCACAGCCTTGCTAAAAAAAAAGCCACTTCCGGCATAGGCATCTTTTGCACTGACATATTGTGAGAGTTTTAAAAGGACTGTTGTACCATAAATAAGGCTTTCTATGGAGCTACTTGGGGACGCAGGTGGCGCTGTGGTGTAAACTACTGGGCCTTGGGCTTGCCGATCGCAAGGTCGGCTGTTCGAATCCCAGCGACGGGGTGAGCTCCCATTGTTCAGTCCCTGCTCCTGCGAACCTAGCAGTTTGAAAGCACGTCAAAGTGCAAGTAGAAAAATAGGTACCACTCTGGCGGGAAGGTAAACGGCGTTTCCGTGTGCTGCTCTGGTTTCTCCAGAAGCGGCTTAGTCATGCTGGCCACATGACCCAGAAAAACTGTCTGCAGACAAACGTCGGCTTCCTCGGCCAGTAAAGCGAGATGAGCACCACAACCCCAGAGTCATCCGTGACTGGACTTAACTGTCAGGGGTCCTTTACCTTTACCTTTTTTATGGAGCTACTGTGTGGTACAGGACGCGGGTGGTGCTGTGGGTTAAACCACTGAGCCTAGGACTTGCCGATCAGAAGGTCGGCGGTTCGAATCCCATTGCTCAGTCCCACATGACCTGGAAGCTGTACGTCCCTCAGCCAATAAAGCGAGATGAGTGCCACAACCCCAGAGTCGGCCACGACTGGACCTAATGGTCAGGGGTCCCTTTACCTTTACATGTGTGGTGCAAGGGCCTCCCTTTCCTGTGCTCAGAAGAAGCTATGGGGTACTGAGTTACAGGAGATGGCTGTGAAAGCAATATAGGTTAGATGTTAACGTCTAAGTGTTTAGTGGGACACTGAGGTATGGGGAGTATGTGTTGTAAGAGTTATTAAAGGGTTGCTACAGATGTTGGGACTCTGGGCAATATAGGGTTCAGTGGGCCCCTGTGTTGTGCCATTGCATGGGCATCCCAAGGAGTTATATGGCACCAGGATCTCTTCCCCCTCCGTTCTATGGACCAGAGAAGATGCTGAGAAAGGTTGAGGCATAGAAACATTGTAAGATGTTCTCTAGAGCAGTATGGAGCCTTGTGGGATAATGTGTTGCCCAGCTCATGGAAGGACTACTGCCGCAGAAAACGCTGTCTGTTTCTGTGTTCCTTGGTTTGGTGGTGTGTGTGACCTTGCACACCCTATAGAAACTAAGCTGTGGTTGATGACCTGAGGGAATTCTGATGAGGATTGTTGTAGCTATTACCCAAGGTGATTATAATGGCTTACTCTGAGGTGCCAGGGCCCTCTAAGGCCCTAATGATGTGCTATGGGGTACTGTATTGCAGAATCCTCAAAAAGTGTTCATGAGGCACTTGGACAGTGCTTGCTAGATATTGGGATTCTTGCAAAGAATGTTATAGAGAGGCTTTGGTTTCATCCAGGAAGACTGTTCTTAAACAAAAGCATATTTTAAGGACCAGAATAGCTATTCCTGAACTCTGGAGTAACCCTCCAGATGTTGCTGGACTACAGTGCACATCAGCCCTGGCCATCATGGCCAGTGGTCAAGGATTATGGAAGTTGTAGTTCAACAACTTCTATAGGGTACCATGTTGCCTACCGCTGCCTTTAGTGTTAAGCGGTCCTGGGTGTGCATTCTTATGGCTTTAAAAGAAATTTCTGGAGTGGGCCATGCAAGAGTAACGTCAGCTTACTTGAGGACTGAAGCAAATTTACTTCAGTGTCAATGGTTTGGTCCCTGCATACCTCTAAAGCACAACCTCCACACCTATGTTCCATCATGACCGATAACCAAGAGCGTTCGCTTGCACATACCACCCCTGTCCTAAATTTGAGCAGCAACGCCATGTGGATAGAATATTGCATGGGGCCACTTCCTTCATGAAGGCCGCACCAGAGACAATGCTAACCTTTGTATTTGTGGGCAGGTGGGGAAGCAGTTGGTGGATGGGAATATGAAAGTGTTTATTTTAATACATTTAAATATGTTGCATATTCCTATGAAATGCTGCCTTTAGTTGTTTTATATCTAGCATATAACCATAGTCTTGATATATCAGTGCTCTGAAACTTGAGACGTTATAGGCAAGGTACATAGGAACTTTCCTTCTACTGGATCAGGCCATTAGCCCATCTAGGCCCGTATTGTCCGCACTGATTGACGGCGGCTCTCCAAGGCCTGAACAGAAAAATATAATTGTGTGTATGCGCAGGTAGCTGTGGAGCATCACATTGCCAAGAGATCCAAAATGCTTTGGGGTCTTTTCCAGGGCTCACGAGGGATTCTGTGGGTCTCTGAGCTACTGGAGCTTCTACAAAAATTATAGGATTTCGTCTCTTCAATTCCTATTTTGCAGAGGATATACGTCTGTCCCTAAATCTTGCCGCTATGGCTGACACTGAGTTTTCCCAATGTATGGATTGTGTTGTTCTTATAGCATTTTGTATCCCCTTGGTCAAGTGCCATGACGCTCTTGACACTAAATGAATTAACAGGCAAAGTAACGTTTAAAATTGTGTGCAATTCATTACAGACATCCGACCCTGCCCTGTTGTTGGGGTCTGCAGCACAGGAAGAGGCGATTTAATCTCTTCCTGCTCCAGCTGCAAACTCCCTATCCCCACCCCAATGACTGCAAGGCTTGTGGGGTGAATTAAATTCCCACTGGTGCCATTAACTTCTCTTCAGCTGGAGTCTGGAGATGAGGACTAAAGAGTTAAACCAAAAGCTTAATGGAAGAGGTGGGGTTTGCCAGAAGAGGTAGAAAGGTGGCGAGTTGTGTTGTGAGAGGGAGGGCGTTCTCCAACCAAGGCCTAAGGGGCAAAGAGAGAATGGGCGGAGGTGTTTAAGAGAGCAGGTGACGTTTCGGCAGCTAACCCCAAAGTCGTGGAGTTGAAGGAGTGAAGATCGCAGCTGGCAGAGATCTCTCCGGACGCAAAGGCAGGGAAATAAGGTGGGAAATGAGAAATCAAGCCTGAGAAGGTTGGGTTTGGGGTGATGGGGACCCTGTGCTGTTCCTGAAGAAGACAATTGAGGCAATTATACAGGAAAGGTTCCTACGCTGGAGCTGCCCAGAAGGAGATGATGCACCATCAGTAAGAAATATAAAGGTTGTGTTGGACAAGAGAAGGCTCCCCTGCAGCCATGGCAACAGATGTGGAGATGCTGTCATCTCAGGGCCTTCTTCAGGTGGACTTATTGTAGACCCTTAGCAGGAGAGCTAGGGCAGTATTCAGCAATTAATGCTTCTAACTTAATTTCAGTGGGTCTACACTAATTAAGACTTAGTTGAACGCTCACCTGTAGCCCTTAATTTGTTGTGCTCATGTCCCAGTGTTGGGGTGTCCATGGGAGTGGAGGTTTCTGTTGTTTTCCTGCCTTGCCTCTGCCTTGGGGTGAATGGGGACCAGGTTGTTAACTCTCTGACTGGCCTCCCGGCTGACCTGGTTTCCCTGTTCAAGAGCAATTCAGGTTAGGTCCACACCTCTTGTTTGGTTCTGAGGGCTTGGGGCTGACAGGTGCAGTTCGGCAGCTGCAGTGGATACCTTTTGTGGGTGCATAAAGCTCAACCCCGCACGACTGCCTCCCCAACGGGCCACCTGCCGACTGTCCCGCTCCTCCTCTCTGTTTTCCATCTACTTTTCTTGGAACGTAGTTGTGGGTTTTGGAGCAAGATATTGGCAGCGGGCGGAGATCCAAAGGTGAAATTGGGCCCAGAGACTCACAAAATTGTGTGTGTAGGTGTCGAATGGGGCTGGTGGGCAGGTTGAGATTGAGCAAGAGAACAGGATAGAGAGATTGTGTAGGAGCAGGAGTTCAATAGGGTTCTCTGTCTATACAATTCGTAATTCGGTGCGACGCTGCAACTGGGAACACCACAGACCCAAATCCTGCCGTAACAGATCAGGAGATGGATTTCCCTTTCAGTTAACGTTGGGATTATTTGAGGCATTTTGGGGTCATGCTGGGCCATGGGGTGGGTGGAGGGCTGGTGGGGGTGGCGGGGTTCTTGAACAGGGAGCAACTGTTGTGTGGGAGAAAGCATAGGGGTCCTATACGATGTATCCCGAATCTGGGATTTGGGGGTGGGGTGGGGGGAGATTGCTTATTACGTCAGCCCTGGCAGATTTGATTTCCCAAAGCTGCATCTGATGAAATAGATCTCCGCCTTCCTTGAAATCCCTTCTAAGCTGCAGGAGGATGGGTAGCGGCAGCAGTTGGCAGATGTGAGGGGGAAAGAATCATCTTGCTTGTGGATACTGTGCAATCTCTCCAGCACCACGGAATAAGTTTTGGTTACAGTTTTGTTTGTTCCTGGTGGTGGCTGTCATCTTTTTGTTCCAAAAACCTTACCTCTGTGGGCATGGGTAAGGGGGCCTTTTCCCGAGCAGATATATCTATATCATCTATATCTATATCTATATATGAATCAAAGGGTCACATTCGTTTCTCTATTAACAGACAGTTCCTTTCTGATGGCAAGCTCATTTTTAAAGTTGCTGCAACGGCAGAGCCTTTGAGCATATGCAGAGTGTTTCCCAAAACTGAAGGGCACACTCTTCTGTTGAGAACAGGTTCATAACAACACATGCGTTTAACACACAAACGATCATTTGCTTTATATCTTTATGTAGTGGCAACAGATTTGAAGACTGAAATTCTGGTAGATGGGTAAAAATTCTGGCCAGGTAGAGATCATGGTTCCCTAGTTTGCTTTTCCTTATTTTTAAAAGTTTCGTGCTGCCTTTCCACAGCTTGAGGTGGGTCACAATTTTTTTTTTTATTTAAATGAGAACAATATATAGAGTTGACAGCAGGTAGTTAAAAGTGAAACTTCAGACTTGGGGGGGGGGGTCCAGGGGTGCCAGGAATGGAGGCGCCAGAGCTAGCCTTTTCTACTGCCTCCATCTTGATTCTGTCGTGCTCGGTTCACCCTTTTTTCCAAAGGGATTTTTTTCCTGCCCAGTTTCCAGGCACTGCTTCAGTGATTCTTGCCTTGGGGGAAGTGGGAGCGGCTCCTGGCACCTTCTCTCTCCCCCCCCCCCTTTCCTGGTGTGTCATCTTAGCTGTTCATTGGCGCAAAGAAACCCACACCAAAGAGGCAAGACGGATGAAAAGTGGCAGGAAGGGAGAGTTAGGAAAGTTCTTGTTCCGCATCGAGGCCTTTCCACTTTTACCCTGTTTCGCCCCCCCAATTATTATTTTTTGAGGCACTTTGCTGCCCACTTTCTCAGCCACCTGCGGTGGCAGGAAGCCAACATCTGGCCTGTTTATGTCTTGCTGAACTGAGCTGAGGCAGGTCCTGGCCTGTGGGTGGCTTCCTGGCACCCAAATGAAGTTACGCTTCTCCCACAGTGCCTTGCTGCTCTCAGACGGGAATTAGCTTCCTTACAAATCCTTCTTTAGGCCAAAGTGCAGACAGGATTTCACCCACGAGTCTCCGGCTGCTGCGGTTAACAGTCAGGAGTGATGATGATGATGATGATGATAATAATAATAATAATTTATTTATACCCCGCCCATCTAGCTGGGTTTCCCCAGCTACTCTGGGCGGCTTCCAACAAAATGTTAAAATACAATAGTCTGTTAAACATTAAAAGCTTCCCTAAACAGGGCTGCCTTCAGACGTCTTCTAAAAGTCTGGTAGTTGTTTATCTCTTTGACATCTGCTGGAAGGGCGTTCCACAGGGTGGGCGCCACTACCGAGAAGGCCCTCTGCCTGGTTCCCTGTAGCTTTGCTTCTCACAATGAGGGAACTGCCAGAAGGCCCTCGGCGCTGGACCTCAGTGTCCGGGTAGAATGATGGGGGTGGAGACGCTTCTTCAGGTGTACTGGACTGAGACTGTTTAGGGCTTTAAAGGTCAACACCAACACTTTGAACTGGCTCGGAAATCTACTGGGAGCCAATGTAGGTCTTTCAAGACCGGTGTTATGTGGCCTCGGCGACCACTCCTAGTCACCAGTCTAGCTGCCGCATTCTGGATTAGTTGTAGTTTCCGGGGCGCCTTCAAAGGTAGCCCCACATAGAGTGCATTGCAGTAGTCCAAGCGAGAGATAACTGGAGCATGCACCACTCTGGCGAGACAGTCCGGGGGCAGGTAGGGTCTCAGCCTGCATACCAGGTGGAGTTGGTAGACAGCTGCCCTGGACACAGAATTGACCTGTGCCTCCATGGACAGATGCGAGTCCAGAATGACTCCCAAGTTGCGCACCTGGTCCTTCAGGAGCACAGTTACCCCATTCAGGACCAGGGAGTCCTCCACACCTGCCCACCTTCTGTCCCCCCCAAAACAGTACTTCTGTCTTGTCAGGATTTAACCTCAATCTTTTAGCCGCCATCCATCCTCCAAGCACTCACACAGTATTTTCACTGTCTTCACTGGTTCTGATTTAAAAGAGAGGTAGAGCTGGGTATCATCCGCATACTGATGAACACCCAGGCCAAACCCCCTGATGATCTCTCCCAGCGGCTTCATGTAGATGTTGAAAAGCATGGGGGAGAGGACAGAACCCTGAGGCACCCCACAAGTGAGAGCCCAGGGGCCTGAACACTCATCCCCCAACACCACTTTCTGAAGAGGACCGGTGTGAGGGAATATATTGCCATTAACAAATATGCGCGGGCGTCCTGATTTTAGAAGCACCTGCCCATGTTGGTACAGGCCCCTGTCACTGGGGCCACAGTCAGGGGACCTTGTAGAAATGTCTCTTAGCTTAAGATGCTGCTGCCTGAAGGTTTGAGGGGCAGGCTTCATGAGATCTGCTTTGCAACGGCAGACCCTTGTTCCGAGAGACAGTGCAGCAGCCACAGAGTGGGTTCTGCCATGAAGCTCACTGGGTTACCTTGGGCCAGTCAGTGTCTTTTAGCCCGACCTAGCTCACAGGGTTGTTGTGAGAATAAAATGAGGAGGTGCAGGGCCACGTGCACCAACTTTTGCTCCATGGAGAAATGATGCTGATATAAACACAGTAATTAACAAATTAATGCTGAATATCTTCTCCTAGCTGCCTTGTACCTGGCATTACCTGGGAATTCTAAGAAACCCCCCTCCCCCCCAAAAAATCAGTGCAATTTTGAAATCTGTGTTTTAAACCAGAGTTCCTTGATCTCAGGAACCATCATGTAAAATTTAGTTAACGCTTTCTTAGCCGCTGTCTGTCCAAATGCATAGCAAATTACCAAAATATATGGTCGAAGATGGGAACAGTCACAAAGGTGTGCATAGCTGGTGTCAATAGGAAACCGGTGTGTGGTTGTCGATTCCTGGTTATTCAGGATTCCTGACCGATGGGAGCAGATGGATAGAGCTGGTGTCAATACTGGTGGAAATGGAGTTGCATATTGATCGCAATCAACGGGTGCGAACCATAGTGATGAGGGTGTGCTGGCGGGATTGGCAGACCTGGTGACACACCTGGTGAATGGGTAGCAGTCCTGGTGAATGGGTAGATGCTGAACCAAAAACAAACCCCTGTGTTGCAATAAGAACCAGTCACAACAATACAAACACAACACGTAGGCTAATAGTCAAGTCAAGTCAAGTAACCTTTATTGGCATCACATAAGAACATTCAGAATACATTTGAAATAGCTAGGCCAGTGCGATCTCGTCGCCACCCCAAAAGCACAGTCACCAGCCAAAGGGCAGAAGAGGCGAGCAATCCACCTCATCTCTGTGGGTTTCCAGCAAGGGCAGGATCTTTGGCGACAAAAAATCAAATAGAGGAGCTTAGCTACTGTCTTGGTGAGCTCCTGGTCTCTCCCCTGTAATAAGAAGCGCATAACCTCCGTCTCTGGTTTCCATGTTGGAATACATAGATGGTCTAGAAATCATTGGCGGAGATCATCATACATTTTACAGTTAAGGGCCATGTGAGCTAGAGTTTCCACCTGGTGGGCATCGCATGGGCAGATCCTGTCTCCTTCTGCCAAACCCACAAACCTGCCCCAAAGGAGGTTAGAAGGATTAGAATTAATCTTGCGGATTAAACAAAAATTGTAAATAATTAAGATTAAATTCCTGCGCCCAAGAGAGTCGAAAATAAAGAGGGGAGCATGTTTTTTCCGCAGCTGAGATTAGTTCCTGGTGATCTATGTCCCACAGCCTAGTTTTTAACAGTCTTGGCGACTGGGAAAGCCCAGGAGATCCTCTGAAAGTCTGAGTTGTAGGCTAATAGTTAGTAGGGAATATATAATAGAATAATGACATCATTCAAATTATAGGAATAATCCAATACTACTGAAGTAGCTCAGTTTTGTTATCATTCATCAGTTGTATGCCTTGTATCTTCTTTCCAGTTGATGAAGACTATTACAAAACAGTAGTATCATTCTGGAGACACTGTCCTTTTGAGGCTTTTGGGACGTCTTCCATCGAAACTTTTGAAAGACTATTGTGAGACTGTCCTTAGACATCTGTTTTGAACACAGGGCTCGACCGTCCTCGCTACCACTCTCTTATATTGTACATAAGAACTTTGATTGGCTTATTCCTATAATTTGAATGATATTATTATTCTATTCTATATTCTCTACTAACTATGAGCCTACGTGTTGTGTTTGTATTGTTGTGATGGATAGAGGCTGGCTTCCTGTGCACTGTCACAATAATACTAACAATTTTATTATTTATGCCCCTCCTATCTGGTTGGGTTCCCCCAGCCATTCTGGGAGGTTTACAGCATCTATAAAAATATAGTCAAATATCAAGCATTAAAAGCTTCCCGATACAGGGCTGTACAGGGTATTATCTGGTGATACTGGTGGATGTTGGTGCTCCTGATGTTTCTGCTGCTGACGTCTTCTCCCTCTGTCCCACAACAGCTGCCTGAGGTGGAGGACCCTGACCGGGGCCAACCGTGTCAGAGGTGCGGAGAGCAGTGCCCAGGCTTCCTAGTGCATGGATGGAGGTAGGAGAATGTGCTGCCCCTCCCTCCATCAAATCTCCCTCCATCCTCTATGAGATCTCCCCCTCCCCAACTGTCTCCCTGTTTATTGGACCTCTAGGGATTATTTGTGCTGTGTCGCCCTCCTTTGCCATGAGGGCGTCCCTTCTCTCACTTGACATCTCCCATGCTGCTTCGAAGGCTCCCCAACCCCCTGGAGCACATATGGGGAGGTGGGCTGCAGAAGGAAAGGGGGGAATAAGCAAAAAATGGCCTCTCCCCAGCTGTCCATGGAAGCCTCCGCTGGATTCGAGAGCCTTCTATGGGCAGAGAAACACAGTTGGATCCAAACCCCTGTGGATCCGCAGCCTTTCGGGCTGCCATCTCCTTCCTAGGGAGTAAGTCCCATTGAAGACGGCAGGATGGATTTCTGAGCAAGAGGAGAAACTGCAGGGTGTGCATCTCTTTCCTCCTTTTCTACCTTGCTGATTTGATTCGCTCTGTCTTGCCCGCCTTTCATTCCTCCCGTCTTGTACTTAGCGCCCTGCCTGCTGCCCCTCAAGCCTTTCTGAACAGAAATCTAGATAAGCAAGTTAAAACCTTCCCCCCTTTCCTCCTGTCACTATGGATTCTCCTTATTCCACATCCTTATTGGTAGCTCTAATTTGTCCCTTGCCTCTCTCTTCGCATTCATGTCTTCCTCTTGCAGACACATCACTCCAGACTCATTTTTCTCTCTCTTTCACATCCAGCCTCCCCCCCCCCCAAAAAAAATGAATTGCTGCAGGAAAGCAGTGGAGTGGAAGAGCCTTTCCTTTCTGTCTCTTTCCATCACTCACTTCATTTCTGCCCACCCCCCGCCCCCCGCCCTGGCGTAGCCCCCACCCTGCATCTTTCATTGTCCTCGTTCATTTCCAGGCACTTGTCACGCAGTTGCCTCGCTGTGGTCTTGCTGCCCGCAGAGACTGTAAGACACGGCAGGCAGGAATCTCTCCCCTTCCTCTCTCTTTAATGAGCTGATGGCCCCGTTTTGCAGGAATAGCACAGCCTGCCGTTGGGGCCCTTTCGCCCCACTCCTGCGTTCCCATTTTGTGGTGCTGGAGAAATTCTCATGATGAACTTGTGCTTAACAGCGCGATTAGGGGTGGGCGATTCACGGGAAGTAAGTGTGGTCTGTGTCATATTTGCATTGCAGGGGCCATGGTAAAACAGAAACGTGGGAACTTGCACTGGAAGCCGCCCTTGGGGGATTTGCATGAAGGAGTGGGGCAGGTTAAACCACAGAGCCTAGGACTTGCCGATCAGAAGGTCGACAGTTCAAATCCCCGCAACAGGGTGAGCTCCCATTGCTCGGTCCCAGCTCCTGCCAACATAGCAGTTCGAAAGCACGTCAAAGTAAAATAGGTACCACTTTGGCAGGAAGGTAAATGGCATTTCCGTGCGCTGCTCTGGTTCGCCAGAAGTGGCTTAGTCCTGCTGGCCACACGACCCAGAAGCTGTATGCCGGCTCCCTCGGCCAGTAAAGTGAGATGAGCGCCGCAACCCCAGAGTCGGCCACGACTGGACTTAACAGTCAGGAGTCCCTTTACCTTTAAGGATGAATTAGCACAGTGGTCTCCCACCACCACCCTGCTTTCTTCACACCATCAAGTTTGAACCTATCTTGTTATTCAGCTACTCAAACATCCTGTTTTTCCCTTATAACTGGTGGTCACAGCGACATTTGAGGTCTCTGCCTCTGTGTAGACTTGGTGCACCTTTTATATTTGTCAGGGTTGTGTCTCTTAGGGCTCAACAGGCGGGCGAGTTATGGCAAAGCGTTGAGGATCTTGAGGCAGCAGTAGAGCTTTGCTGGGCAGCTTGGTTGTCTCAGGGTCTAGTTGGTGTTTGGGGACTGTATCCCTGGAGACATTACGTTTCCCTTCCTCTGCAGGAAGATCTGCCAACACTGCAAGTGCCCAAGGGAGGAGCATGCGGTGCGCATGGTGCCAGTCGACCTGGAGAGGATGATGTGCCGCCTCATCTCTGACTTCCAGCGCCACTCGATCTCAGACGACGACTCTGGCTGCGCCTCTGAGGAGTACGCCTGGGTGCCCCCAGGACTCAAGCCTGAGCAGGTAACCCTAGAGCACCATCTGCACCAGGGTCTGTTTGGGAACCAGGATCGGAACTTCTGCACAGTGGACGCTCGGGTTGCGAACATGATCCGTGCGGGATGCACGTTCACAACCCGCAGCGTCCGCAACTCGCAGCAGCCTGTCTGCGCACACACGGGTTGCGATTCGGCGCTTCTGCGCATGTACGACTGCCAAAACCCAGAAGTAACCCGTTCTGGTACTTCCGGGTTTCGGCGGTCTGTAACCTGAAAAAATGCAACCTGAAGCATCTGTAACCCAAGGTATGACTGTATCTTTAAAATTAATTGCAAACAAATAATAGGCTTATTATTGAATCACCGTACTTTTCTGTGTATAAGACTATGGTTTTTTCTTTCAAAATCATGCTAAAAAGTGGGGGTCATCTTATTCATTGGTAGTGCATAGGGTGGGCATTTGATTGGTTGCTGCTGCAGCTGTCAGTGGCTACTGTGCATGTTATTGGTTGTTGCATCAAAGGTGTTGTTGATTGGCTGATGCTCCAGCAGTTGGGCGGGTGATTGGCAGCTTCTTCCGGGGATGGGACAGACGGAAGGTGGATTTTGCAACACCCCCTAAAAAAAGCTCAACATCCCATGGCAATCCTCCGCAAAAAAAGCTGAACAACTCTGTGTCATCTCCCCCATTTTCTTAAATTTGAGTCCCCCCAAATAGGGGGCGTGTTATACACGGGGGCGTCTTATAGATGGAAAATTATGGTAATTTTTTTGTCATTGTCATGTTTATATCTTTGGGTTTTGTGTCCTCAAATGCAAAACTGTCTACTTTGGTCTCAGTTTTGTCCCAGTGTGACTGTCATGGCTCCCCCAACACACACACACTATCCACAGGTGGGGGGGGCATAGTTTGGTGAGTGTCCTGAGCAACGTCAGATGCCCTTGCCTTCCCATCCAACTTGGAACTACAGTTCCCAGAGTTCCCAGGAAGAGGAGGGAATGACTTCCAAAGCTAGTTTAAGTCTGTAGCGTAAATTGGAGGCCTTCAAAGCTGCAGTTTCATGTCACGTAGCTTTTCTCTTTGAAGGAGGTCACGGAGATAAGTGAGGAAGTAATTGGTAAATTTCAGAAGGAGAAAAATATATGCTCTGTGCTGTTGGAGCCCTGCTAAGTCAAGAGGAGGCAGTTCTTATGAACCCCTCTGGGCCTTTCTGACCCAGAAGCCTTGCTACACCCTTGGCCACGTCATGATAATCTAAGATTATAATAATACCCTTTAAACTACAAGCTGTTCTCTTTGTGTTATTAAGGCTGGTTGTTAGAAGGGGGAGGGAAAAGCAGAGGCTGGTGACTATAGTAAATAACCACACCGAGACACAAACGCTGGCCTTTGGGATCCAGGATTCCCGTTCTCCTGAAGGAGTTAAATTAGATCCACCGCCAGACAGGAGCCAATTCGACCTGGTAGGGAGTGCAGGCAGCTGCCCTGGAGGGTAGAATTCCACAGGCTCCAGGTTAACCAGGAAAATCTTCTAGGGAGAGCCCAGTCCTCTGCCCACCCACTCAAGACATTTCAGGGTCATTTGGTCTGGAGAGGGAGGGGGAATCGCCCCACCCATTTCCCCTCATTTCATACAACGGAACGGAGGGAGAACCCCTTCCCTTAGGAACAGGTGAAAAGGAAAGTGCAGTCAGGAAAGCACTTGGGAAGGACATTCGTTATATACCGTATTTTTCGTCCTATAGGGCGCACTGGCCCATAGGACGCACCTCGTTTTTTGGGGGGGGGATGAATAAAAAAAATTATTTCCCCCCCAGCCGCGGCTGCCGCCCCAAGCCTTACGCACACCTGCCCGAAGCATGGGGCACCCTCCAGAGGGCTCTGCGTGCTTTGGGCGGCAGGCTGCCGCCCCAAGCCTCGTGCGCTCGGCGTGAGGTCCCGCCGGGCGCGCAAGGCTTGTGGACACTCGCCGGGGCTGCAGGCTGCTGCCCGCAAGCCTTGTGAGCTCGCGGGAACTTTCGCCGGGCTTGCAAGGCTTGTGGATAGCTTCCTGAAGCCTGGAGAGCGAGAGGGGTCGGTGCGCACCGATGCCTCTCGCTCTCCAGGCTTCAGTGAAAGCCTGCATTCGCCCCATAGGACGCACACACATTTCCCCTTCATTTTTGGAGGGGAAAAAGTGAGTCCTATGGAGCGAAAAATACGGTATTTATCGCCTACCTTCGGCAGCATAAATCCTTACCCTCAAGTTCACCCTCACAATAACCCTGTTAGGTAGGCTAGGCCGAGAGATGATGACTGGCCCAAAGTCTCCCAGAGAACTTTTCCCCCTAAAAGCTATTTTTTATTAAAGCTCGAAAAACAAAGAAAAAGCAATATACAGAAATAACAACAAATATCAAGAATTTTTTAATAGAAAAACTAAAAGAAAGAAAAAGAACAGACTTCCCATTCTCTGTCTATCAGCTTAAAAAACTTATTTAAAACTCTTACAGTCATACCTCGGGATAAATGTGCTTCAAGTTAAGTATTTTTGGGTTGCGCTCCGCGGCGACCTGGAAGTAACGGAGCGTGCTACTTACGAGTTTCGCCGCGCGTGCATGCGCAGATGATCAAAATGACGTCATGTGCATGCGCGGAAGTGGTGAAACGCGACCCACAGATGTGCAGACGCGGGTTGCGTTCGCTTCAGGATGTGAACGGTGCTCCAGAACGGATCCCATTCGCATCCCGAGGTACCACTGTACTCTGTAATAACATCCAACTTGTCTAATCTCCTTAAAGTCAACCAGTGCATTTTTTTGACCGCATGGGGAATGCAACCGAGGCGGTTCTGCTCAGCGTAGACCCACTGAAATGAACAGACATTAGTAAGTTAGGGCCATTAATAACTAGCAAATACTAATCATTATGAACATGTTCACACGTCATGGTAAATCACTTAATGGTTTACTGTAATGCACCTACCTGGACTCTTTATCTCTTCTTTGCTCGCATCCAGAGAAAACAATTAAGCCCAACCAAGGATTGTGGTCTGTTTCATATCAACAAACGACAATCAATAAACTGGAGCAAATCTTCAGTATAGATCATAGTTCGTTGGGACAAAGCAAACCACAATTTCTAGTTCAGATGTAATGCTAAGCCAGGGATCTTGGTTAGTTTCCTTCCATCTCAAGCAGTAAGGAGAAAGGCAGCTGCAATTCACTTAGACAATAAGCCGTGGATTATTCCTGGCTTGCTATGATGTGTGAATTATGATGGGCTGTGTGTGGGATCAAAATCCCTTGACCTGTCAGTGCAAGGATTCCCACTAGTGCAACGAGACTTTCCCCACTTCTTCTCCCACCACACACACCCTGGACCCTCCTCAAATCTGCTCTGGGGGGCTGGAGGGGAACCCCAGAAGAGATTTAGGGGGCTCACAGTGGGAGTGAAGTCCTGCTGCACTGGAAGGATGGCTACATCGGATACAAGCCTCTATCTTGCAATGGGTAAGAATTTTTCACTGAGAGCTCAATGTTGAAAAGCAGTATATAAATGTTCCAAATAAACGTACGAAGGGTTGTTTTTTCCTTTTGTCGCAAGTGTTTTCCTTCTCTGACTAACCCATAATAGTGAATGGCAGCAATTTTTGTGTATTGAGAAGGGGGACTAATAGAATGCATTCAGGGACACATTTCGAGTGAGTAGAAAAACTACTTCTGTAAGATGCAAATTCAGACCTCCACTCATCCCCAGAGCAAAGATGACATTGGGTTGGATCCAGACTAGCAGTGCAACCCCATAGGAGTGTATTCAGAAGTGTGCCCCATTGAATTCAATGGGATCTACTCTCGGGTGAGTGAGCACAGAATTGCAGCTTCATTTAGTTGTACTTAGGTCCCATTGAAATCAGTGGATCAAGTGATATTCTAAATTTCAGAAGCAATTTACTGGGTCAACTGATGTTCTAAAATTTTCAGGCTAGGATAATCGGTGCACTTTTTATTTTAAAGGAAGTCATTTGGTCTGATCTTTACCTTAATAAAGTTGAGGATTGTTCAGAACAACATGGTAGGAAGTTTTTAAAAAGAGGCGGTGTCAATTTAATTACAAACCAGTTGCTGCCTTTTTTGTAGGGGGTGTGTTGTGAAATCTGATCACTTCAGCAAGGCCAGGCTGTAATCTGATTAGCACAGCTCTTGTTTTAAGCTGATTACTGAGAAACATTTCTTTAAGACTTTCCATTGCTTTCATTGTACAAGGTGTTTACCCTGCTTATCTTGTTGATTATCAGGAAAACCCATGGGGCATGTTGACCAAGAGAGAGTGCTTTTTCTCAGGCCATGCGCTGAGCTTATGAGCTCAGAGTGGTCTCTATCCGGTGCACCTGAGTAGCTCTCCCTGTGCACTGTTTGGAGAGTTGCTAGGAGTCCCGTTCTCCTTATAGAGCTGCAATTCTCAGAGTTCCCTGTGAAGAAGGACTGATAGTTAAACCTCTCCTGGAACTGTTCCTCTGTGAGGGCAATAGGGCATCTTCTAACAACTCTCAGCACCCTTAGCAAACTACACTTCCCAGGATCCTTTGGCTGTTTAAAGGGGCACCATTTTGCCTTAAACATGTGGTATGAATGTAGCCCAGGCATGGCCAAACTTGGCCCTCCAGCTGTTTTGGGACTACAGTTCCCATCATTCCTGACCACCGGTCCTTTTAGCTAGGGTTGATGGGAGTTGTAGTCCCAAAACAGCTGGAGGGCCAAGTTTGGCAGTGCCTGATGTAGCCTGAAGGAGATCACCGCGTCAATCCAAATTCGCTTCCACATTTTGAACATTCCTGTAAAGAACTTGCCTTCCTTGGACTCCTGGAAAACTTGGAGACGGAGCAGAAGGCCTCTGCTTGGGCTGCTGGGCAGCAGGACTCTAGCCCTTGTGAGCCTCCCTTCTGGTCTCCCCTATTTGACCCACTAATGGCTCTCTTTACCTCCAGGTCTATCAGTTCTTCAGCTGCCTCCCAGAGGACAAAGTCCCGTACGTCAACAGCCCTGGGGAAAGGTACCGCATTCGCCAGCTGCTCCACCAGCTTCCCCCCCATGACAGCGAGGTGAGAAGGGCATTTTTTTATTCCACACTGAGAAGGAACAGGATGATTTAAGAGGGAATGGGTGAGCTTGCGAGCTCAGAGGGGTCGTATTGGCAGTACCTCGGGTTAAGAACTTAATTCGTTCTGGAGGTCTGTTCTTAACCTGAAACTGTTCTTAACCTGAAGCACCACTTTAGCTAATGGGGCCTCCTGCTGCCTCCGTGCCACCACCACACAATTTCTGTTTTCATCCTGAAGCAAAGTTCTTAACTTGAGGTACTATTTCTGGGTTAGCAGAGTCTGTAACCTGAAGCGTCTGTAACCTGAGGTACCACTGTACAGATTTTGCAGCAGAATTCAAAAGGATGCTGTAAACTGGGCTCAAACGACGACTCTCATCAGTCTCATCCAGTGCTGGCTGGGGATTATGGGCATTGTAGTCAAACAACATCTGTAGGCCAACAGGTTGATTACGGGTAACCCTGTGGGTGGTGACCAGATGTATGTTTTGCAAGCTCCGTCATTGAAGGCTGCAACTGAGGCCCTGCTGTTAGTCCACTACTTTTAGAAATACAGCTGGCAGGCGCTAGGGACCGGGCCTTTTTGGTGATGTTGCCTCACATTTATGGAACTCCCTCCCTGGTGAGATCAAACAGACTCATAGCTATCAAGCATCCCTTATCTGGCGGGACAGTCCCTTATCCCAGCGCCATGGTCCCGCTGCATGTCCCTTAAATAAGCTACTGAAGGTAATGGGGCCCTTTCTATGTCCAGCTGTCCTTTGTCAACAACAAATTGTTGCTTTTTTGTGTTGAATATATGCTATATGGTAATTTATGGACCTAATAGGTATCTAAAGCCATTTGCACGCAACAAAATATGTATTTTACCAAAGTAATTGTTGATCCCTTATTTTGGCTGCTGATCCCTTTATTTTCGAGGCTGCTGGTCCCTTATTTTCAAATCTGTAAGTTGACAGCTATGAACAGGCTCCCTTTCTTTCCGTTTGTGAGGTGGGTTTTGGAAAGTTTTCTCCAGACACGTATTTGTTGCAGATTTTCTCTCCGTGTCTGCTGTTTCCTTATTGCTGGATTAGTGTTTTTATTAATTGCTTTGAGTGCATTGATAATAACATATTTTTGAATAATCATTTTATTAGTTGTACTTCACCCACCTGACTGGGTTGCCCCAGCCACTCTGGGCGGCTTCCAGCATATACAAAAACATAATAGAATATTAAGAACTCCCCCATACCGTAGAAAAGCAGGGTAGACTTTTTTGTTTTAAATTAACATTCATTTTCTTTTACTAGGAGCTGGCAACTCTCATTCATTCCTTTGTTCGTTTGTTCATTCATTCATTCAAAGGCGGCAGTGCCCTCCTATGTGGGGCTGCCCTTGATGACTGCCTGAAGGTCTCCGTGCAAAGTCCCGGCTGGGGCAAATTGCTGGGAGCACATCAGTTAGGGCTCAATGTCTGCATCGGCTTCACATGACTTTCAGGACTCAATTCTGTATGCGACTTTTGATTTATAAAGCCCTTATGGCCTTCGGGCCTGCATGCCTCGGAAACTGCTTTCTCTCCTTTTCATCTTTCCCTTTTCAGATCTACTGAGAGCACCTTTGTGACTGTCACAATCCAGGCACTGTGTTTGAACAGCAAGGGCGTGTACAGAGGCCTTGGTGGCTGCCCCACAGCTGTAGAAAACCCCCCTAGGGGGCTGGTCCAAATCCAAACTTTAAGACCTTATAGAGCAAGTTTGCAAAAAGCTTCTATTAGCAGCCCAGGGTTCTTAATCACAAGGAAGAGGCTTCTATGTGTACCGTTCTTTATTATTAATATTGTATGTGGGACTGCTGGATAGCTGGGGGCTGCAGGCTGGGCTAGTTTAGGGGTTTGGCACACCTCTCCCTCACATGTTAGGGAATGCACGTGGAGGTGCTTGTCTCCCCACACCTATTGCTTTTGAACTTCTTATCCTACAGGTGCCACATTAATACCTATTCCATATTCGTGAGAATTTGATCTTTTTAATGTGGCAGCGCCAGCTAAAAACATCCTCATTTAGGCAAGTCTACACAGGTGGTGCTGTGGGTTAAACCACTGAGCCTAGGGCTTGCCGATCGGAAGGTCGGCGGTTCGAATTCCCGTGACGGAGTGAGCTCCTGTTGCTTGGTCCCTGCTCCTGCGAACCTAGCAGTTCGAAAGCACATCAAAGTGCAAGTAGATAAATAGGTACCGCTCTGGCGGGAAAGTAAACGGCATTTCCGTGTGCTGCTCTGGTTCGCCAGAAGCAGCTTAGTCATGCTGGCCTCATGACCAGGAAAAGGGGCGGACAAACGCCGGCTCCCTCGGCCAGTAAAGCGAGATGAGCGCAGCAACCCCAGAGTCATTCATGACTGGACTCAACTGTCAGGGGTCCTTTACCTTTTTACCAGCTGCTTTGAAATGCTGATGTGAATTTTAATGTATTTTTGAATTTTAACCTTTGGTATGTTTTTAAAGTACTGTTGTAATTTTTTCTTGCTTTTATCTTTTTTATAAAATACTTTTGGGGTCGTGTGTTGATTTTTTACAATCAAGTGGTATATAAATTTCATGAAATCAATGATGATGATAATAATAAACAGTCCTACTTCCCTTTCCAAACTTCATTTTTTGAGATCTCCCCCCCTCCTTTCCCCAACTTGGGCTTGCTATCTGTTTCACAGGGGGGGAGTTTATAGATCCTTTCATGCAAACCAAGGGCCCACAGAGTTGGGAAACTAGTGATCTTCTGTATGTTGCTAAACTACAACTCCCATCATCCATGCACCACTGGCTATACTGGTCAAGGCTGATAGGAATTGGAGTCCAGCAAGATATCTGGAGGGCAGCAGGTTTAACCATTGCCAGCTATAGAATCGGAAAGGAATTTCCCCAGGGTGGTTGTGTTTGTTTTGCTTGCTTGCTTGAGGTGGAGATTTTTATTTTTTATATATTTGTTGCCTTCTCACTTTCTGTGTGTGGCTTTTGTCCTCCTGCCTTCAGTCATCAGCAGGTATCTGCTCTGCAGGCAATGTGTTCCCTCTTGCTCTCTGTTTGCAATCTGCACTACTGGGATTAATCTCTGTGTGTTTGACAGGCTGATAATCAGAGTAGAAAAAAGCAGGCATTCTTCTCCAAACGGGTCCTGTGTGTTCTGCTAATTAATGCACAGCACTTCGTGTAGTCTGTTTCCCCACTGCTTTCCTTTTTAAAAATTATTCACTAAGGTAATCCAGATCTTTCATCAAGGGGAATTTGAGCTTTTCAGAATGTAAAAACCATGCAAGTCACACAGATGTGTTCCCTCCCCAGCCCAGCACTTTGGACACTTTTCACGAAGCGTGGTTCACATACTACGTCTCAATAAGGGCTAGAAATGTTTAATGAAAACTAGAGGTCTTCAGGGGTCAGCAAACTTTTTCAGCAGGGGGCTGGCCCACTGTCCCTCAGACCTTGTGGGGGGCCGGACTATATTTTGAAAAATATATATATGAATGAATTCCTTTGCCCCACAAATAACCCAGAGATGCATTTTAAATAAAAGGACACATTCTACTCATGTAAAAACACGCTGAATCCCAGACCGTCCGTGGGCCGGCTTTAGAAGGCGATTGGGTCAGATCCAGCCCCCGGGCCTTAGTTTGCCTAGCCATGTCTTAGGAGGGGAAACAGTTTCCACACTTGAACAGGGCTGCTGAGCATTCCCAGCGCTGATTGTATGTATGCAGGGAAAGAGCAAAGGGGGGAGATCTGTGGCCTGGGGGGTCTCCTCCACTTCAGATTGTAATCGGATGAAGGTTGCTGTGCTAAATACCTTTGCCCTTCCCATTCACAAGGCTCTTGTCTGTTGCTCCCAGGGGGCTGGATTAATGATTAGGCTAAGTGCTCTCCAAAGAAGAGGCCCAGCACAATGCCATTTCGCAGCCTCACTGCTGGAAATTGCTAGGCCAGGTCTGCACAATGCATGGCTAAGGACGTCGCCAGCAAAACACTTTCCCCACAGGCATGGGGAAGGGCTGGCTTAAGGGGAACGCGGACAGATGGTGTGTGGTGACCATTAACTGACTGGAAATGTAAAATGCTGTTTGCGCAGGTTTTTGTTTTATTTGTATCCTCTCTTTTCGCTTGCTAGGAGCCTGGGGTCTTAACCTGGCTGTTTTTGTGATATTACGGGCACACGTGTGTTGGGTTGCTTGGATGAATTGTAGAGTGGCAAGGGACCCCCAAAGGTCATCTAGTCCAACCCCCTGCAATACAGGAATCTCAGCTCAAACATCCACGACAGGTGGCCATCCAACCTCTGCTTAAAAATCTCCAAGGAAGGAGAGTCTGCCACCTTTCGTGGAGTCCGTTCCACTGTCAAACAACTCTTACCGTCAGAAAGTTTATCCTGATTTTTAGCCAGAATCTCTTTTCTTGTGACTTGAAGCCATGAGTTCGAGTCCTGACCTGCATCTTCCATGTGGCAGCCCTTTAGATATTGGAAGATGGTCTTCTTTTCTCCATTGTGCTTGTATTCAAACCACCAGGTATGGGCAGGCTTGGGCTCTCTTTATACTTGCTTGTTATCAGGAACTGGTGCTCTGTCCGTTAGTTGTCTGGATTTGATAGGCTGCTGGGTGGTGTTGACCTGGCTTCACCTTGTGAGTGGATGGTTCTCCATTTACATCGGTGGTGAGGAATTTGTGGTGGCCTCCATCAACCCCAACCAGCATCGCCGATAGCCAGGGATGATGGTGGTTGTAGTCCAGGGGTAGGCAACCTCAGGCCCATGGCGGTTGTTTAACCGGCCCATGAGCCACCCGCTCGGTAAGACCCCACGCGCTGTGCTAAACCAGCATGGCATGGGGACTCGCTTCTGTGGTGCCAGAAATCTCATTTGCGCATGCGCAGACACCGGAAATTGTGTCTGCGCAGATGCAGACGCCGGAAATTGCGGGCGCGCGCTCACACACACGCAATCCGGCCCACAGAGGGATCTCCACTGGAGTGAACCGGCCCAGGCGAGGTAAACCTTGCCGACCCCTGTTGTAATCCAACAAAATCTGGAGGATTTCAGGTTCCCCATCCCTGGTGTAGACACACAAACGCAGAAATACCTTAATCTTTAGCACTCTGTGAGATTTGTAGAGGTAAGAGGAAAACGTTGGCACCTGAACTTCTGGTAAGAAAGCTGCCACTGGCCATGAATCCTATGGGTGTGGAGTGGCATTGCTGTCCCTTGGCGACTCTGAGGTGAAAATCCTCTGTATTTGGTGTTACGCTAGAAAACCACTTCTCGTTCATATTGGAAGTTCTGATAAGGGTGGCGCTGGGATTATTTCACAGCAAAGGCACCTGACTCCTACAAAAATGGCGTCTTTGGAGGCCTGTGCCCTCTCCACCCTTTATAGACCTCGCTTTTGCTTTCCCCCAAACACTTTGTGGGTCCTTTCTCTGAAACCAAAGGAACAAGGCTGGCAAACACAGGGAGATGAGGGAACTGGAAGAGTTTCTGCACACGGAGAGATTGAAAAAGATTAGGGCTCTCGAACCTTCTCAAGATGATGATGATGGGGAGGGGGGAAAGGATCGGATAAAGATCCTGATTAGTATTAGAGAAACCAGCTGTGGGGACTGCGGTTTATCCTTCCTTGTAATGAGAGGGCTGGAAGACGCCCGATGATGCCATTCAGCATTCTGGAAACAAGGGTACAGTAGTGATTTCCTCATTCAGGGAGCTATAAAACAACATGGCCCTTTGCCAAGGGATTTTGGGAAGGCCGGCTAGTGCCAGGCAAGGACTCCAGTCCTCATCCCACAGGTGCCAGGTTAACAAAACTGGGCTGCCATTCCAAGGGTGTGCCTTGTCCTGGGGCAATGGTTGGCTGGAGCCCAAGGCTGAGTATCTGGTGGGTTCCCCCAGGTGGGGAAGGAGGGTGGGGCAAGGACGAGACAGGTAGGCCAGCATTTGATGGGAACTGCAGCACTGTGCAACCCAAGAGGTTTCTATAGGCGCTGTCCCACGTCCGTCCATTGGTAGCCAATCAGGATGGAAGGAATGGAGGGAGGGAGGGTTAAGGTGGCCTCTGTAGTTTATTTACCTCCAGGACCTGGCCTAGAGTTCCCAGTTTGAATCTCACCACATTTTTAAATGGGAACCAAAAACCAAATTTGGGTTTCAAAAAGTAAGACACAACCTGTGATGGAGGCGATGGCTGTTAGGGGGACACAAGTTCAGAATCTCTCCCGCCCCCCTCAAACCCCCCCCCCATCCTTGTCAAAAGCTGAAGGTGAACTCTATCACAATCTGCACTTGGGAATGGGAATGGGAAAGAAGACAGACATTTCAAAATGGCGCTGAAAGAGTATGGATTGACTTGCACCATTCCCCTGCTGCTGTGTCACAGACACCATTAGATGCTGTACAGTAGTTAAGATGGTAAGCCCATCGGGGCAGAGCCCTGCCTTGCTTCTTAATGTTAACTCTGTAAATCGCCGTGTTACGTCGGTGGTGCTTTGTATATAATAACAGCATCATTCCAAAAGGGGCAAATTGTGTTTTCTTAGCAATTTGCAGCTTCAGTGCAGGAAAAATACGATTTTCCAGGGACAGTTTTGATGGTGGAGGCAGCACTATCTGAATCCCACCCACCTCCATTTGCAGATTGTATGGGTAACCGCAGTGAATTCTGTGCGTTAAAAGACATAGTCTGGAAAAAGACCTTCAGATATGCGCTGACATCTCTTTCCCGCTTTGACGTGCTGTGCGGTTTCATCCTTGCAGGGCAAACATTTTATTTATTTTCCTTCTTATAAAGTTTCACCTTCCCTCGGGTCACTGCCTGGCTGCAGGGCTGTGTGGCTCTACTTGTTGCTGCTGCCTTTGATCTTTGTGCCCCAGGCCTGGAACCAGAGTGAGAGCTAAGCAGCTGAGTCCTCTTTTTTTGGTCTTGGTTTTAATTACAACATGTCTTTTTCTTTGGGGGCTCCCTTTGGGGACATAGGCAAATCGCCTCTGGAACAGCAGCAGACGAGAAGACATCTTGACAGTATTGCTTTGGGCCCTCATTGACTAACTCTTCTCTCCCCTCTCCCCCAAAAATCTCTGCCCAGGCTCAGTATTGCAGCTCTCTGGAAGAGGAAGAAGCGAAAGAACTGAAGTTATTCTCACAGCAACGAAAGCGAGAGAACCTGGGACGTGGGACTGTCCGCCTCTTCCCCGTCACCATAACCGGAGCCATTTGTGAGCAGGTATTGGGCCTCACTCTGGCACTGCCAGTGTCAACACAGTTTGAGAACCAGGGCAGGGTTGAAGAATGGTTGGGAGACTGAACACAGAGAAGTCTTCAGAGCCAAGCTACTGTATTTTTCGCTCTATAAGACACACCAGACCACAAGACGCACCTAGTTTTTGGAGGAGGAAAACAAGAAAAAAAAAATTCTGAATCTCAGAAGCCAGAACAGCAAGAGGGATTGCTGCGCAGTGAAAGCAGCAATCCCTCTTGCTGTTCTGGCTTCTGGGATAGATGCACAGCCTGCATTCGCTCCATAAGACAAACACACATTTCCCCTGACCTTTTAGGAGGGAAAAAGTGAGTCTTATAGAGCAAAAAATACAGTACATATCTGGCAGAAGACCAGTGGGGCTGGCAGCCCAGTCCACTGCTGAACATCGAGAAAGCAGCAGCAGCAGCAGAGAGGGTCTGGGATTTTGTAGAGGGGAAGTGGCAGGTGGGAGAAACTTGCTTAGCCCTTTTTCTGCGTGCCACTTCTCACCATGCGTTCCACACTCCCTGGGTCAACTTTGCCCAGCTGGCGTCTCCAGACATGGCGTACTTGGGCCGAGGGGAGGAGAGCTGGAAGAAGCGGTCACTCTTGCCCTTCAAATTGTGGCCTCCTCCTCTGCCCCATACTGGTTTCTTTATTAGTTTTAACATATCATTTTCAACAGTAATTAAACATACTTTTACATCTTATACAATTTTTTTGGACTTCCATCAGTCACATCTGAAAATTTTCCAATCTAAGCACTTAATATACATTTCTTAATTTCATTATTACCTTTCAATCTGACTAATTTCTCTTCTTTCTCTGTTTTGCAATATTTCATATATTTTTCCTTACAAAACTTCTTGTAGTCCTATTAGCGTAATTTGTTGATTACAGTTGCTCTTCAAATAGTTCCTATATTTTTTCCAAACTTCTGCAAATCTCTGATCTCGCAGGTTTCGAATCCTTCCTGTCATTTTATCCAATTCTGCATAGTCCATTAATTTTGTCTGCCATTCTTCTTTCATCGGGATTTCTTCTTGCTTCTGCCCCATACTGGTTTTTAGAGGGAGACATGTTAACTAAACAAAAATATTTCATCCAACGTCTAGTTTAGCACTCGCAACAGCAGATTCTCGGGGTTCAGCTCAATGTGTAGAAGCCATTACAAACCTCTGGTGGCTTGTTAAATCCACTGTGGCTGAACCTGAATCCAGAAGTTCAGATCTTATCAGTTGGGCTTCATAATTAGATTCATAAAGATAAAAAGGTAAAGGACCCCTGACAGTTAAGTTGCGAATGACTGTGGGATTGCGGCATTCATCTCGCTTTACTGGCCGAGGGAGCTGACATTTGTCCACAGACAGTTTTTCCGGGTCATGTGGCTAGCATGACTAAGCCGCTTCTGGCAAACCAGAGCAGCGCACGAAAACGCTGTTTACCCTCCCGCCAGAGTGGTACCTATTTATCTACTTGCACTTTGACGTGCTTTTGAACTGCTGGTTGGCAGGAGCTGGGGCCGAGCAACGGGAGCTCACCCCGTCGTGGGGATTCGAACCGCTGACCTTCCGATCGGGAAGCCCAAGGCTCAGTGGTTTAGACCACAGCGCCACCCACGTCCACACTTAGGCCCAATTTGTGTGCTGTGAATGGTCTTTCCTGGTGCTCAGGGCCAGCATCTCTGTGGTCATGCATGCAAGCGCTCCTTAGGCTGGTCTCTTGATCCATGCTGTTCCTTCCCATGCCAGCAGTGCTGGTGCTCTAGGGAATTCTACGCGAGTGGGGCTTGCATAAGTTGCTCTTTCCATGCTGAGGTTGCTTCACTGGAAGTTGAATCAGGGTTTGTGATCTGTTGGCAAGGGCAGCAAATTCCAGGGTGATCCCAGAACACACCCTTGCTTCTATTCCGGGTCATTCCTGGGCCATTGTGTGTTGGTAAAGAGCTCCATTCTCCACCCATCTCTGCATGTCGGAGATAAGAATTGTTGACATGGCTCTGATTCACTCCTTGTTGTGAACCTGGACTATTGTAGCAGCTGGGATTTCTGACAGCTACTACAGTCCACTGGCGAGAGCCTCCTTCCAGCCTTCTGTTCGTGTTGCTGCCACATGCCTCCTTCCTTGCTCTCTCATGTTGGTGGACGACAGTTCCCATCGGTCCCGGTGAGCATGGTTGCAGGGGGGAGTTACAGACCCCCAAGCAACTGGAGGGCACCACGCTGGCAGATGCTGCAGTAGGCAGTGTGTTATGGCTCCTGGATTCTGTGTGTGTGTATGTGTGTGTGTGTATGCGCGCGTGCACACACACACGTGGCAATTGCCCAAGAAAGTTATGAAGGTAGCTCTGTTCCACTGTATTTGCATTCTGTGATACACAGGAAGGGTTGGTCTCTAAAAAATTTGAAAGAGGAAATATGTGGGCTGTGAGTTGCACCTACCACATGGAAATTTTGAATTTTGGCTCCTGGTTCATGAGGAGAGTTAAAATACATTGGAGGAGCAACAGCAACATCTAGTGTTCAGATGAGGTACCTGGCTCTTTTAATACACACAAAAATCCCAACCCTCAGCTCTGTTCTTCTCTTTTTTATTTAAATTATGTTGATTGCCTTTCAGTGAAAATTCTCAAATGAAACAAGAAATGTTTAGAAACACAAACTGTGCACAAAAGCAATAGAGCAGCAACATGATCATTTCAGAGCACGCTCACCCTCATAAAGCTTCCTGTGTAAACCAAACTGTTTTGGTGAGCAGCCCCGGAAGAAGCGTGGCTTCCTAATGGAGGGTGACAGTTGTGGTGCCACCCCTGAGGAGGCCCTGCCGTGAGCCTTGGGGAGTCTTATTTCTGAAGAGGAAATACCTTTCCCTGAAGGCCTCTAGTCTCATAGGGTTATATGGGAGAAAACAGTAGCACGGTTAGGGCCTTGTCTGATTTATGGCACTCTGGCGAATAAGCAGCACCTTGAATTAAAAGTCTCAAAAGGTGACCACCGCCTTGGACAGTTTGGGTTTAGAGAGATAGAGAACCTGTGGCTTCTGTAACGTATGTGCGGTGCTTCGAACCCTTTGCAAAGTGCTATATAAGTCTTAAGTGCTCTTGGTTTCTCTTTCCTTGGCAGTGCGGGAAGCAGATCTGTGGTGGGGACATTGCGGTCTTTGCCAGCCGGGCTGGGCATGGCGCCTGCTGGCACCCACAGTGCTTTGTGTGCACCACCTGCCGGGAGCTCCTCGTTGACCTCATCTACTTCTACCAGGGCGGCAAGATCTACTGTGGGCGTCACCACGCCGAGCGCCTCAAACCGCGATGTGAGGCCTGCGATGAGGTGAGGGTTTGTGGCAGATACTCCGAAGGCCACAGGGTGGGGATATTGGATGGATGGATGGATACTAGGGTTGCCATAAATCTGGAATTTCCTAGAGAAACCCAGAATACTGCAGTCGGAAGCAGTGTCTGGGCAGAAATCCGCAAAAAACAAAAAAAGTGTTGGTGCTGACCTTTAAAGCCCTAAACGGCTTCGGTCCAGTATACCTGAAGGGGCATCTCCACCCCCATTGTTCTGCCCAGACACTGAGGTCCAGTGCCGAGGGCCTTCTGGCAGTTCCCTCACTGTGAGAAGCAAAGTTACAGGGAACCAGGCAGAGGGCCTTCTCGGTAGTGGCGCCCGCCCTGTGGAACGCCCTCCCAACAGATGTCAGAGAGAAAAACAACTACCAGACTTTTAGAAGACATCTGAAGGCAGCCCTGTTTAGGGAAGCTTTTAATGTTTAACAGACCGCTGTATTTTAATACTCTGTTGGGAGCCGCCCAGAGTGGCTAGGGAAACCCAGCCAGATGGGCAGGGTATAAATAATAAATTCTGTTCTATTCTAGAATGCCTGGGAAAATCCATACGTATGGCAACACATGTCGGTCCAGATTTTCACTTTTTGAATTTTGGCAGCCCTGATACACACGCACTCGTGCACACACATTTTGAGATTTCTTCTCCAAATTGTGCACCAGGTCGCATGCTGTTATGCCAGATGATGATCAGGCCTAGTTTTGCTGAGTCGAGAAGCCAATTACTTTTTAAATTTTAAATTATTTAACACAACACAACACAGAATGTTAGGAGATATGGCTGTGGGACAGGGGCGATGACTAGTTTTTAGTTTGAAAAGCAAAAATTGGGCACTGGTTCACCACTCATGGATGTCAGTAGTTATTATGACGACTGGAAGGGAAAGCTGAGAAAGGGCGAAGAGGAACAAGTGTCCTCCTGGGGATTTTTGTAAAGCAGCCTTTTAAAAAAAACATTTGGGTCCATATATATATATATATGGGTCCACAAACACTCCCCCCCCTCTCTCTCTCTCACACACACTTTTTTACTTACTTACGGCATTTTTATGCCACTCCACAACATTTCTGGGTGGCTTACAATGAAAACCAATGTAAATATAAAGCCCAAAAGCGTGAAATCGGAATTACATCTCCCTAGAAAGTGTAGGGATGGCCTTTTACAGTGTTGGCTATAAAAGGGGTTTTGACCAATTCATGGAGGATAAATCCATAGATGTTCCACCTCCACTATCAGAGGAAGCCGGCCTCCGAATGCCATTAGTTGAGAATTACATGTTGGGAAAGCGCCGCTGAGCTCGGGTTCTGGTAGGGTGGGCCTTTGGCCTGATCCAGCAGGACTCGTCTTACTCTTAAAATAAGGGAAACCTTTTTGGAGAGCCAATGTGGTGTGGTGGTTAAGAGCGGTGGACTCGTAATCTGGTGAACCGGGTTCGCTTCCCCGCTCCTCCACCTGCAGCTGCTGGGTTACCCTGGGCCAGTCACACTTCGCTGAAGTCTCTCAGCCCCACTCACCTCACAGAGTGTTTGTTGTGGGGGAGGAAGGGAAAGGAGAATGTCAGCCGCTTTGAGACTCCTTCAGGTAGTGATAAAGCGGGATATCAAATCCAAACTCTTCTTCCTCTTCTTAACTCAGCTAGTATCTACACCTGCCATCCCATTTCTGCAACCTTGCCTTTTGGGAAAGCCTTCAAGACTCGTCATTTTTGCCCTGGTTTCTTTAATGGATCATAATTATGTCATTGGAGTTTGGAGTCTGTTTTTATTTCATTCTTGGTTTTAGTAATGCTGATTTTTTAAAAATACCTGTCGTTTTTATTATTGTAAACCACTTCCAGGGAGGAACCAAAGGGAAAGAGGTGTGTATTTCAGGTTCCCAAACCTCCCTGGCAGAGCAGATTTCTATGTGTTCAGGAAGCGCACTTGGTACAGCTCTCCTGGGACGTTACTTCATGAAAAGGCGGTAACTGTTTGCCGTGCCTTGAGTTCCAGAAGGGATTTTCTAGTTGGCTTAATGCCATTGGGCTCCCCTCCCCAACATTTTCCTCTTTGCCCCTTGGCTCACTTGTCTGAGTTGCTCAAAGTTGTTGTGTTGACTGTGAGTGGGATTCCCCACAAAGGGCTGGAGGCGTCTGCCTTCTGTTTACTTTCCTCCCCTCTGACTTGTGGCTCCCTTTCTTGCCCTGCCCAACAGATTATCTTTGCAGACGAATGCACAGAGGCTGAAGGTCGCCACTGGCACATGCGCCATTTCTGCTGCTTCGAGTGCGAGGAGGCGCTGGGCGGGCAGCGGTACATCATGCGCCAGAGCCGCCCCTACTGCTGCCGCTGCTATGAGAGCCTCTACGCAGAGTACTGTGACGCCTGTGGCGAGCACATTGGTATGGATGCCCAGAGCTATTTTGAACAGGCGGGTCCTTTCTGTACAGTCTATTTGGCTTTCAGAAAGAACTAAGGTTTCCAGATGGGCACTGGGCAAGGGGGCAGTTTGGGAAGAGGGTTCTCCTGGCAATTCTCCTGGGGGGCCATTTGCAGGTTCCTTTATATGAATTCTCAGATAATTGGATCGGGCTATGCTTCACGTGGGACGCGGGTGGCACTGTGGGTTAAACCACAGAGCCTAGGACTTGCTGATCAGAAGGTTGGCGGTTCGAATCCCCGCGATGGGATGAGCTCCCATTACTCGGTCCCTGCTCCTGCCAACCTAGCAGTTCGAAAGCATGTCAAAGTGCAAGTAGATAAATAGGTACCACTCCGGTGGGAAGGTAAACGGCGTTTCCGTGCGCTGCTCTGGTTCGCCAGAAGCAGCTTAGTCATGCTGGCCACATGACCCGGAAGCTGTACGCCGGCTCCCTCAGCCAATGAAGCGAGATGAGTGCTGCAACCCCAGAGTCGGCCACGACTGGACCTAACGATCAGGGTTCCCTTTACCTTTATGCTTTACGGGGAAGGAAGGCAAGGTTTGTCTCCAGAACATGGTTTCCATGCCAGGACTCAGTCAACTTGAACACTGTGTTTGCAGAGTGTTTCTTTAGCATTGGGAAAACTCAGTTATGGCTGCGGTGTAGCCACAGACAGCTGCAATGGGAAAAACTCCCAGCAGTGGCAGACTTTGGGGTTTAGAATTTCAGCAGCGCCTGTGAGATGCCAAAATTTGGCGCCTCTCACCTTGCAAAGTTTGTCATTGTTGTGGTGAGCTCTCAGTGCCCAGGGCAGGCAAAAACTTGTCGCACTCCCCCGAAACTCACCTTTGCTCCCAGCCCAGAGATGACATGATTCCCAGATAGGGCGGATTTGATTTAAATCAAATCAATTTAAATCATGTTTTAAATCTCAATTTAAATCATGTTTTAAATCATTAGTCAGTAAGACTTAATTTAAATCATTAGGCAGTAAGACTTGATTTAAATCATTTTTTAAATCTTTTTAAAGATTCATTCTTGCTGGTATAATCTTAATATTTACAACCTGATGAAGGTTTCATTTTTGGAATAATAAATTTTCAGAGTAGTTTTTACAGTTATACCCAAAATTACAGATTTTGTTATACTATTAGAATTACATAGATAATTATGACATTATTGTGAGGTTTACTAAGTTAACTGTGTATATTTGGACAACTTTTCTGCTGTACTTTATTGGAAGGAGAAGAATAATCATTTCCTTAAAAACTATTTAACTAAAACAATAACATTATAGCATATGTATCCATGTTTGTTAACTGATGTGATTAAACGTTTGTTGTTGTTTTTTTCAAAAAACTTAGACTGAGTTTTAGCACACATGAAAAACTTAAACAAATCCTTATTTCCTGATGAATAGCCTTTGGACCATAATGTAACTTAAATGGAAAACTTTCTTTAGACAGATTTTTCCTCCAAAAGCATTTTATTTTAAAAATACAATTTAAATTTTTAAAAATCTGATTTTTTTAAAAAAAAACTGATGTAAATAAAAAAAATCCGATTTTGTTTTTATTTTTTTATATCACTGATTTTTATCCACCCTGTCCCCGGATCTTTGATTGTGTGCTTGTGTAGTAATGAAGCACTGACCTGTCCCCTGGTTTGGCCTTTTCCTTTCCCCGCAGGCATTGACCAGGGCCAGATGACCTACGAGGGCCAGCACTGGCATGCCACAGATGCTTGCTTCAGCTGCTCCCGCTGCCACCAGCCCCTGCTGGGGAAGCCCTTCCTGCCCAAGCAGGGCCAGATCTTCTGCTCTCGGGCCTGCAGCCTGGGCGAGGACCCCAACGGCTCGGACTCCTGCGACTCGGCCTTCCAGAGCGCCCGCTCCCAAGACTCCCGGCGAGCCAGCTGGCAGCAACGGCGGGTTCAGGCCCAGCGCTCGCCCTCCTCCTCCCACGTCGCCCGCTCCATTTCCTTTGGAGGGCAGCCGGCACCCGCTAGTTCGGCCCCGAGGATCCGAAGGAGCTGGAGCGGCTTATCTGGAGCAGGGGAGGAGGTGCCGACGGAAACAGAGGAGCTCTCAGATCCAGACAGCAACGGCTCGGGCTGCAGCCAGAGTTGCGAGGAGCCCGTCAAATGTACATCTCGGGGTACTTCCACTTGCCCACCGCCAGCCATGGACCAGGAACCAGGAACAGGTGAGGCAGAACCAAGTGTGTTGGTGGATTTTTTGGGAGGGAACGTGGCATCTTATGACCACCACAAACTTCTGGATGTTATTTGGGAAGGCCTTCCCTTGAGGCTGACCCAGAAACTCCAGTAGGGGCAGAATGCCGTGGCGAGACTCCTTACGGTGTCCTCGCCGCGGGATCACATTCACCCGGTGCTATACCAGCTGCACTGGCTCCCGGTGGAGTACAGGGTCAGGTTTAAGGTGCTGGTTTTAACCTTTAAAGCCCTATATGGCCTAGGACCCTCGTACCCACGGGACTGCCTCTCCTGGTATGTCCCACGGAGGACCTTATGGTCTTCAAATAAAAACATCTTGGAGATCCAGGGCCACAGGGAGGTTAGGCTGGCCTCAACCAGAGCCAGGGCTTTTTCAGCCGTGGCCCCGATCTGGTGGAATGCTTTGTCACAAGAGACTAGGGCCCTGCGGGACTTGATATCTTTCCGCAGGGTCTGCAAGACAGAGCTGTTCTGCCTGGCCTTTGGCTGAGACACAGTCTGACCCCCCTCCTTTTGTAATCCTCATAGAACTCTAGCCCAATAGTTGTCATTAATGTGACTCTGAATTGATTTTAGAATGAATTGATTTTAGAATGTATTTCAATTAAATGATTATGATTTTATGTAAAGTGTGATTTTTAACGTTGTTAGCCGCTCTGAGCCGGGCTTCAGCTGGGGAGGGCAGGATATAAATTTTTTATTATTATTATTATTATTATTATTATTATTATTATTGAATTATACTTGGAGTCGAGAGTGGATTTCATGCTCATAATGGTGAGGAGGAATGGAAGTTCCCCCAGAGTGTCTGCTTTATATACATTATTTACACAATGGGCCCCATGTGATTGGCTAATTCTGGGATTCTCCCGTAGGCCAATCAGGTTGCTGATTCACTTCCACCTGGAGCTGGATTGGGTGGCTCCTGCGGACCAATCAGACTGCTACATTCTGGGTCCTATTGTTCTAGGACCAATCAGATTGCTGCATTCTGAATCCTATTGTTCTAGGACCAATCAGACTGCTGCATTCTGAATCCTATTGTTCTAGGACCAATCAGACTGCTGCATTCTGAATCCTATTGTTCTAGGACCAATCAGACCGCTGCATTCTGAATCCTATTCGACTCAGTACATAACTATTATTATTATTATTATTATTATTATTATTATTATTATTATTATTATTCTGCTTAGGAGTCCGGGCCTCTTTCTCTAACAGTCTTGTTTCTCCCCTCCCCCAGGGACTGAGAAGCGACCATGTTTCCAACGCACATCCCCCTTGCGCCATTCTATGCCGGAACTGGGCATCCACCCCTCCAAGATCCCAGACTGGAGCAGCAGCTCAGCTTCCAAACTCCAAGCATCTGCCCAGCTGCGACCCAGCGAGGGGTCTGAGCTGGGGATGGCGATCTTTGCCCGGGGAGGGGCACCCCGAGTTAGCTTCCGGGAGCCCCTGGTCTCGGGGGAGCCCAGTGCTCCTGGTCTCGAGCAGAGCTCTGTCCATGCCCAGCTGCTTCAGAACGGAAGCGTTAGCCGGGGACACCCTCGCTCCACCTCGGACAACTCTCTCAACCTGGGGAGCCAGGGCTGGCGGCCGCCAAGGAAAGGCGCAGCGGAGGGCAGAGGAGCGAGCCTCTCCTACTCCGCTTCCGAGGGGGCTTTTCCTGCCTGGCACCGGCGTTACCCGCCCCGGGGATGGGACTTCAGCTCTTCCGATTCCTCCGATTCCTCCTCGGAGGAGGAAGGCTATTTTCTGGGGGAGCCGATACCCCTGCCCCCTCATTTACGAGGCGGAGCTAGCCCCACAGAGTCCACGCCACCCACTGACTCGATACGTAAGCGGCAGCGCCGAAGGCTGCGTGTGGTCCGGGACAAGAATTGCGTCGTTGCCTAGACCTGACTTCCACCTTCTGGACTTTGGCCACAAGAATCCAAGTATGAAATCGGGATTTAGGCTTGGAACCACGGATCTTTGCTCCGTCCGCCATGACTGCTTTGACTCACGACCCCTCGCCAGGGATCCTCTTCAAGTGACCTCTCCATCGCAACCGTTGAAATCCCCTCACCTTTCCTCAGGGACCCTCGAGCGCTCTCTTTTCCACGGTGACCTTTGATCTTTAGATGTGACCCTTCTGTAAAGAACCTTATCTCCTCTCTCTGGTGGTCTTTGAACTTTGGTTGTGTTTCTTTTCCATTGTGGCCTTTTGACCTCTCAACTGTGACCTTTTGAACATGAATTAACCCTTCTGTCTTGAACCTTCGGAGTGATGGTTTTTTGTAACTCTGCACTGTGCCCTGTGAACTTCCAACTGCAGTCTCTTACCTGGGAACCCTTGAACTTTGGTTTTGACCTTTCCACTGTGACTTCTGAACTTATCTCACCTCTCCTGGGTTGACCCTTGTTGATCATTGACTTTCAAGTTGCCATTATTAATTGCCTGCTTTCAAGCTCTGGGTGCTTTTTTCTCTATAGATCAGGTGTTTGGTGTGTGTATATGTTGTGGGGGGTGAACTCCTTTCTACATGTGGTACAGGTTTGTACCCAATCGAAGATGGACACCAGGTGTCCTCTATAGGGCAAAGCCTGCAACAGATCTTCTTGATCCACCTCAAACTACTCTTCTCTGTCCTGTCTTCTTGCACTTTGTGCATCTCTTGAGTTTGCAATTTTTAAAATTTGGGTGGGTTTTTTTTTCTAATTGAGGATTTAATTTAATTGAAATTTAAATAAAAATATATGAAAACACTTGTGGATCGTCGCAGGATGTTGGGCCTTAATCAAGGAAAGCAGGATGCTGTGCAGCGAACATGCAGAATGGTCCTCTGTGCAGGAGGGATATGGTGACTTCTTGCATCCCCGTCTTGAACCAAGGAGGAAAAAACAAAACACTTCAGTGCACTCTTCACTAGTTTCATAACGAAGCCCCTGGAAGCTAACCTAAACATACAGTGGAACCTCGCAAGACGAATGCCTCGTAAGACGAAAAACTCGCAAGACAAAAGAGTTTTTTGTTTTTTTAGTTGCTTCGCAAGACGAATTTCCCTATGGGCTTGCTTCGCAAGACAAAACGTCTTGCAAGTTTTTTTCCTTTTTCTTAAAACCGTTAATACCAGGGTGCATCCGTGCTTTGCAAGACGAAAAATCCGCAAGACGAAGAAACTCGCAGAATGAATTAATTTCGTCTTGCGAGGTACCACTGTACAGTCATAGCTCCAGCTGAAGTCGCTTCCGGTTAAGCCGTTTCGGGTTGCGCTCCGTGGCGACCCGGAAGCTACGGAGCGCGTTACTTCCAGGTTTCGCCACATGCGCAGACGCTCAAAATGATGTCACACACATGCGAGGAAGCGGCGAATCGCGACACGCGCACGCACAGACACAGGTTGCGTTCACTTCAGGATGCGAACAGGGCTCCGCAACGGATCCCATTCGCATCCAGAGGTAAAACTGTACAAGGCAATTTTCTCTGTCCCCCCCAAACTGTATGGCAGGCTACTGCGGAGTAAATCCTTTGTTCCTTTATAGTAACCTCTTCTGTTTTACACTCAGCTTTAATTACCGTAGACCAGGCATGTCCAAAGTCCGTTTCAGGGTCCTAATCTGGCCCGCCAGTCGATTTAAACGGGCCCCCGTGGCAGCATATGTTGTGAGGTAAAATTCCCCAAAAATCCTCAGCAACTTCAATTCTAAAAAGAGCTCACGGCCCTCACGCATGTTCACTTAATCAAATCTGGCCCTCTTTGAACAGCCCTGCTGTAGACTAAGGACACTAAGTAATGAGAAAGTTTCAAACAACTCAATGGAGGCTTGTACCCATTTATTTAGTGGAGATTTTGTGTACACAGCACTTGGGTGTGTGAGCTGGCTCTCAAGGCATTCGCGTTTAAGGATAAAAATAAAGCACAGTCATTCACGCAGCAGAGTTAAGCTCAATATAGCCACAGTGTGCTGCTAAGTTAGACTTAGTCCTCTAGGGAGAATTTCCCTCCTTCCGGGGGGGCAGCCCCTTGTTTATTATTTATGCTCCTGTTCCACATTCATAGCGCCAACTATAACCCACAACATCCCTGGCATATTAGTGCTGAATTTGCAGCCAGGTTGTTGCCATTCTGGAGTTCCCTCTGCACCTCATTCTATTTGAGCACATTTTATCATCTTCATTTGTCTCCTGTTTGCTAAAGGAGCACGCATCAGGATATTACGTCAATTTAATCTTCCAGTAAACAACCCAAAGAATGACCAAGGCTATTCTGCCAACTTCATGGTGGAACACGGATCCGGCCCAGAATCCAGTGCTGTAGCTGCTGTTTCCTGCACCCTGTGAGTTGCCTTCTTTTTTATGATACTCTGCATGTACAGTGGTACCTCGGGTTAAGAACTTAATTTGTTCTGGAGGTCTGTTCTTAACCTGAAACTGTTCTTAACCTGAAGCACCACTTTAGCTAATAGGGCCTCCTGCTGCTGCCGCTGCACCGCCGGAGCACGATTTGTGTTCTCATCCTGAAGCAAAGTTCTTAACCCGAGGTACTATATCTGGGTTAGCGGCGTCTGTAACCTAAAGCGTCTGTAACCCGAGGTACCACTGTACCGGGTCATCAAAGAACATGGAGTTTGACGATAGCCCCTGTGTAGGTAGTTTGGGGGTTGGAGAGCTGGCCTGGACTTCATTAATGCTTTCACTTCCCACTTTTCCTTTTGGGTGCTCTGTGCAGCATTTATCTGGTTTTTTAGGTGGTCTCAGGCATTCTGTAGAGTCTGCTTCACTTCTGCAAAATACCTTTGGATCGCTTCCTAGCCTCAAACATTTATGAGTGTAGAACGGCAATGGCCACATCAATCTAGCCCCTCTGAGATGGCAACAACTTAAAGGAGGTCTTCAGTAGATGGGATGGGAGCAAGCAAAGAGCTCATGCTTATCCTTCTGAAGGGGATCTTTTAGGAGACTTCTCTTTCCACCACATGCACAAAATCCAATGCAATTAGAGATTTAAAAAACAGAAGCCCTGCCAAGCTGCTCCAGGGGCCACATTTGGCTGTTCCATCTGGCCCTCATGGCAGCAGAGAAACTAGACTGAGGGAAAGAAGGTTGGTGGGTGGGAGAAGGAAGAGAAGGATAAATAAGTCACAGAGGGCAGTGATTTTGGCCCCTGCAGAATGGTGCCTTGTCTGTATAATCAGAATTTTATCTCTTCATGAGGGCTAGATACCATGTGCTTTAAAACGGAATTTCTTTCAAAGGGCAGCAAGGAAAGTCTTACAGTGGGCCGTACAGAAAATTCTGTATGTGGCCAGAAGTGTTTATAAAGGCACTCAAAAGAGCAAGCAGATGTTAGTACTAATTCAGCCATGTTTTATTTGTGTTTTAAAACATTTGTTTCACTGAAGAAGCACGTGCACACACACACAAAATCAAGCTGCATGAGGGACAGATAGGAATGGGAAGAAAGAGCAATAGAGAAGTGAGGGTGGGCTAGGGAAAACATACCTCCCCCTTCCTCCCTTCTCTCTGCCCACAAAGATATAATCTTAAGGATAATGTGATGCAACAGCTCCTCATTCCCCTAGAAGCAAAAAGCACCTGTACCCTTTTGCCTGTTTGCATATATATTTATATATACCGGTATCTATATCACCCAGAGCCCATAATCAAGGCTATGACCACTTTGCATGACACCAAGATAAAAAGCAGAAGGTCTACACCAAAGCAATCCAAGTTTTCTTCCAAGGAAACTGGATTCTGTGACCGGTATAAAGTGGGCATATTTGCATCTATTTCCCCATTCTGAAATGTTTGCTCATTTTACATTAGAGTGGAAGCAATAAACTAAGAGGAAATAAAGCTAAGCAGAGCATTGGAGCCTCACTCGCTGGCCCCCCAAGATATGACTCAGGACCCCCCCCCCGATATAAAATTTCAGCAGGTGTCACCCACCCAACTCCAAAACATCTTTGCAACCACATTTTTGTTTATGCAGAATTGCAGAACATGAAGCACAGATGTGCAAGGAGTGGTGGAGAAGTGACTTTATATATTTATATAGTTGTGAGTTTTTTGGGGGAACCCCCTAAATCCTAGAAATTAATAAATGGTAGGATTTTGATCATTTGGAATTGAAGGGAAAACTGCAGTCCAGCGCAAAAATTCGGGCTAATCTTTTTCCAAGCCAGGGCCTCACCTGGGATAGAGGGGCTAACATGACAGAAATGTGTTGATGGCCCATTTAAGAGGGATCTTGGGGCAGGGCAGACAGAAAGTTGCCAGGGTAACTGGGTGTGAGGTGAAAGGTAAAGAATATCTTTAGCAAAATGTGCCTGGAAGGAGGAGAGAAGACAGATCCATATTGGGCAGGTTGGCTGAAGGCTGTCTGGGAGAGATGAAGTTTGAGTGTTAGTTCAACAACAAAAAAGGCAATCACTTCCATTATAATTGGCAGTCGAGGTGGTTTAATAAATTCTCAACAACATTCAAAGGAACTAGGTCCATTGTCTTCTAGAGTCATCAAAACACACGCTCCCTAAGCTTTTTTTATTATGTTTCTTAAAAATAGTGATCTCTTAGGCTGGAGACCCCAGAGTGAGCATAAGCTAACTAGATGCAAGCACCAGCCTCTGGTCCGCTCTCCCCATTTTAAATGAGGAGAAACTGAGGCACAGAAAAAGGAAGGCACTTAAAATGATTCTGTGGAGTTCTCTTCCACTCCATTCTCCACCCCACATTTCCTAGAACTGGAGATAGAATCCAGGGGTCCCATTTCCTCCCCCCTCAGCCCACTGTGTAAACTGCTTGAGCCCCTAAACTGATTTGAAGCTTCCCCTCTCCGTCCTCCCTCAATGAGCCCATTTATTGGGGGCCAATAATTCTTTTATCAAGTTGACAGAAGCTACCTTTGTTTTCCACAATTACGGTAAGTCAGAAATAGGAGAGAGTGTTGGCGGAAGTAAGAGTGGAATTATCTTTCTCAAAAATTGGTGAACCTCACTGAGACGTCCAGAAGAGAGGGGTGACATTGTCAAATTTATAGACTGGGGTAGTTTTCTACCAGGAGATCCAGCAGGAAACTAATGGTGATGGGTCCAGGATTGGGGCCTAGTCATGATGTGGAAGCAAGAGAACGGCGTGTCTTCAGATCCCATCTGAAGGACCTGTAAAGGAGCAGAGAAATGCCAAAATCATCATGTTTTCAATGTAACAAGTAATGATAAAGAACAAGGAACAACAGAATCGGCAGAAAATAATGTAAGATAAAATAGCTCTATCACTAATACTGAGAAGAAGTGAGATGGCAGTCCTCTGGAGGGCAAAAGAGGCAGACACCACACCACTGACTTGCATGACTGCTACATGAAGAAAGTGATTCTTCGCACTCAGTACTTCCAGTATCTTTAACACAAATGACCATTCAATTTGGTCAAGTGCTTTGAGTATATCTAGTTACACTTCAGGAGATGGGGCTCTTCTGGGAATGGCTTGAGTATATAAGCCAGTGTTAGAAACTCAGATATATAAGCTAGGGGCCAAATGTCTCCCTAAACCAGGCACCCCCAAACTCAGCCCTCCAGATGTTTTGGACTACAACTCCCATCATCCCTAGCTAACAGGACCAGTGGTCAGGGATGATGGGAATTGTAGTCCCAAAACATCTGGAGGGCTGAGTTTGGGGGTTCCTGCCCTAAACCAAGGTTACAATCGCCAAAACGGAATGTCTAGTTGCCATTTTGGGGCAAGGCAGCTTTAAAGTCTTATTTTTCAAATGGACTGACCGGGATTGGTTCACAGTTAAACATCTGAGTAGTTCAGAGGACAACCTTGAGCTCAGTTAAGAGCTTGGAGAACTTAAAGAAGAGAAGAAGAAGAAGAAGAAGAAGAAGAAGAAGAGGAGGAGGAGGAGGAGGAGGAGGAGTTTGGATTTGATATCCCGCCTTTCACTCCCCTTCAGGAGTCTCAAAGCGGCTAACATTCTCCTTTCCCTTCCTCCCCCACAACAAACACTCTGTGAGGTGAGTGGGGCTGAGAGACTTCAGAGAAGTGTGACTGGCCCAAGGTCACCCAGCAGCTGCATGTGGAGGAGCGGGGAAGCGAACCCGGTTCCCCAGATTATGAGACTACCGCTCTTAACCACTACACCACACTGGCACTTGATCCAGGGACAGTCCACATAGATATTGGCCTATTCCGACCTCTTTTTCTTAACTGTGACTGCTCCAGCTCAGGTTGCACAGAAAAAGCATTTTGGTTCCAGAAATCCATTCCGATTGGGCAGATAAAATATAACGGATAGAATTTGACAGGATGGGCTATTAGTGTGTGAAAACAGTCCAGATCCAAGGATCCCCAGGAATGCATCTCCAGGTGGTGGAGATGTCAGACACCATCCTGGAATCCAGGCATCTTCACTTGGTTGAAAGCCAGGTGCAAATGTGCTAATTTCTAAGGCTGTATATAGCAGTTAAACATCTGGTAGACTGGGCGAGTCAACAACAAACAAACCACCGTCGCAGAAACACAGACAAGGCACCGTCAAGTGAGTGGTGCATTAATCGACCTACAAATGACTGCACCTTGCAGTGCAGAAGAGGGGCTTGGTCACTATGTCTGTAATACCATACAAAACATAGCTCTTGCCCACCAAGTGGAACTGTGAACCTTCAACAAGGGAGATTAGACAAGTGGTGTACGCAGCAAAAACATTAGTCAGTGTGACTTGCAAAATCACAAGATCAACTTGCAAAACTTCCCTTTTTCCTGGACTGTTGAATAGGACCTGGCTGCTGTTTCACAATGTTCTCCCTCTTCTCTTCCTTGCCTGACTTGTCCATCCTGCTTCTCCATCATCTGGTTTCACTGCATGTTCTAATCCCAAATCCATCACAACTACAATTTGAAGCTCTGCAAGCATGGACATCACCTCACACAGTAAAAGTGGAGAGAAATTTGCTCTGGTGTCAAACTCAGGTTAAGAACTGAATTCATTCCAGAGGTCCGTTCTTAACATGAAACTTTTCTTAACCTGAGGTACCACTTTAGCTAATGGGGCCTCCTTCTGCCGCCGCACAATTTCTGTTCTCATCCTGAAGCAAAGTTCTTAACTCGAGGTCCTATTTCTGGGTTAGCGGAGTCTGTAACCTGAAGCGTCTGTAACCCGAGGTACCACTGCATTTTAAAAGGGAAGCTCCAGCTGTGGGGAGGCCCGATGAGGCCCATGGGTAGGCTGTGGGATATTGAGGGGACCTCGTCACCTGCTTGAAAATTTTGGGGCCCCCTCAGCCCCTTCTACATGGTGCCCCTGCTAGGGAAACATATCAAAGCACAGTGTTTATGGTACTCACAAACTACCACGCCGGCAATGGGAATGAATTGGATGCAGAGTAAACAGGAAAGGGCACCCAGCTTCTGAGCAGTTAGAACTTGAGTGGTAACTCAGCCAGGGCCTTGAGTGATGAAGGCCGAGGCTTGCAAATGAAACAAAACAGAGTTGGGCTTGTTCAGCATGGAAACCCTTCAACCGCGTGTGTGTGTACTAGCTAGCAAGTTCTCTTATGTCTGTCTGGCTGATTACTGATGCACCAAGCAAAAGCCATCTAAGAGCCGCCAATTGCCACAGGATCACACTCTTCCTTGCACAGAGAAGACCTACCAGTGGGAGCTGCTGCATGTGATTTCCTGAGGGTTGGTAAGATGGTGTAGGCATCGTAGCCAAAAAGGATTCCTGTCAGCATTCCAATCACCTGTCGGAAGGAAGTGGAAGTTTAGTATGGGCCTCTATCTGCTTTTAAGAGTACATTTCTGCAGTTGTACTCCAGGTAGGAAGTGGGCTTTTTATATTATTATTGGCAGTTGCTTTTGGTAGAATAGTCCCATTTATTCCTCTGTTTGGGTTGTCAAGCTTCATTTTGCTTCTTCTAAATTAAAGTAGCTACTTGCGCCAAGAGGCATGGCAATTTTGATTCAGTTGCACTGATTGTGCATTTATTTGGGACATGAGCTGGACAAAGTTATGCTCTCTGAAGTCCCACTGAGTTCAAGTGGGAGTGATTTAAAGCGCATGCTCACCAAAATAATCAGCATGGCTTGAAAGTACCCAACAGTATACCCATTGTTTCAGACTCCTGTTTGGCAAAATGGTGACTGCAAAAGTGAAAAAGCCATAAGCTAACTTCTTTGTGTTTGGGAGATGAAGAAAAGACCCAAGAACTCAACAGGAGGAAACCCAGCACAACACAAAGCTGTAGTGCACACTGGACCTTCGAAGACCCTGCAAAGTGCAGTTTATCCTTCTGAGTTACAACTCCCAGGAACCCTTAAACTTCAGTGCCCAGAATTATTTGAGGGAAAGAATGTGCTTTGAATATGCTTTGAAAGCATAATGTGTATGCAGTACAATGGGCCCCAGGATTCACAGTGCAGAGGCACAGCCAATCATTCATGCATTGTTTCAGAAAGGCTCCAAATTTAAACCATTGAAGGACCATACATAGTGATCTCTTTTGGGTACGGAGGCATGCGATCTTGCACAGCCAATTGGGCACAGTATTTGGGGATTACCCATGCATATTGACAAGACAGTGGTCCATGCTGGCTAATTTGTCACATACTGAAGGAGGCAACTGGTTCATGGAGACTAAGCCAGACTGCTTGCTGCTAGGGCTGCGAATTTGTCTAATCCTCTTTTAAAGCCACCCAAATTGGTGGCCTTCTCTGCCTCCTGGGGAGTGACTTCCATAGTTTGAATGCACACTTTCTTTTATCTGTCCTAAACCTTCCAAAGTTCAGCTTCGTTGGATGTCCACAAAGTGCTATGAGAAAGGATGAAGAACTTTTATCTCCCCACTTACTGCATGCATGCCATATAGCTTAAGGTTACCAGACGTCCCCATTTCCCGGGGACAGGCCCCAGGTTTACAAATCAGTTCCCTGACAAAATCCATTCATTCCTACCAGTGGCGTAGCGTGGGGGGTGCAGGGGGGGCCGGCCGCACCGGGAGCAACATCTGGGGGTTAGGGTTAGGGGGCGCAAATCCACGGGTTAGGGGGCGCAAATTACTTGCTTTGCCCCGGGTGCTGACAACCCATGCTACGCCACTGATTCCTACTGAAGTTGAAGTGTCCCCGGATTCATTGAAAAAAAATCTGGTAACCTTAATATAGCTGTGCCTGCAGAGAGCCCTCTTATTGTATCTTTCTCAAAGGGGCCTGCTAAATGGGTGTAGAGGAGATCCTTACAGGAGTTCTCCAACTAGCAAAGCCCAAATGTGCCTCGTGTCTCACAGCAACATTCCTACATATTCCTGCTTCTGGCCAAATCAGCACTCCAGCTTCCTTCCCCTCCCCTCCATAAATTTTTGTTAGCTTCTATGTACCGCAGCTGCGATGCCAGCTCCATCTCTGTGTCCTATGAGAACGATAAGGGATGTGATGAGGAAAGCAACAGCCCCAATGAGAGCCCTTATGAAATCCTAAAAGGAGGCAACAGAAAGGGAGAAAAAAGTTAATACTGGAACTAGGGTTATCAAAGAAGTTAAAGCAGGATTAGCTGAGCCAACCACCTACCTCTGAGCCAATCCTCGATACATATTTTTAATACCACCATAACTTCAAGGTAGATGGGTTTTTTTTTGAGACTTAAGGTGGTCCAACAGAAAAGAGGACAGGGTCCTTGCTTTTTTTAAATAGCGAATTATAAAGGGAAAAGGACCCCTGGATGGTAAAGTCCAGTCAAAGGAGACTATGGGGTTGCGGCGCTCATCTCGCTTTCAGGCCAAGGGAGCCGGCGTTTGTCCGCATACAGCTTTCCTTGGCCAGTATGAATAAACTGCTTCTGGCGCAATGGGACACCGTGACAGAAACCAGAGCGCACGGAAACGCCGTTTAACTTCCTGCTGCAGTGGTACCTATTTATTTGCTAGCACTGGTATGCTTTCAAACTGCTAGGGTGGAAGAAGCTGAGACAGAGCAATGGGAGCTCACCCTGTTGCATGGATTCAAACTGCCAACCTTCCGATTGGCAAGCCCAAGGGGCTCAGTGGTTTAGACCACAGCACCACCCGCGTCCCTAATAGCTAAGTAAAGAACATACAAACACATTGTACGGGTTGCCAGGAGGTCGCCCTCCTCAGTTCTACTCAGCACAATGTAGGCGGGATATTTTAAAATGCAGAATTTGGTTTGTTTCAGTGGAGAACCCTTAGCACAGATAGACACAGTGGCCCAGTTTGCTCATTGCTTCAAACCAGGGGTGGGATTCCTCAGGTCTGGGGACTCAATGCTGTTCTCCAGGACTCAATCAGCTTCCCAGTCCATGCCCAGACCACCTCCCTCGCTGGTCCTGCTCTGCACTCTCCTCAGCTAGTAGGAAAGTGTCAGTACCAGATTACCAAATAGGTTGAGTAGGCACCAGCCTGTGGGTCCCATGCCTTTTAGGGGCACCGTGACAATGGGTCAAAATAATACTGATTTGATCTTGAAGGAAATGTACAATCAATCTTTCTTAGTTCAATGTCATCTCACCAGAGTGCCTGCACAAGGGGCAGGCTTTTGCTTGCTTGGGGGCCTCCACAGGGCTTAATCCGGCATTGGGAAGTGTCTGTGAACCACAACAACGTCTGTTGCTTGCCTGGGTGGAGGGAGCTGGTGCGTAGAAACCTCAGAAGTTTGCATGGCTGGAACAAAGCCTACTCTACAAGGGCACGAGTCACCTCTTTCGCCCTGACGGCCACTAGCCAAGTTGACCAAATGGGCGTAACCAAGAGAGGAGGCAGCTGCCCCCCCATCAAGTAAAACAATAGAAATACTTACGGTAACTAATTGACCAATCACATCGTTTCTGTCCTTCCAACAAAGCCCTGCCCCTCAACAAAAATCCTGGCTACGCCCAGCAGATGTCTAAAATGGAACAGTGATGGTGCCTGCCTGATATCAACAGGCAGGGAGTTCCAAAGTGCTGCCGCCGCCACCTTAAAGAAGGGGTCAGCAAACTTTTTCAGCAGGGGGCTGGTCCACTGTCCCTCAGTCCTTGTGGGGGGCCGGACTATATTTTTGGGGGGGAAATGAACGAATTCCTATGCCCCACAAATAACCCAGAAATGCATTTTAAATAAAAGGACACATTCTACTCCTGTAAAAACACGCTGATTCCCGGACCGTCTGCGGGCCGGATTTAGAAGGCGATTGGGCCGGATCCAGCCCCTGGGCCTTAGTTTACCTACCCATGCTTTAAGCAGTTTCAAGTGAATGAACAACAGGTCAGTGCACAGTGTTCGGATCATGGTCACTCCCTGTCCTCAGCCAGTCAGCGTGGGGTGGGGGACAAACTGCAGAATGATTTCATATTGGTGTGCAAAGTGTTGTTCTTGAGTTTGGGGGTACATCCCATGAGTGCTGATTGACAAGCAACCTGAAGACAGCCTCCGGTTTGTTTCCTCTCCAGCACACTGGAGGAAGGAGTAGGGCAGGAACAAAGCCTATGCCAGGCATCCCCAAACTCGGCCCTCCGGATGTTTTGGGACTACAACTCCCATCATCCCTAGCTAACAGGACCAGTGGTCAGGCTCAGACGGGGGGGGGGCATATTAAGTCTTTCTTTTGATCAACAATGGCTCGCCTAAATGGCTTAGCAATAATAAACATAAACCACAATAAGGCAAAGTTGCTTGATTTTTCCTGTGTAATTTAAGAATTCGCAGAAACGAAACCTAGGAAAGCATTTTTAAATGTAAATACTGTACTTAAAATAATCCTTTTCCCTATGTATTTTTAAAAAGCACTATTGTATATCCATATTTTCCATTTTGTCTTTATATGCAGATATGGTTCAAGCCTTGAAATAAATATTTGTCAGCCTAATTTTTGTGAAAGTTATTTATATACTTACTTTTTTATAAGACTTCAGTTATCCCCAGGGTAAAAAAAAAGGGGGGGACACATTATCTACCTGGCCTGGGCCTCTGCCAGTGGTCAAGGATGATGGGAGTTGTAGTCCCAAAAGATCTGGAGGGCCGAGTTTGCCTATGCCTGGCCTATACTTTTAAGCAACAGACGCATGCAAGCTGCTCTCCCCCACTGAACCACAGCCTAATCTGCCCCCCTCTCGCCCGCAATCCAGATGATTTGGGCATGCTGACTGGGGGTGATGGAAGTTGTAGTCCCAGGTAGGGAAGGCTCTTGTAAAGTGACGTGGGCCCCACATTCCCAGGCCCTTTGGGGGCTGTGTGAATGCCCTGTGTGAATGCTGTGTGAATGCCCTGCCCCACCTCAGTGCCAGGGGCAGAAGAGAAGCCTTACCGTCCATCCCCAGTGGATGAAAGTGATCTGGTGGTGCAAGTTACACATGAAGAAGATGAAGATGACAATGCCGTAAATGAGCATGAAGCAGGCTAAACCCGAGTAGCCTGGCGTCACGGAGGCCCCATAACAGATCAGGATGAGGATGCACGCAATCTGGGAGAGAAAGGAGAAAAAGAGCCATCAAAGGGCAGAACTCATGAAAAGGAGCGGGGAAGACAAGCTCCGAGAGAAGAACCGGCAGTCAGATGGGTGGGGTACAAATAATAGACTTAATCATAAATGAAGCATTTTTCAAAGAGCTAATATTGTAGGTTGGGGTTCAGAAGTGAAACCCTGGGACTGAAAATTACCTGTTCCAGCAATAATAATAATAAAGTATAATAAATATAATAATTAATAATAATAATATATTATATATTTATATTGTATAATTATTAATAATTAATAATAAAATTATTATTATTATTAAATTATAATATATACTGCCCGTTGAAGATCGCAGGGTGGTTCACAACATAAAAATGCAAAATGAGAACACAAAATACATAATAAAAGCAAGAACAAAGCCAAACCAGTAATGCTTCATCCCACAAACACATTTAAAAGGACATAGAATCAGCCAAAGGCCTGATTAAAGAGAAATAATTTTGCCTGGTGCCTAAAAACATATCAACAGCTCTTGTTAGCTAGGCAGGCAGGTATTTCCCTTTGCCGTACCCTATTGCTATTACTGCTCAGCCAGCAGCCACAACGGCTATATTCTCCCTCCACTGATGGAGCCTGTGGGTGGAATTCAACATCGTGCTCAGGAGATTGTTCTGTCAGTGTGAGCATTTCTGCTTGCGCAGTGGAACAATCTCCTACCCCGGCATAGATCAATATATCATAATGTTTAGATGGTGATATATCACAATGTTGAAAACCGGGTATCACACAGCCCTAGTTAGTTGTTGTAAACAGGTAATATAATGAGATATCATTTTATGAAGGGAGAGAGACTTTCTTCCCCATGTTGTTTCCACCTGCTTTGCCCCATATTCCAGCCCTCTAAGCCTTTCCCAGACCAGCAGCTGGGAAAAGAGGAGTTCAGGGATATTCTTTTTATTTTTAAAAAATAGTTTTATAAGTTGTGTTTCCTTGTTTCTCAATTTGATCTTTTTATATGGTTTTGTATGTTTCATAGTATTTTATGCACTGTGACTTGCTATTGTTTTCATTGATTTTTGTTGTTTAGTCGTTTAGTCACGTCCGACTCGTCATGACCCCCTGGACCAGAGCATGCCAGGCACTCCTGTCTTCCACTGCCTCCCGCAGTTTGGTCAAACTCATGCTGGTAGCTTCAAGAACACTGTCCAACCATCTCATCCTCTGTCGTCCCCTTCTCCTTGTGCCCTCCATCTTTCCCAACTTCAGGGTCTGTTCCAGGGAGTCTTCTCTTCTCATGAGGTGGCCAAAGTATTGGAGCCTCAGCTTCAGGATCTGTCCTTCCAGTGAGCACTCAGGGCTGATTTCCTTCACAATGGAGAGGTTTGATCTTCTTGCAGTCCATGGGACTCTCAAGAAGTCTCCTCCAGCACCATAATTCAAAAGCATCAATTCTTTGGCAATCGGCCTTCTTTATGGTCCAGCTCTCACTTCCATACATCACTACTGGGAAAACCATAGCCTAGAGCTTAAAAAGGTAAAGGGACCCCTGACCATTAGGTCCAGTCGTGACCGACTCTGGGGTTGCGGTGCTCATCTCGCTTTATTGGCCGAGGGAGCTGGCATACAGCTTCCGGGTCATGTGACCGGCATGACTAAGCCGCTTCTGGCGAACCAGAGCAGCGTACGGAAACGCCGTTTACCATCCCTACTACATCACTACTGGGAAAACCATAGCTTTTACTATACGGACCTTTGTTGGCAAGGTGATGTCTCTGCTTTTTAAGATGCTGTCTAGGTTTCCATCGCCACGGAGCAGGCGTCTTTTAATTTCGTGACTGCTGTCACCATTGATTATAGATTGGTAATTCCTTTTTGTGGTTGATAAGTGTAAACTGTTTAATTATTATTTGCTGATGTTTAATTTTACTGTTTACTATTAGATTCTGATGGATTGTTGAATGTTGCTTTCTTTGATATAATTTATGTTAAAGTTATTGTGACTTTTTATATTGGATCAGATTGTTACTATTAATGTTACTATTAATGTTTGATGTTTTTGTATGTGTTGGAAGTTGCCCAGAGTGGCTGGGGCAACCAGCCAAATGGATGAGGTAATAAAATAATAATAATAATAATTTTATATTGGTATATAGTTGCAGTAGACAATTTATTTCTCTGATACCTGGTCAGGTATTACCAGGATTCTTGCAGGATTAGCTGAGACTCAGTATAAACCGTTAGTAATTCCGGTGTGAAAGCAAAGAAATGAAAAACGCTCAGCAGCCTTCTTGGGACTGCGCCACTTGGAATGCCTGGGCCACAGGGCTGCTCCACCCATGAGGCAAGGTGAGGCAGCCGCCCCAGGCAGCAGGATTGACAGGGACAGCAGATCCAGCCTCCAAGGAATGCCCCGTCCACTGCTGCTCTTGCAGTGGCAGCAATGGGATGCAGCATGCTTCTTCAAGGCCCGCTCCTTGGCCGCCACCTCTATACAGTGCTACTTCGGGTTAAGAACTTAATTCGTTCTGGAGGTCCGTTCTTAACCTAAAACTGTTCTTAACCTGAAGCACCACTTTAGCTAATGGGGCCTCCCGCTGCTGCTGCCACTGCACCACCTGTGCGCGATTTCTGTTCTCATCCTGAAGCAAAGTTATTTCTTTTTTAAAAAATAGTTTTATTAGAAATTTCAACATAACAATTTATCAAAAACATGTCATCATCATTTCTCTCCTCCTATTTTCCCTCCCCCTCCCCAAAAGAAAAACCCACCCTCCCCCAGAATTCCCTCAGCTCCTCTCTCTGTTTTTTTCAGCACGTGTTATTCTCTGCATATTATAAAATCGTAAAGATCCTCAATTTATCTGTCTATATGTCATCAATAATAAATTTGTGTATGTATATTCAAAACCTGCCAAGGAGTCCAGTTCATTTTGTTGTTTCTTTAAATACTTTGTAAAAGGTTCCCATTCTTCTTTAAAGTCACAGTTGTCCTTATCACGCAATTTGTGTGTCAATTTCGCCAGTTCCACAAAATCCATCAGTTTCTCTTGCCACAGTTCTTTGGTCGGGATTTCTTCATTCTTCCATCCTTGCGCTATTAAGACTCTTGCTGCCGTTGTCTCATACATGAAAATGTTCTTCAGTTTCCTTGGCAGGTCCTGAAGCAAAGTTCTTAACCTGAGGTACTATTTCTGGGTTAGCGGAGTCTGTAACCTGAAGCGTCTGTAACCTGAGGTACCACTGTAGTGGCCTCTTGGCAAATTGGAGGTTCTGCTGGTCTCCTTCCATCCTTGTTCCCGATGTAGATCTTCACTCACCCCATCTTCCCTGTGGAGGGCGCCATTTTATGGTTCGCCTCAGGTGCCAAAATGTCCTGGGCTTGCCCTGCTGAGCCGGGTGGTCTGATATGCTCAGATCTTTTCTTTGTAAATACTCCAGCGCATTGGGTACATCTCTGCCTGCCCCAGTATGCTAGCATAGCACAACCTAGACGCTTTTGACAAAGAAGCATTCAGCCAAAATCCTCACCTGCATTTTAAACTAGTATAGCCTAACCTCGGGACGCGGGTGGCGCTGTGGGTTAAACCACAGAGCCTAGGGCTTGCCGATCAGAAGATCAGCAGTTCGAATCCCCGCAACGGGGTGAGCTCCTGTTGCTCGGTCCCTGCTCCTGCCAACCTAGCAGTTCGAAAGCATGTCAAAGTGCAAGTAGATAAATAGGTACCGCTCCAGCGGGAAGGTAAACGGCATTTCCGTGCGCTGCTCTGGTTCTCATGCTGGCCACATGACCCGGAAGCTGTACGCCGGTTCCCTCGGCCAATAAAGCGAGATGAGCGCTGCAACCTCAGAGTCGTCCTTGACTGGACCTAATGGTCAGGGGTCCCTTTACCTTTACCTTTTAGGCTAACCTCAGGTTTCCCTACATGGGAGATGTTTGGTCCAGTCTGCCAAACTTCTGTCTCCAAAAGTGACCATGCTCCATTGACCAGGCGTTCCAGCCTTTCAGGAAGAATTTCTCCACAATTTCACTTAGATCGGTTTTGGTGGAACTGAACCAATCTTGGAAGGAAGGTGGACGCACCAAGGAAATTGGTGGGAAACTCTGAGTCAGTGAGTTGTGCACGACGGCATCAGGGCCTGTTTTCCTTGCCAAGAATTTGATTCATGAAGCTACTTTCACAGCCCATGAAAGGGATGGGCGCCTTTAGAGATTGCTGAAGGCAGACTGTCAAAAGCGTGGCTTGGACGCACACTAGAGTTCTCACTCTCAGGCCCTACCGGGCCTTGCTTCTCTGCGCGAAACCAGCATGTTGGGCACCAAGATAAATTAACAGCTTAGTGGATTTCCAGTCCCCAAACCAAAAACCAGAGATTTGTATTTGCTTGCATTCCAAGTACAGTGATACCTCAGTTTACATATGCTTCAGGTTACATACGCTTCAGGTTACAGACTCCGCTAACCCGGAAATAGTGCTTCAGGTTAAGAACTTTGCTTCAGGATGAGAACAGAAATCGTGCTCCAGCGGCGCAGCGGCAGCAGGAGGCCCCATTAGCTAAAGTGGTGCTTCAGGTTAAGAACAGTTTCAGGTTAAGTACGGACCTCCTGAACGAGTTAAGTACTTTACCTGAGGTACCACTGTAGCTGGTAGTATGCCTGTACACACACACACACACACACACACACACACACACAAACACACACAGCCCCAAATGCAAAGTGACATTATGCTGCATGTAAGATGAAAAAGTTTTCCAGCTTGGTAACATAATCTAGCAGCCATTTATTATCATACGTCAATGTATCAAGAGGGACACCCCATGGCAAGAAAAATTGATGAGCTATGCAGAGTTGGCTAAATTGACCTACAAACTGCGGGACAAGGACAACTGTGACTTTAAGGAAGAATGGGAGCTTTTTACAAATTATCTAAAAAGACAACAGAATGAATTCAACTCCTTGGCAGGTTTTGAATAAACATCCACAAATTTATTGGTGATAACATGGCAGATAGATAATGCAAGGTTTATGTATAATTTTTTAACATGCAGAGAGCAATATGTGCTGAGAAATCAGAGTGAGGAGCTGAGGGAAGTCTCTGGGGGAGGGAGGGAAGGTTTGATGGGGGTGGGGAAAAGGGGGAAAATAAAGAATATGATATGTTTTGATACTTTGTTATTTTGAAATTGCTAATAATTTTTTTTTTTAAAAAAAGAGGGACACCCCAAAGGATATCTGGGTGTAGTGGGGACTGCTGCTACATAGGTACCTTGGGGCAAGGGGTTTTCCATCTGCTTTGTGGCAAATTAACCTGCCAGAGCCTGAAGCACTAGAATTCTATTTACGGGCAGATCTTAGAGAGAAAAATAAGCATGCCTTGGCCTCGAGTCTCACTCACTTGTGCTCTCTATATATAGATGGCAGAGTCTCTACCTCTCCAGTTCTCAAGCATGGGTCTCCCTGCCCGCCACCCACCACCCAGCCTTGCTACCAAATACGTTTTTAAGCTAAACATGCCAGGGATTTAACATGGGTTTCCTAGGCATGCATTCTCCAAAGATGTCTGAGGGCACAGGGCTTCTCCTCCAACGAAGGAAGAGCACTTGCAGGAGATGTTCCAGCTGTGGCAACTGGTAGACACAATTACAGCTAGACATTCCAGTTGTGGGCCTTGCAAACAAAGGGCCAATCTGTTCGTCAGCACACTGGGGTTGCCAGTGCGCCTGGCGGAAGCAGCGTGTGTGTGTGTGTGAAGGGAATCACTGGGGCAACAGCTAAACAAACTAGGAGCCTCCTGCCAAGTATGCCAAGGTCCAGAATAAAAACGTAAAGGAACAGGCCTCCACTTTCACAGGCCAGAAATAAAGAGCAGGGAGAGAATTGCCACGGGAAGAGCCCAAGAGGAATGCTGAAGAGTTAAAAGCAGCAGCATAGAAAAAACGTCTAATATAGGGAGTGGCAGAATCAAAGGAAAGACCCAAGATAGCTGTATTAAAATACAGTAATGCATCAAACATTAAAAGCTTCCCTATACAGGGCTGCCTTCAGATGTCTTCTAAAAGTCTGGTAGTTGTTGTTCTTTTTGACATCTGTTGGGAGGGCGTTCCACAGAGTGGGTGCCACTACCAAGAAGGCCCTCTGCCTTGTTCCCTGTAACTTGGCTTCTCGCAATGAGGGAACTGCCAGAAGGCCCTCAGCACTGGACCTCAGTGTCCAGGCAGAACAATGGGGGTGGAGACGCTCTTTCAGATATACTGGACCGAGGCTGTTTAGGGCTTTAAAGGTCAGCACCAACACTTTGAATTGTGCCCAGAAACATACTGGGAGCCAATGTATGTCTTTCAAGACCTACGTTATGTGGTCTCGGTGGCTGCTCCCAGTCACCAGTCTAGCTGCCGCATTCTGGATTAGTTGTAGTTTCCGGGTCACCTTGAAGGGTAGCCCCACATAGAGTGCATTGCAGTAGCCAAGCGGGAGATAAGTAGATAGCAGCCAAGGACAGAAAACATGCACCCCCTCAGGCACAATCCTGACAGATGAACCAAGAATGCAAGCTGGGACCATCCCCAGTTTAAAAACACCCCCTGAGCCATGAAATCACCAGGTTGCCTTAGGGCACCAAACCGCTCTCATCCACAGGAGCAGTTGGATTACTATCAAGCTAATGTATGGGAGGTGCTTTGAGCAGTATGTGCCAAATCATTGTAATTACAGCAAAAAGGTGGGATATGTTGAGTTTTCCCATAACACATGGAAAAGGAATTAAGCGTGTGTCCTCCACCCCAGGCACGGGATACAGAGCTGTTACATGGGCAAAGTTGAGAGAGAAAAGGAAATGGGTTTTTTAAAGGGCTTGGAACAGACAACTGAAGTTATCTTGCCAACTGTGCAGAAACGGATATAAGCTCTTGATCAGATGAGGCCAACCAACCACTGCTTGTTGCATAGATCTAAGCAAGTGAAGCTTGTGACTGAGTGGCAGTCGCCATTATCTCCTGCGCATTGAGCTGCTTTCAAATACTGATGCGTGGGCTGGTTTAAAAACCCCCAAAGCAAACCCAAACCCTATGGGAGACGGTGACATTCAAACACTAGTGTGGCTTTTAGTTAGTCCTAACAGAAGTTTTGTGATATTTGAAAGTGTTCTCCCCACCCACCCCTAGTGAATCAATGCTTGTGCCTTGCATTTATTTATCTACTTTGGGTAATTCTGAATTTAGTTACCTGACAGGAGGAGGGGAATCACAGGACTGGGAAATTAGCTTAAATAATAGAAATGTGTCAGTGAGTCGGGGAAGATTGCAGGCCCTCCAACTACTAAGCTATACTACCCAATTTGGCTTCTGTGGATTCCATCCCTCCTGTGATTTTTAATCCAGGTTTCGTAGGCCAAGAACCAGCCAAATATCTTCATACTTGCTCTCAGAAGTACAAGGAACCCATTAGTTCCAATGAATGCTAACTGAATTAACTACATGCCTGTACATTTTCCAAAAGGGAGAGTGCGTCTTGTTCTAACTAACTAACCTAATTCAACCCACAAGTCTCAAAACGATGAAAAATACTGTGTAATGTATAATGTTAACAACTTCTGTTAACAACAGAATCTACTTTCCTGTAACGTATAATAATAGCTACTGCTGATCCAAATTAGTTTGTGGATATTTGCAGACAGGGGTTCTCAGATTTATTCTACCAGGAATGTATTTTCCTTCACTCTTCCCCCCCCCCCTTTAACATAAGGCGTGAAGGATATTTCTATGGAACTTGAAAGATAGTTCACTGTTTGCTGTTTCACTGGTCCTTAGTAAAGCTGGTTGGAATTTTCCCCCCACTCCCAAAACATGACTAAAAGATGTTGGAGAGGTGTGTGTTTTCTGCAGCTTGCCATTTGCTCCAGTTCAGCAGCAAAACATAGGTTTTCCTGAGGAAAGCACTAGGACAAACAAACAAAACAAAACAAAGCAAAACCCTACTTGGTTGCAGAACTTTAAAGTATGGAGTTGTGTCTGGAAAGCGCAGAGCAAAAGGAAGTCTGGAGGAACTCTAAGACCAGAGTCAGAAATCGCCTAACTGCAACCTTGAGCAGGAGCAATTTCCTCTCGATTCCCAAATGACAGCCTCAGAACCATCCTTGAATGTGTGTCACCTATATAGCATGGCAAGGAATACATTCAGAAGACACTGTCGACAAAAGACTGGGTAAAAGTAAAGAATGGGTTGAATGGTTTAAAATAATAGTTTTCCTTTGCCATATCAGGGATGGGGAACCTGATATATAAGAAGGGGTGGCTCAGCTGGGAGAACAGGGCCATGGGTTTGAGCCCCAAGTTGGGCCAAAGATTGGAGGTTGAACTAGATGACCCTCATGGTCCCTTTTCAACTCTACAATTCTACAATGCTATGATTGGCCATCGGACCGGTCAATGGTAGAGCATCTGTCTGGCATGCAAAATCTAACCTGTTGAATGCCTGGCATCTCTAGTGAAACAAGAGCAGGTTTTAGGTGACATTAGGCTGCTACATTATTCCAACTTCTCAACCAGCCCTGCAAGCAGCGCTGGACTCTAACTCCCATCAGCCCCAGCCAACAGGGGCCACCTTCAGACATGATGGGAGATGCAGTCCTGCAACATCTGGAGCACACCAGGTTCCTCATTCCCAAACACTACACTGGTGTGATTCTAATCCAGGGGCCAGCAAACTTTTTCAGCAGTCCCTCAGGCCTGTGGGGGCCCACTGTCCCTCAGGCCTTGTGGGGGCCCAGACTATATATATATTTTTTGGGGGGATGAACAAATTCCTTTGCCCCACAAATAACCCAGAGGTGCATGTTAAATAAAAGGACACATTCTACTCATGTAAAAACATATTGATTCCCGGACTGTGCACAGGCAGGATTTAGAAGGTGATTGGGCCACATCCGGCCCTCGGACCTTAGTTTGCCTACCCATGTTCTAATCTGACACAGCAACTGTACGGAGACTAAGCAGTAGGACTTATTTCACCTCAAACGATATGGAACAAATCCACATTCTCTTCTGTATTTGGGCCTTAATGGGGCAGACACAGAGAGTATTGTTTTGTTTATCCCACGAAGATGGGAGCCACTGTGGCTTCCAATGGATAAAGAGAAACTGACTCAATGAACATGTGGTCTTTGCTTGCTATCTTAAAAGCAAGGCGAGGCAGCACTCGCACCTGCACCCCGAGCCCTTGGGAGTGACAGGGCGTAGCACGGCACAGGCAAGCATAAATCCTTCCCTTGTTCTCTTCACCTTCCTCGTGGGCCTTGTTGGGACCTGCTATTTATTCCTAGGCCCAGCTTTTTTGAAAAAAGGAAAACCCTCTGTCATTCCCACGCAGATACAACACCCAGCCCTGCAGCCTTAAAGAACATGCTCTCTTCTAAGATTTAAAAGTAGATTATTGGTCCTGCAGCATTTGAGTAATAGCAATCTCCTGTTTGGTTTCCATAACACAGAATCAGTGTGGTGCTGCGGTTACAGAGGGTTGGATTAAGACTGCAAAATCCCAAATTATAAACTCAACTCAGCCACAAAGCTCCGTGAGAGTTGTTGGCCCAGTCGCTCTCCTCAGCCCTACCTCACAGGGTTGCTGTGAGGATAACATGGCAAACAAGGAATCATGCAAAAGGAGGGAAGTCGCAACTGTGCTTTAAGCCCTTAGAACAAAGACGTCTAAAAAGCTGGCTAAAGCACATCCTTTTTGGACCAACCAAAACTTTGCATGAGGCAGTTTTCTACATTCCTAAGATCCTCCAGTTTGTGAAGGTAAAATACTCGCATTAGGACTCAAGATGTCCATGTTCTGCTTCCAGTTCTCAGGGCTGAAAAACTGAATGAGAAAAAACGGTTTCTGTTAATTATTAATGGAGGTGGCAAAGATTTGTGAAAGAGGGAGGGGGGAGAGCAACAACTTCTCTGCCACAGATGGCAAAGAAAGGGCTACACCCATAATGGAGACAGAAGCCATATTGTCCTATCCCTCTTTGAAAAGACTAAGGGAGGATCCTGCTCCACTCCTAAAAGTCACTTTCCAGGGGTAGGTAAAGAACAGACAAGTGGGATTTGCGCAGAGATGTAGCAAGGTCCTTTCGACTGAATCAGACCTCTCACCACCTGCACTGGCTGGCAGCAGCTCTCCAGGGCTTCAGGATCTCTCCCTGCTGTGTCTGGAGATGCCAGGGGTTGAACCTGGACCTTCTGCGTGCATATCAGATGCTCCACCACGGAGTGACAGCCTTTCCCCAATGCAAAACGTTCCCCTGTACGTTGCTCAGGGTTCCTGCCAGCTGGCTACTGGTATTCACTGACATTACTGCCACTGAAGGTGGATGCTCTACTTCCTTGTCTTGCTGTTAATAGACCTATTCTCCCAATGATTTGTCTAGAGGCTTTTTAAGAAGCATTTGGGGGCGGGATTTAAGACCCCCAAGGGATACAGAGCAAAGCTGCCTGGTAGTGCCAACCTCTGGTCTGAAAGACCTTGTGCCCACCCCCCTAATCCCAGGTGTGTGGGTGTGACTCCATTACCCCCCATGCTCAGAAACACTCTCATCCTTTCCACATATTCCAGCGCTGAACCCTGGTATTGAAATAGGCAGCACGGCTTCTTTGCTCTGGCTTACATTGCCAAAACAGGTTTACTTGGAAGCAGTTCTTGTGGGCAACTTATGAGAGAGCAAGAGGGTTGTCACTTTTATTTTTCTGGAGAAACTTGTACCCCTCGAACAACCACGTGAGAAGCAAGAATTCAGCGAGAAGAACCCCTCTGAAAGCAAGAGGCCGTGTGATGGGTGGTGCAAGTTCAGCTCTATTTTCAGAAAAATAAAAGCTGTACTAAGAAGTCCCAGGACAACTAGTGAGGATAAATATACAGCTATTCAGAAGGGTGGGGAGGACCTATCCTTTCCCATATATGTCATAGGGAGGTGGAACAGGACCACATGGTCCTACAAGCTTGCAACTGTTTAGCAACTACTGCTGTAAATTCAAACCGCAAAGAGACACTCCCAATTGCCGTGCCAGACACACACACTCTGTGCCCAGAGACGGGGAACGGTGAGTCACCCGCGATGCGCGCACCCGGCGCTCCGGGGAGGCGACCAGCGAGGCACACGCTCAGCCGCGCCCAAAACCAAGGCCCTGCGCGGGCAGGGAGAGGCAAGCGGCCAGACTTCGGGCACCCCAAGGCCGTCGAACAACCGCCAGCCGCGGGGACAGGAACCTGCCTGGGACTGCAAAGCACCGTTTTCCTCCTCTGCCTCGCCGCTTTTCCGAACCTGCAGGCGTCAAGGGGAGGGGGCAGGACCCGGGAAGTCTGGCTCCCTATGCTCGCCCTGCCCAGGGGACGCAGCAAGCGATGGGTCTCTGCCCCGCGGAGCTTAACGATGCCGAACTCGCGCAAAGCAAAGCGCCAGGGCGAGATCGAGCTGCAACAGGGAACAGGAAGGGAAAGCGCAGCGAGCGGCAGGAAGGGAAAAGCGGGGCTCAGCGAATGCAAAGCGACGCGCTTCAGGCGTCCAGGGCTCACTGCCGTTGGAAGAAACTTAAGGGACAACTGCCCTTCGCTCATCCATCCCATTTGGGCTTGCGGGGGACCCCGCTCGGTCTCCCAACACCGTCCCTCCCTCTCTCCCCCTGGACAGCAGCCGTCCCGTGACCCTCCTCCTCCTCCTCCACCCGCGGCCCGACGACGCGCGGGAGACACGTCCGCCGCCCCTCCTCCTTAACTCTTCCTCGGCCGAGGCAGCGCTGCGCTGTCTGCCCCGTCAGGGCGTTTCCCCGCCCGGCACGATCTCCAGCGGGGCCGCTGAAGCCACCCCGGATTCCTGGGTTCCATCCCCAGCGCGGGGAAGCGGGCTGGCACGGGCATCGAGGATACTGGGGAAGGTTTGGGTGGCGAGGGGCTCGAGGGAAGCACCTCCGCCCGGTGCCACACATGCCAACAACTTTCGGCGGGCGCCACTAACGGACGTGACCGCCTGTTCTTGCCCAGCCACTTATAAAGTGGGAGGTGGGGGGGGGCAGACTCCGCCCGACCCACACAGTCATGTTGGAGCCCCCCAGCTGCAACTTATCCCTCCCAACCACTTTGGAAAACCTGAACTTCGATTTGCTGGACGTGGGGTCCGGAGGGAGCTGGGTTATGGAAACGCGAGAAAGGAGTTTTCTGGGCAAAGCGCAGCGTCCGCCGCCCCGCGAAGTTAGGGACCCCCCCCCCCGTCTCCTGCCCTGGGCGCCCCCTCCCCCGCCTCCTTTGCAGATCGCGCCATCCCTCCGGCCCGTGCGCGCCCTCTTACTATTTCGGCCAGCAGGATCATTCCCTTGTGGGTGCGCATGAAGCCGGTGCATTGCCCCATGCACCCTTCGGCGTTGCTGGACGACTCCATGGCAGCGCGGCGCCCCTGCTCGGAAAGGGGAGACGTCGCTTTCGCTTCCCGCCGCGGCTCTGCTCCTTCTCTTGGCAGCAGCCTCCTGCCAAGCGCGGGCTCCGCGAGGCGAGGGAGGCGGGCAGGGCGGCCGCGGGGTGGGGCGGCGGCGGGCTGGGCAGGGCGTCTTGGGTAATGCCGCTGCCTCTTTAAGGGCAGCCGGAGGAAGAGGGCCGGTGAAAAAACAGACCGTCACGGAACCACGAAATTACACAGAACAAAAGAAATGACCGTGAAGATCCCTGAAAGGAGAAGTAATCGACTATAGAACAACAACTTGTCATTAGTCGTTTAGTCGTGTCCGACTCTTCCTGTCCCCCTGGACCAGAGCACGCCAGGCACTCCTGCCTTCCACTGCCTCCCGCACTTTGGTCAAACTCATACTGGTAGCTTCGAGAACACTGTCCCACCATCTCGTCCTGTCGTCCCCTTCTCCTTGTGCCCTCCATCTTTCCCAACTTCAGGGTCTTTTCCAGAGAGTCTTCTCTTCTCATTAGGTGGCCAAAGTATTGGAGCCTCAGCTTCAGGATCTGTCCTTCCAGTGAGCACTCAGGGCTGATTTCCTTCACAATGGAGAGGTTTGATCTTCTTGCAGTCCATGGGACTCTCAAGAAGTCTCCTCCAGCACTATAATCAAAAGCATCAATTCTTTGGCAATCGGCCTTCTTTATGGTCCAGCTCTCACTTCCATACATCACTACTGGGAAAACCATAGCCTAGAGCTTAAAAAGGTAAAGGGACCCCTGACCATTAGGTCCTGTCGTGACCGACTCTGGGGTTGCGGCGCTCATCTCGCTTTATTGGCCGAGGGAGCATTTCCATGCGCTGCTCTGGTTCGCCAGAAGTGGCTTAGTCATGCTGACCACATAACCCGGAAGCTGTACATCAGTTGCGAATGACTGTGGGGTTGCGGCACTCATCTTGCTTTACTGGCCGAGGGAGCCGACATTTGTCCACAGACAGTTTTTCCGGGTCATGTGGCCAGCATGACTAAGCCGCTTCTGGCGAACCAGAGCAGCACACGGAAACGCCGTTTACCGTCCCGCCGGAGTGGTACCTATTTATCTACTTGCAATTTGACGTGCTTTTGAACTGCTAGGTTGGCAGGAGCAGGGACCGAGCAACGGGAGCTCACCCCGTCACGGGGATTCGAACTGCTGACCTTCTGATCGGCAAGCCCTAGGCTCTGGTTTAACCCACAGCGCCACCCACGTCCCTTTTAGTAGTGCTTGTACTTCATGCCAATCAGGTTTAACTTATAACTCATAACTGCTGCCTCCCATATTATTTTTGTTGCATTTGCAGCACCAAAGTGCAAGGGTGCAAGCCTGGGACTGCCCAGATGACAAGACCCCCCCCCTCACTGATGTGGTCCAAAGGAAAGCAAAGTAATACATTTGGCACCAGCTTGGCTGCAGCAGTTGCTGGAAGGAGGCATGCAAGGTCCTAGGGACTTCACTCTGAATTTGTGTAGGACAGTGGTTTTCAACCAGTGTGCTGTGGCAAAGGTAGAATCATAGAATAGAATCATAGAATCATAGACTCATAGAATCATAGAATCATAGAGTTGGAAGAGACCACAAGGGCCATCGAGTCCAACCCCCTGCCAAGCAGGAAACACCATCAGAGCACTCCTGACATATGGTTGTCAAGCCTCTGCTTAAAGACCTCCAAAGAAGGAGACTCTACCACACTCCTTGGCAGCAAATTCCACTGGTACCTTGAATGATGGTCAGGGGTGCAGCGGACAACACTGGCCTCTGTCCCTCTTTCCTTTCCTCCCTCCTCTGATGCCATTTCATGTCTCTGCCTCCCAACGGCTTGCATGCCAACAGCTTCTAGGAGTCAAAGGTGAGGGCAGGATGGGGACCAAAGGTGGGCAAATTATCCAGAGGTGCACAACTGGCCCCCACCAGAGGTGGAACAGCCCACTGCAAAGGCACTTTTTCCTGTTGCTTACATCAGGCCAATGGTAAACCTATCCCAGAAGCTACAGGGCAGCGGGTCTTATGTTTTGCGAGTGGCTTACTATTATCAAGGGAAGCGGGTGGCGCTGTGGGTTAAACCACAGAGCCTAGGACTTGCCAATCAGAAGGTCGGTGGTTCGAATCCCCATGACCAAGTGAGCTCCCATTACTTGGTCCCTGCTCCTGCCAACCTAGCAGTTCAAAAGTATGTCAAAGTGCAAGTGGATAAATAGGTACCACTCCGGCGGGAAGGTTATTGGCATTTCCGTGCGCTGCTCTGGTTTGCCAGAAGCGGCTTAGTCCTGCTGGCCACATGACCCGGAAGCTGTACGTCAGCTCCCTCAGCCAATAAAACGAGATGAGTGCCGCAACCCCAGAGTCGGTCACGACTGGACCTAATGGTCAGGGGTCCCTTTACTATTATCAAACAAAACAGGCCATTATCAGCCTTTTATTTTTTTGAAGACCCACCCCACACTGGCCTAAAGAGGAAGCGAGCCAGTATTATTTTCAGCCCTTGCTAGATCCATGAATTTATGAGTTTGCTCAAATTCTAACAATTGAATGTAGGGATTACGAGGGGTCTGACCCCCCTCTGCAAACTCATAACAATATTTTCGTTCTCTTTTTCCAGATTATTTCAATCTTTCGAAAATGTACTAGGTTTAAATCACCACGCCTCCATATAAAGTCTTTGCCAGTTTAACCAACGTGGGTAGCGACACTTTATCAAGGTTTTCAGCAGGGCAGAGTGACACGGAAATCAATCGGGATCTAGTCAAACAGGGTGGAAATGTTTGCATTTGACAGAGCCTGACTCCACTTCCTGCCCTCAGACAGGAAGCCAACATCACCACACAAGGCAGAGAAGCGGGTAGCAGCCAGTGGGGAAGTGGGCTAGATGGAAGAGAGAACCGGGTGTCTGCTTCTTTATTAGTGGGAAAGAAGTGGAAGTTTCTACAGGTGCAGCCCTGTGCAATGTTCACCCGTCCCCCGTGCAAAAGCGTCTGAGTTCCCAATTTGCACAGGACAAACAACCACAATTCTGTGCATGCTCACCTGGAAGCAGAGATGGAAAGATCTGCCAGTTGCCGTTCTCTCAATTCCTTATTTTTTCCAGTAGTAAATTCAGCTCCCTAGATTTCTACAGCAATTTGTGATCACTATTATTTAGTGCAATTTTCACATTTTGTTGTACAGTGGTACCTCGGGTTACATACGCTTCAGGTTACATATGCTTCAGGTTACAGACTCCGCTAACCCAGAAATATTACCTCGGGTTAAGAACTTTGCTTCAGGATGAGAACAGAAATCATGCTCTGGCGACGCGGCGGCAGCAGGAGGCCCCATTAGCTAAAGTGTTGCTTCAGGTTAAGAACAGTTTCAGGGTAAGAATGGACCTCCAGAATGAATTAAGTTCTTAATCTGAGGCACCACTGTACGCTGTTTTAATTGAAGTCAGCAATTTAACACAATACAATGTATTTTGTTATATTCAGGAATATATTTCCTTTTGGTGCACACTTTGCCTTTGTGCATTTTTGTAAACTTTGGTTGGTTGGAGAACCACATCACGACATTTGGTTGAGTGTGAATTTCAAAGGTTGGTTCTCACATTGTTTTAGAAAGTGCAAATTTTATAGGTTTGGATTTAAATGAGAACAGAATCAAAATTTCTCCCCTGTCCTGATGTGAAACTAAATCCCACTGTGTGCAGTGGGAATTATTCCAGGCAAATGCATATAGGATTGTACCCTTAGGCAATCTAATCCAGAAAGCAGTCACAAGGGGTGCTCATTCATCACCACTGAGTCCTCTCCTCTCCCCAAGTCCCCAAGTCAGTGGTGTCGCAACGGGGGTGGGGTGGGGTGGATCGCCCCGGGTTCCACATCTGGGAGGGTGACAAGGCACCACCCCGTGGGGTGCTCAGCCTGCCGCCCTGGCCCGGGTGTGGCGGCGCGAGCAGCAATTGTACCGCCACAGTTATATATTCCTGAATATAACAAAATACATTGTATTGTGTTAAATTGCTGAATTCAATTAAAACAGCGTACAGTGGTGCCTCAGGTTAAGAACTTAATTCATTCTGGAGGTCCATTCTTAATTTTTAATTTCATTTTGCAAAATAAGAAGTGAAAGGTGGCAAGCCCACAGGACCATTTTTAGCTGTGTCCGCGTTTATGCGTGTATGTATGGAACTTTATGGCGTTGGGATATCAACTGCACATATTTCTGTTTTAAACTCTTCTGGGGGCTCTTTTGGCTAAAGAGTGACTCAAATCAGCCTGTAGAGCACGAGACTGTTAATCTCAGGGTTGTGGATTTGAGCCCCATGTTGGGCGATAAATTCCCTCAGGGTCCCTTGCAATTCAACAGTTCTGTGAATGTGTCTAAGTCCCAAATGCTTTTTGAATTCAGGCAGTCGGCCATTTTTCTTTTGCACTTTCCCACATTATGGGACTTCACTTATTCCCCAAAGTGCATCCTTTGGGGGAAAATTGCAGGCGTAACGGGGACAGCCAGGGAAGATGATACTTCTCCCACCTCTTCATTTCTAGGCTATTGCTCTTGTCCAGGTATCTGGCAGCTTTGCCGGTCCCCCAGAGAGAAGAAACAAGGCAACAATTATTTCTACAGTGTCTCTTAAGCACCTGACTGCCTCACTAGAGAGCAGGATTGCCAAATGATGGATGGTCTGCAGAAATCAGCAGGTGATGTTTTTCTCCGTATGGCACCGCTAACAAACATTATCACCGACTAATGTCTGCGCAAATAAAAACTACCTGCCTTAAAGACACAAGTGTTGTGGCCAGTTGAAAAGATGGAAATCCTATTGGAGATATGAGCGCAGGAGTCTTCTCTCATGCTTTTCATGAGAATACCCCTCTCCGCCTCATGGATGTGGTCCAAAGGAAAGCAGAGCAATATGTTTGGCACCAGCTTGGCTGCAGGAGATGCCAGAAGGAGGCACACAAGACACCATCTAACCATCTTAGGGACTCCACTCTGGATCTGAGTAGGGTTTACTCCTTAGCCTTTTCTTCTCCCAGAGATATCCCACAAGGCAGTGGTTTAGGATCAGAGTTTTCCTTCTCTTCGATGAGCTCCCTTCCCAGGTGGACGTGCCCCACCTGCCCCTCACTTCCTTCTGCAGCACATGCAGAAACCACCTTCTTGACCTTTGGACCCACCATTGGTTTCATCCATCCACTCAATCTGCCCAAGCCCGTCTTTGCATGCAGGGGAAGTCCCTACCTCAATGAGGGTTTGAGATCCATCGGATACCCTCACCTGGTTTAGCTGGCCAGTCAAAGCTATTTCTGGGGTGTGGCCACTGTTGCATGCCAACAGCTTCTAGGTAAAGGTGAAGGACCCCCGGATGGTTAAGTCCAGTCAAAGGCGACTATGAGGTGCGGTGCTCATCTCGCTTTCAGGCCGAGGGAGCCGCTGTTTGTCCGCAGAGAGCTTTTCCAGATCAGGTGGCCAGCATGACTAAACCACTTCTGGCACAATGGGACACCATGATGGAAGCCAGAGTGCATGGAAATGCCATTTACCTTCCCACTGCAGCGGTACCTATTTATCTACTTGCACTGATGTGCTTCTGATCTGCTAGGTTGGCAGAAGCTGGGCCAGAGCAACAGGAGCTCACCCCGTTGCGCAAATTTGAACCGCTGACCTTCCGATTGGCAAGCCCAAGAGGGTCAGTCGTTTAGACCACAGCGCCACCCACGTCCCATTTACCTTTACAGCTTCTAGGAGCGACAGGTGAGAGCTGAGTGCAGGGTGGGGACCAAAGGTGGACAAACTACTCCAGAAAGAGCACGGTGTGTTCCACACTAGAGGCGCTACCTGTACAGATACACCCTAGTCACGGTGTACATACACATAAATAACCCACAATACATGAAGCAACAATCACTACACACTTCCCGGTGCTCCATCAAAATACATCTAGGCCATACTCGTGACCTACATTGAAAACACTATGGAACCATTTTAAGGAGTCGTGGCTTCTCCTAAGGAATTCTCAGAGCTGTAATTCATTAAGAGTGCTGAGAGTTGTAGATAAGGATTTGCTGAACTAACAATTGAATTGGAATACAAAAAAGGGAGGTACGAGGAGGTCAGGGAAATAAGTTAATGAAAAATGTTATTGAAATTTTGTGTGTTTTTAAGTTTTTTCTGTTTTGTATTTTTGTTATATTTTTCTTTTTTCTTTTTGATTTTCTTTCTATTGTATTGAAAACTTTAATAAATATCTTATATAAAAAAGAGAGTGTTGTTAGGAGATCCCTATTTCCCTCACAGAGCTACAATTCCCATAGTTCCCTGGGCAGAGGGATAGAGTGTCAGACCACTCTGAGAACTGTAGTGCTGTGAGTAGAATAGGGGTCTCCTATTAACTCTCAGGACCCTTAATGAATGACATCTCCCAGAATTATTTCAGGGAAGCCACGACTGTTTAAAGTGGTAACCTAGTGTTTTAAATATACATTGAGCATGTTGCGCTAGTCTCTTGTTCAACCCGTAGCTGTATGTTGAAATCTTCTGGCAGGTGGGAACCAGAAGCGTAAGCTCAGCTGGCCAACAGGCCACGGCACAGTTGACCAGGGCAGTAGTTGTGAGCACCATGTTACACACACCGCAAACACCACCAGCTCTAGGAAACCTTGAGGAGGACAACCTTCTCCTCCAGTCAATAAATTAGGTAAAGATAAAGAGACCACTGACCATTAGGTCCAGTCGTTGCCGACTCTGGGGTTGCGGCGCTCATCTCGCTTTATTGGCCGAGGGAGCTGGCGTACAGCTTCTGGGTCATGTGGCCAGCATGACTAAGCCGCTTCTGACAAACCAGAGCAGCGCACAGAAACGCTGTTTACCTTCCCACTGGAGTGGTACCTATTTATCTACTTGCACTTTGATGTGTTTTCGAACTGCTAGGTTGGCAGGAACAGGGATCAAGCAACGGGAGCTCACCGTTTCTGTGCGCTGCTTGTAGTGATAAGACCCTTATCGAAAAATCTTTCAGTGGCTGACAAGATTGTTGGAGTGAAGCATTGGAAGTCATTAACATGCTCCAGAATGGCTGAAGAAATCACTTTAGATGGGCAGAATTGGCAAATTAGCTGCTTTAATTAACTGTTGCAGAGATGGTTATCATGGTATCATTTTGCTGAGTAACTATGGAAAGTGTGCTCAGTTAGAAGAGCATATGTTTTCCATTTGGTTTGGGTAGTGTACGATTTTATTTTTTTTAATTCTAAAATAACAACAGGACTTTGCTGACTTCACCTTCTATAGCTGTGTTTTTGTACTATGAAGACATGAATAAGAGAGATGAGTTTCCAGTGACCCCCACAAGTATGAAACTCTTGTAGTTGGCTGGGATGTCACAGCCCACGGTACTTTGTAACGTGCCCAGCCACCTTGTGAGCAAAGGGTTTTTAATTTTATTTTTAAAAGAAGTGAAGGGGCAGGAGATTTGTAGCCTCGCACAAAATACCTTGGGCTCAAGTCCACACCACACCCTTGGGCTGTGTACACACTATGCATTCAAAGCACATTTAAAGCGCACACATACCAAAGAATTCTGATAACTGCAGTTTCTTAAGGGTGCTGGGAATTGTAGCTCTGAGAGGGGGAAAATTACAATTCCCAGATTTCTTGGAGTATGCTTTAAATGGATGGTGTATATGCAGCCCCCTGGTCAGGCCATCACAGTTTCAGAAATTCATGACCATCACAATTGCCTCAAATGTATGCAGGACCTCTCAGAGTGTCAGAGACACCTGGCCCCTTTGCAGAAGGGAAGGTTTGTTTATATAATCAGCTGATCAGAAAGGAACATGCACTGGTACATCATGATCTAAGCTTGTGCCATCAGAATTTTCAAATAAAAAGTATCTATTAACAATTATTGTTAACAATAGCAATTAACAAAAATCTGTATCACATAACAAAAAATATATCTTCTGTCAAATTACATTATTTGCATCTCTAAGCAGTGAATACCACATTTTAGTCTGATGTGCATAAAAACACATGTTGCAAAACATATCAAATGCAGGAAAACTCACAAGTGTCTAAATCTGAGGGCCCCTTTGAGCTCAAGGCCAGTTGGCCCTGAATGTGTATCTACTTCAGTATATTTATGCAAAATGGAAAAAGCTACAACCTTGCCCCATCTCTTGTTAAATCCTGTCTCCGTGCAATGACTCAGCCCAGGTGCGCTGGTTCCTCAGACACTCCCTCCAGGACTCTCCATTCCCAGGACCAACAGGATTCCCTGCACTGCATTCCTCCTTGACTCAGATGGGTCCCAACTCGCTTGCCTGGAACTCCACTGGAACCCTCAACTCTGGCAAGGGAGGGGCATGGAAGAACCGGGAATCTGCCAGGGCTGGCATGCTGCAGCTCGCCTGTTGCAAAGGAAACGAAAGTAGAACGGCACAGACAGAAGAAACGCAGAGCTCCGAGTGTCCCATGCCTAACGTTTAGGTGGAAGACCTGTGTGGGTCCCTCTTCTGATCCTGTAAGGGCCAATTCACACAACTAAAGCGGAGGACATGTGAGTGGAATAAAGCAGGGCTGAGCTGCACCATGTATCAACAGCAGGCCGGTTTCTATCCTGATTTACACCCAGAGGCTGCGCTGTAATGTGCCATCTGCCACACAGTCCCAGAGGCATCCGCTCGCTGTTCCTTAGCTGCTGCAATCAGTATGGATTTGGCAGCTGGCACTGGGAGCATCACACGGAGCTGTCTTTGCAGAGTGCTGCTGTCAACAGAGCCAAGCATTTTTGTTGATTAGTCACCTGCCTTTTAACCAGCTAGTTAACGGATGAAGATGAAATACGCGCAAATGTTTTCAGATCATCTCTCACGAGGAAATTGGAAAAAGCAGATACAGTACTTAAATGACTATGCCCAGAGCAGTTGGCCATGGAACTGACCACAGTGACCCTGGACTTCATCTTGAGTGGTGTCCAGGATGTGGAGTAAGATGTCCGTGTTGTCCAGGAAATTTGGAATATGGTCACATTGTGCTGTTAAATGGATTAGGCATGTAGATGGGCAATTGCCAAGAAAATGCAAGATGGTCTCGTCTGCTTTCAAAAGAGTGCTTTTGATCTTGGCAGCTGGCTGGGTCACTGCGAGACAGGATACTGGACTAGACGGGCCATTGATCTCATCCAGCAGGCTCTTCAAATATTAAATAATAATAATTATAAAGGGTTTGGGGTGTTACGTTTGTTACTATGTGATGCATTTTTGTGTTTTTATGTTGTAAACCGCCCTGTGATCCTCAGATGAAGGCGGTATAGAAATTTAATAAATAATAAAATTATAAAATGTTCTCCCGTATATGTCCAGTGCCATTGGGGTGTGGGGGTTCAACCCCCCATTGGTGGGATTGCCTCCATCTGTTTTCAAACTGACACACTATACAGACTCAATGCGCAACAAGGTTTTATTTTTGGATTGCAACCAGTTTCTCAAGAAGCACTATTTGGGGACCAAAAGATGTGCAATAGATCTAGTTTGTGTTTGTGGGCTACACAGAAGAAAGAATTCTGCACTGTTAAAAGCATGTCATGCGCCTGCTGGTGTGTTGGGACTCATAGTGGCTGACCATGTTTTGCCAGGGGTGGGAATCCTCAAGCCCCAGGGCCAAATGCAACCCTCAAGAACTGTCTGTCCGGCCCTCCAAATCCTCTTCTGGCTGCATCCCAAACAAGACCATTTACAGTGGTACCTCGGGTTACATACGCTTCAGGTTACATACGCTTCAGGTTACAGACACTGCTAACCCAGAAATATTACCTCGGGTTAAGAACTTTGCTTCAGGATGAGAACAGAAATCGTGCTCTGGCAGCACAGCAGCAGCAGGAAGCCCCATTAGCTAAAGTGGTCTTCAGGTTAAGAACAGTTTCAGGTTAAGAACGGACCTCCGGAACGAATTAAGTACTTAACCCGAGGTACCACTGTACTTGGTCTTGGCCTCTTTGATCACAGGGACATCCACATAAGAGCAGAATATATGTCATGAGCTATTGAAAAAAAGGTTACAAAGAACTAAGAGCATACAAGATTATTACTCTTATTTTATTTGTATCTCACCTTTCCTGCAAGGCGCTCAAGGGAGTGTACATAATTCTGTCCCCTCTCTGGTTATTCACAAGACGCCTGCGAGGTAGGCTAGGCTGCAAAACTATGAGTGGTTCAAGGCAACGCAAGAAGTTTCATGGCTTGGTGGGGATTTGAATGTGTGCTAGTCTGACAATAACTACTATGCAACACACTGACGTCAAGATGATACATGGTTTAGTTATTTACAAAGTCTGTCTTCATCTTCCTGTCAAGCACTTCAAATGATTATGCAATCATCTTGAACTTAGCAAAAGCAGAACAAAGCAGTTATTTGCCCCTTAGACAAAATCATTGTCTCAGCGGCAGACACATGTACAACAAAACAGATGTACATCTTTTGCTACCCATTTCGCTTCTTACCGTTTGCAGGTGTGAGTTGGCGATGTCCTGCAAACCCCCTCCCCAAGCCCAATGACTTAGGCAGTTTTCTAAGATGAATGAAATTTCACAAAAGCAGGTAGGGAAAGGATTGCAAGAGTTCACAGGGTATCAGTAAGGGGCAAAATAGATGAGATGCCAGAGATTGGTGATCAAGAGCTCCCTCCCCCCTTTAAAAAACTTAAAAGATTCCACCTAGACATTAGGAAGAACTTCCTGACAGTAAAAGCTGTTCGACAGTGGAATTTGCTGCCAAGGAGTGTGGTGGAGTCTCCTTCTTTGGAGGTCTTTAAGCAGAGGCTTGACAACCATATGTCAGGAGTGCTCTGATGGTGTTTCCTGCTTGGCAGGGGGTTGGACTTGATGGCCCTTGTGGTCATCTGAGCTAGCTCTTATTCTCCTGATTTAAAGCTCTCACCACAAGTTGCTTTTGGCCCTGCAAGTGCAAGCATTCTTAGTACTATATATGGGTGCGTTGATATTTTTCCACTGCAGAGCAAATGGGCGAGGCAGGGTAGGGATTGAACTGGGAAGATGACGCCAAGATGAGATTTTACACCCATCTCTCTCAAGTCCACGAAACTGATCTGCATGCTGAGGCTGTCTTTTTAACTTTTTAGGAAAGTCATAATCTCAGTTGTGTTTCTCCCTAACGGTTAATGTGTTCAGCAACTAAACTTCCTCCCCTGCCCCTCTCATTAGTTCACTGCCCCAGTGACACAAAAGCTCAGCCATTAAAACTTAGAAGCCATTTGTTCCTGGGCATCCCAAACCCTTCTAAAAACAGCAATAACAACAGAACACACTCACTTCTCTGAAGTTACAGTTCAGGATTTAGTTTCCCACGGGTGAGAGTGCATTGGATATTTATGCTGTCTTTTCCATAGTTGTGGATTCACTGACAAAATTAAAAGTGGAGTGCAATGGTAGCAATGTAAGACTCCTAACAGCAGGAAATAGATCCACTAACCTATCCTCAAATTCCCAGCATGAAGCCTCCCTTCGCAGGTTAGTTGCTGGGGTCCGGGAATGTGGAGGCAGCCCGGAAGCGGCATCTTAGAGCCCCTGCACCACCATCATATGGGGACTTCCGAGCAGCTCCTGAAACCAGCCAGAGCCAACTGCTCCAGGTTGAAACAAAAAAAATTCCTTCCAGTAGCACCTTAAAGACCAACTAGGTTAGTTCTTGGTATGAGCTTTCGTGTGCATGCACACTTCTTCAGATACCATGCACACGAAAGCTCATACCAAGAACTAGCCTAGTTGGTCTTTAAGGTGCTACTGGAAGGAATTTTTTTTTGTTTTGACTATGGCAGACCAACACGGCTACCTATCTGTAACTGCTCCAGGTTGGTGAGACCGCCGCTGCTGCGTTTCCCAGGGACATTAGATGAAATCCAGGGACATTCTGGGGATGGAATTTGTCTGGTGACTTATTTGCAAATCCAGGGACTGTCCCCGGGAAACGAGGACGTCTGGGAACCCTTTTCTGGGAACACTTTAGGGTTGGAAGGAACAACATGGTACTTCCCAAGGCTTTGGAAATTCATGCTGAATAAACCAGTTTATGAGGTGGCAGGCAGGAGCCTTTCCTAGAAAACCAATCTAACCAGCAGAGCAGGAGTTGTCTCTGGCCATTGAAATTGTGTGCTGATTTGTAAGGAGGTGTTTCCTTCGATGGGGTGTTCCAGGTTGCAGGTTGAAACTGAAGCACTTATCCATATCTTCACTTTAGGGCAGGGGTCAGCAATCTTTTTCAGCAGGGAGCCGGCCCACTGTCCCTCAGACCTTGTGGGGGGCCGGACTATATAATGAACGAATTCCTATGCCCCACAAATAACCCAGAGATGCATTTTAAATACAGTGGACACTCGGGTTGCGAATGTGATCTATGCGGGATGCACGTTCGCAACCTGCAGCGTTCACAACCCGCAGTGGCACGTCTGTGCACGCGCGGGTTATGATCCGGCGATTCTGCGCATGTGCAAAGCATGATTTAGCACTTCTGCGCATGCGCGACCGCCGAAGCCTGGAAATAACCCGTTCCAGTACTTTCGGGTTTCAGCAGTCCATAAACCGAAAAAAAGGAACCTGAAGCGTCTGTAACCCGAGGTATGACTGTAAAAGGACACACTCTACTCATGTTAAAAACACACAGATTCCTGGACCATCCGTAGGCTGGATTGAGAAAGTGATTGGGCCGGATCCGGCCCCCGGGCCTTACTTTGCCTACCCATGCTTTAGGGCTTCTGACTTCCTTGCCAACTCTTTAGTCTGGACCAGGATGGTGCAACATGTGGTCCCAGGGCCACATGTGGCCCTCGAGGCCTTTTTGACAGCCCTTGGCAACATTTCATAGAATCATAGAATAGAATCATAGAATCATAGAGTTGGAAGAGACCACAAGGGCCATTGAGTCCAACCCCCTGCCAAGCAGGAAACACCATCAGAGCACTCCTGACATATGGCTGTCAAGCCTCTGCTTAAAGACCTCCAAAGAAGGAGACTCCACCACACTCCTTGGCAGCAAATTCCACTGTCGGAACAGCTCTTACTGTCAGGAAGTTCTTCCTAATGTTTAGGTGGAATCTTCTTTCTTGTAGTTTGGATCCATTGCTCTGTGTCCGCTTCTCTGGAGCAGCAGAAAACAACCTTTCTCCCTCCTCTATGTGACATCCTTTTATATATTTAAACATGGCTATCATATCACCCCTTAACCTCCTCTTCTCCAGGCTAAACATGCCCAGCTCCCTCAGCCGTTCCTCATAAGGCATCGTTTCCAGGCCTTTGACCATTTTGGTTGCCCTCCTCTGGACACGTTCCAGTTTGTCAGTGTCCTTCTTGAACTGTGGTGCCCAGAACTGGACACAGTACTCCAGGTGAGGTCTGACCAGAGCAGAATACAGTGGCACTATTACTTCCCTTGATCTAGATGCTATACTCCTATTGATGCAGCCCAGAATTGCATTGGCTTTTTTAGCTGCCGCGTCACACTGTTGGCTCATGTCAAGTTTGTGGTCAACCAAGACTCTAGATCCTTTTCACATGTACTGCTCTCAAGCCAGGTGTCACCCATCTTGTATTTGTGCCTCTCATTTTTTTTGCCCAAGTGCAATACTTTACATTTCTCCCTGGTAAAATTCATCTTGTTTGTTTTGGCCCAGTTCTCTAATCTGTCAAGGTCGTTTTGAAGTGTGATCCTGTCCTCTGGGGTGTTAGCCCCCCCTCCCAGTTTGGTGTCATCTGCAAATTTGATCAGGGTGCCCTTGAGTCCATCATCCAAGTCGTTGATAAAGATGTTGAATAAGACCGGGCCCAAGACAGAACCCTGTGGCACCCCACTAGTCACTCTTTTCCAGGATGAAGAGGAACCATTGATGAGCACCCTTTGGGTTCGGTCAGCCAGCCAGTTACAAATCCACTGAGTGGTAGCATAGTCAAGTCCGCATTTTACCAGCTTCTTTACAAGAATATCATGGGGCACCTTGTCAAATGCCTTGCTGAAATCAAGGTAGGCTACATCCACTGCGTTCCCTTCATCTACCAGGGTTGTAATTCTGTCAAAAAACGAGATCAGGTTAGTCTGACACCCCCCAGCCCCAGCCCTCATACCTCATTGCCAAAGCCGGGTGAGGCACTGGGCTTTGGGAAGATGACAGGGTCCTAGAGTCCTCCCACCGCTTTCCCAAAGCCTAGTTACATACCCTCCAACATTTCTCCAAGGAAAATAGGGATGTCCTATTCCATAACAATAATCTTATTATTTATGCCTTGCCCATCTGACTGGATTGCCCCAGTCACTCTGGGCAGCTTCCAACATATATTAAAACATAATAACATAAAAACTGTTCGCTGTTGTTGTTTCATAGGATTGAAGCTGGATTGGGGGATTTCTTATCCTCTGCAAACTACAGCTCACCTTATTGCTCTTGATTCATTCAGCGGGTTCACCAGGCCTAAGCAGTGATTTTTGCATCCCTAAAAAGGGTTCAGAACCTCGATCATGAATTATGAGTTTGAGGAAGCGAAGACAATAAACCAAAAGCAATTTTTTAAACAAAATCAGAATCTTTTAATTGATAGATTTTATAAGATTTTTATTTATTTTTTAAAAAAGAAGAACATTTCCTAGGGCATAACTGCACTGCCAGACATATCTAAAGCAATTTCTTGTGTCGATGACATTCCCACCTACACCCAAAAGGCTCCAAATGGCACCTGCACAATGATCAGGTGAGCCAAAAGCCAGCTATTTCCACATCTGGAACAGTAGAAGAACCAACTTCAGTCCTTGTAAGTGGGGGTTCAATCAGGGCAGGCCCTAGAGCCTTAAGACTCTCATGTCATGCATTGCTTAAAACTGTGGGTTGGGATTGCAGAATGCTTCTGAGCACGTGAAGTGAGCCGTTCCTTCTCACCTCTGAGGTGACCCACTCCTATAAATGCACCAGGAAATAGGTGTCAGGAGGATACTTTGATGCAGCCTCCAGGAAGAATTGTGACCCAGCACCTCTTTGCACATTGTGAGGGTGGTAGTATTGCATGATAAGATAGCTCCTGGGGCTTTGCATGGTGGGTTTCAAGCTTGACTGCTGGGTCCACTGAAGGCCTCCTGAATGCAATGGGGCTGGGCTTCTGAGGTGTGCCATGGCATTTAACATGCATATCCCCATGGGTTTGCCTTACATGTGCCCATTTATGTGAATCCCCCTCCCCAGTGTTGTATAAAGCCAGACGCCCTGCCAAGAGTTTATCCAAATGCACCCTGTGGACACATGCACATTTCATGTCAGTTCATGTTTTGCATACAGCATGCAATGCGTATGACCTCCCACCCCCCCACCCTCCCCAAAGACAAAGGGTGGCGACACAAGGCACAATTTTGGCCTGTGTGCCCCAGGATTGTGCTAGCACCACCTCCGGATATGCTGCGAAGTGTCTGCGCACACAGATATATATCAGAGAAGGAACTGAGAGCTAAACAGGAGATGCAATGTGAAACCACAGTTTTTTTAAAAAAAAGTAGTGAGAAATTTAGATTGTAAATTTCTCTCGTTTTATTCCATCACGCCACCTGCAAAGAAAACCTAGGAGTGTGCTGTCTCACTTCTTTACCCCACAATCCTTTACCAAGACAACAACCCCATGTTTGCCGTGCCTTTGCAGAACAGGAGACCAAACAACGCTCACTAGTAGGAGCAAACGGTGCCCGTGATTGATTAGGAGAAGCTGAAATAACTTGCCCAGGACAATACATTCTCCTTCGCCAATTAACAAGAATCTATACATTATACTCTTTTCATAGCAATGGGTGGTGGCATGTCTGGGTGTGCGCATGGCACAGAAATACATGGCTCTTCTGAGCCACAGACATCCCGTATGGCATGCAAAGTCTGCGTTTTAGCGCATGAGGGCTCTCATGCACACCGTGGTTGGCACTAGCAGAGTGAAGAGGACCATTGCATTCTGAGCGGCTGGGCATGGATCACCAGCCCATGCAGTAGTAGGGTGGCTTGAGGCACCAGTGAAGTAGAAAGGTCTGTGAGGCTGGTGGAGCACGGCACAGCCTGCGGGAAGGAGGAGAATGAACTGTGGCAAAGGGGCAGGGACGGGGAGGTGGTTCAGCAGTAGAGTGGCACAGACCACACTGCACAGTCATGGGAAGTGATGTGATAAGGGACACTAGACCGGTGGTTTTCAAATCATGCTCCAGAAGTTCCCTCAGAAGCACATGAGTCTTCTGGGAGAAGATCAGTCATGGCAGAAGAGGCTGCCCCTGAATTGCCCACTCCAATCAATTGTCAACTTCCCTGCAAAGGAGGAGTGTTGGGCATGTTCCAGCAATGTGCTTTGCTTGTGTGGGGTAACTGACTGCATGCCCTAAAGTAATTCTATAGAATCCTCTGAAACATGTGGGCTTTTCAAAAAAACAACAACAGGTGCTTAGGGGTTCCTTAGTAGATGAGTCACTATGGAATGGGTTTGTTTGTTGATCTGTTGCAATTATACCCAAGGAGCTCAAAGCACCATACCTAGTTCCTCCCTGCTATTTCATCCTCACAGCAAGCCTGAGTGATAAAGGTAAAGGGACCCCTGACCATTAGGTCCAGTTGTGGCCGACTCTGGGGTTGCGGCGCTCATCTCGCTTTATTGGCCGAGGGAACCGGCGTACAGCTTCCGGGTCATGTGGCCACCATGACTCTGCCGCTTCTGGCGAACCAGAGCAGTGCATGGAAATGCCGTTTACCTTCCCGCCAGAGCGGTACCTATTTATCTACTTGCACTTTGACGTGCTTTTGAACTCCTAGGTTGGCAGGAGCTGGGACTGAGCAATGGGAGCTCACCCCGTCGCGGGGATTCAAACCGCTGACCTTCTGCTTGGCAAGTCCTAGGCTCTGTGGTTTAACCCACAGCACCACCCGTGTCCAGCCTGAGTGATAGGTTAGGTTGAAAGATAATGAGTTGCCCAAGGTCACCCAGAGATTCGAACCCTGGGCTCCCCAACACTCTAACTGCTACCGAGCCTCAATGGATTTTGTGAATGGAACATTGAGTCAGTGGTTTTCAAACGATCAAGTCTCAGGGAAACCCTTTCCCGTTAACTAACTGCTGACAGACTTCCAGTGTGCCTCCCACAGAACACTCTGGGCTTGTTGTTGGCAGTGTTGCATCTTCGGTTTGTGCCAAGTCCCAATGAGACCCATCGGATGCAGCAACTGCCTTGTGCAAATTGAAAGAAGCCTAGAACAGCAGCAGGAAAATGGATGTGGATGGAGGGCCAGTCACAGCAGCCACCTGTCAGTCACCTGGTGTCAGGTGATCCAGAGGTGACACGCCCCCTCCATCAGCCGCATTGACAGTGGCAAGCTCCACCCTGCTGTCAATCACCTGACGTCTGGTAATATTAATTTTGAAGGGATGCGGGTGGCTCTGTGGTCTAACCCACTGAGCCTCTTGGGCTTGCTGATCGGAAGGTCGGTGGTTCAAATCCCTGTGACAAGGTGAGCTCCCATTGCTCTGTCCCAGCTCCTGCCAACCTAGCAGTTCGAAAGCATGCCAGTGCAAGTAGACAAATTGTGGGATGTGAAACACAAGAGCAGTCAAGTACAACATCCCTAGAGTGGACATAAAAGGGGATGTCTGGACCAGCCAGTCAGAACTTCCTGTTTCTCCTAGTCTGTGACTTCACCTGCGCAGGTAACAAAAGAGCAAGACTGGTCAGCCATCTCTCTCTCTCTGACTACATTCATCAAAGAAGCAACATCTGCTTAGCCTAAGATGCAGCCAAGAGAGGACAAAGGAGCTGTCTCCTTATGGGATAGTTTCCAGCTGTATATTACTTTTGTAACTTAAGTCTGCCTTCTAGGATCCATTTGTGAACAGAAGGTGTGAGTAAACTCTTTTTATACTTTTAAAGAAGACTGTGTCATGTCTATCTTTTTATGAGGGACTAAAGGGGAAATTACCAATGAAACTTATTTTAGAGGCTTTAACGAGCCTGAGCAAACGCACCCGCTGTGCAAGTTTAAAAGGGGAATGTTACTCTGCTAAATTATAGAACTTGTTAACACAAGTTGGAAAGGATATAATCAAACAACATATCCTCTCCTGCATTCCTGAGTGTACCCTAAGTGCAATTCCTTTGAAGGCAAAAGTTGACCTTTCAAAAACCTGGTGCTTTCTTCTGTCGCTGTAAGCGATAGTTTGAAGTTTCCTGTGCCTGACATCATGTATAAAATAGGCCTGGCTGCCCATATTAGGCCACAGTTTCGCCACCACTGCCCTGGGACATGGCCACCATCCCTCCTCTGGCGCTAGGCATTGCAGGGAAGGCAATCGCAGGCAAGCCCATTTTCTGTCTGCCATTATGGATCTTCTCCCTGGAGAAAACTTCTCATAACGCCCCCTGGGATCTTCGCAACGCAGCTTCAGTAGCACTGCAATAGGTTCTAGTCCGCCCAGGGTAGGGGGCTGCATAAGGGATGTTACCACCGCAGTCCTTGGGAGCGGCGGAAGCAGCAGCAAAACGGAAGATTGCCTCGCAGAATCCCAAGGAAGTTGGGGAAGGAGGCTTGTGTTTGTGTTGAATCATTGCATAGTATGGATGGGGGCCGGGGCGCGCAAGACGGAAGCTGCCATTGCATAGTACGAATACGGGGAGCGGGCAAAAGAAAGGAAAAAAGAAAATCATATTGCATAGTCCGGATTGGGGTGGACAGGGCCATTGCCCCAGGCACTGAGTAGTTCTGCGTTGCGGAGCCGCAAAGAGTGCTGGGCTTAGCTGCGCCTCTTCACCTCCATGCTCTTCCCTCTTCCCGAGTCCCCCTTTTGCTCTTCCTCCTCCCCCTGGCCCATGCAGACGCCCCACAGAGCCCGCGACAGGCGCTCCTTGCTGGGCACCAGCCAGGGGCCAGGGGCCAGGTCTGAGCGCAGCTTCCTGCTCGGCCTGGGGGAGAGGAGCTTGCAGCTGTCCCCTCCTCCCTCCACGCCCTTCCCTTGCTCCCGCAGCCTCCAGCCCCCTTCTCCATCTTCGTCTTCCTCCCCTGGAGCATTGGTGGAGCTGCGGTGCGGCCAGCTAGGCTGGCGGGCTTTGGGGAGCTGGAGCTGGAGCCGCTGCTTGTTGCTGGGCGATGCCTCCCGGCTGCCCCCGTCACAGGGGGGCTGACCCAGATATTGGGGGCCCCCAGGCGGGTTTGCTCTCCGGTGCCGGTGCCTGCCTTTGTCCTCGGTCTCCGGCGCCTGCTGCAACCTGGCAGGGCTCTGACTGTACTCTCGGTCTGGGGGGAGAAAAACACAGAACAGGAGAGATTAGACCCTGAAGACATCCTTCCTCAGCAGGCATAGGTAAACTTTGGCCCTCCAGGTGTTTTGGGACTACAACTCCCATGATCCTCAGCTAACAGGACCAGTGGTCAGGGATGATGGGAGTTGTAGTCCCAAAACATCTGCCAGGCCGAGTTTGCCTATGCCTGGTATAAGGCAAGGTGGGCTGCCTGTCTTTGGTTTTGTTTTGAAAAAGAAAGGAAACAAAAGAAAAACCTCTCATCCCAAGCTACACCCTGCCTTGGGGGTAAAGTTGCCAAGGTTTGATTTCAAAATGCTGGCATTCTGGGCAAGGCCAGGCAGGTAGTGCCAGGGCGGGCAGATACTGGTGGGGTGGAGACAGGACAGAATGTGGAATGCGGCTGCCTCTCCATTACCTAAAATAATCACCAGATATGTTTTAAAAGTACTCCTTGAAGCAGGCTTCCTCAAACTCGGCCCTCCAGATGTGTTTGGCCTACAACTCCCATGATCCATAGCTAGCAGGACATGTGGTCAGGGATGATGGGAACTGTGGTCTCAAAACATCTGGAGGGCTGCGTTTGAGGAACCTTGCCTTGGAGCAACGCTGTGGAGCTCCAGCGTCCAATTCTGCCCAGGAATCCACATCCCCCAGGATACTCTGATACGACCCCTCATCTCTGAAACCTTAGGGCAGCCTTCCTTGACCTTTGGTCCCCAGGTATTGTTGGACTACATCTCCCATCATCCTTGACCATGGGGCCATGCTGGCTGGGGATGATGGGGGTTGTAAAAAGGTAAAGGGACCCCTGACCATTAGGTCCAGTCGTGGCCGATTCTGGGGTTGCGGCGCTCATCTCGCTTTATTGGCCGAGGGAGCCGGCGTACAGCTTCCAGGTCTTGTGGCCAGCATGACTAAGCCGCTTCTGGCGAACCAGAGCAGCGCACGGAAACGCCGTTTACCTTCCCGCCGGAGTGGTGCCTGTTTATCTACTTGCACTTTGACGTGCTTTCAAACTCCTAGGTTGGCAGGAGCAGGGACCGGGCAACAGGAGCTCACCCCGTCGTGGGGATTCAAATATCACCGACCTTCTGATTGGCAAGTCCTAGGCTCTGTGGTTTAACCCACAGCGCCACAAACAATATATGGGGACTCAAGATTGGGGAAGCCTGCTTTATTAGGGGGTGGGGGAGAGATCTGCTGTTTTCTGGGATATCCCTGAGAGCTCCCTTGGGTTTCTTCTACTGCCCCTTGAGGTCCCCAGATTGGATCTAGGCTCTAGGAGTATGAGAACTTGCCTCTGAAATGTTTTCCACTGAGAAGGCCTCTCTGCCCCACCAGTTTAAAGTGGTTCAGCTGTTGTGGCTTCCCTCCAAGGAACCCCGGGAAGCGTCCTCACATATCCCAGGCTGCTTTCCTGCCCTTTGGGCTTCTAGAGGCAGGATCCTACTCTAACTTCCCTTTTGCCTTGGGGGTGCCACCACAGGCCAGCTTGGCAACATGGCACTGGGACGGTTTGTGTATGTCCTAGCTGGGCTGGAGGGAGGCTTCTAGGGGCAGGGGAGGAGCTAGGTGGGTAAAGCAAATTGGAAAGAGGTTTGGGGAGGAATCCAGTATTACATAGACAGGTCTATAACGTTTCACAACGTGCTAATATGTGGAGGAGGAATCCCAGACAAATCAGTGAGAAATGGAAAATGGGAGAGGCAACCAGAGGCAATGGTAGCTATGGCCAGGGCACACGAAAAAAAATCACAATTCTGCACTGTGAAAGCTGAATAATGCAATCGTGAATATTTAGATTGCATAATTTATTCTGTTTCTACTAGCCAATGGCCTCCGCAAGACATGGAAGTATCTGCCTTTTAAGGGTTTTTTTTAGCAGGCACTCTCCGCATGCTTTAAAGACGGTCTTCAAAACCCCAAGGGTAAGGAATTTGCTATTAAAAGAGAAATTATAATGTGTCACTCAGCCAAGACTTGCAATTTAACAAGCGATTGCATGGGGGAAGTTGGCTCTGTGACATTACAACCACCAACCAAGCAGTGCTGCTCGCGGCTGGCTTCTGCTATTTTAGCAATCAGCCCTGCAAAATGGAAGTATGTTTGGACAGAACGCACATGTGCCCCCTTGCTATGAAAAGGGCACGTCTGTCTTCAGCCCGGGAGTCTGAAGCGGCTGCATTATGCAGCTCATACCAAAATTCTACTCCTTTTCTGTACTTGTGCAGAACTGCAGAATACACACAGCTTTGGCTTCGGGGGGGGGGGGGAGGTCTGTTGGGGTGATGCTGGGGAAAACAGGAGCAGGGAGACTAGGGAAGGGTCCTAATGTGGTGGTGGGAAGTGAGGGGAAGAAGGAGAGGTGGCTCCACCTGTTGCAAAGTTCTCGTTGCTCTTGTTGTTTGTTTGAGGATGATTCCCTGGGAGACTATGGGAGAGAAAGGGACTGGGCTGAGTGGTTCTGCTGGTCCGGCTGGGGGCTGGACACCCACCATTTATGTTCGACCCGTCCCACGAGGCAGAAGCAGGGCTCCCCCCGGGGGGAGTTGGTCACGCAGAGAGCCAGACTGGCCAGCGGCTGCCCTGTGGGGCGGAGACAGATGGAGACTTGGGGGGAGAGAGAGGAAGTGATAGGGAAGTTACAAGGCCAGCACAGACCGGGAGTAGGGATGGAGCCATCACAGACCAGGAAGGCAAAGCAGACCAGAAAAGGTTAAGGTGAGGTTGGCACAGATTAGGCAGAGAAGTGTGGGGGGAGAGGGGGGTCAGACAACACCATGAGTGGGTCGGGGTGGTGTATGGTGGGTCAGACGGACGAAGGACGGCAGGGCAGGAAAGAAAAAAGAAGAGGAGAGAGGGGTGAATATTGCAGACCCAGAACCTGCCTCTCTGCAGAGAAAAGGCGGGGAGTTTTGAAAATCTTTTTTGTCCTTAGTGTTAGTATGTATACTTTTTATTGTTGTAAGCCCCTTTGGACAGACTTTGCTCAGAAAAGCAGCATATAAGCATATTTTTAAAGAAACTGGGAGAAGTCCATTACAAGGCCTATCATCCTGGGTTATGGCACCTCTCTTGAAAGAGAGAAACTAACTGTGGTTTTCCTCCTCTCCCTTAAGGGTCAGGGGAAAATTTGCTGGTGGGGCGGGGAGCGTGCCAGACTATTTCCACCTGAAATTTCCACCTGGGCCATCCCATCTCCCCTGTGATCATTTCTCACGTGTTGCATTAACCGTGGGGTCGGCTTGAACCTATCTCTACTGTGGAGGAAGAGAGGGATGGGCAGAAAAGACCATGGACGTACCATAATCAGGAACGAATCCGTTGCCCCTCTTCAGCACCAGGCGTATCCGGCTCCCCCCGTTGCGAATGTGCTCCACAGCTTGAGCATGCGTCATTCCTGCTGTAGGCTCTCCGTTGATCTCTACCAGCTGGTCGCTCACCTGCCACGGTGTAAAACTCACCATCACTGCCAAGAGCTGGCTGGGGTTTTGCTTTGTTCTGGAGATTTCATTATGTGTTTCCACACATTGGATAGGCATGACAATAATGGGCCTTCTCGGTAGTGGCCCCCGCCCTGTGGAACGCCTTCCCTTCAGATGTCAAGGAAATAAACAACTATCTGACTTTTAGAAGACACCTGAAGGCAGCCGTATAGCGGGAAATTTTTTATGTCTAATGTTTTACTATCTTCTATGTGCTGTAAGCCGCCTAGAGTGGCTGGGGAAACCCAGCCAGATGGGCAGGGTATAATAATAATAATAATAATAATAATAGTAATGTTGAACGTATAATATACTGAATATAGAATATGCACAGCTCCACACAGAACACACACATATTGGTGCCCATTCGGGGGAAACTGATAGTAAAAAAGTAACACTTTTTGAGTGTTCAGAATGCTCCACGTGCATTATTCTTGTGTATTCTTTTTAAAGCGTGTCTGGTAGGCCAATATAATTATCCCTGGTGGTGGTGGGGAAATGTGTGTTGAGGATTAGTGTCTTGCTTAAGGGTACTTAGCAAGTTCGTGGGTGATGGTAACTGGGCACTACCTGATTCACAGATCTCATTTTTAGAGCAGAGCCACATTTCCGTCATGTTCCCGGGTGAGGCTCTCCTAGTGGTTTCGCATTCAAGGAACCAGCCAGGTTCACACTTGCCCGCAGCACTGGGTGTTCCCAGACCACATCACATACCTGAATCTTGCCACACTGCTGGGCTGGTCCACCCTCCATGAGGGCCAAGACATAGATGTCCATGTTATATTCACTTCCGCCTCTCAAACTGAAGCCAAAGCCGCTGGGTCCTCGTTGCAGCTCCACAGAATATTGGCCAGTCTCCTGAAGAGCAGAGAGCAAGAAACCACAAAGGCAGGTATAAGGATTGCCCCGAGTTATTGTATCAGACTATGGGGTACAGCAAGGGCAGGGAAGCTGTGGCTCTCCAGATGTTGTTGGAGTCCTTCAGCCCCAGCCAGCACAGCAAATAGTCAGGGATGGTGGGAGCTGCAGCCAAGCAACATTTGCAGGGACACAGCTTCCCCATCCCTGTAGTGAAGCAGTCTGTCTCCAACTGCGGCAGCCATGGGTGCTTTTGAGCACTCACAAGTGCATGCGCCAAGTTACGGCTGACTTTGGCGGCTTATTGTGTGTTGGAAGGCCTGGTTGGGCCCTCCACCACTGTGGGGAGTCCCGACAGGGCTTTCCACCATCGCAGCCTAGTCCCCACATACTTTGGGGGGGGAGCTGAGGTGTCCTCAGCCCCATAGAGTTGGCCCCTATGCTCACAAGGAGGGTTTGAGGGTGGTAATCATCCCCCTTCTTGTAGCCTCCCCTCATCTGATACTCAGAGAGGAATACTGCCCTAGATCATGGCTGCTTCCACTTGGTTCACATGGGCAACAGGTGTGAATAGTTGCACATTTCCCCAGTCCTTTTCAAAACTATCTAAAGGGCCTGTTCACACCTGAATGCAGGAGGTGATGGAAGGTGCCTGCCTGTGGCGATAGGTTTGCAATGGTACATTCACACCTGCAAGTCACCAGTGCAGTTACGTGTGAGGGGCCAATGCCAAGGCATCGCCCTACCTTGTGGTGGCGTTCCCACTTGGCTCAGAACTGAACCTGAATTATAGTGACACCCAGCAACCTAATCCAAACAAGAATTTAGTGGCTCTTGAGTCATTATGTTAAAACAAAGCCATTTGCTCCTTTCTTCCACAGATTAGGATGCAGAGGTATCACAAGAGAAGCTTTCTCTTTCACAACCCAGATAGAAGGAAGTGAGGGGCAGGCGTCCTTTGTAAAGTATGACCCAGGATAAGGAACTGTGTCCAATTCTTGAAAGAGATGAGCTGACTACGGTTTAGGCTGGCACAACACCCAATCAGATCATTTCATCTCTCAACGTACTAGATCTTCTAGCTCATCTCTTCCCTGCCCATCATCCTGGAGGTAGAACAAAGCCATCGGGACAACCTGTAGCCATTCTCACCTCCCTTTAAAGCCTTCCAAGGTGGCTATTACTGCATTGTGTCGTAGCATAAATAAGTACTATATTTTTTGCCCTATAGAATGCACTTTTCCCCCTCCAAAAATGAAGGGGAAATGTGTGTGCGTACTATGGGGTGAATGCAGGCTTTCGCTGAAGCCTGGAGAGCGAGAGGGGTCCGTGCGCACTGACCCCTCTCGCTCTCCAGGCTTCAGGAAGCTATCCTCAAGCCTTGGGGGCCCGGCGGGAGGCCCTTGTGGATAGCAGCCTGTTCTGGGGGCTGGGGTCGGGGGAAGCTCTGGCTTCCCCCGTCCCAGCCCCGCGCCTGGGGGAGGAAATAATTTTTTTTCTTTATTCCCCCCCCCAAAAAAAAAGACTAGGTGCGCCCTATGGGCTGGTGCGTCCTATAGGGTGAAAAATACGGTACTTCTGTTTGTCTGACCTGCCCCATCTTTATTACATTAATTTGTGGTTATTATAACTACTGCCAGGAGGCACGTGCTCCTTGACTGAGTGACACCGTTTTTCTTCACAATAACCATAGGTCTGCCTTTCCCCTATGCAAAGTGAAGTCTGTCAGGCTCCACCAATCCTGGATCTCTTACAGGCAGCAGCAGTGGAGCGGGCAAAGACAATGGAGCCCACAGGTCACTGTAGACACGAGAAACTGAGTGCCACACACAGGCCAGCAGGGATATAATTGCAAGGCGCCAAGGGTGGAATCGGAAAAGGGTTGCAGGGCCAGTCCTTGCCTGGGGTATAGACCGGCCAGCCAGCCCTGACTCACCCTTCGCTCTAGCTCCATCCTCCCCCACTTCTGACCACCTTTCAAACCTAGCACCCAGAAGGCCCCTTCTCCATCCAGGGTCCCCAGGTACCCATTCCCAGGGTTTTCAATACCTGGGGCTGGGAGAGGCGGTAGGTGGGGCTCCGGGGACATTCGCCTACATCAATATCAGCTGTGTTCAAATCGCTGGAAACTCCTGGAAGTGAATCGAAAGAGTCAGCATGAATCACCTTTTCTCCCCTTCCTTCCTTCCTTCCTTCCTTCCTTCCTTCCTTCCTTCCTTCCTTCCATCCATCTCTCAGCGCCTGCCCTTCCTCCCAGTGGTGTAGCGTGGGTTGTCAGCACCTGGGACAAAGCAAGTAATTTGCACTCCCTAACCCGTGGATTTGCGCCCCCTAACCCGTGGATTTCCACCCCCTAACCCTAACCCCCAGATGTTGCGGCCGGTGCGGCCGGCCCCCCCTGCACCCCCACGCTACGCCACTGCTTCCTCCTCCCTCAGGCCTCCTTCTGCAATGCTCCCACCAACCCCCATTTTCTACCCTTGCTCACCTTTCCCAGGCTCCCTTGTTCCTCACTTTATGCCACTCACCATCCCCTTCCCCAAATGCCCACTGCAATTGCTTACCTGCGTCCTTGCGATTCCGGACCCTCATTCGCACCCGGCTCCCCGCCTGCCGGAAGATGCCCCCGACATCGCCGTGGGATAGCCGTGCTAAGAGCCCACCATCTTCCTGATGAGAGGGACCCTCTTCTGGATGGGGCAACAGGGAACTGGCTGGGAGGAGAGAGAGCAGATGGATCAAAGCACAGCCTCCCACTCTTTGGAGCTGTGGGTTAAACCACAGAGCTTAAGACTTGCCGATCAGAAGGTTAGCAGTTCGAATCCCTGTGACGGAGTGAGCTCCCATTGCTCGGTCCCTGCTCCTGCCCACCTAGCAGTTCGAAAATACGTCAAAATGCAAGAAGATAAATAGGTACCGCTCCAGTGGGAAGGTAAACGGCATTTCCATGTGCTGCTCTGGTTCGCCAGAAGCAGCTTTGTCATGCTGGCCACATGAGCTGTACGCCGGCTCCCTCAGCCAATAAAATGAGATGAGCACCGCAACCCCAGAGTCGGCCACAACTGGACCTAATGGTCAGGGATCCCTTTACCTTTACCTTACTTGACTTTTTCAGACCTAGGAGACACGATTAGCCCCAAGGTCCATTTGGGGACTTATTCTTCAGCCACAGCGCTGCTGGTGTGGCTGTTACCGGGGGTGTGTGTGTGTGTGTGAGAAACCTCCTCCCATGAACCTTGCCTCTCCACAGTACAAGGCAAAGACAAAGAGCCTCCGCTGCCTATTAGCAAATGTAGAAATTCACTGATAAATGTATCTATGTACTGGTTCAGTGGGAAAACGTTAGAAATTCATAAGAAATCACATCGTTGTATCAATCTTCTCAGTTCCAATTGCATTTAGGACCCAGGTGATGTCTAAGGGGAGGTTAGTGAGCCCACCATAATCCCCACATCAGCAGGACCTTCCCAAGGAGTCATGGCAGATGATATCCTGCCATGATGAGTGTCAGACCATCTCAATCACAACCATCTCAATCACGATGCCTACCCACCCCGTAGTGGGACGAAGACCAGACAAGACAAAGGGGTGTATTTGACTTAACTCAGGTATGTGTGAAAGACTATATTTGAGTCTCAGGGCATGCCTGGATCTCAGGTTCTACCTGAGGCCACATCTTTTCTGTCACATATCTATGATGTCTTGATGATGCATCCTGAGGGGTATTATGGGAAACTTTGGGAAACTTTAAAATACGGATGTAACCATTGCCCAGGGCTTCTGGCTGCTTCATCTCCACGGTACTGGGAAGCCTTGTTGCAGCAACAAAAATCATGCCTACAGGCTGCTGTTTTGCTTCTATTTCCTGGCTGAAGTCTCCTGCTTGTGATATAAGTAAAAAAACCTGCTCCTTTTCCCTTATGGGGTACCCAAGAGCCCAAATAGAGTCCTTTTGTAGGTTCTCTATCGGTAGGAGAAAGTAACAGAGACCAACCAGAGAATATTGAGAAGCAAAGCAGCTAGTAAGCCTGATCTTTATTGACTGTTGCAACAAGGTGCTCCCCCACATGCAGGAAAGGAGGAACCCAGAGCAATGGCGCACAAGGCCTTATATATCCATTTTGAAATTCCCTGCCTGGAGCTCAAGGCACCCCTCCATACATCATACATACATCACAGGAGGGGTGTAGCCCAAGACACCCCCCACGAACATCATACCTACATCACAGAAAAGACGGTCTACAACAGAAATTTGAATGTTGTTGTTTTTCCTGTCTGCCAGGTTATCTGATAATGCCTTATCTGATTGCCTTTCCTGGGAGTTTGGCCATTCCTCTGAGATGGTAATTACTTAATTCCTGAGACAATGGGAAGGTTTTTTTCCATTTCCTCCCCTCCTTGCAGAGAAACATTTGGTCACTTTGGGAGTTAAAATGGTTTCAGGACTGTCTTCCTGTGCTGCTTCGGACATGTGGTTTATATATTTATATATGTGTTTGCTTGGTACATTTATGAACATTTAATATATATCTAACGACTAAACAACAACAACAAAGACCTTAAAATTCTTATAACACTTGTGACCCCCCCAACCTGAACCTGTGGGAGTCAAGGTTAGGCAATTATGGGGTGAGCCAATGACTCCCTTATACAGGCCTGCTTTGGGTTAGGCTGCGAAGCAGCTGTGAGCGCTAAACCACCAGCTGAAGATGACTGCATCTATGACCCAGCTGCCCCATGGATTATGGCCCCCACACCAGAATCTTCTGCCCATGAAGTCACATGAGTTGAGTACCAGACTGGGAGTTCAAGAGGGAATTCACTTCAGAAATTCATCAGCTGCGCCAGAGACAGAGAAGTTTAAAGCGTTAAAATCGAGATGTGGAAAATATGGAAACAACAAGGAGTGGCAGGGCCGAGATTTGGAAATATGCTTCAAGACTATGGGAAGCCCCGAAAAATAAATAATTATAATTTGGAAGATAATTTGATCTTTTTTTAAAATAATTAATTTTTATTGGATTATGATTTGATATGTTAATTGGATGTTTTTTATTGGAAAATTAATAAAAACGATTTAACAAAAGAAAAAGAAATTCATTAGAAGCAAGACAACTTATCCGATGGAACGGCCCCCAGTAACTGGTAGAAAGAGGCATCATGCAGGGGTGGGGAGGCAGAACACAGCTCCCATGACCAGTAGCCTTCAATAGACTTCTCCTTCAAGAAACTGCCTATTTAAAAGACATTCCAGTTGGCCGTTGCTGCCTGTTGTGGCAGTGAGTTCCATAGTCTAGCATTGCACTGCGTCCGCCCAATAACAGTGGTCTCGGTCTGCCAGGAAATTTTCTCACCCAAAGCTGCTAATCAGACATGCATTCTGAATCACCTCACTTGTCACTCGGGAATCTTCCCATGCATCACCAAAGCTCACAAATCGTGCTTTTCTCACTCTAAATATCTTTGCATCCCCTTGAGCTTATGTGGAAGAAGATTTTCCCCAATCTGCCTGCTCTGGATGCTGGTCTCCACTGCCTTGTGACATGACCCAGATGCAATCGGACTCTCTGTTCTCCATCGAAACTGGCAGGAACAGGAGAGGGACTTGGCAGCTTCACTGATGCCTGAACACTTTTTTTTTCTTTTTTAAAAAATCTGTGTGCACCAGCAAGGTTACGCATGCATGTCCTTGAAGGGTCAACCCCCCCTCCCCGTCCTCCTGGGGATGACAGCCACAACGGTGGCAAGGAAAGGGGTGGAAAGCAGGTGAGTGACAAGGCTATTCCTCCAGTCTTGTCCAGTTCCTGGGAGAGCAGACTGGGGGAAAGTGAACGAAATCAGGATAGCTGGAACACTATCTAGTTTATAGGGAGATAAAAGTTAAAATGTGTTTCAGGAACAAAAAAATATTATTTGTTTTCTTAAGTTGCCCACTCAGAGCAGACTAAAATGTATGTGCCATTCTTAAGTACAAAATGAATGTGGCTTAAAAAGCTGTGTTTTCCAAGGAACTACAGCAGGGGTAAGCAAACTTGACCTTGTGGGTGGCCGGACTGTATTTTGAAGGGGGAAAAAAGAACAAATTCCTATGCCCCACAAATAACCCAGAGGTGCATTTTAAATAAAAGCACACATTCTACTCATGTAAAAACATGCTGATTCCCGGAACATTCGCGGGCCGGATTTAGAAGGCGATTGGGCCGGATCCGGCCCCTGGGCTTTAGTTTGCCTACCCGTGAACTACAGGATTGGTGTGGACTGTGGCTCACATCATGAGTGTGGAGCTTCAAAAAAAGGCAGTGGGAGCACACGGATGTGGAGTATGGGGAAAGGTGAACATAGCTGTAGTTCTTCTCTCCCCAAAATACTGAAAACAAGAGCTGCCTTTGAAACAAAAACACAAGCATGTTCCAAAAATGCTTCCCCTTTCCACATACCCTGCTCAGGGTGTTGTTCCAGTCAATGTTTACTTGCCAGAACCTGAAAATTTAACTCAGTGCTGGGGCTTTCTCACAAGCAGACATACTTATGTCATGGAATCATAGAACTGAAGAGTTGCAGAGTTGGAAGGGACCTTGACGGTCATCTAGTCCAACCCGCTGCACTACAGAAATCTCAGCTAAAGCCATTCATCCTCTGCTTAAAAGCCACCAAGGAAAGAGAGTCCATCACTTCCTGAGGGAGACAACTCCACTGTCAAACAGCTCTTACTATCAGAAAGATATGCCTGATAGATCTCCTTTCTTGTAACTTAAATCCATTGGTTTCGTGTCCTTAATTCACATAAGTAAATGCACGTACACACACACACACAAAACCTAAGACACAGTCAATCTCTCTCTTGTCTTCAGTACAAACTTCATACAACCTTTAAACACTAAAGGGATTCTCCAGGATGGTTCCGGCCGCTTTCTCATCCACACAACAGGTGATGCTGATGAACTTTGCCAAGAGAAAGTGGACGAGACCCAAGTTCACATCAAAGCCATGTTCTGCTGAACAATGTAGCTTTAATGATAGAAGTCAGAAATGCTATGGGCACCCTGCCCACAACTCCCCCCTCGGAAAAGCTTTCAGCCTCACCTGGCCTCTAGCATATCCTCCATTCTTAGGTGGGTTCACGTAACACCCTCATTGGCTCTTCAGCTTCACCTCCCCCCCCCCAAAAAAATTAGTTGACTTGCCTGAACTAGAAAGACCAAAGGGCTTTCGCAAGGCTAAAGTCGTGACTCCGGTTCGTTGCAGATAAACATCACCCATACACACACATTTGCAATGTGAACAATACTGTATGCAACCACCCCAACCTGCCCAATTCCTTCCTCTCCCGCACAACAAACCACAACACCCCGGTCTCACCCTTATAAGTAGAGAGTCCCCTTTCCCCCCCTTTGGCAAGACAGACTAAATCACTTTTAAGTATTCCTCCCCGCTGCGCAGCCCCGCCACACTTTCTACAAGGTAACACTTCCCTCCCGTCCTTCAACTACAAAGCAGAAAGCGGCGGCAGGAGTTAGGTATTTACGCTTGAAGTCCTGGATATGGCGCAGGAAGGTTTGGACTTGCTCAAACATTTTCAGGGTAGATGCAGGAGGCAAGCGGCCAGGTCCAGGGGCAGAGTGGGGAGTGGGTTAAAATCCACTGCCACCCTCCCACCCCAAGGCTGAGCCTGCTTTTCCAGCAGCCCTTCCCCACCCCTCTCCTCTGCCCCCTTCACAGGAATTCCTCCGCACCAGGCTTTGCCTGATAAGCCAAGGGCTTTGGGGGGTGGGGGCGGGGTGGCTGAAGCTTAACCTGTTCAGAGCCACGAGGGACATTTTGTTCCCTGGGTGTACAATGAGAGTTCCTGGTTACGCCACTTACAACAGTTCCTGCTCCAGTTTCCCCGAGCGCAAGGCAGTGTGAGAGACAGGTGCCATTTCCCCATCAAGAACTGTGGAGGAGAGAACTCTGCCTTTATTCCACGCAGACAGGAGACAAAAATGTATGTCTACACTCTTGCATAAGCTTTTATATCAGTTTCTGGGAGTTGTGAGGAAGGTGCCTGACAATCCTTAGCTATCTGATCCCAGCGCCCAAGAGCTGGAGTTCTCCAAGTTCCAGTGGCGTAGCGTGGGTTGTCAGCACCCGGGGCAAGGCAAGTAATTTGCGCCCCCTAACCCGTGGATTTGCACCCCCTAACCCGTGGATTTGCGCCCCCTAACCCTAACCCCCAGATGTTGCGCCCGGTGCAGCCGGCCCCCCCTGCACCCCCCACGCTACGCCACTGCCGAGTTCCGCAGGGAAAAGGAATGGATGTCAAAATCAGTCCATCAAAGGGTTTGTGGCACCTTAAAGACAAACAGGCTCATTTGTCAGGTGCATCCAAACACGCTGGAAAATGGCATCAGTTTTAAAATCTGTAACATATATATGCCCAACGGGGATGGCAAACCAGGAGTTACGCCCCCATGGTAAAAGGTAAAGGGACCCCTGACCATTAGGTCCAGCCGTGGCTGACTCTGGGGTTGTGGCGCTCATCTCGCTTTACTGGCCAAGGGAGTCGGCGTTTGTCCGCAGACAGCTTCCGGGTGATGTGGCCAGCATGACTAAGCTGCTTCTGGTGAACCAGAGCAGCGCACGGAAATGCCATTTACCTTCCTGCCGGAGTGGTACCTATTTATCTACTTGTACTTTGACGTGCTTTCGAACTGCAAGGTTGGCAGGAGCAGGGACTGAGCAATGGGAGCTCACCCCATTCAAACCACCGACCTTTTGATAGGCTCTGTGGTTTAACCCACAGTGCCACCCGCGTCCCACACCCACATGGATGCAGACATTAAAAAGTTGTAGCTATATATTGGTGTCAACGTTGGCAAGTGAGAAATCACTTGCCACACTGTGTTCAGGAGAAGCTTCATATTCTGCTTTGTGGGTGACTCTTTGCATTGTCCTATTTTGAATAAATTATCCAATAAATTTTAGTTTTCAGACCTTATCCATATGTTCACGTAAGCAGCTCCTTTATAGGAGTGCAGGAAGCCGCTGCCTCATACTGTGTCAGTATTGTCTACACTGATTGGCCGCAGCTCCAGGGTTTGACCCTGGCAGCTCCAGGGATTGACCCTGGCAGCTTCTACAGGTAAAGCCAATTCTCTACCACTGAACTCTGACCCTTTCCTTTCTATGGGCATCATTAAAAGCCTAAATCCCTACATAGCCCTGGTAGGCTTCCAATGTAATGTATGATGTAGTTTCGGAGGGGCATGATCCTTAAATGCTCAGGAAGATCTAAAGAAAGGGTGTATGAAACAGTCCACATAATCTATAGCATCTGACACTGTAGCTGTACAGCTTTCTGAATCTGAATAGCAGGGAAATTAGGAAAGGCACAGGCTGTGCCTGCTGACCCACAAATCAAAGGGCAGCTTGGAAGTTTCCACTGAATAGGGATTCTATTCAGTGCATAAAGGACCTCTGACAGTGAAGTCTAGTCACAACGACTTTGGGGTTGCGGTGCTCATCCCACTTTACTGGCTGAGGGACCTGGCATTTGTCCGCAGACAGTTTTTCCGGGTCATGTGGCCAGCATGACTAAGCCACTTCTGGTGAAACCAGAGCAGCGCATGGAAACGCCGTTTACCTTCCTGCTGGAGCGGTACCTATTTATCTACTTGCATTTTGATGTGCTTTCGAACTGCTAGGTTGGCAGGAGCTGGGACCAAGCAACAGGAGCTCACCCCATCACAGGGATTCGAACCGCCGACCTTCCGATTGGCAAGCCCTAGGCTCAGTAGTTTAGACCACAGCACCACCCACGTCCCTTCATTCACTGTTTTCTGTTCAGCCTTTTACCATCGATCACTGTACAATATCTTCTAGATGGGACCCTGTTTTAACCCCCCCTTCTACCCAACTAGACTGATGGCAACGAGGAGAAGGCCCTTTGCAGCACAGACCGCTCTGAATGGCACTCCCTCCCAAAGACTTCCTGTGCTTTAACTTTCAGTCTGATTCAGTGGGGGGCAGCTTTTTATTTCAGCTGGCTTTCGAAGCAAGAGAGAGTGAGGATGGCTTATTTCAATTTGAGGTGATGTGGTTGGGCTGCTTTTAGGTTATTTCATTTTCTTTAGCATGCTGCCTTTAAGCAGCTGAATTTGACATGGGATTTTGCGATCTTGTGTTCTCTCATGTCTCTTGGCAGCGGCGGACCTCGGCGTCTCAAATTTCAATCGGCCTGACACCAACATCCGGTGCCCCACTGCCTCTTGCCTTCCGCTGGATGTCATAGCTGTGGTCCCCCAGCCCAGAAGCTCTGCACCCAGTGCACCCAAACTGGTCACGCTCCCCTACATTCGCCTTTGCTCTCGGCCTGTTGTGAACCACCCTGAGGGATTGGTAGAACAACACAGTGGGCTTAAAAAAGAAAGATAAAAGAGCAAACGTGCTATTTTACTGATTCTGTATTAAAGTAACTACCGCATTTTTCACGTTATAAGACGCACTAGACCATAAGACGCACCTAGTTTTTGGAGGAGGAAAACAAGAAAAAAAATATTCTGAATCCCAGAAGCCAGAACAGCAAGAAGGATCGCTGCGCAGTGAAAGCAGCAATCCCTCTTGCTGTTCTGGCTTCTGGGATAGCTGCGCAGCCTGCATTCGCTCCATAAGACGCACGCACACTTCCCCTTACTTTTTAGGAGGGAAAAAGTGAGTCTTATAGAGCGAAAAATACGGCATTTAAATGAATAGCACATTAAAACATGTCATTCAGATATGCAGAACCCATTTGAAGCAGACTGAATGCACAATTTGGAATGGTGGGGGCAGTGGTAGGCACAAACTATTCCTCAGTAGAGATAGGTCCATTACGGTGATGGGGCCCCACCAACATGTGTCTGCCCTCAGCAAGCCCCCACCTGCCTGCCTTCTTTCTTACAGTCACCCCAGAGAGTGCCTCTGCCGGTTTGCATCCTCCTTTTTAGGTGGAATCTACATACATATAGTGGGACGCGGGTGGCGCTGTGGGTTAAACCAGAGAGCCTAGGACTTCCCAATCAGAGGGTCGGTGGTTCGAATCCCCGCGACGGGGTGAGCTCCCGTTGCTCGGTCCCAGCTCCTGCCAACCTAGCAGTTTCGAAGCACGTCAAAGTGCAAGTAGATAAAAAGGTACTGCTCCGGCGGGAAGGTAAACGGCGTTTCCGTGAGCTGCTCTGGTTTGCCAGAAGCGGCTTAGTCATGCTGGCCATATGACCCGGAAGCTGGACGCCGGCTCCCTCGGCCAATAAAGCAAGATAAGCGCCACAACCCCAGAGTCGGCCACGACTGGACCTAATGGTCAGGGGTCCCTTTACCTTTTTTACACACATATAAAAACCGTTCTGAAAATGCTTTTTTTCTAAAAGTGTTTTTAAAAATACATTGAATTTTCTATAAGGCTCACCATCGCCGTCTAGTGTCACATTGTATATTGCGCTTCAGACACACTTAAAGCGTTTTATTTGCAGCTGTATATCTGAGTCTTTAGTCTCAGTGTTGCCTTTGTGGAACTCAGTGGGGAAGAGGATGGGGCCAAAGCCAGAATGAGTTGGCTCTGCCTGGCTCCACCTACTGTTTGGGCTCCTCCCCTTCCACCCAACCAGTCCCAATGGGCACCCGTCACCACTGCTCTTCCCTGCTGCAAGGGGGTGTGCCTTTTCCCACAGCCTCACCTGCTCTCACAGCTCCACTTCCATCTGTTGCTATGGCGACGCCGCTGTTGCATCCATGGTCTTCTTTGGGGCCATCCACACCTCCTGTGGGCTCCCCAGCCCCTCCCGCTGGCCGGGGCCTCCTCAGCCTCTGGGAACAACGAGCAGGACACACAAGTACATCCCGGGGCTCGGGGCCCACAAAACTGGTCACAGCCAAAGTGTCAGCCGGGGGAGCACCCCAAGTGTTAGGAGTATCTCGGGAAACTCCTTTGTTGTGGCAAGAATCAGGCAAGAGGTGTTCTCGTCTGAAAGAGCAGTTTTCCTGGGGATGTCTCCGGGAATGATGACCTGCAAGGACAAGAAGGTAGGGTTGAGTAGGTCTGAACTGACACCAGACCCCGCCACACACCACAGTGGTCTCTCTGGGGTTTGCAGTGCTTAGCAAGCCCTCACCTCAAACTTGTACAGTGGTACCTCTAGTTACAGACTCAATCCGCTCTGGGGTGCAGTTCACAGCCCGAAAAGTCCACAACTAGAGCACCGCTTCTGCGCATGCGTGCGTTGCGATAGAGCGCTGCTGTGCACGCACAAGGCGTGCAGAGCACTTCTGCGCATGTGTGAGATGTGCAGAGCGCTTCTGCGCGTATGGTGAAACCCTGAAGTATACACTTCCGGGTTTGCCGTGTTCGTATCCTGAAAAAATGCAACCAGAGACTGACGTAACGAGAGGTACAACTGTATATCCACTTCTAGCTATCAGAATCACATCCTATTTCTGATAATTCACATTTGTTTCAGTTACAGGCGTTTTGTGTGTGTAACTGCTCTGTCCATTTGGCAAACTGCTAGGAAAAAACAGGTCGTGGCTTTCAACAATGCAACTAAGCATGACATTCATTTTGTAAGAGGTAGCGTCTTTCTGTTGCAGCTGAAATGAATTTGCACCTCTAAAATTATCCTGTGTGAATTTTGACAGGCAATAGTTCCTTTATTACATTTATAGCCTACATTTCTTCAATTAAGGAGGGATCTATATGGATCCCAAGTGGCCTGCCATCCACGTACTGACTGTGGATCTGCAGGCAAATCACAGATTGCATGGTGGCTAAACAGTCACACACAAGGAACTCTAGGATGTTTCAGGATTGTTGCCTGCCTGACTGCATGTGTTGAATCCTGACAAGACTTTTGATGTGAGTAAACCTTGTATTTTTCTTGTTTGCTAAATGGTCTGAGAGTGATTTCTTTCTTAACAGGGAAACATAAAACAGGAAAAAGGATAACCCAAGCTTGCCTATTGCATCCTTGGATATCATAATTGTTCTAGAAGGTTATGCAACCTTGTCCTAATAGCTTCTAGAGATAAGCTGTGCACGGATAGTGATTTTAACTCTGCTAAAATAGATATTTGCACGCTCACAAAAATGAAAAAAGGAAGGGTAGTTATTAAATAGAATATCCTCTCCTACTCATCTAAATCCATCTAACAGTGACCAGACCCAGGCTTGCCTCAGCAAAGTTTATGACTTCATGCCTGTTCAGATCACAGCCCTCTGCATGTGTGCACGTTCACTGGATATTTGATATTCCACATTAGCGTTCATAATCCAGTGATCTTTTCAGTAGCTGTCAGACTTACAGTATCTGTCAGTATTTGGCAGCTGACATGCAGGAAGAGACAGCGCTTTGACAGTATCTTACATGTACCAATCAATATCTGACAGTATCTAACAGTTGGTGTGCAGTGGCATTTAATACATTTTGTACTAAAATAATTCATTTATTTACCCAAGCGTGGAAAAAAATCCCATCCTTCCATAGGTTAAAAAACACATACACGCTAAGCAAAACAGTTAAATTGCAAATGTTGATGTAAAAAATTGAGTTTGAAATTCAAATGTTGATTGGAGGGAGGGAATCAGATGTTGAAGTCAGCATTTTTAGATTTGCTGAATTTCAGTTAAGAAAAAAAAATTCGCACTGCTTTCTGTATAATCAGATGATGATGATGGTTTTTGGTTTTTTTGCCCAGCAAATTCTCATTGGTCTCGCTGCACATCTTTCTTTCGAGGTGCTACTTTGGGGCTATCTCATTTCCTGAGCATTTACTACTTTGTACCTGGGAAAATGTGAGCCTCCTTCAGAAATCACTATTGGTTGCGATTGCGATTAGTGCATGGAATGAGATGGTGCAAGTGCCACAGGCAAGCTGTTTATTTATTTCCCACATCTATGCCCCACCTTTCCCACAAGCCTGTGAGGTCAACGCTCACAATCAAATTAAGATGCCTTACAATCAAATATTGGATCTGATCTCTGCTGCCTGTATACACAAATAAAGCATTTTTATAGCACTTACAGAGAGAATATCTCTGCAAGCATTACAGCAAGCTGGTACTGTATTGTTATTCCTATGCTAAGATGGTGTTTGAGGCTAAGGGCCTCATACTTTCTAAACCACAGACTGCAAGTGCAGGATTTACATGGCGGCTTTTTGCTATAAATACGCTAAACACAAATCACAATAGATGTGCCTACTTAAACACTCCAATAACAAATCCTTAACAGACCAAATCCTGGACATTAAATTGCAACATAAACCAAGCGCATTTTGGCACAAAGGTCTTCATCAATGGCCAAATATGATATCAAAACAAAAAAGTAAACATAGCAAATCTATAAAATAAAATAAAAAAATTCATGAAATCAGCACTTCAATAATAATAATAATAATAATAATAATAATAATAATACCACATACCTAACCACCTGCCCTGCCCCATCCCGATGGGCTTATGGCTTGTGTTGAAAAATAGGGTACGCAGGATTTGGCCTGAGAAGGATTTATGACTGGAATGTTTGTATATGTGATCCCTCTTTATTGTAAGAAAGCATTCTGATTCCCCGCTTCACTCCGTGGATAAAAGTTTGGGGTTCTTTTTTTTGTTAAAGATCATTTGGTTGTTTGTAGGGCAAGCTCAACCATTTGACGGAGTGAGGTGAACGCAGTGGCGTAGCGTGGGGGGTGCAGGGGGGGGCGGCCGCACCGGGCGCAACATCTGGGGGTTAGGGTTAGGGGGTGCAAATCCACGGGTTAGGGGGCGCAAATCCACGGGTTAGGGGGTGCAAATTACTTGCCTTGCCCCGGGTGCTGACAACCCACGCTACGCCACTGGGTGAACGTCTCAGGAAGTACATTTCGAGAGAATTTAACATTGCGTTCTTCTGATTGTTCAGTCAGTGCAATCGTTCTGTCAGCTTGCAAACGAAACCATCTCCACTCATTATCTCCTAATGTATTATCATTGCATTTTTATCTTTAACTTAGCTTGCGTTGGGTATTATACACTTTGACTTGGAGGGCTGGGGGTGCAATGGGAAGGGCGCTATTTGCTGCTATGCTTTGGGCAGCAACATGTTTTGGGTCAGCCCTGGTTTTTCACACTTAAACAACCGTATACCTGCTTGAGAGTCCTGAGTAACAGGTCTTTCAACCCAGTGCATCTGCCGTCAACATCTGCCATGAATTTGCTACTGGGGGAGGGGAGAGAGGAGATAATACCGTGGCACTCACACCCTCCAACATTACTCTGATGGAAATAGGGATGTCCCATTCCATAATGATAATTTTACTATTTTACTATTATACCCCACACATTATAATGAAATGATTTTAGAATGTTGTACTATTTTATTTTTGTTAGGTGCCCTGAGCCCGGCTTTGGCTGAGGAAGGTGGGATATAAATAAAATTTATTATTATTTATTATTATTAATAATTTATTATTTATACCCCGCCCATCTGGCTGGGTTTCCCCAGCCACTCTGGGCGGCTGCCAACAAAACACTAAAATACAGTAACCTAAAGGTAAAGGTAAAGGTACCCCTGCCCGTACGGGCCAGTCGTGTCCGACTCTAGGGTTGTGCACTCATCTCACTTAAGAGGCCGGGGGCCAGCGCTGTCCGGAGACACTTCCGGGTCATGTGGCCAGCATGACGAAGTTGCTCTGGCGAGCCGGCGCCAGCGCAGCACACGGAAACGCCGTTTACCTACCCGCTAGAAAGCGGTACCTATTTATCTACTTGCACTTAGGAGTGGGGGACACAGGTGGCGCTGTGGGTTAAAGCCTCAGCGCCTAGGACTTGCTGATCGAAAGGTCGGCGGTTCGAATCCCTGCTGCGGGGTGCGCTCCCGCTGCTCTGTCCCAGCGCCTGCCAACCTAGCAGTTCGAAAGCACCTCCGGGTGCAAGTAGATAAATAGGGACCGCTTACCAGCGGGAAGGTAAACGGCGTTTCCGTGTGCAGCTCTGGCTCGCCAGAGCAGCGATGTCACACTGGCCATGTGACCCGGAAGTGTCTCCGGACAGCGCTGGCCCCTGGCCTCTTAAGTGAGATGGGCGCACAACCCCAGAGTCTGTCAAGACTGGCCCGTACGGGCAGGGGTACCTTTACCTTTACCTTTAACCTATTAAACATTAAAAGCTTCCCTAAACAGGGCTGGCTTCAGATGTCTTCTAAAAGTTTGGTAGTTATTTTTCTCTTTGACATCTGGTGGGAGGGTGTTCCACAGGGTGGCTGCCCCTACCGAGAAGACCCTCTGCCTGGTTCCCTGTAACTTGGCTTCTCGCAGCGAGGGAACCGCCAGAAGACCCTCTGCACTGGACCTCAGGGTCTGGACAGAACAATGGAGGTGGAGACGCTCCTTCAGGTATACTGGATTGAGGCTGTTTAGGGCTTTCAAGGTCAGCACTAAGACTTTGAATTGTGCTCGGAAATGTACTGAGAGCCAGAGTAGGTCTTTCAAGACCAGTGTTATATGGTCTTGGTGGCCGCTCCCAGTCACCAGTCTAGCTGCCACATTCTGGATTAGTTGTAGTTTCTGGGTCACCTTCAAAGGTAGCCCCACAGAGAGCGCATTGCAGTAGTCCAAGCGAGAGATAACTAGTGCATGCACCAGTCTGGCGAGACAGTCTGATTTTTTTTATCGATTTCCAACGGGTTACAAGCACAGCATTGCTATAGGAGCTGTTGGAATTGGCAAACCAATATAATCCTGGCGAACCCTTGGCCATTCATGCGCTAATGTTGCGAAGCAAGATGCCCAGCAGGTGGATAAGATGAGGGAGGATGGTGGGAAACTTGAATCTGCCCTGGGCTGTGACAAAACCTCAGGGTGGCCCTGCCTGCTGTCATGGCTCACCTTTCCTTTCCACCAGAAGGATCACATCTCCTGTCCGTGTATGCTCCTGCAAGACACTCTCCACTTCTCCCGGGCTCAGGTCCCGCACGTCAGCCCCGTTCACCTTTGCAATGACATCCCCTTCCTCCAGCAAGGGGCATCGCTGTCGGTCCCAGATCTTCACCACCCGAGCCCCCGGCCTGCCCCCACTGAGAGACCCCACTCCAAACCACGGGCCAGAGGGGCTGCAGGGCAAGGGCACTGGGGTGAGGCGGCTGCAGGGTGGCCCCCGATGGAGGTGCCGCTCGGCATGTTCCTCTTCGTCGCCCAGGCAGGCTTTGGTGCAACAGCGGACGCTGAGTCCACGGGTCCTGCGGGATGGGGGCGGGCCAGCTTCTTGGCCGCAGGCTGGACCCCTGGGGACAGTGGGGCTGGGGGGCACAGCCCCGTACGTTGGTGGAGGGCGTCGGGACAGGAGAGGCTCCCCATCAGAAAGGCAGGAGCAAGGTGACTGGCGATGGGTATATTGCAGGATGCAGTTCCCGTCCACCACTACTACGACATTCACTGAAAAGGTGGAAGGAAAATAAAAGAGAGGCAGCAAGACAGTACCTTTCAGAGCCAAGATTAGGGCTGAAACAAATTTTCCGCCATACAAAATCTCTTCCAGATTCTGCAGAAATCTAGTCAAATATTCATTTGCCAAACAAGTCACCCGATATTTGATATCTGCATTTGACGTCCTATGATATTTGACGCTGCTTGGTATTATTTGGAACTAGGTGACATGTAATGGTATTTAGTACTTCATTTAATAACTGGCATGCAACATTTTTAATTTTTTTTAGTAGTCAATAATATTTAACAGCTAATAAGCAATGGGATTTAGTATTTGATGGTTGGCAAGCAATAGTATTTAGTATCTGATTGTATCTGGTAAGTGACATGTAATGGTATTTAGTATTTAATAACATTTGATAGATGGCATGCTGTGGTGTTAAGTATTTGACAGCTGACAGCTTATGTGGTTTCGTATTTCTTTATACTGTATTATGGATGTATGTAATGAGCGGCTTTAATAATCTAGTGGAGCTGGTTTTAACGAAGTATATATGTGTAAATAAACAAAGAAATGCCTGCCAAAAGCACCAAGAGATGCCAGCAAATCTAAACAGTTCTAATTCAGAGGCACTATGTCACATTCCAAATGCACATGTAAAAATGGTGAAATTGGAAATTTCAGTGAATTTCAAATACCCATTTCAGCTCTAGGCAAGATGAGGCATTGCTATGGAATGCAAGGCCATAAACTCGTTATAAACTAGCCATTCATACATTTAGAAGGACTAATATTCTGGAATCGTCTGCTTGGAGCAGTTGCAGGAGCCAAGATACCCATTGACTGCAAAACAGAATTGGATACATTGGTAACAGGTATATCATGATTTCCTACTCCGATATCTCATTGGGGCCCTTTGGGTTCAGAGAAGTTCTCCCCTTGCCACAAAGACCTTGGACATTTTTAATCCTTTCTCAGGAGCATCAGACATGACCACAGTTGAAGATGAGGTGTTGTGATTTTCCCCTGGGGGTAGGCTTGAGGGCACTGCTTTGGGACTGCAACACATTGCCGTATTTGTGGCTACGAAGGAACTGTTCCAGGTAATCCTAAATAATGTGGAATGTACCGTATTTTTTGCTCTATAAGACTCACTTTTCCCTTCTAAAAAGTAAGGGGAAATGTGTATGCGTCTTATGGAGCGAAGGCAGGCTGCGCAGGTATCACAGAAGCCAGAACAGCAAGAGGGATTGCTGCTTTCACTGTGCAGCGATTCCTCTTGCTGTTCTGGCTTCTGAGATTCAGAATATTTTTTTTCCTTGTTTTCCTCCTCCAAAAACTTGTGGTCTGGTGCGTCTTATAGAGCGAAAAATACGGTAGTTGTGCTGTGTTGTAACAAACAGATATGATTCTTCTACACAGGAGTGCCAGCTTGGCCTTGCCACCATGGGTGCCCGGGGCTGTGGGTGCCATGCAGTGTGCACGGCCTTGGGACTGAAATTTGGGGGTGCCCGGTCCCTTCATGATAAGAGATGATGGGGATTGTAGTCTCAAAACATCTGGAGGGCCGAGTTTGCCCATGCCTGGTCTTGACTCTACTGCCAGAAAAATATTTTTTAAGTCAAAAAGCATGGGTTTTATTCCACAAGATGAAACTTTCAATGTTTCAGGCTTCTCTCTCTTTTTGCCTGTGTTTCAGGAGAGAGGCTGCAATTCTGGCCATTACATTTGGGGTGTACAAACTTTGCAAGGATAGGAGAAACCGCCACAGCTCTGACAAGGAGGTCACGTTGCAGCATGTGCAATGGGCACATGTTCTTAAGAAAGCCCTACAGTGCTTCGTTTGGTGAAGCTGGGCAGGAACGGCGGTGCTACGTTTTGGAACATACAGCAAAGTTCAGCCCTGGCACAGCCCTGCGCACAAGTCCTCAAAATGTCTCCCTAGCCTGCCTGTCATATCTGATGTCCAAAGGCTTGGTGGACGTTTGAAGCACATTCTTTCCCTCAAAGAATTCTGGGAATAGCTTGTTAAAGGTCGCTGGGACTGTAACTCCTGTGAGGTTAAACTAGAGGGCCCAGAATTATTGGAGGAAAAAAACCTGCCATGGATTTAAAAGTGTGTGCACGGTCTTTTCTAAAGGCTTCAGGGAATTCTTGTTCGCCACAGGCAACCCGTTATTGACAAGAATGCTTCAACTGGAGGAGAGTAGGTTCTCCTGCTAGCATGACTTGATGGTGGCATTCACACAAACTCTAACTCAGGGATCAGCAACAGGAAACACAGGGGACAAATCTCCACCCCCTGCAATCCACTTTACTTCTGGTTCCTAGAGTAGGCTCTGATGTTCTCCCAAGCTGAGAGGCAGGTGAGGGATTCTAAGTCCTTCCTTTCAGCTTGGGCAGCAGAAGTGGCTTTGGCAGTGCCCTTCCTTAAATCACCTCAGCTCCTCATCATCACATGCAAGCCAAGATACAAGGAAATGGTAAAGAGAAGGCCCTCAAGCAGAGGTCCTCACTCAGCCTTTGGGGGGACAGGGACCCAAAATCCAAGAAATGGTTGTGGGCACCACAGACATACCCATTTCACAGAAGAAAAACTGGCAATGCTTAGACTCCCCCCCCCAAAAAAACCGCAACCCCCCCAAAAACAAATAAAACACGCAGAGGGGAAAAACAAGCGATAACCCCCCAAAAAACAAAAGAATCAAAAACAAAACAAAGCTCACTCCTCGATTTAAAATATATTAGGAGGAGCAAGTCCCAAGAAAGGATTTTGTTTCTCACACACAGGTCCTACTTTGCAGACCCGGGTTCAAAAGGAAGAGCTCTACCAAAGCCTGCAAGGTGGAGGGAATACAGTCCTTTGCCTCCATCTTGGTTTGAGTGGGAAAAGGCCCCATCTGCACTATCACATTCAAAGCAGTATCACAAACCCTCCAACATTTCTCCGATGAAAATAGGGACGTCCCATTCCATTATGAAATTTTTACTATTTATACCCCACACATCTGACTGGGTTGCCCCAGATACTCTGGGCAGCTTCCAACATATATAAAAATATAATAAAACATCAAACATTTAAAAAACCCTTCCCTATACAGGATTGCCTTCAGATGGTTCGGGGGCTGGGAAACCTCCAACATTTCTCCGATGAAAATAGGGACATCCTAAGGAAAAGTGAGATATTCTGGGATCAAATCGGAAACCGGGACGGCTTCTCTAAATCAGGGATGTCCCTGGAAAAAGAGGGACACTCGGAGGGTCTGTTATCATATCACTTCAAACAATCATGGCTTCCCACAAAGAACCCTGCGAGTTGTAGTTTGCTAAGAGTGCTGAGAAATTTTAGGCGATTCCTATTCCCCTCAGAGAGCAACAAATTCCAGAGTTTCCTACAAAGGAGGGATTGACTGTTACCCCACTCTGGTAACTGTATCTCTGTGAGGGGAATAATGGTCTCCTAGCACCCTTAAGAAAGTGCAGTTTCCAGGTTGCTTTGGAGGAAGCCATTACTGTTTAAAGTGCTATAATGTTGCTTTAAATGTACAATGCATATGGGGTCTTAGAGAGCCAATATTGCTGACCATTCTGCACTTATGGGCTGAAAAGGACCCCATTAAAATCAATTGCCAATTGCAACCCCCACCGTAGGGCGTCCTATTTATAACAACACCCCAAAATCCCTCCACACTCACCTCCTGCAGCTGAGGTGGTCTCTGTTGCAGGAACACGAGCCTCACAAGTCACCTGGGGGCTTTGTCTTGTGCTGCAGCTTTTGGAAGGAGGACAAGAGAGGTGAGCATTTCTCAGGAAGGCAGACTCCTCCATTCCCTCGCTCCCCACTTCAGTTGATCAGCCCTCTCAGGCGGAGGACGAGTAGCGCATTGGACTGACCTGATGCCACAGGGCTCGATCCTCTCTGAACCCCAGTCGTGGACATGGGGGCCAGCACCCCCCATGACTGCCCCACAGTCAGCGCAGCCAGGGATCTCACTTCGGGGACCCAAGCTCAGTCCCCCACATCCAATAGGGGAGCTGCGTAGGGTGCCCAGAGGTTGCCTCACTTTGTCCTGCGCAGAGACACAAATGTTGACATACAGCTCAGATTCCAGGATGGTTTGTGCATTGACTAAGTTTTTACTCAGACTAGACCCACTGAAATAAATGTGATTGAGGCGCCTTAACCCCAATAGGCCTGCTTAGCTGAAAACCACCCAGTGAGAGCCATAACATCAGAGGGCGGGGAACCTTTTACAGCTGGAGGGCCACCTTCCCTTTGGTACGATCTCCGAGGCCGCACGTTGGTTGTGTAAAGGGCCAGAGGCAAAAATGGGCAGAGCAATGAGTATAAATTCCACCTTTGGAAGTTGCAAGCAAGGGTCGTTCGACAAAAAGCACTCAAGGAGGATGTCACCAAGCAGTGTGGCTGGGGAAAGATGGTGTGGCGTGGAGTCCCCATGGCCCAGAGAGCACTGAAAGGCCCCATAAAAGAGAGGTTCTGGCTAGTCCAGCTTCAAATGTGTGCTTGTGGGAACACCTTCTCCTGACCGCCAAGTGCTTGATATTCCCGCCTTGAGTTCTGCTCTTGTTTGTGCAACCACAGAAAAGCAGGGGGAAGAGGGGGATTCTCAAGCCCCTGACAGGCTGCCCTATAAAGCAGGTGGTCTGTGCCTAGCCTGGTGACACACTCTCCTGAACGAATCCCCTCTGTACCCAAAGGGAATATGAGGAGGTTCTTGCCCTGTCCTCTTCCTTCAGAGAAGTGAAAGGTATGGCTTATTTGTTTGTTTGCAACATGACAAGGTTATTACCAACAAAACTGGGATTGAGATAGCCGAAGAGCACAAAAAAGAAATCATATCAGACTGGTATCGTTACATTACCTTATATCACAAATATAAACAATTACAAACGAAACCTGAAATTACTCCGCTCAGTAAAATCAACCCAACTGTAAAGTGTTTCAGAAAAAATGAATCAAACCATGAAAAAGAAAATGTACATGGAAGGGCTTATTGAAAAGGGGAGAAGCTTTCTTGTCCATGGGAGGGGACTTTTTTAAAAAGCAGAGGGAGAAGAAGTGCTGCAGCCTGTTTGCTTCCTCTTTGCTTTGCTGCCTGCTGGCCTTGTGGAGCAAGCAGCAGTCCTGTCCCTGGAGCAGTTTTTGGAAAATGGGTGTGAAGCGCAGGAGCCATCCTTTTGCTGCTCTGCTTGTTTTGTTTTGCTCTCTGCCAGTCACATGAAGTGGTAGGTCAGAAACTACTTTTTTTTTAAAAAAAAGTGTGGGGTGTGTGTCAGGGGCAAGCATGGCAACTGCCTGTTGGTACATTTGCTGCCTGTCAACCATGTGGCAGGCAGCTGCCTGATGGACGTTTTGAAAAGGTGGGGTTGCAGGAAGAAATGAAACCCATTGCTGCTATGTTTGTTTTGTTTGCTGCCACATGCAGCAGACACAGTGTTAGAAACTCAGATATATAAGGTAGGCGCCAAATGTCTCCTTAAACCAAGGTTGTAGCTGCCAAAACAGAATGTCTAGTTGCCATTTTGGGGCAAGATGGCTCTGAAGTCTTATTTTTCAAATGATGGTCTGATTGTGATTATCAGTTAAACATCTGGCTAGTTCAGATGACAATCTTGAGCTCGGTTAAGAGCTTTGAGCACTTAAAGAAGAAAAGTTAATTGATCCAATGACAGTTGACATATATATCAACCCCTTTTTCTTAACAGTGACTGCTCCTACACAGGCTGCACAGAAAAAGCGTTTTCCCCCAGAAATTCATTCCAATTGTGCGGCTAAAATATAACGGATAGAATTTGACAGGATGGGGTATTAGTGTGTGAAAACAGTCCAGATCCAAGGATCTCCAGATGGTGGAGATGTCAGGCGCCCTCCTGGCACCCAGGAATATTCACTTGGTTCCAATGGCCGATAGTCAAGTGCGAAATACACCTGGCACCTGGCTAATTTTGAACACTGAGCAGGCAGCAACAAGAGAAGAGCATTCCTTGAATAGAAGGGTAAGGAGGAGATGTGGAAATCCTTTTTTGTTTATGCTGCATGTCACACAGCAGGAATTGTTCCAAAGCTGTTGGTGCAGGAAGGCCAGTGCAGAGGCACTATTATCTCATTTTTCTTATATTTCCCCAAGTTGTTTTGGGGGTGGGGCAAATTGCAGAGCCATTATCACTGTTACTGCTTCAGAGGTTTTGAGACCCCCTCATCTAACCTCCCCACAAAAAACCCAGAAAGACTGTTCATGAAATAGCGGGTGTTGTCAAATCGCCCTGTAAACAAATCAGGATGAATACTCAATAAACAGGGTATTTGGAAGTGCCCTGTGAAAAGTGTGGCACAGCTGAGTACACACAATCTCACTTTCCCCCTCTCTGCGCATTAAAATCGAGGGACGCAGGTGGCACTGTGGGTTAATCCACAGAGCCTAGGACTTGCCGATCAGAAGGTTGGTGGTTCAAGTCCCCGCGACGTGGTGAGCTCCCATTGCTCAGTCCCTGCTCCTGCCAACATAGCAGTTCGAAAGCACATCAAAGTGCAAGTAGATAAATAGGTACCGCTCTGGCGGGAAGGTAAACGGCGTTTCCGTGCGCTGCTCTGGTTTGCCAGAAGCGGCTTAGTCATGCTGGCCACATGACCCAGAAGCTGTACGCCAGCTCCCTCGGCCAATAAAGCGAGATGAGTGCCGCAACCCCAGAGTCGGTCACGACTAGACCTAATGGTCAGGGGTCCCTTTACCTTTACGCATCTGAAATAACATCTGAAAGGGGCCGTACAATCAGCAGAGTCAAGTAGGAAACTTTTGTCAGGACTGGACTGCTCTCTCACTGAAATAATTCTCAACCCTGCACACTGAAAGTTAGCATGTCAGAGAGAAGCCAATATTCCAATGGATACGGTTTTTGTGTGAAGGGAATTGGGAGTATTTAAAATGGTAAAAGTACATATAGTATGAGAGAGAAAACATGCTGTGTTTTATACAATATGACAATAATATTTTCTGAATGGCTTACTACCTCTTTTTGAATCATCCTAGAGCATGCTCAGTAGTAGATAGTATCTTTGGTTAGATCACCTTCTGAGAGAGCTCATGTGTGGCCATGAGACAGAGCCCGGATCCCGGAAATATTTTGCTCAGGTGTCACCTCTGCCATAAAACACAGTTAAGTACCACCCCACTGGCAGTTTGAGAATAATAATGACACTATTTTACTGGACAAGGCTGTTGTAAGGATTACTGAGAATGCATGGGAATTATTCATAGGCTAATATTATTAAATTTATAAGATTAAACCTATTGTTGAACCACTAAGACTGGACCATTTGAAATTTAAATGCCCATTTTGAATCCTCCATAAAGTAGAGCTGTGTGAACTACTCTGCAGAATGCTTGCTCAAGAGTTATGTGTTACTAGAAAGCCTGCCTGAGGCCAGAGTATGCTTGATGCAAAATGGGCATTAAACCCCCACATAGCTGATTCATGTAAAACAACAATAACATGCAAATTCACTTGTTTTCTGTCTCTAGAACCCATGGGATAATATCTGCGCTGATACCTGATTTCTAAGATTCTCTCTGAGGTTCTGACAGCAAATACTGCAGTATCTTGAATGTTATCAGTTTTACAGTGATTCTAAGATCGCAAATCTCTTTCTTTACTGGCAACTACAACAATCAGTTCCAACACTACATCTAATAATATTTTGTCTCAACATGCATGTCTTCTCACCAGTGCTGTGCTACATCTGCCATTTTACTGGCTGATCACCTATGTACACCCCCCCAAGAATCCTGGGAAACGTAGATCGCCCCTCACAGAGCTACAATTCCCAGTACCCAGTTCCCATGGTTTTTTGGGTGTGTGCGATTTAAATGCACTTCAAATGTATGGTGAGAGCTCAGAGAGAAAGACCATCTCCTGCAAGACCACCACAGTGAATTTGGATTTCATCCTCTTGAGTCATATATCATCATGCGAAGGGCAAACATCACTGGTCCCTTTTCAGAACTGAGTCAATTGTTTTGGGGGAAGTGGAGAGGGGAGAAAGAGTTTTACTGCTGGGTCCTGAGACCTCTGCAAAAGGAAGGGGTTCCTGTCAGAATTTATAAGGTGAACACTCTAGAAAGCAGTCTGATCCCAGGAGACCCAAGGAAAGGAAACAGCACCTAACTAGTCATGACACGGGTGGCGATGCGGGTTAAACCACAGAGCCTAGGACTTGCCGATCAGAAGGTCAGCGGTTCGAATCCCCATGATGAGGGGAGCGCCCGTTGCTCGGTCCCTGCTCCTGCCACCCTAGCAGTTCGAAAGCACGTCAAAAGTGCAAGTAGATAAATAGGTACCGCTCTGGCGGGAAGGTAAACGGCGTTTCCATGCGCTGCTCTGGTTCGCCAGAAGTGGCTTAGTCCTGCTGGCCACATGACCCGGAAGCTGTACGCCGGCTCCCTCGGCCAATAAAGCGAGATGAGCGTGCAACTCCAGAGTCAGCCATGACTGGACCTAATGGTGAGGGGTCCCTTTACCTTTAGTCAGGTGGAAGGATGGAAACAGGGAGCGAATGCTCTGCTGAAAAATCACAGCCCCTCTCTTTCCCTTGTTCCAGGATCAGCAGTTAAAGAATCCTAGGATATGGAGTGGGAAATCCCAGCATCACTCCGTGTCAGGATCTGCTCCTTACCTGAATCAAGGCCATGCTCCTGGAGCAAAGGTCCAGGCTAATCTCACCCCCACCCCCCACTCTCCACCCAGAGCTGTCTGCCTAGTTAACCCCCTTGTTGGTTAGTGGGGTTGCAGCAGGTACTAAGCAGGTGGTTTCGTGGGGGTGGGGGGTTGCTGCCCACTGAACCCGCCGCCGGAAAGTGCCCTGTCACTTCCACTCAGCACCCAACGAGTCACCCGTCTCCTCGCTGGCCTGTCACATCCTTCTCTGCTCGTCCCCAGCACCCCTCCCCGGCCCGGCTGTCAGGTCCTATCCATCTCTTGACATCATCCACTCACCTGCCCCCGCCTCCCCGCCCCTGCCGGCTCTCATCCCTTCCCTCCCATGAACAGCCACCCCCATCCAGCCTATCTCCATCCGTCACCCTCCCCGCAGGCAGCCACCTGGTTCTCCCCCCTCCCCCCAACCCCCCAACCAACTTTAACCCACTGCACTACAGGCCGGCTACTTATCTTCTCCTCGTCCTCCCGCTACCCCTTCCCTCCCCACCCCTGCAGAGTAGACCCGGGAATCCTATTAGAAGGGCTGATCCTCCATCCATCATCGCCATGCTGGGGGAAGAGAAGCGAGGAGGGGGCGCCCTTTCCTTACCTCTGTGGATGCCCCCGCCGCCAGCGCTGTTCTGGCTCGCAGCAGCCCCCGGCCTCGGCTCCCCTAACCTCCCAGGCGGGCCCTGCCAAGCAGCGGCAGCAGCAGCAGCAGCCAGAGCCAAGGAGGTTAGGAGCAACCTTGATGCTGATGCTGCCCGAAATAGCAGCAGTTAGCAAGAGGAGGGACCATGGGCCGTTGCCAAGGCAACGCGAATTGCTACCCTCCTCCTGCTCCTGCCCGGCAGAAAGTGATGCGGAGGGCGGGGGGGGGGCGGGGGAGAGAGAGACAGACAGAGACGCTGGCCAATGGCAGAGCGCAGCAGAGGATAATCCGCAAGGCTGTGGGACAGGAGCCCCCCCACCCGCACCCTGCGCGCATCCCTCCCCGTCGCTGCAGCGCGTCTTCTCGCCTCTAGGGGGCGCGTCGTGAGCAGCGGCCTCGAGTTGCAAACGCTTTCTTGGGTACGAGCAAGAATTAATTTCGTGCTTCCCAGACCCGCGTTGCGTGGGTTGCTTTGTGATGCTTGGTGGAAGTAAAGGACAGGAAGGATCAGAGCAATATTTATGTATGCAGCTACGGCGGCAAGGTTATTATTATTATTTTTCCAAAAATCTTTTTATTGATTTTCACAAAATTATAAACAAACAAACATCATAACCTTATTAAAATTACACTTATTAACATTGTTAAGTGACTTCCTCGCTTTCCCTTGGTTGAATTTCATTGCATGTCCTTTTAATGGTTTTCCAAATCAGAGTTCTTATAAACTTAATCATTTAACATCCTTATATCTTTTCAATTCTAAATTAAACATATTAATTCATCACTTAACTTATATAAAATCCTAAGCCAATCAAATACATGCAAGCTATTTCCAATTAGTTTAACTTAACAACTTTAAATAATCATTAAATTTTGTCCATTCTTCCTGATACTCCTCCTCCTTCTGGTCACGGACTCTTCCAGTCAGGTCGGCTAGGTCCGCAAAATCCATCATCTTCATCTGCCATTCTTCCACAGTTGGTAATTCTTGCGTTTTCCACTTTTTAGCTAGTAAAATTCGAGCAGCAGTTGTGGCATAGAGTAATGTAGGTACAGTATGTTTTTTGTTATGGAAATTAGGTAGTGTGTGTGTGTACGTGTATTGTGTAAATGTATATGTATGTGTTTTATATTTTAATAAAATAAAATAATTTTTTTTAAAGGAAGTATATATCACTATTTTGCAGGAGGGCTTCAAGTGACCAGATCTTTAGGTTTGTGCAGTTAATGGGGATTAAAGAACTCTGCCATATTAGCATGAAAAATCCACTGTTTTAAAAATGGACTTTTTGCAATGTGAAAAGTGAAGGGGGAAATGGACTGAAAAGTGTGGAAAGCACAAATAATGGGAAACAAAGAAATCAGGATGAATGATCTTTTTTCTTCTTCACTGAAAGTTATTTTTATCAACGCATGAAGAACCAACAAGGAAAAAGCAGTATACAAAAGTTAACATCAAATACCAAACATTTTTAAACATAAAAACTAAAACAGGCTTCCTCAACCTCGGCCCTCCAGATGTTTTTGGCCTACAACTCCCATGATCCCTAGCTAGCAGGACCAGTGGTCAGGGATGATGGGAATTGTAGTCTCAAAATATATGGATGGCCGAGGTTGAGGCAGCCTGAACTAAAAGAAAGAAAATAAATAAAAAGGAATAAAAGAAAAGAGAAAGAAAAGACTTGCAATTCCCCATCTATCAGCCTTATAAATATATGCAAACCCCTTGCTCCATAATAGCATCAAACTCTCCTACTTTCCATAAACCAACCTTTTTTCAGACTTTAAACCCAAATACTACAACCTCATTTTTCTTTTTACTTAAGAAGTCCATAAGGGGCTTCCAATAATTAATAAATGTCAGCAATGATTTTTCTCTAATTAAACATGTCAGCTTTGCCATCACAGCCAAATCCATTAATTTCAGTAACCATTCTTCCCTAGTAGGTAATAATAAGTCCTTCCATCTTTATGCATAAAAGAGTCTCGCCACTGTGATCATATATTGCAGTAATCTTTTATACTTTTTTTCTAGTTGTATAACTATTTGTCCCAGCAGGACTAATTAATCCCAGCAGGAGTTCTGGTTTCAGTTGAACATTAACCTTCAAAATTTTCTGTATCAATGTATGCATTTGGATCACATTTTTAAAGCTTTTTTTAAAAAAAAGAAATTCTTTATTAATTTTCACATAGACAAATATACATGAATTACATTACAAAACAGAAAACACTACAAATGGCTAGAAACAATAAAATACGAAAACATAAATAAATAAACACAAACAAATACAATATATTACACTTACATGACAAATTAAAATATATAACTTCCAATAATTCTCATTATACTACTTATATTATCTGTATTCCTTTAACAGATTCATATTGCAGTGGTACCTCAGGTTACAAATGCTTCAGGTTACAGACTCCACTAACCCAGAAATAGTACCTCGAGTTAAGAACTTTGCTTCAGGATGAGAACAGAAATCATGCGGCAGCAGCGGGAGGCCCCGTTAGCTAAAGTGGTGCTTCAGGTTAAGAACAGTTTCAGGTTAAGAATGGACCTCCAGAACGAATTAAGTTCTTGACCCAAGGTACCATTGTGTGTGTGTGTGTGTATAATCCAATATTATATTTTATGTAATTCTTGCTTACCAGTATCGCTCTATTTCTGCAAGTATCTTACTGTTCATACAGTACGATTTTAAATATTGTTCAGATATTTTCCATTCCCTATAAATCTTCTGGTTTGACACTCCCCTAATTTTTCCAGTCAATTTTGCTAAAAAACTTTTTTTTAAATAGGTCCACCAAGCATTATAAAATGTCCCTTCATTAGGCAAATTTAGACATCTGCTTCATGGCAGATGTTGGGGGACAGTGGTAAGAGGCCCCCCATTCCTCCTAAGATCCCTCACAGCCAACCAGAGTAGGGGTGAAGAGATAGGGGGAGATGGGATAAACCCCAAGACATGATATGGCAAATGCACATATAACCAATTTAGAAAGTCTTTGGTATTAGTTGGAAAGCAGATTTTAGCTCAGGGGGAAACAGCACGTCACTTGGTCATTAGAAACTTTGTGTGGTTCCTACCCCAAAAATGAATTTTGAGATGGTGTGACCCTTTGAGTGTTACTAAGTGAGCTCTGTGTAGAAAGGCCTTTGCCTCCATCAGAATGCCATGCTCTCATTTGCCCAGCAAGAGGCAGCAAAGCTCTGCATCTTGATCTGAGATTGCAGCCACTGACAAGGAAGTACAGTACTGTACAGTACAGTGGTACCTCGGGTTACATATGCTTCAGGTTACAGACTCCGCTAACCCAGAAATAATACCTTGGGTTAAAAACTTTGCCTCAGGGTGAGAACAGAAATCGTGTTCTGGCGGCGCGGCGGCAGCAGGAGGCCCCATTAGCTAAAGTGGTGCTTTAGGTTAAGAACAGTTTCAGGTTAAGAACGGACCTCCGGAACAAATTAAGTACTTAATCCGAGGTACCACTGTAATTGTTTTGAATATAATAAACCCAACTGTGACTGTTTTACGGACGATATTAATAAGAGCGTTAAGGTGACCATATCACCCACAGTCAATGTACTTATTTTTCTCAAGCTTCCCATAGGAATAACTCCAATTGGTAGCGTAGTCAAGAGTCCATTGGAAAAGAGGTGAAGCCTCTATTCTAGGGACTGGCACCCGAAAGCTCTCTCTTGTTTGCCTTGGGAGGAGAGCCTTCTTGTGGAAGGGAGAGTTGCATCCTCCATTGTATCCCCCAAAGGCTCTCAAAGCGGCTTAACAAAGATTCTTGCAACAAAATTAAATTTAAGTGTTGTGTACATAGGCGTAAAGGTAAAGGGACCCCTGACCATTAGGTCCAGTCGTGGCCGACTCTGGGGTTGCGGCGCTCATCTCGCTCTATTGGCCGAGGGAGCCGGCGTACAGGTTCCGGGTCATGTGGCCAGCATGACTAAGCCGCTTCTGGCAAACCAGAGCAGCGCACGGAAACGCCGTGTACCTTACCACCGGAGTGGTACCTATTTATCTACTTGCACTTTGACGTGCTTTTGAACTGCTAGGTTGGCAGGAGCAGGGACCGAACAATGGGAGCTCACCCCGTCGCTGGGATTCGAACCACCGACCTTCTGATCGGCAAGCCCACAGCGCCACCCGCATCCCTGTACATGGGCGTAGCCAGGATTTATTGGAGGGGCAAGCTTTATGTTTTAGGGGGGCAGAATCAAGTTATCTGTGACACAATTGGTCAGTTAGTTAAGTATTTTTGTTTATTTCTTTGATTTGGAGGGGGTGCAGCTGCCACCCCTGGCTATACCCATTTGCTATGGGGCCTCCCTGACCATTGAACTTGCAGATTCAAAGGCATCCTGTTGGGCGGAATCTGCAAGTTCAAGGGCCAGGGGGAATCTGCAAATTGGGGGGAGGCAACAGGGGAGAGAACATGTTGCACAGGCATAATTTCTTGCACCAGCAGGTTGACTTCACTGGACACAGCTTTTAAGTATGGTCTCAGTAACAGAGATGTCCCTACATTGACAGGGGTGTTTCCCTGGGACTCCTGGCCCTCATCTTTGCTCTTCTTTGGTGTTGCCCTTTGGTGTTGACCGCTGTTTTCTAGGAAGCACAGCCTCATGAGATCCTCTGAGGCATAGGAATGGGGCTGGCAGACCCTCCAAGTGTCCTTATTTTCGAAAGACGTCCCTGATTTAGAGAAGCCGTCCCAGATTCTGATTTGATGCTGCAATGTCCCGCTTTTCCTTTTGTTGTTGTTTAGTCGTTTAGTCGTGTCCGACTCTTCGTGACTCCATGGACCAGAGCACGCCAGGCACTCCTGTCTTCCATTGCCTCCCGCAGTTTGGTCAAACTCATGCTGGTATCTTTGAGAACACTGTCCAACCATCTCGTCCTCTGTCGTCCCCTTCTCCTTGTGCCCTCCATCTTTCCCAACATCAATGTCTTTTCCAGGGAGTCTTCTCTTCTCATGAGGTGGCCAAAGCCTTGGAGCCTCAGCTTCAGGTTCTGTCCTTCCAGTGAACACTCTGGGCTGATTTCCTTCAGAATGGAGAAGTTTGATCTTCTTGCAGTCCATGGGACTCTCAAGAGTCTCCTCCAGCACCATAATTCAAAAGCATCAATTCTTTGGCGATCAGCCTTCTTTATGGTCCAGCTCTCACTTCCATACATCACTACTGAGAAAACCATGGCTTTAACTATACTGGGAAAACCATGGCTTAACTCTGATTAATGCACGAGGGGTTAAGACCATAGAGTAAGCTGTCCTGCCAGACTTAGCTAGGTTACACCCCCTCATCTCGGAAGGAAGCATTGCCAAACTATTTGTTCTCTTTCTTTTCCACTATGTGAACCCTACCAGTAAGATATCTAAACTGGATATTCCAAGCTTCAACTGTGTAGCTTAAGCAAGCCTTGTGTTTCTATACAATTGTTTTAGAAATATTTACCATTTTGAAGCTAAGTCATGCTGCCTGCCTTTTGTTACTGCTGTATGGAAAAGCACTTGAATCTGACCTTTGATTTGTTTGTAAGTAAACCATTTTTAACTTACCAAACTCGTGGTCTCTTTCTATGCTAAGGGAAGTGGGGAATTTTGGAAGCAACTTAGAAGAGGCTATTTTAAAGGACTAGCAGTCTATAGTTCCATGCTTTATTTTGCTTCATGTTTTGTGATTTTAAATTTCTGCAGGGGCTCTCTCACCAAAGAGTACTTGCCCCAAACCTGGATTTAGGCTTCCAGGGAATTCACCTTTTTATTTTACCGTATCTATTCTTTTCCTTATAACCCAATTATAAAACACAAAATACCAACACACATAAATTTCAGCTCCTTGTTCAAGCTGCCCATAGGGCAGAATCATAGAGTTGAAGAGAGCCTAAGGATCATCTACCAGCCTTTCTCAACCTGTGGGTCCCCAGATGTTGTTGAACTACAACTCCAATCACCCCTAGCTAGCAAGGCCAGAGCTCAGGGATGATGGGAGTTGTAGTCCAACAACATCTGGGGACCCACAGGTTGAGAATTGCATTAGTCCAACCCTCTGCGATGTAGGAATATGCAGCTATCCCTTATAGGGATCAAACTTTCAACCTTGGCAGAATCAGCACCATGCTCCAACCAAGGGATGTGGGTGGTGCTGTGGTCTAAACCACTGAGCCTCTTGCGCTTGCCAATCAGAAGGTTGGCGGTTCAAATCCGCACAATGGGGTGAGTTCCTGTTGCTCGGTCCCAGCTCCTGCCTACCTAGCAGTTCGAAAGCGCGCCACTGCAAGTAGATAAATAGGTACCGCTGTGGTGGGAAGGTAAACAGCGTTTCCGTGTGCTCTGGTTTCCGTCATGGTGTTCTGTTGTGCCAGAAGTGGTTTATTCGTGCTGGCCACATGACCCGGAAAGCTGTCTGTGGACAAACGCCAGCTCCCTCAACCTGAAAGCATGCTGAGCGCCACAACCCCATAGTCGCCTTTGACTGGACTTAACTGTCCAGGGGTCCTTTACCTTTACCTACCAATCAACTGAGCTATCTAGATGATATAATAATGTAGCTGTGTGTTGAATAAGGAACTGGGAACTTGTCATCAGAGGGAAGCAGTCTTAAGTTCACAAAGGCTTAGTATTTACATTGCCACAAGAGTCTTTGGGTCCCTCCAAACCAGAACCAGGCGTAGGAGTCCCAACACCCTCTGGAGGAAACCACATTGGCTTCCAGACTGTAACATTACAGTCACACAACAGGTCCAATAACTTGGGGGGGGGGAGATGTGAGAGTTTTGGGGGCAAGCAATGGTGGTACAGAAATAAAGCTGACATAACAGATGCTGGCTTCATTAATTTAATTTAAATTTATTTTACAATCAGGCATCCTGATCAACACAACAATATATTTCCAGGCACAAAGAAATAGTCATGTGAGAAACACCAGCCTGGAGTCCCTTTAAAGTTCACATCAGAAACACACCAGGCACTTCCAGACTGTATAGCTATTTTCAGGTGGGATTCAATCACACACTGGCAAATTCAGGGAGGTCCTGAATCCACTCCCTAAAACAACTGGACTTTTTGGAATTAGGAAAGAGACAGGAAAATGCACTGGAAAGTGTGGGACAAGACTTTTTTAAAAAAAATGCAAAGCCTTCTAACTTCCTTGCAATCAAATAAAAAGCAATGCTCATTAAATATCCAACCTTGTCTAATCTCCCTGCAAACAAATAAGGATGAATGCTCAATAAATGGGTAATCTGGAAGCATTCAGCACAGGAAGAGGAATTTCTTTGGCTCTGGGGCATATTCAGCTTCAGTCCATTCAGATATATCACAGCATCAATGTAAATTTTTTTTGTCACAGTTTAAAAAAAAGGAGAGAGATTCCATCCACAGTTGCATGGTGACATCTGTCAAAAATGCATGGCACGGATTTTTCTGTAATATTATAGTGCATAATGGAATAGGCTTGACCTGACAGGATTTTGTAGTGCGAGTGGAATTTATCCTGTCTTCAGTGCGAACGCAGCTTAGCCTTTTTGGTGACATCATCACAATGTCTGAGTGTGACATCACACAATTGAAACAATACTTAACGGGCCTCATCCCATCCAATACAAACAGCAGGCCCCAGCTGTGTGCATACAAGCAATGCGTTTTGGGCTGTTACCATGACATAAAAAGGAGGAAGGAGCAGGCCTGAGGATGTTCCAAGGAGTTGGGGCTTTGGTAAGAAAAGAGGCCCAGATTAATCTCTTGCCATGCTTTGTAGTTTGGTGGGGTGGGATTCCCAAAGGGATATGCACACATCCCAACGCAGTCCGGAACCATGGAGGACAGAGGGACACCATCTCCCGGTCCCTGAATTCAGGCTGGGAAGCAGATAGAACAGCACTCCAGGCAGATCTCAAGACAGTCAGAGGAGCCGCAGCAATCCTGCAACATCCCGCAGCCTAAGCCACAGGGGCAATTTCCTCCACCTGCTTCCCCACAGCAGCTCTCGGCAAGGGGCTCCCCTCCTTCTCCACCACAGCAAGCCTCTAGGCAGCCCCCGCAGCCCCCGCAGTCCAGGGCAAGTGAGCAGAGGGACATAAACTCACAGAAGAGGCAGGCAAGAGCACAATGTGCACAGCGATCTGGAGGAGGAGAGAGAAAGGGAGAAGATGAGAATCTGGGAATCTCACCACAGTTCCCCGAACTTCCTACATAGCAGAAATGGACTTCCGGGCATATCTTGACTTCAGAGTGCCACTGAACTTTTGTATGGAGTCCACTGTGATCCAGAAACTCAGCTAGGCATATTTTTTTTTTGTTTTGAGGTGAAATGAATGAATGGAAATCAGAAACAGCTTGCTCCCTGAGCCTAGATTTGCGAATCCTGATGTGGAGACCATTTGGCTCTCCAGATGCTGCTGAACTGCAGCTCCCACCATCCCTGCCCATTGGCCATGATTCCCGGGGCTGATGGGAGTTGTGGTTCAGCAACATTGGGAGGACCAAAGGCTCCTCACCAATGGTCCTAACCAAGAAATCAGCCAGAGAGTGAGAGCTGCAGCAAGGCTGGCTCTTGGAGTTGCCCTCAGGACATGCACAGAGAGAATGATCTCTGGACATGCAGAGGGATAATGGTCTCCCACAAACTCTGGTCATCTAGGGTGCTCCATGTAATGTGAGGGTGGCAGGGATGTGAGGGCCACAGGCCCTTGGGCAGAATTGAGGCCCCGGCAAACGTTCAGCCATGCCAGCCTCTGGAGCCAGGGATGTGTCAACCAGGCTGGGTTAGAGTCAATGTAGATACTGCATAACTAGTTATTATTCAGTCACCTATATGCCACCAAGGCAACTCATGCAATGAACCGTCTAACAAGAATCAAAACTGACAAGGCAGCAGCAAGAACAGTTGTTAAAAAGGCTAATTAAAACAGCTAACAGAGATTAATATATCAACTATATTCAGTAACACAGCTCTTGGCGGGGGGGGGGGGAATTATTTAAGAAAAGGTCATTTTTTAAAAAGCGTTTCTTAAAATAAATTAAAATCCACAGCACAGAAGCCATAGGCACTTCTGAGGTGAGAGAGTCCCGTAGTCTGGAGAAATTTTCTTGGAAATGTAAACAATCCAGGCCTGCAAAGACAAGTGTGCACCAAAAAGCCGATCCGACTTAAATATATTCAGACTAAAGTTTGCTCACCTGCCATAAGGATCCCAGGAAGAAGTAAAGATTAGTAGGAGGCATCTTTGGCAGCCAAGGTTAGTCAGTGATAGCACAGCTCAGACACTTCTAATGCAAGTTCGAGACAGTCACCAGTCTGGTAGCATAACTCCAGGGCCGGCTCCTCAAACCGGCAGCAGCAGCAGCAGCAGCAGCAGCTCTGGGGGTCCGAGCAAAAGCCCAGGAGCCTGGAGCTGCAGGAGGGCAGAGGGAAGCAAGAGCAGAAGGGCCCGGAGAAAAGAGGCAGGATGTCCGAGAAACGGCAGAAGAGGCAAGCTAAGAGGAGGGTGGCACACAACTCTGTGGAAAGGAAGGAGAGCGTGAAGGCAAACAGGAGGGCTGCTTTGGAAACACCCCCGCAAAGCGTAATTCTAAAGCAGGGGTCAGCAAACTTTTTCAGCAGGGGGCCGGTCCACTGTCCCTCAGACCTTGTGGTTGGCTCAGACTATATTTTGGGGGGGAAATAAATGAACGAATTCCTATGCCCCACAAATAACCCAGAGATGCATTTTAAATAAAAGCACACATTCTACTCATGTAAAAACACCAGGCAGGCCCCACAAATAACCCAGAGATGCATTTTAAATAAAAGGACACATTCTACTCCTGTAAAAACAGCAGGCAGGCCCCACAAATAACCCAGAGATGCAGTTTAAATAAAAGGACACATTCTACTCATGTAAAAACACACTGATTCCCAGACCGTCCATGTGCCAGATTGAGAAGGCGATTGTGCCGCATCTGGCCCCCGGGCCTTAGGTTGCCTACCCATGTTCTAAAGCATCATTCCTCTCTGAAAATACCAGCTATGCCTTTCTCCAGCAGAAGCCAGCTGTGGATTGTATGCAGTCATGAAGTTGTTTGTCTCTGAACTCCAATCTCTTGGGCAATTTTGCTCTTATGTTTTTTAAAGCAACAATGAATAAAAAAAGTGGAAAACGTATTTTGGAAAGCATACAAGAGGAAAAACCAGTGGCTGAACTGCCATTAAAATTTGCTGGAATGCACATTTGTGCTTTCATCTGAGAAGATGGGGGCCAGGCTCATATGACAGCCCAGGCACCCGCTGCAGACCTCTTTATCATAAGGCGTGCAAAGGCAACTGGGAAACATCTGGCTTGATTCTCTTTAAACTCATTAGACACTCAACAACAGCGAGCCTGAAGAGTTGGCCTCTGAAGCCAGAACAGTCACATGGTGCCGCCCTGTTGGAAGGGCACCACTTAAGGCCACCAGTGGGGAAGAAGATTGCATGCCTAGCTGCTCCCCTGGGTAAAGAGCGCCTTGCTCTTTAACCTCTGGGCTTCCCAGGGTGAGCTGGCTAATGATCAGAGCCTCTTTTGCCTGTTTCAGAGTACACAAGAGGTGGGAGGTCTCTTAGGGGAATGTAAGACGCCTCACGGTTGCCAGTGTAGTCAGTTTTATAAGATGGGACATCGCTTGTATTTGTATCTTTTTATTATTATTTTACTTATTATTTTCAATTTTATATACTTCAATAATTTTGTAATCCTTTTAACTTTTCAAAACTTGACATCCTTCTCCCTCTTTCTGCGGTTCTTTAAATTTATTTTTAATATTTTCTTCATATCCAAATTAACTTAATTTACTCATTTATTCATCTACTTTAAATATATACTCATAAAACTGCAGGCTATTACAATAATCCTACCAATGTTCTTATCTGTTTACAATTTATTTGTAAATATTCAATAAACCATTTCCATTCTTCTTATAAAAAGTTTGTTTTCTCGATTTGTTATTTTTCCGGTAAGTTTCGCCATTTCTGCATATTCCACAAGGTTTTTGTATCCATTCTACTTTTGCTGGGACTTCTTCTTCTTGCTTGTATTTGCATTGTTATTCTCGTCAAAAATCCAATCAAGAAAGTTAAAGGTAAAATAAGCCGGTCTTACAATAATACAACCAAAATAAATATCGCAAAATGTCATAATATGAGATGAGTCTTGCTTGGGTGATAAAGTGACTGGCAGTGATTGGCTGAACTTTCCTATGGTCACAGAAGGGAAGGGGTATGGGCAGGTAGACTTGAAGAACATAGGAAGAGCCCTGCTGGGTTAAACCCAAAGGCCAATCGAGTCCAGCATCCTTTTTCTCAGCAATGGCCAACCAGAGAGCCCTTTGCCAGTGTCTCAATGCTTATGGCCAACCACTGTTAAGCCCCAATGTCACTATTTTGAGCCTGTTACTCTCCATCGGAGTCTGCAGTGTGCCATTGTTGTAAAGAAAAATCTGCCCTTTTCCCCCTTAAGGGGTATCCAAGAGCCCATATAGAGTCCTTATATAGGTTCCCTATTGGTAGAGGAAAATAACAGAGGCCAACAGAGAATATTGAGAAGCAAAGCAGCTAGTAAGCCTGATCTTTATTGATCTGTTGCAACAGGGTGCTCCCTTCACACGCAGGAGAAGGAGGAGGAACCCGAACCAAGGTGTGCCTGCCTTTATATAGACTTTTTAAATTCCCTGCCCTGGAGCTCAAGACCACCCCTCCATACATCCTACATACACCACAGAAGGGGTGTAACCTAAGACCCCCCAGATACATCATACCTACATCACAGAAAAGGCGGTCTACAGCAGAAATCTGTTTATCTCGTCTGACAGGTTGCCTGTTTAATGGTCACTGATTGGGTTGCCTGGGGAGCCTGGCCAGTCTTTTGTAATGATAAATACTTAGTTCCTGAGCCAGGTCACAGCTCACACCCTATTCATATCTTAAATGTGCCCTTAAGACAGGATTTGTGAAGGAAAAGACAATGGGGAGGCTTTTCCATTTTCCTTTGACCTTCCAGAGAAAACATTTGGTCAGTTTGGGAATCAAAAATGGTTTCGGGTCGGTCTTCCTGTGCTGATCTATGTACGTGCTTGGTTGGTACACCTCTGAACATTTAACATATACCTAAGACCTCAGCGGGTGGTGCTGTGGGTAAAAGCCTCAGCGCCTAGGGCTTGCCAATCGAAAGGTCGGTGGTTCGAATCCCCGCAGCGGGGTGCGCTCCCGCTGCTCGGTCCCAGCGCCTGCCAACCTAGCAGTTCGAAAGCACCTCCGGGTGCAAGTAGATAAATAAGGACTGCTTACTGGCGGGAAGGTAAACGGCGTTTCCGTGTGCGGCTCTGGCTCGCCAGATGCAGCTTTGTCACGCTGGCCACGTGACCCGGAAGTGTCTCCGGACAGCGCTGGCCTCTGGCCTCTTAAGTGAGATGGGCGCACAACCCCAGAGTCTGTCAAGACTGGCCCATACGGGCAGGGGTACCTTTACCTTTACCTTTAAGACCTCAAAATTCCTATCACACCACCCATTGACCCATCCTTCCCAATCTACCTCCCACCCTCAGTGCCCATGCACTCACCATCTCCAGCCACCTCCTGGATCTGAGATGCTGTGGATTTGCAGCTCTTCTTACTGCTGTTGGTGCAGACGGAGGCAGTGGAGTTGATGCGCTGCTTCTTGGAGACTTGCGGCTGCTGCCTCACGGAAGCCGGGGGAAGCCCACAGCCGTTGGCGCAGTAGGCGGGATGGAGGGCAACCTTCCCTGGCTGGAAAGAGGAGTTGGCGATGCCAGTGATGACGGACTGGGGGCGCTCTGCAAAGAAAGGGAAAGGTAACCTGAAGCCTGCAGGTGCAACGTTGGCACTGGGTGAAGCGGGTTCTAGTCTGCGAAAGCTTATGCTGCAAGAATGATAACTCTTCCCTCGCAAATGGCCAACAGCAGTTTTAGAAGGGGGCAACTTTTGCCACCACCATTGACGGAGGGCAATGGTTAAACCTCCTCCTTGCACACTGTGGTTCCGATCCTTCTCATCTCCCCATGCTGTAGTGGCTATTTACTTTTTTAAAAAGCTAGTAATGGTAAAGGGACCCCTGGCCATTAGGTCCAATCATGGCCAACTCTGAGGTTGCGGCGCTCATCTCACTTTATTGGCCGAGGGAGCCGGCGTACAGCTTCCAGGTCATGTGGCCAGCATGACTAAGCCTCTTCTGGCGAACCAGAGCAGCGCACGGAAACGCCGTTTACCTTCCCACCGGAGCAGTACCTATTTGTCTACTTGCACTTTTACATGCTTTCGAACTGCTAGGTTGGCAGGAGCTGGGACCGAGCAACAGGAGCTCACCCCGTTGCAGGGATTCAAACCGCCGACCTTCTGATTGGCAAGTCCTAGGCTCTGTGGTTTAACCCACAGCGCCACCCGCGTCCCTTCCATACAGTGGTACCTCAGGTTAAAGAAGCTTCAGGTTACATACGCTTCAGGTTACTGAAACCGCTAACTCAGAAATAGTACCTCTGGTTAAGAACTTTGCTTCAGGTCGAGAACAGAAATCGCACAACAGCGTGGCAGCAGGAGGCCCCATTAGCTAAAGTGGTGCTTCAGGTTAAGAACAGTTTCAGGTTAAGAACGGACCTCTGGAACGAATTAAGTTCTTAACCCGAGGTACCACTGTACATAAATTCCTGCAACAGGAGCCAGATTGGGTCATGCACCAGCACCAGAATCTGGTTCCCAACCTTGATGGCTTGCGCCAGGGTGGCCAGGCTGGTCATGCCAGAGGTGCCAAAGGTGGCGATCCTTTTGCAGGCTGTGGCCATGCCAGGCTCCTTCCCTTCTCTGCCTGCCTCATCATTGCCACACCGATACCATATACCACAACACACCTTAGCCCCAGGCAGACTTCTCAAAGCACGAAGAATGAATGGGGTGATGGAATTGGGATCCTTGTCCCCTGGGGACAGACCCCCCCGAGTGCAGAGCTGCAAGCAAGTGTACAGCTTCTGTGTGCAGAGACTCAATGCATGTGGCTTGATCAATACATAAAGGGCTACAGTAAATAAATAATGGGGCAGCAGGGGGATTACAGACCATTACCGTAATCCAATAAAACCAAGATCTCTATTTAGGCTCTTGTTTCTTAGCTTCCTCTGCTTATGAACTCTCTCCACTCTCCCCCCCACCCCCTTTCATCTTACCATTTTCCGCTTTCTTTGGTATCTGGGCAGAAGGAATGAGGGAGAAATCTTCACTGGAATTAAACTCCCCAGGCGAGTATCTCTGGTTTTCAGGGAAAGAGATGTTTCCAAATGATTCCTCATGCTCTGGAAATTGAAAAAAAGGAATGGTTATTGTTTATTTATTCATTTATACACAGCTTATATGACAAAATGGCTCCTAAATTGGGGTTGCCATACATCCAGAATTTCCCGGACATAGCCGATACAGTATTCTGCCCTCTTAAACGGGTGTGTGTGTGTGTGTGTGTGTGTGTGTGTGTGACACGTTGAAATGTTCAGGAAAATCTGGACATATGGCAGCCCATGTCAGAAGCACAAATTCTGGCAAATGTTGTACTTGACTGCTCTTGTGTTTCACATCCCACACTATACTCATATACCTGTAAGTCCCACTGAACGTAGCAGGACTTACCTCTGAGTGGACATGCCTAGGATAGCGCTGCATGCCTCCTAATCTTGTTTTCACAGCCCTGGAACGCACATCATTTAGGAAAGGATGGGAGGGAAAGGAAGTGTCTCTGAGGGAAGAGTGGGCAGAGGAAGGGCTGAACCCACTCCCCTGCGCTTTCGACTATGTGATTATTCTTCAGGACCACTTAGACTGCTCATTATTATGAGGTAAAGCAACCACAAAAATGCTCTGGGAATACATGGCCATGGGGGGGATTAATTTCCCCTTTATTTACTTATTTTTAGTTTGTATTGTTTGCCTTTATTTGTATTTCTTTCTTTTTGGAAAATTCAGTCACAACGACGTCAACAACATAAGATGAGGTTGCTTAAGGACCTACCCACATGGTGCTGACACAAAAACCCTGCACAAACACTATGCAATAGGTAGTTTTCCCTTCTTGACTAAATACAAACGAAGGCTTTTGAGCCTCACTCCAAAAGTCAGACATGACTAAACAAAGACCAGTGTCTCATCGCCTGCCCCCAGTCACCAGTCTAGCTGCCGCATTCTGGATTAGTTGTAGTTTCTGGGTTACCTTCAAAGGTAGCTCCACGTAGAGTGCATTGCAGTAGTCCAAGCGGGAGATAACTAGAGCATGCACCACTCTGGCAAGACGGTCTGCAGGCAGGTAGGGTCTCAGCCTGTGTACCAGATGGAGCTGGTAGACAGCTGCCCTGGATACAGAATTGACCTGCGCCTCCATGGACAGCTGTGAGTCCAAAATGACTCCCAGGCTGCATACCTGGTCCTTCAGGGGCACAGTTATCCCACTCAGGACCAGGGAGTCCGCCACACCAGCCCACCCCCTGTCCCCCCCAAAAACAGTACTTCTGTCTTGTCAGGATTCAACCTCAATCCATTAGCTGCTTCCCATCCTCCAACCACCTCCAGGCATTCGCACAGGACCTTCACCGCCTTCGCTGGTTCTGAGGTAGAGCTGGGTATCATCCGCATATTGATGGATACCCAGGCCAAATCCCCTGATGATCTCTCCCAGCGGCTTCATGTAAACCTTGCCGACCCCTGGGCTAAGGTCACATCCACAGAACTTGTTTATTGAGCACTCATCCCAATTTGTTTGTCAGGAGATTAGGCAACATTAGCTATTTATTGAGCATTCGTTCTGATTTATATGCAGGGACCATCGCATTCAAGCAGATGTTATCTTACACTTTCTGCAGAGTATAGGTCTGCTGTGCAAGAGCATCAAATGAACTTTAATTGTGCAATCTGAATTTTCTGGTTTGTGACTGAATCCCACCTGAAACTAGTGAGTCTGGAAGTGCCCAAAATCTCAGAGGGACTCTAAATCACAGAGTGGGAAGCAGAGGCATTTTGTCTGCAGCATTAACACCAGGCATTGCACATGGCAATTGGCAAGGTGCCCTTTGCGCTGTTGATGCTCCCCCCATGGGAGCGCAATTAGGTCCACCCTTCCTTGACTCAGCTCAACTCTCTATCCAGCAACTCTCCGGAATGCAGTTTTCCTAGTTATGAAAATTGTGCCCTTACTGAGAGCATGCGAAACTTTAAAATAATAGCTTTCATACTTTTAAATGAATAATGCAAAGATCCAATTAATCACTCCATGCATAGTAAAAGCCGAAATTTAAAAATTGAATTAAAAGGCACTTAATGGAAGTCTAATTGCCCCTTTTGGATTAACTTTAATTACAATATCAAGGTTTTTTTTTATTAAAAAAGAAAAGATTTGCTTCTGTGCCGAGTCTCATCAAATAACAAATTGTAGCTTTAGATCCTCAAATTGCCTTTCGAGAGATTAGTGCCACCAGCTTCAATAGCAATGACATTGCTAAGTAGTAGCTGGAGGAAGGTGCAAGCACAACACAGCTCTGCAACAGAGACCCTGCGTGGCTTTGCCTGTGGGGGGGGGGGGGCGAGTGAGAACTGTACAGCCCTGGTGGCAGATGAAGATGATGGACTTTGCAGAACTGGCGAAGCTGGCAGGAAAAATCCGAAACCAGCATAATCAAGTAAATTTATACGATATGTGAAAGATTATTGTAAACAATTAACATCACTAGCGGGGTTGCCTGAAGACTTGTAATGAGAAATTTTCTATCTTTCTATTATCATTTAAATTTTGAGCTATTTTGTAATGAGTGTAATTAGAATTGGAAAACGTGCAAATGCAGTGATATAAAGGTCAATTATGAAAGCCGTGCGGCGGGAGGGAAATTGATAGGCTCTAAAGAGCCAAAGTGGTAAAGTGGATAATGATGTGAATGCATAATATTAAATAGAAAATAAATAAAAATTATATATACACAGCTGTCCATGGAGGCGCAGGTCAATTCTGTGACCAGGGCAGCTGTTATCAGCTCCATCTGGTACGAAGGCTGAGACCCTACCTGCCTGCAGACCGTCTTGCCAGAGGGGTGCATGCTCTAGTTATCTCCCGCTTGGACTACTGCAATGCGCTCCCAGGAGAGACGCGTGACTTGGGCATACTGCAGGCCCCACAGTGAGTGCTGCCTTGCATTTTGCCACCCCCCTCAGTGTTGACACCCAGGGTGACCCACACACACCACTCCTCCCTTCCTCCGCCTCTGATTTGGTTTACCTGTAACCCAGAAGAATTTATATTGAATTAAATGATCAGGTTACTCACCTGAATTGGGGGTGATTTTTGTAGCACCCCCAGTGTCCCTTCTGGATTCTGTCTTTGTTCCATCAGGCCTGATAGGGACACCTGAGTTGACAGCTGACATCTGGGAACTAAAAATAGGAATAGGAGAAGTTGGAAATCACATAGGAGTTAAGTCCCACATGGTATTATGCTTAGTTCCAAATGGTCTCCACCCTTCTCTACTTTGTTGATGGGTCTACAACTCTTATAGTCACATGGGTAGCCATGCCGTACAGAGGTCAGTCCTCTATTTCAGATGTAGGGCATTCTGCACAGCAGACTGAGAAAAAACACAGCTCATCTGGCTGCAGTCTTCCCAACTATGGTGAGATGCATTTCTAGAGAAATTACAGTAAGTATTTCTAAATTGGCATCTATGTAATATGCTAGCACAAGCGAAATCTCTGCAACTCTGCATCTTCTTCTCGGGCGATGCATTTCTTCCTCTTTTTAAGCGATGTCTAAATAACATATAGACCATGGGTAGGCAGTCTAAGGCCAGGGGCCAGATCTGGCCCAATCGCCTTCTAAATCTGGCCCGCAGACAGCCCGGGAATCAGCATGTTTTTACATGAGTAGAATGTGTGCTTTTATTTAAAATGCATCTCTGGGTTATTTGAGGGGCATAGGAATTTGTTCATATATTTTTTAAAAAATATAGTCCGGCCCCCCACAAGGTCTGAGGGACAGTGGACCAGCCCCCTGCTGAAAAAGTTTGCTGACCCCTGATACCCTATAACACATAGACTCCCTCTTCACTGGGAACGCTTACCAGTTTTGATTCTTGCAATGTGGTCAGCTGACGTGAATGATAGTTGTGGCCTCTGCAAACCAACACAGCCACCTTCCTCCCTCCCTAAAATGAAACAAATGGGAGGCAGAACACTGTCAATCTATTTCATCAGAAGGGCTGCTGAAATGATTCATGTGGCGTGCTTTGAACTCTTGACATGTGGTCTACTAGAAATGTTCTCATCCTCCATGACCCTACACATCAGTCCTTCCTATAGGTATCTGCCACCATTATTGTTGTTCTTAGGCTTGTAGATAGCAGATCCCCTGAAACTGAGTTGTATTCAGTATTGCATTAAGAAGATAGTTCCATCAGCACACCGATTTCTGAATGATCTTCCTCTCCTCCTGTGCACCTGCTGAATCTGTTCTGTGTTTCCCCAAAAGCCTCCAAGGCAGATTTGGGGACAGTGTGGGACACACACAGGTGTGTAGAGAGAGAGGGGTAAATTCTGTTGTGCCAGTTCTAATCCTTGCACTAGCACAACCATCTTTTTTAATATCACCCATTGCCCGTTATGCTACCAAGCAGAGGGCATTTTGTAATTTAGAACCATTGTTCTTCCCGTCATTCCCTCTTCTTCTCAGGTCTGCATCAGTCATATATTATCACTGGTGATGCCTTTGGCTGCCATGGGAAATATGGAATGGGTAGGTTGGGGGGGGGGAGTAGGCAATAATTTTTAATGGACTTGCCATCATCAGAACATCATCAGAATATCATAGCACAGGAGGAGTGGAACTATGACTTCATTTAAGTCCCTTTGTGTTACTTTTGAAGAAAGAAAGAAAGAAAGAAAGAAAGAAAGAAAGAAAGAAAGAAAGAAAGAAAGAAAGAAAGAAAGAAAGAAAGAAAGAAAGAAAGAAGCAACTCATAAGTTGAATGAATGAATGGATGAATGCAATAATTTAAGCCAGAATGGTGTCATGAAATAGCATTAGGCTGTTATTACCACTTTGACTGTTAAACCACTTTAGGAATTGTAGCTCTGTTAGGGGAATAGGGATCTCCAAAAACAGAGCGGTCCATCTTTTCATACCAAGTAGGCCGTAAGAGTACTTCAACATGGAACCTGTGCTGGGAGTGAGGCCAGAATTTGACACACTCACCCAGCCCTCCCGCTGCCTTCTCAAAGCTGCCTAAGCACAGACCCTCCAAGTGTCCCTATTTTCCAGGGACATCCCTGATTTAGAGAAGCTGTCCCAGTTTCTGATTTGTCTCACTTTTCCTTAGGATGTCCCTATTTTCATTGGAGAAATGTTGGAGGGTATGGAGTTATCTGACCCCCAAGCCACCTGAAGGCAATCCTGTATAGAGAAGTTTTCTTAATGTTTAATGTTTTAGAATGTTTTTATATATGTTGGAAGCCGCCCGGAGTGGCTGGGGCAACCCAGTAAGATGTGTGGGGTATAAATAGTAAAATTATCATTATGGAATGGGACGTCCCTATTTCCATCGGAGAAATGTTGGAGGGTATGTAAGCAAGGAGCTTTGGCAAGGAGGTACGAGGCACTGGCAGGATCCTAGAGCCCTCCTACCAACCTCCTTCTCAAAGCTGGGAAAGCACTAACTAGGCCAGGCATAGCCAAACTCCACCCTCCAGATGTCTAGGACTACAATTCCCATCATCCCTAGCTAACAGGACCAGTGGTAATTGTAGTCCCAAACATCTGGAGGGCTGGAGTTCGCCTATGCCTGAACTAGGCTTTGGGAAGGAGGTGGGAGGGTGCTAGGACCCTGTCAGAGCCCTCATGCCTCCTTCCTAAAGCCCAGCACCTTGCATTCCTGGCTTTGGGAAGGCAGGGCAAAAGGGGGTGCCCAGTGTTGCTGAGGGCCGCCAAAAATGGCCTCAAGGGCCGTGCTTTGGACCACCTTGCCCTAACAGCTGCCAGCTCCCTCAGCACTCTCTGAGGAATCTCTGGGGAAATCCATGGTGAAATCTAGACACATATAAAAATGCTGCAAAAATGTTTAAAAAAAGAAAAGTTTTGAAAAATATATCGATTTTGCCATAAGCTCACCATCGCCATCTAGTGTCACATTTGTATAATGCACTTAAAACAGATTTAAAACGTTATATTTGCAGCTGTATACAGTGGACGCTCGGGTTGCGAACGTGATCCGTGTGGGAGGCATGTTTGTAACCTGCAGCATTCGCTACCCACAGCAACGCGTCTGCACATGCGCGGGTTGCAATTTGGCGCCTCTGCGCATGCGCAAAGCGTGATTTAGCACTTCTGCACATGCTCGACCGCCGAAACCCAGAAGTAACCCGTTCCAGTACTTCCGGATTTCGGCGTGTCCGTAACCTGAAAAAACGCAACCTGAAGCATCTGTAACCTGAGGTATGACTGTAGTCCCATGTGTGTGATATAATGGTGCTTTTAAATGTATGGTGTGGATGTGGCCTTATCTTGAGAGAAAAGGGAGAGTCCAGAACAGCAGCTCACTGCAGCACATTTCTACTTGGCTGTTGTACTGGAGGACAGACAACGTCATAAAAATTAGACCCTCACAATATCATTCGGTGCCCTTGAAGGGGTCAGTCAGCTGCCCCTGAAAGACTGGAGGTGCGCTGGGGGTGGGGGAAGAGTTTGACTTTCCCTTTTTTCTAGGATGGATGGATCGGCCTGGCCAAATATCCACCGCTGATATGAAACCGGAAAAGCGATATGGTATTAGCCCTAACAGCCAGTGGCAGTTGAGGCCAAGCATTTTTGGGCCGAAGCCTATTGATGAGCCCGGTCAAAGTCAACTTCAAGTGAGTTTGGCATGTATTTCCATTTAACTGGGTTATAGGATCAGGCTGTAAGTGTGCGGCGGGGAGCCGAACTGGGGCGGAGATGAAAGACACGAGGGGCTCAGAGGTGAGGCTGCTGCTGGGCTGCCGCTTCCTGAGCTCTCGCCAATCCTCCCCAACCAATCCAGTCAGTTCAAAGCCCTGGGAGGGGGAAACAGGAAACAACAGGCCCATTAACCTCCCACCCCACTGGGGCTAGAATAACAGAGGAAGGCAAAACAGCAGGAAAAAAAACGTAGAAGGCGGGAGGGGGCTCCGGACTCCAGGGTTTTCGGGCAGGGAGGGCATCATAGCTTCAGTGGGCTGAAGAGGAGGGGGCTAGGAGCCCAGGCACATCACATACCCTCCAACATTTCTCTAATGAAAATAGAGATGTCGCTAATAATAGTAATAATAGTAATAATAATAATAATATTTCTACTCCACACATCTGACTGGGTTGCCCTAGCAACTCTGGGCAGCTTCCAACAGATATAAAAAACATAATAAAACATTAAACATTTTTTTGAAAAACTTCCCTTTACAGTGGTACCTCAGCTTAACCTGAAACTGTTCTTAACCTGAAGCACCACTTTAGCTAATGGGGCCTCCTGCTGTGCCACTGCCGCACGATTTCTATTCTCATCCTGAAGCAAAGTTCTTAACCCGAGGTACTATTTCTGGGTTAGTGGAGTCTGTAACCTGAAGCGTCTGTATCCTGAGGTACCACTGTACAGGGCTGCTTTCAGATGTCTTCTAAAGGTTGTATAGATACTTAAGTCCTTGGCTCAGGGGTCGCATAACTCCATATCCTCCAACATTTCTTCAGTGAAAATAGAGATGTCCTAAAGAAAAGTGGGACAGCTTCTGTGAATCTGGGACTGTCCCTGGAAACAGGGACACTTGGACGGTCTGAAACGTTATTTCTTCCTGCTAGGGTTCTGCGCCTTTAATCAATGAATGACCATTCATTTAATCGATGAATGACCAATTCAATAGCAGAATCTTTTTCCCAATATGGAGATACAGAGATGGGGGTAAAGAGTCACTTGCTACATTCTACAGGGTTGTCGTGTCAGCTTTCATAGCACATAAGCTGGGGGGGGGTGAGAGAGGGGAAAAAATGGCTACGCTAACCAGTACGCTGCCCGAGCAGCAGGTGTTCAACTTTCCCATCGAAATCAATGAAAAGTGTCCAGATCTGGCTTGTGCTCCAGGTTTCTGTATTTCCATCCACAAACAGAAAAGGCTCATCGTATAGCAGCAAGGGAGCTGCTGCCTTTCTGGTTAAGGATATGAAGTCAAAATCCAGTCACAGTGAAGTGGATGGTTGCTGAACATTTGTGCCACATCCAGCCATGTCAAATGGCACTTTTCATATTATACAGCCAATCTATACCCCTCCTTATGGGCACACCGTCCGGAGACTGGGCAGCCCAACAATGCACACCCATTTCAGGGCTGCCTACACACCAAACACTTAAAGCACATGACTTTTCCCAAAAGACTTGGGAACTATAGTTTCCCCCTCACAATTACAATTCACAACACCCATACCCAACTGCAGCTCACAGATTTTTGGTGTGGGCTTTAAATGCATGATGGTGTGCATATCTTAACTCTTTATAATGCCTAACCCATCGTAATTTCCATTTGTTCCCATACACAGATTCTCATAAGGCGCTGCTCTAAGTTACGGTAGTATTGAGTCTCTCCGCCAAGCCCCTTCCCCACTTTTCATGCTGTTCAGATTGCATTTAATTTAGCTGTATTATGCTGCACTACAGATTGCTATGATCCATTGCCGATATTTCATCTTATTGTTTTTATTCACAGGGAAGGAAGAAACGGCAAACAATGAAAATATTAACAAACAAACAAAATGATGGTGTTGGGCTATTTAGAGAAGATAGATCTCTAACTTCAAAAGGGCAAGTACAATATTTATTATTGATTATTTTTAAAAGTAGGGTTCCCAGTACACCTAAGACCCCGAAAAACTTCAGATGCAGGCCTCTTCTCAACCATGGTACCAGTACATCTGGTATTCCCTGCTCCCCTACAGAGATACATTTTGCCAGGGTTTTTTGCAGCAACCAAATTTGGTTTAATGGCTGTTTTGACTGCCCCTTCAGCATAACCAAGTATTTTGGGTTTGGTCTCCGCCGCCACAGAACACATCTCGATGAGCCCATGGTAATTACAACCACTTCACAGGAGTATATGAAGCTGCCGTATACCAAGCCATCCACCCCAATACTGTCAACTCTGACTGGCAACAGCTCTCCATTGTTTCAGGCTCTCCCAGGTCCAACTGGAGATGTCAGGGACTGAACGGGGGACCTCCTAGAGCCCTAATCCTCCGGTGCAGCAAGTAATGGCACAAGCAGAGATGGCTTTCCCTCCGAGGTGAGATAAACGCCTCTTTTAAAGCAAGCTGTTTGAGCAGGAAGATTCTGGAGTGCCATTCAAGAAGGCAGATTGTGCAGAGACCACAAGTACCTTGCAAAATGCTGACTAAATAATAAAAGAATACATAGCTTTCATGCAAAGATCAGTGACAACGGCATGCAGAAGGAAGACCCCACCACAAGAGATAAACTTACAGTCAAAAGGCATGCAAGGAAGCCTTCTGGAAAGAGCTGCCGGGATCACAATCATACAGGAAAATGTCACAATTAAGTACAAAAGAACTGGGTATTATGAGGGCAATAGGTGTTGAGAGAATCTGGGTGTCAGCAAAGCCTTGATTTACCTGCAAGCAGCTCAGAGGACAGGAATGGACCCCAGGTTCCCTTCTCACTCCTCCACAGCACTTGGCCACGCCAAACACACTCCCCGTTTGGCACAGGCTGCCCTCTCCGCCTGCCTTTCACACTCGGTCCATTCTGGGCTGGCTGATGCTCCAGCTTGTCTGTCGTCATAACATCCTGACTGTAGCTCAGCCCGATAGCTGGGGAGGGAAACAAAATAGCCTTGGCTATCGCACAAAATAGCCACTCCCCTGCGCCTGCCTGGGCTGGGGTCCAGGGAGTGGGTGGGCTAAATTCACTTTGAGAGAGCCGTTTTATCTCTACACGAAATGCCACCAGGCTAGAAGCTGCTCCACCCAAGGGGCAACTGACACTGATCAGCGTCCGGCATAATAAACAGCTGTCCCCCCCTCCAGTAGAAGCAGCTGCACCTCAATATATCTGGTCTCTTGCTTCAGATTATATTTCTCCCAAGCCATTTTGTTGCCCGAGGCAGAACAAGTTTTGCATCTTGTTGTGTCTTAGGGGAGAACTGGGTTTTCTTCTTAAGCCTGTTCCCAAATTGCAGCCCCCTTTTATGCTCCCTAGTATCAGGGGTCAGCAAACTTTTTCAGCAGGGGGCCGATCTACTGTCACTCAGACCTTGTGGGGAGCCAGACTATATTTTGAAAAGAAAATAAAGAACAAATTCCTATGCCCCACAAATAACCCAGAGATGCATTTTAAATAAAAGGACACATTCTACTCATGTAAAAACACACTGACCATCCGCGGGCCAGATTTAGAAGGTGATTGGGCCGAATCCAGCCCCCAGGCCATAGTTTGCCTATCCATGCCTAGTATTATTGATTTGTTACAGTCTCGCCTTGCCTGTACTTTGAGGGGCACAGGGCAGAAATCGTGATTTTTGCCCCTTACACCCCATTTCGTCTTCACAAAAACCCTGAAAGGTAGGTTTGGCCAAGAGAATGTACAGATTTGAAACCGAGTCACCCCAGTCATTGTTGGGAGCTCTGGGCACTGTGAAGCAAAAGGAAGGGAACTTACTAGTTTGTGAAAATGAATTCTATTCAGTCACTTGTACGGAATGAGTTGAAGTCAGAAATGGGCTGGCACAACTGTCCGCATTCTCTTGTCCTCAGGGTGAAGAGAGAGACTGTATCCCCCACAAGAATTACTACATCTTCTTCCCCCACAAGAATTACTACATCTTCTGCAGGGGCTTTTACCGATAATTGGTTTGGGGCTGCCCTGGTAAGAATATTACTGAGGTGGACAATGACGACTCACTGTTCAAGTCTAACCACACCCTGAATTCATTGGCAAGGCCGGCCCACTCATTAGGCAAGGTGAGGTGACTGCCTCAGGCAGCAGGATCCCAATGTAGATCTTTCTCCCCTTGCCCTTGTTCCTGATGGAGATCTTCCCTCCCCCCTTCTTTCCGGGCAGAGAGGAGGGTACCATTTGGGATACACTTCAGGGGCCAAAATGTCTTGGGCCCTGCTCACTGAGTAGCCCCAGTCCACAGCCTGGGGATAATAATGACAGCCTACCCTAGAGGGCTGTTGTGATGATTACAATGACGTTATATGTTTGGAACGTTTAGTAGGAAATGTAGCATATCAGTATTATTTCCGCTCCCAAATTAGCTCCCAAAATTACTATTTTCATATGGGACTTAAAATTTAAAAAAAATAGATCAGTGGATCTTTTTATATAATAGCTCTCTGTTGCTTTCTGGCTTCCACCTTTCTTTTCAGGCACCCTGCATGTATTATTACATGAATGGAGAACCTCACAGCCAGGATTAAATGCATCCTTCCAAATCTCTCGATTTGGCCCCCCTCAGGACTCTCCCAAGGCCACACTGCCTCTCTCAAAGCCACTCCCCCCCTCCAACCACACCCCTCGCCCACTGTACAAAGGGCAAATTTTGATTCATTGCCCCACCCACTTCTGCCTCTGGCCCCGCCCACCACTGGCATGTGGCCCCTAAAAGGCTGCTCAGAAGAGAATGTGGCCCTGGGGCTTAAAAGGGTTTCCTGTCTGCATTCAATGTTTGCTGCTTCTGGGCATTCCACGCTGCTAAACCAAATGGTTGCATAGCAGCCCAGCCTGGCCCAAGACATTTTGGCACCTGAGATGGACCCCAAAATGGCGCCCTCCTGCCCGCCAGAGAAGAAGCGGCGAGGGCTACATCAGGAAGAAGGTGGGGTGGTGAGGGAAAGATCACCATTGGGGTTTGCTGCCTCAATGGACTCTGCCTCACCTTATCTCATGGGTGGCCCTGATAGCAGCCAGATTGCTCTCACCTCAAACAAAGCTACGGGCATGAGCTGAGGCCTTTGGCTGGTTCTGTTGCTCTCAGTGAAAGACGTGGCCTTCCTTTTCCATGTGGGCCACAGCATCAACATTTTTAAAAATAGTAATAAAAGGTAAGAAATTATTGCTTACCAGCAAAGGGCAAGGAATCAGGAAAACAAAAGTCTGTGCTTTGAGGGGCAGGAAGATGCAAACAGGGAGGTGGACCTAAAGAGGCAAAAAATGATCAGTGAAGTGCCTGGAGGAACCAGCATGTTCTCCAGGAATTTATTCATATCTCCCCAGCAGAGTTATTATTACCCAACAGTGCTGGCTCCAGGATTTGGGGATCCAGTAAGTGTGGCAACCTCAGTGGACCTCCCTAGCCCGTAAGAGGGGGGATGTGAACACTGAGAATGCTCTTTGCCTGCATTTGATCTTCTTGGCAAAATGGAAGCCCTGCTGTGGTGGGATGGACACCTGTTATTTTGGGGGTCCTGGCCTTTCCATCCTCTGGAGCTGGCCCTGTTCTTCAATTCTGGGGGACAGATGCTTTGGGGATAGCTGGCACTGCTGTTTTGTGCAGGATTCCTCACTTAGCTGCCTTTGGGGTGTGACCAACAATCCTCAGCCAGCACACCCACTGGTCAGAGATGATGAAAACTATAGTCCCAAATATCTGGAGAGTGTTGGAGGAGGTGCTCTTGAACACGATTAGAGGGGACAGGTTGGTGGAAGGGATACAGGTCGGAGCGAAACAATACAAACTTAAAGCGTTTGCAGATGACTTAGTTCTGACATTACAGGAGCCAGAATCTAGTACGAAAAGAGTACTACAACTAATCCAGGATTTTGGTCGGGTGGCGGGATTTAAACTAAATAAGCAAAAAACCAAGGTGTTGGGAAAAAACTTGACAGATATTGAGTCGGAACGGTTTCAGAGAGAGACAGAGTTAACTGTGGTTAAGAAAGTTAAATACCTAGGGGTAAACATAACAGCAAAGAATTTGAGTCTGTTTAAAGATAATTATGAAAAATGTTGGTCTGAAATTAAGAGAGACTTGGATAGCTGGTCAAAATTGAAACTTTCATTGTTAGGTCGAATAGCTGCTATTAAGATGAATGTATTGCCAAAAATGTTATTTTTGTTTCAGACATTGCAGATTGTAGATAAAACGGAGTGCTTCCGGAAGTGGCAGAAAGATATCTCCAAATTTGTCTGGCAGGGCAAAAAGCCCAGAATTAAGTTTAAGATATTAACGGACGCAAAAGAAAGAGGGGGCTTTGCCCTGCCAGACTTAAAGTTGTACTATGAAGCCGCAGCTTTCTGCTGGCTAAAAGACTGGCTACTTCTGGAGGACACGGATGTGCTGGATTTGGAAGGTTTTAACAATGCATTTGGATGGCATGCATATTTATGGTATGACAAGGTTAAGATCAACAAGGTCTTTAAGAACCATATTGTCAGAAAAGCAATATTTAATGTCTGGACAAGATACAAAGACTTATTAGAAAACAAAACACCGAGGTGGCTGTCACCTTTGGAGGCCAAGGCCCGAAAAAGACCCAATATGGAGGCCAATTGGCCAAAATATTGGGAAATACTAGAAAGGGATGGAGACAATTGGAAACTGCAGAGTTTAGAGAAAATGAAAGATAAAGTGCGAGACTGGTTACACTATGCTCAGATTAAGGAAGTGTTTAAGATTGATAAAAAGTTAGGATTCCAGGTGGAGAAATCGAAACTGGAGACAGAACTGCTAGAACCTAAGACCAAGGTACTTTCAAAAATGTATAACTTGCTGCTGAAATGGAACACACAAGACGAATTGGTTAAATCGGCTATGATAAAGTGGGCCCAGGATATTGGGCACAACATTATGTTTGAGGACTGGGAAAGGTTATGGACTACCGGGCTGAACTTCACAGCATGTAATGCTCTGAAGGAAAATGTAATGAAAATGATATATAGATGGTACATGACCCCAGTGAAATTGGCTAAAATATACCATTCGTCTGATAACAAATGTTGGAAATGTAAGGAAAATGAAGGAACATTCTTTCACCTCTGGTGGACCTGCCCTAAAGTGAAGGCCTTTTGGGAAATGATATATAATGAGTTAAAAAAGGTATTTAAGTATACCTTCACCAAGAAACCAGAGGCCTTCCTTCTGGGCATGGTCGGCCAGAACGTGTTAAAGAAGGATAGAACATTTTTTATGTACGCTACAACGGCGGCAAGGATACTTATTGCTAAGAGCTGGAAAACCCAAGATCTACCAACACTGGAAGAATGGCAGATGCAGCTGATGGACTATATGCAACTGGCTGAGATGACTGGCAGAATCCGCGACCTGGGAGAGGAGAGGGTTGAAGAAGACTGGAAGAAATTTAAGATTTATTTACAAAAGTACTGTAATTTGGTTGAATCCTAACAAGGAAGCCAGAGCAGAAATAACTGTCTACCATTAAATTATAATTTTTTATTTGAGTTTAACCTAAATATTGCACTTAAGAGTATAAATAAGATGATAATTTGCTTGGAAAAATTCGTTTTTAATGATGAAAGTGGAAGCGGGAGACGTGAGGGAGTCCGCAATAGAATGAAAAGATGTTATGAAACCTATTTTGTTTGTTAAATATGTATCTGTAAAAAATCTTAATAAAAATTTTTATAAAAAAAAAAAAAAAAGAGAGCTCTTACTCTCTCATAGCCAAGTTAACACAATGGCGATTGTTCTAAGCACATTAAAACTTGGTTAGATTCTACATCTGCCCTCATTCACCTTTAAACAAATGTTCCCCGTGGAAATACTTAGGCTAGAATAAATCACAGACACCTCACAAATAAATGAATATTTTACTCACAGCGTTTCCAGAAGTTGTATCAAACAAGTCTCTACACGTTGACATTACAATAATCCAATACATGTTGGATTAGCAAAGATGCAGGCTATAAAAATCTCATTTTAGGGAGATTCAGTTGACTTGCAAGGGAGCCCAGGTCGCATGGCGTCTTGTTTGCTCCAGGAAGCACAAAGAGAGAGGGAAATGGTGGCAGAGTCTACTGAGAGCCTGCTAAGCCACATCCACCAGCAACCTAAGCTCAGGTGAACCCTTGTGAATCAATAACTGTATATTACAAAAGAAGGGACCCATCTGGGGACGGCTGGTGTAAGCAGCACTAAGATAGGTAGACCAATGGTCTGAACTCGGTATAAGACACTTTCCCATTGTCCAAATTGCTTCAGATCAAGCCTCTATTTCAAGATACAGGGGCAGAGAATGGTTTTAAAAAAGAGAAGTTGGCAACCGTAAGCCCTGATCAAAACAGTCGCCCAAAAGGACCTGTGTGACAGCATTTGACAGTGGAGTTCTCAGTATAATTATTTCCCCCAACTCACAGGGCAGCTGTGCCATCATCACCCACTGAAGAGCATTCGAGGGGTTGGCTGCGGGGAAGCAATGTCAGGCAGTTCGAAGAAAGCTGTGTGGGAGACCAAAAGGCACAACAGCAGCATAAGAGGTAATGGATTCAACCATAAGTAATTCATCCCACTTAGGAGAGTGTGAGAGCCAGTCTCCCAGGGGTGGGCTATGCCTCCCAGAGCCCCAGGCCAGGCTAGGATTACTTACAGAGCCATTAACTTGAAGCGGAATGGGAAACAGGCCAGGAGAGCTCAGCATCCACTCACTCACACGCCCTTGCTTGCTGTAGGCTGGAAGAGAGAAGGGGCATCAAAGCCAGCTGCAGGGAGCCTGTGGCTTGACAAGGAGAGCAGGGGAGGGACGTGGGGACTTGTGGGCTGTTGACAGAGGGGCTTGGGCTGGAGTGGGGCTGTGCTGCAAGAGGTCTCCAGAAATTCTGCATCTCTTTGGATCCCAAGAGCAACATCGGAAGTGGAGACGCATCTGTTTTATTGCGGGCTGAGTCCAGGCCAATCCCATCGTGCACCACACCTGCCTCCTGCCACAACCCGCTCCAATTCCTAAATGAGTCATTACGTCTCCATGGCGATGGATGCAGCAGAAAGCAAAATTGCAATAACTGTTTGGGAGAAGAGTGGGGAGGGAAGGACAGAGAGCGCATAAGTGAGCTTAGCTTGCGTTGCAAGGGGTGTGTGAGAGATGACAAGGCACAATATTCCAAAATCTACTTTGTGTTTTTACTGAAGGTCCAGTATACATTTGAGAGACAATCGCCATGAGGTACACTGTTGTTATTGCCTTCCTTTTTCAAAACAGAAAGATGGATAAAACTAAACAGGATAGAGATTGGAGACAAGGTCTTCCAGAAAGCATTTTTCTCCCCTAATAATAATTTAAAAAAAAACAGAACTGCCAATTCGAACAAGCATGGTTAAAAGAAGAAAATTATTGTTTAAATTAGAAGTACTGTTGTGAATTTGCTGTTGGACTCATTCGTAATAATCAATCCCTATAGTTTTGTTTAAACTGACTTTGAATGAGAATCTGGGATTTGATGCAAAATAGCTTGAAGACCAAATTAGACCTGGTATTAACTGCAATTAACAGTTCAAGTTTTATTTGTTTATTTAATGCAACTTCCAAGCTCCCCCCGCACAACAGGATCAGATGAATGGGTTTTTTTAAAAAAGCATTCCTTCAAGCTGCTGAAAATGCTGCCCCGCTCTTAAGCTGCTATTTAACCCTGGAAGGGAAGCTTCCATTGCTTTCCAAAGTCTGTAGATATTTCCTGACTGGTCAATTCATCTGCAGGGCTGGGGCTGAGATGAGTGCTTGGGAGGCTGCCTGGAGTTGTCTGAAGGCTGGGGTAGGAGTAGCAGATTTGCCTCCATGTAGTAGTACCTGCTGTTTGCCTCCACTTGGGCTCCTGCTTGCATGTTCATAAATTAAGGAAATATTACAAAGAGACCATAATAAGTCTCTGAACCCAGTAGTGTCGCCCCTGGAACTTTACTGCCACTCAGCCAAAAGAGGGAAACTGTTGCAAAGAGCATGCTGGCCAAGGTAGCATTTTCTAATATGAGCCCAGATCACTATTATTCCCATTCTACAAATGGAAGAACTGAGGCTGACAGTGATTTGTTCAAGGCCCCTCTGGCTGTGGGCAGACTTGAACCGACATCTCCCAAGTTAAACTCCCTACCTACGGAGCCACAGACACTTTAGATTTTGATCGTACTTCTAGCCTGCAGTATTCTTGTGGTCCCAGGTCTGTGTCTGTGTACGGATTGGGAAATATAACATTAAGTTGCATTTAACTGGGAAAAGTTCATGTGTCGAATTAATTACACCCCAGATTTTTCATCATAGTGAAATAGGCAATAATAATAATAATTTAATAACTTTATTATTTATACCCCACCCATCTGGCTGGTTTTCGCCAGTGCTAAAAGTGAGATTATTGCTTACCTAGGCAAAAAGCAGCAGCCTCAAGACTGTAGCCAAGTCACAAAGCACTACCCTAATGTATTAATATTTGTGTTTGTTTACAAAACATTAACATATAAAACACTTTGACTTATCCTAATATGAGAGCTTGGCATGTCATGGGGATTTTAATGTCACGTTCATGGCATTGTGTGCTTAGAACTGAAGCCTTAGATGTTCAGAAACTGGACACAGGATGCAAGAATCATCTCTCTCTAAGCCTGTCTTCTCTCTCTCTAGGTGGGTGGGTCTAAGTTCTCCAAATGTCAAGACAAGATGAACCCACCATTAAGGAGAGAGAGAGAGAGAGAGAGAGAGAGAGAGAGAGAGAGAGAGAGAGAGAGAGAGAGAGATCTGGTTCCATCACGTGCAGGTTATACATAGGAGGAAAACGTATCACTGGCCTGAAGGGGTTGAGGGTGGATGCAGGAAAGGGAGGGGAGCGGTGGCGTAGCGTGGGTTGTCAGCACCCGGGGCAAGGCAAGTAATTTGCGCCCCCTAACCCATGGATTTTAGCACTCGAGCAGAGAGCTGCGAGTGCGAGCGCGCGCCCCCCAGATGTTGCGCCCGGTGCGCCCGGCCCCCCTGCACCCCCCACGCTACGCCACTGGAGGGGAGGATGGATACACTGGGACTAGAAAATATAGGCTATGGAGAGCAGAGCAGGGATGCTGCTTTTAAGGTGTGTGTCCCCGCTCCCCAGTGTGGAGAGCAGTGCTGCTTAGAGGGAGTTGCCCAAGACATTTCCTTGACAAAGACAAGGGAGCAGACCTTCTGAGATCTGCACCTGAGATCCTCTCTTGCTCATTCTGCCCCAAAGCCCAGTCCTGATGGGACCTACTGTGTAGTTTGGTTGGCTCTTCCAGGAAGAGTGTCCAGGAAGCCTGCCACCCTCAGGAGCTGAACCTGCACTGGGCTTGGTAGTGGTGGTGAATGCTTGAAACCAGATTCACTCTGGAAGACACTTGAGCTTGCTAGACTCACTTGGCTTACATGTATTCTGCCTCAAGGGTGCTCCAGTAGCTATGCCGTTTGAACGTCTCCAAGCTGGAGTTTTATTGTGGGTTTAGCCTGCAACATATTCTTGACACAAAAGCAGGACAAAACACAGAACATTTGTGGTATGGAAACATAGGCGCCGACTCCATGGGGCTTGAGGGGGCCCGAGCCCCCTCAAAAATTCGTTTGGGGGGCTCCGCCCCCCCCAATAATCTCCGGCGCCCCTCCAGCAGAGCGCCATCGCCGCCCCTCCCCCAGCCCAAAATGCACAGGGAGGGGCGGGCTGCGTGCCTCCTGCCCTCCCTCCCGAGCAAAAGCTCCACCCAATTTCCTTTGGAGCTGATTAATAGGCGCAGCACGCTCTCCCCTATTCGCTCACGAGGAGGCGGCGCCACTTTATTTGCATATTCATGAGCTTATTTATTATTCATGAGCTTTCCCGGGCCCCCCCAATATTTTTTATAAGTCCGCGTCCCTGTATGGAAAGTTCCAGGATTTCAGCAGGAAGAACATATGCAGCAGGCACTGATTAGAAATGACAACAGCGGCGAGAGTATTGTTAGCTCAGAAATGGAAGCGAGAAGAAATTCCGATGAAAGAAGAATGGCAGACAAAATCAATGGACTACGCAGAATTGGATAAAATGACAGGAAGGATTCGAAACCTGCGGGACCAGAGATTCACAGAAGATTGGAAGAAGTTTACGAATTATTTGAAGAGCAACAGTAATCCACAAATTACGTTAGTAGGACTACAAGAAGTTTTGTAAGGAGAAATAGATGAAATGTTGCAAAGTAGAAAGAGAATAGAGATATTAGTTATGAGATTTAAATGTAATAGGGAAAGTAAGAAATGTATTATATGCCTGTTGTCTTTGTCCATGGAGTTTTCTTGGCAGGGATACTGGAGTGGCTTTCCGGTTCCTCCTCCAGGTGGATCACATTTGGTCAAAACCATAGGCGCAGACTCCATGGGGCCTGAGGGGGCCCGAGCCCCCTCAAAAATTCGTTTGGGGGGGCTCTGCCCCCCCAATAATTTAAGAAAATTATTAGTTATATTATGCTTTGTAAAATCACAAAATTATGTTGGTATTTTTTATTTTCCTTGTTTGACGATAGTTACCTTTTAAAATACATTCAGTAATGAGTTAAAACAAAGCCACTCCCGATCTAGAGAGGGGGTGGGGTTGCGGGCTCTCGACCCATCAACAATCTCGCGGGGCTGGCGTCAGCCCCGCGAGAAGCGGGCATTCCCCCTAGCTCATTAATATTCACCGCCCACAGGCGGGCCCTCACAGGTTCACTTAAGGTCGGGGCAGCCCGGGGCTCGGGGCTCGGGGCTCGCCCCTTTCGTTCCCCCAGCAGCAGCGGTTTGGAGGTCTTGGGGCCCCCCAATATTTTTTATAAGTCGGTATGGGCCCCCGCCCCCCCAATATTTTTTATAAGTCGGCGCCCCTGGTCAAAACTCTCTACTATGACCTGTTCATCTTGGGTGGCCCTGCACTGCATAGCTCATAGCTTCTCTGAGTTCTTCAAGCCCCTTCACCACGGCAAGGCAGTGATCCATGAAGGGATCATTTTTGAATTATGGTGCTGGAGGAGACTCTTGAGAGTCCCATGGATTGCAAGAAGATCAAACCTCCCCATTCTTAAGGAAATCAACCCTGAGTGCTCACTGGAATGACAGGTCGTGAAGCTGAGGCTCCAATACTTTGGCCACCTCATGAGAAGAGAAGACTCCCTGGAAAAGACCCTGATGTTGGGAAAGATGGAGGGCACAAGGAGAAGGGGATGACAGAGGACAAGATGGTTGGATAGTGTCTTCGAAGCTACAAACATGAGTCTGACCAAACTGTGGGAGGCAGTGGAAGACAGAAGTGCCTGGCGTGCTCTGGTCCATGGGGTCACGAAGAGTCGGACACGACTAAACGACTAAACAACAACAACAAGAAATGTATATTAAGTGATTAGATTGGAAAATTTTCCGATGTGATTGATGGAAGTAAAAAAAATGTATAAGATGAAAAAGTACGTTTAATTACTGTTGAAAATGATATGTTAAAAAACTAATAAAAATTTGTATATAAATATACAATTTGTAAATGAAGCAGAATATCCATCCCAAAGTTTTTGCAGATAAGTACAAATAGCATTGAAAGCGGAATTGTGACTAACCACAAGAAGCACAAATCACCATGAATGCAGAAATTTTAGAGTTGGCTAATATCTTAAAGGGGACGTCAGAATCACTGTCCAACATATTGGACGCGAGAAGCTGCCTGGCCACAAAACTCACTGGATGTTCCTTGGATCGGTTGGTAACTCTCAGCATTATCTACATCGCAGGGTTGCTGGGAATTTAATATGGAGTGTCCCTATCCCACCCTTTGTGGGTGCTAAAACTTTTTTTAAAGGAAAGGAAAAGGAGATGGGATAAATGAGGCACTGGAAGGAAAAAGAGAGCATGAAAGGAGAATATAATGAGGGCTGGAAGGTTGGAAGCAGGAGGTGAAAATAAGAGACGCCAGGAAGCTTTTTCCTTAATTTAAGTTCTCTCTGAGTAAGTGGCAGGCTGAATGAACTCTACACATGCTCAGAAACATTTGGTCAGCATTGCTCTATCTATGCCAGAGAACTGCAAGGCGCCCTGTGATCTTTGGATGAATTTAGTAGATTTATTTTCAATTTAATTTAATGAATTTCATAAACAACTAATATAAAATTAAATAATAATGCACCCCTTTTCATGGCAAGCGGGCCCAAAGTGAGTTCTGTCTGAAATTAAACTCCACAGAGAGTGGGGTGGAGCTGGGGAGAAAGAGAGAGAGAGATTATGATTCCCTTCAGGAAAAAGGTTTGTTCTTTAAGAATAATAATAAAATAAAATAAAACCACACCTTTCTACACAGTCAGGGAGGCTGTGCAGATCGCTTGGCGCTGAAAGGGATGCACTTTGCACGCGCTCCGGGGCACCGCCTTCCTCGTGGTGGCCCCTGTCCTTGGCCGGTGAAATCGGAGGCGGAGGTACCGGCGTGGCCGTGCTTCTCCTCCCTCCGCACCAGTGGCGTAGCGTGGGGGGTGCAGGGGGGGCCGGCCGCACCGGGCGCAACATCTGGGGGTTAGGGTTAGGGGACGCAAATCCACGGGTTAGGGGGCGCAAATTACTTGCCTTGCCCCGGGTGCTGACAACTCACGCTACGCCACTGCCCCGCACCCCGCCAAGGGTGCCAACTTCAATAAAATATTGGGCCGGGGGCAGGTAAGCCTCGCCCCGAATAATCAATCATAAGACGTGGCGCACACAATACCATATGAATGAGACAATGCCCATGAACTTTGGGGTGGGGCTCAAATATGCTCAAATATTTTAGGGGGGCGAAGGCACCTCGCCCTCCCCCCGCTGGCTCCTCCTATGCCCCCCGCTGTCCTTGAGCCCCGGGCGCGGAGCGATGGGCAGAGGCGGGGCCCGGCGGCGAGGCGGAGCTCCGGCTCTTGTCTGGCGCCGCCGCCGCCTCCTCTGGCGCAGTCCGGGCTCGGCTCCGTCGCTCGCTTGCTGTCGCCGCCGCCGCTGTCTGGGCAGCCTCGGCCTCCCGTCCAACCCAGAGGGAGCGATGGGCCCAGCGCTGCTGCTCGCGCTGCTCTCGGGCCTCGGAGCCGCCAAGGTAGGCGATTCGAACCCAGAACCGGCGCCGGAGCAGCAGCCCGCCGGGCGGGCAGGATGACCGGGGGGACGCGAGCCACTTGCGGGATGGGCGAGCATCCGCGGAGGGGGCGAGGGATCCGATATTGCGCGTGACGGGTGACGGGTTATCTGGGGGCTCCACACCCAGAGGACATGTAGACGAGCCCCTGGCCCTGCGGCTTGGCTTCCTTGCTGGAGCGATCCAGAACCATTGGGCTCTGTCGGCACCTCTCTGGAGCGCACCTGCTTTTCTGCCTCTGCGCAGCCAGACGCGCTCTGGAGGGCGCGCATCTGATTTCTGTAGACGACTGAATAGTCGTCGTCGGCAGTCCAGGGAGAAAGGGGACGCGGGGGGGGGGGCACCCAAGAGTCCAATTAATGGGGCACTGTGGGGATGGCGGGGGTGTGTGTGGATGAGGAGCGTTTTTCATCTAAATGATGGTGATCTGAAATAAGGATGCTCTCCAAACTGTTCAGGACATCTGGCAATCTGCGTGTGTTTCTGTGCTGGGATGCAAAAAAACAGCGAGTCATTTGTGCATCTTTTTCGCCGCCCCCCCCCCCCCGATCAAAAAAAGGGGGGGCGCTCGTGTGTTTTTGTGCGTGTGCTTGTGACTCATGCCTGTTCCCTCTGTGAGCAACTGGGGGCTTTTGTGGGTGGAAAGGTAAAGGATGCGTTACGAATTCAGCTCCATCGTTTCCAAGAATTACGCACAGCAGAAGAAGCGTGTTCATGTGTGCAAAGGGCCGAGCGAGTGCTGGGGGGCGTTGCTGTGTACAAAGTGTGGGTGCGGGGACTAAGGATGAGCTAAGGGTGTGGAGCTTTTGTGGAAAGGGTGTGACGGGGGCAAGCCAAATTGCGGGGGGGTGTCTGTGCGTGTGATATCCGAGTGGGCAGATGGGGCGCAAAAGAAGTACACCGTTATTTTTGCACCTGTTATCCATCTGTACAAGACGGAGTGTGTGCGTGTGTGTAAAAGGAGGTGCAAAGTGAGGGGGTACTGAAATACATGCCATGTACTATTCGTTTTAAAAAATAATTCAGGGCATGTATTTGGGGGGCATTTTATTGAACAAAATCCACATACTAATTGATTATCAATAGAGCCTCTAAACGAGTTGCAGAACAATAAAACCAGCATTAAAATTAAAACATTTTTTAAAATGCCAATCAAAGACAAGAGTTGAAAGCAGGAATGAAAACATATATCAAAGAATACTTAAAATCTGCAATAAACTGGAAACACATATTAAGGCACAATTTTCATTGATGGGCTTTTATGTCAGTGGCCTGTCTGCTGTGCGCTGCCACCCATCTCAACTGTAGGAGTCTTAAGGGGCAGGGGTAGTTGGAACAAAGCTAGAGGCAGATTGGATGTTGCTGGGCTTTTGTACATATGTAGAATGTGTGTTTGAGGTGGGAGAGGCTGAAGGGAGCCCCTCTTAGCTCAGGAGAGCTTCACAACCACCAAAGTGATTTCTCAGTGTACCCAAACCAACCAGGCTTCCCAGGGCGTCCTGGTGGTTGTGACTAACTCTGCAGGAAGACTGCGGAGGACCTTCCACCGTGACACATCCTCAAGGGCTTCTGTGCACATCCTTGCAGAGATGCCCGGCCTTAGTCTGGCCATCTGCCTCCTCTACTGGCAGATCTCCCTTGACCCCATTTCCAGAGGGTCTTTAAGCTCCTGAATCTTGATTAAGGCTCAAGTAAATTTCTCCATTTGGGTAATCAGAGGAAGTTTGGTTACTGGTCCCCAGATGTGAGATGGGCGCATGGTGCAAATTGATATGTTAATAATAACAATGATATTAATCATTATTAATGATTAGTAATGCCCTGAAGTTTGGCTGCTGTTAGTTACGTAGATATGGCTTATATATGAAGGACATGTGGTGATTTGCAATAACCAATTTGCAATTTGGGAAAGAGTGTGGCTGGTATAGATCGTATTTGTGTGTGTTGGGCTGGTAGGTCAGAACTTGGAAACAGGCTTCTGTCTATGTGTGTGGTACACACACACACACACACACACACACACAAATTCAGCCTTCGTTGTTCTGTCTTCATCAAAGCCTTTTTACAAATGTGAAGAAAAATAGAAAAATGGACGTGATTCTAACCAATTATACCATCTGGAGATGCAGAAATATAAACACCTACATCTACAAAGGGAGAAGCAAAAATGCTATACTATGGCAGTCAAGAGGCAAAATAGTTTATTGTGACGTGAGCTTTTCGGTCCCTACAACTGGTCCTGCGAATATCTACTGCGAATGATACAATAAACCAGTTGCCTCACCAGAAAACCATCTCATTTTCTGTCCTTTGGCTGTTTCGGACTTATTGCAGTTCCCACAAATCTGACAAAAATCCAGAGTGAAACCAAGGAGAAAAATCTGGAAAGAGTCTAATAGAACGGGCTCAGGCATAGTCTAGTTTTCTGTTTTTCTAGTTCATTTTTTTTAAGTCTCTAGCTGATGTTCTTCTAGACGTCAGAGCAGGAAATGTGCAGGCAGTTTTCGGCTCAATTACTCACTCAAAATTAAATCTGCCTCTGCTTGTAGTATGCACCCCCACGCCTTCCCTAGCCATGAAGCTCACTGAGTAATGCCCGCAACCTGAAGTGCTGCATCTGTGCAGGTGCGTGGCATGATTTGGCACTTGTGCACATGCGCGAAGTGTGATTTTGTGCTATAATAATAATAATAATAATAATAATAATAATAATAATAATAATAATTTATTATTTATACCCCGCCCATCTGGCTGGGTCTCCCCAGCCACCCTGGGCAGCTTCCAACAAAGTATGAAAATACAGTGGTCTGTGGGGGTTTTTTATGTATTTTTATTAAAGATTTTCTTGATTTACAAAGGTATGTGCAAAGTCTCTCTTTCGTATTTTTGTTTTCCACGTAACAACTTTTTTTTTTTACAAATCGGTTTCATTTGTTGAGACATTAGGAAGAATAGGGGGAAAGAGGTGGAGGGGGGAAATATGAGTGGGGGTGGGGTTGGGTGGTGCATACAGTGGTCTGTTAAACATTAAAAGCTTCCCTAAACAGGTCTGCCTTCAGATGCGCGTGCTGTGCATGCGCGAGCGGCGAAACCCGGAAGTAACCCTTTCCGGTACTTCTGGGTCACCGCGGGCGAGACGCAACCTGAAAAAACATTCCAAGATGTTTTGCTGCTGGAGGCAGAACAGCAAATGACACCCGCACCTCCAAAAGTCAAGGTGCATCGTGAGCAAGACTGACTGAGTTAGAATCCTAAAGCATCCCTGACAGATGGCCATCCAGCCTCTCATTGAAAACCTCCAAGGGAGGAGAGTCTGCCGCCATCCAAGGGAGAGCATTCCACCATTGAACAGCTCTTACTGTCAGAAAGTTCTTCCTAATGTTTCGTTGGAATCTCCTTTCTTGTAACTTGAATCCGTTGGTTTGGGCCCTGCCCTCTGGAGCAGGAGAAAATAAGCTTGTTTTGTGGCACCTGAGGCATAAAATCCCACAAATTCGTTTCCCTGGGAATAAAAAAAAATGCAATGACAATAAATTCAATAACCATTTGCTGTTCTTTTGGGACACTCAGAACAGTGGCGTAGCGTGGGTTGTCAGCACCCGGGGCAAGGCAAGTAATTTGCGCCCCCTAACCCGTGGATTTGCGCCCCCTAACCCTAACCCCCAGTTTGCGCCCGGTGCGGCCGGCCACCCCTGCACCCCCCACGCTACGCCACTGACTCAGAATGATCTTCCTGCAGCAGTTACCTCAACACTGTGTCCTGCCAGGACCTTGTTGGTTTCGTTTCAAAGGCTAAGCGCTTCCCCTTGCTAAAACCAACAAGGTCACATCCACACGACAGATTTAAAGCACATGGCTTCCCCCAAAGGACCCCGGGAACAGTAGTTTGTTAAGGGTACTGGGAATGGTAGCGCCATGTGGGATAAACTAGTTTCCAGAATTGCTTGGGGGAAACCAGGACTGTCAAAACCATTGTAAATTTGCTTTAAATGTATGGTGTGGATGTTACCTAAGATGTAAAAGTGCTTTGTTTTCGATTGAATTGTGCCCTTTACCATTTTTGTTTTCACTTTAATTCTTAAGTTACTTTAAACATATCAAATGGCTTTTTCGTACTCGCTGTTTTTGTAAACAAAATCTGCCCTTCTTCCCTTATGTCCTGTCTGCCAGGTTATCTGATAATGCCTTTCTTGGTAGTCTGTCCATTCCTTTGAGATGGTGATTACCCAATTCCTGAGACAATGGGAAGGTTCCCCCACCCCCTCCCTCCTTGCAGAGAAAACATTTGGTCAGTTTGGGAGTCAAAATGGTTTCAGGCCAGTCTTCCTGTGCTGCTCCAGACGTGTGGTCCACATATCCATGTACATGCTTGGTTGCTACATTTATCAACATTTATTATACGGTGGTACCTCTAGATGCGAACGGGATCCGTTCCGGAGCCCCGTTCGCATCCAGAAGCGAACGCAACCCGCATCTGCACGTGTGGGGGTCGCGATTTGCCGCTTCCGCGCATGCATGTGATGTCCTTTTGACTGTCTGCACATGCGCGAGCGGCGGAACCTGGAAGTAACACGCCCTGTTACTTCCGGGTCGCCGCAGCACACAACCTGAAAATACTTATCCCAAAGCTACTTCAACCCAAGGAATGACTGTATATATAAGACCTTAAATTTTTCATTACACTGTTCCATATTGATGTATGATGGCCCACACCACGAAATGCCCAGCGGCTGGCTTGCTGTGGGGCAGAGGTGGTATCGTGTTCCCCTCCCTGCGATTGCTGCCAGCCTGACCTCTGACCTTTCCTTAAAATTCAGCTTGCAATCTTTCCCCCCGTTTCTTACAGCCTCTCCCCACCACAGGGGGCTCCCGTGGAGGGCTGAACCACAACTTACCTGGGGGAGCCCGAAGGGTTCGGCGGGAGCTGCAGGGAGTGCCCTACGAGGCGGTTGAGACTGCATTGGCCAATGAGGTGTATTACCCCGAACTTGTCCGGCTGGCGGTGCTGGAGAGAGCCATGTCGTCCCCTGGTGGTCAGCTGCAGGAAGAGCACCTCGCCCAAGCCTTAGAGAGAGCCATGGCTGCCTCCGGTAACCAACTGCAAGATGACCGCTTGGCCCAGGCGCTAGAGAGAGCGGTGGCACCGCCCGGGAACCAGTTCCAACCAGACGAACGCTTGGCCCTCGCTCTGCAGCGCCTCCTTCAGGACGGGCATCGCCGGGACCAGGAGTCTGCCTATCTGGCCAACTTGCTCAGGCTTTGGGAAGAAGCAAAGGGGGCCCCATTGTACCCAGAGTATGATGAGACCGGCTTAGCAGGCAACTCCTTCCCACCTCAAACACAGCGCAATCGCCACTGGGTCCCAGAAGGAGGATTTGAACCCCAAGAGGAGCTGGGAGGGGAGGAAGAACCCACTGGGGAGATGGACCCTGAGATGCTGAGGTAGCTGGAATGGGGTCCCATTTCTGAGCTAGGGCTTAGCCCCAGAACCTGTTTGGAATGTCATTCTCAGCTGTGTAACACAGGAAGCAATAAAGAAGGGAGTGCCTATGACATAGCTGTCAACTTTTCCCTTTTTTAAAGGGAAATTTCCTTATTCCGAATAGGATTCCTCGTAAGAAAAGGGGAAAGTTGACAGCTATGGCCTATGAGCATGTGTAGAATGCCCACACATCGTCTTCTCTCGCAGAATAAACTCAGGCTGCCTTCATACACGCCGCCAGTGTGGTGTAGTGGTTAAGAGCGGTAAGAGCAGTAGTCTCGTAATCTGGTGAACTGGGTTTGATTCCCCGCTCCTCCACCTGCAGCTGCTGGGTGACCTTGGGCCAGTCATACTTCTCTGAAGTCTCTCAGCTCCACTCACCTCACAGAATGTTTGTTGTGGGGGAGGAAGGGAAAGGAGAATGTTAGCCGCTTTGAGACTCCCTAGGGTAGTGATAAAGCAGGATATCAAATCCAAACTCTTCTTCTTTTTCTTCTTCTTTTTATATAGAATATATAATTAAAATAACAAGGTAGTACATTCTTGGAAACAGTTAATTGAACAGGAAGTGGTACATAAAAAAATTCAGTGGCAGTTTATATTTTCACCAGAATCACGCAGTAAAGCGTTTTCTTGGGCTGGTTTCAGGTTTCAGGTGTGGGGCTATGTATGTGTGACTATCTCCACTTTTTTTTAATTAACCATGCATATAGAAAAGTAGCTTGTTGTGGAGAAGAGTTCCCCCAGCCCTCTCCCTGGCAGGCTCTTTGTCCAAATGCAGGGAGTTTGTTTTGCAAGAGGCACTCGTTCAGCAATGCAAACCCTCACCTGAAATGGTGTGATCCAGTAATGACGTTCCATCTCTTGTATGATGAACTGGCTTTTTGGAGTATAAAAATAATTATCAAATAATTCAAGAAGATTCAAACAATGCTTTGGAAATGCATGGTTTAAAACAACTTGTGCAGCCTGCCCCTGCCACACGCACATGGAAACAAAGAGCAAGATTGCTAGTCTGAAGAGCAAGGCATGGGCTCCAGCACTTTTACCTTTTTAAAGAAAACCACAGCCTAGGAAATATTCAGTGTAGAAAATCTGGGCCCTAGAACTGCCTTCTTCAGCCTGAGGTCCTCCTGAGGTCCTGAACTACAAGTCCCCTCTTTCCTGACTGCTGGCCATGCTAGCGGGAGCTGATGAAAATTGTAGTTCAAAGCATCTGAAAGATGCTGCCCAACAGCCCCTCCCCCACCTGGATATTCCAGGTAGGTCCCCAGATTTTCATCTGGCATCTTGTATGCAGGTGGAATTCTGGAATTTTAATTAGTGCTCTGTGCAGTCACTAATTTCTTAGTAAGGAGGGAACCTGCTTCACTTTAGGTAGATTTTGGCATGTAATAATTTTAGTAAAATGTAATAAAACCTGAAATATATAGCAATATAGGACGCAGGTGGCGCTGTGGGTTAAACCACAGATCCTAGGACTTGCCCATCGGACGGTCAGCGGTTCGAATCCCCGTGACGGGGTGAGGTCCCGTTGCTCGGTCCCTGCTCCTGCCAACCTAGCAGCTCGAAAGCAAGTCAAAGTGCAAGTAGATAAATAGGTACCACTCCGGCGGGAAGGAAAACGGTGTTTCCGTGCACTGCTCTGGCTCACCAGAAGTGGCTTAGTCATGATGGCCACATGACCCGGAAGCTGTACGCCGGCTCCCTCGGCCAATAAAGCAAGATGAGCGCCGCAACCCCAGTGTCGGTCACGACTGAACCTAATGGTCAGGGGTCCCTTTACCTTTACCTGTATAGCATTATAGGCTGTCTGGCTTGCATCCAATTCTGTCCTTCCATTCGTGAAGGGCTGGTTGATGCAGCAGAGGCACCTTCTGTGAGTGCAAAAGAGAGGGAGGAATTTCTCCTTTCTCCTACAGCTCCCTGCACTGCCTTCCATGCTATTCCAGAGGAACTGGAGCATACCGTATTTTTCGCTCTATAAGACACACTTTTTCCCTCCTAAAAAGTAAGGGGAAATGTGTGCGTGTCTTATGTAGCGAATGCAGGCTGCGCAGCTATCCCAGAAGCCAGAACAGCAAGAGGGATCACTGCTTTTGCGATCCCTCTTGCTGTTCTGGCTTCTGGGATAGCAACGCAAAGCCTCTTCAAGGCAGCGGGAAGAATGCTCCCCCTGCCCTGAAGAGGTTTCAGAATATATTTTTTCTTGTTTTCCTCCTCCAAAAACTAGGTGCGTCTTATGGTCTGGTGCGTCATATAGAGTGAAAAATACAAAATTTGTGTGTGTGGAGGTCTGGAGAAGGATGGCAGGAGGAGCAGTAGACATTGTCTGTTCTCCATGCCCCCTGGATCAAGGGCTGAGTCCAAGTGCTTGCATTTCTCTGTTTGCTACCTTAAGGAAACCTTTTCCCACATCGACTTGGCTGGTGAGGAACGCTTGTCTATCATCTGTAGAACCGCAGTGAGCCACAGAGTATTGTGGGGCACACAAAATGGGAGATGGTCACTGCGGGGGCAAGCTGTTTTCCCTGGAAGTCAGCAAGAAATCTCAGATAAGCCTTCAATTTATCTAAGAAGCCATTATCCTAGGGTATGGAGAAGGGGAAGATCCAAGGAAGAGAAAAATCCAGCTGTTACCTCTGGGAAATCTATCCCCCCCCCCAATTTTTTTTAATTGATTTCCATATTTATCACAAAAATGACCTAACGAAACACACAACAGATAAAAACACATTACACTACAATAAATTAAACACAAAGAAAAATTATTTCTTCAAATACCTAATTCTCATTACATTGATAACTGACTTCCTCGAATCCCCTCTTACTGAATCTCATTAGATCACCTGTATAGAAGGTCTCCAAATTCATATTTCTACTGATATTAACTCCTTTCATTTACTAACCTCTTCTCCTTTATTAATTTTCAAATCCTTAGTATTTACTACCACATATTCTTATTCTACCCCTAAGCCTATTTATCATTTCCAAGAATTTTCTATTTAATTTATATCGCAATATTTAGCTAAATATTCTTTAAATTTCTTCCAATTCTCTTGTGTCTCCTCTTCCTTCTGGTCGCGGATTCTTCTAGTCAGATCGGCCAGCTCCCAAAAACCCAACATCTTCATCTGCCATTCTTCTATTGTTGGTATTTCTTGTGATTTCCAGTTTTTGACTAAAAAAAGTCTTGCCACTCTAGTGGCATACAAAAACAGTCTAGCATCTTTTGGGGGGCATTTCCAGTCCTGGTATCTCTGGGAAATCTAGAAGAGCAGACCCCATACTAACCAATCCACGTCTGGGAGTTTCAATGGCATCATTGGGTTCTGTCAACGAAAGTGGGGTTTAGTGGGCAAGGTGATACTTGTATGCCATCAGAAATTGCAACTTCAGTCTCCAGCCTTTTTGGGAGAGGGGAGATGGCTGGCAACTTTATGAGTCAAGGCCTTTCCTTGGCTCCCGCAAAGGATTGTGGGAAGAGAGCTCCTTCGTTCGACTCACCTCTTTCTCTTGTTCTTCTTTGCAGATACCTGGTTGGCCGGATCCTGGCAGGAGCGGGCACCCTGACCCCCCAGCGTTTCCCAGCGCCTCCCCGGCGCCTGCGGCGTGCCATCTTTGACGGAGGGGACCTACCCGAGCCCCCCAATCTTCTGCGGGTCAAACGACTAGGTGGGGAGGCCGGGGGGGAGCCCCAGCTGCAACGGGTCAAGCGGACAGAAGGGGAAGGGGCCGGCGGGAGGAGGGGGGTTTCTGGGGGGATGCAGAGGCTTCGGTATCTGCCTGAATAGGAGGAATTGGCATAAAAAAGATTGGGGGAGCCACCTCGCCCCTGCCCCCCACCTCTCTGGCAATCTCTGAATGTCAGTGGACTGTGACACCTCGTGTTTGTTCCTGCCTCTTTTCTGCCTTGTGATCCCAAATTACTGAGGAGGAAGGGGGAGAGCCTTGCACTGGGCTACCCAAATCCCAGTCTTGTTATTGTATGGGGAGGGGCTCTTTTCCCCGCTAACCTTCTGGGCGTCCTGATAGAAAGCTGCAGTTTGATGGTGATCATCTCTCCCATGTCAAACGCAGAGCTGGGGGCCATCTTGGCTAAAAAAATATTTAAAAGTGGCTCAAATAACCCCCACCCACCCTGATTTTCCTTCTGCCTTAATAGTCCCATTACCTCAGCCCTGTCTCTCATCCCTTGCTCCTCCCTTGGCCCACCAGAGTTCCCCCCTGCTTGTGTGTGTCCGGTTTGTAAGATGCCTTGTGTTTACCCACATTCACGTTACACAAAGATTTGCTGATTTGTCGCCCTGTTTGATCCTGCTTGTGGCCAGAGTTTTTGGTGTTGATGAATTAATAAAGAGCCCACCAGGTATTTTAATGTAGCGCTGACGTCATTGGTGTCATCTTCTCAAACCTTTTTCAAATACCCTTCACTCTCTTGAACTATGGAGCCCAGAGGTTCAAGTCTCAACGCCCCTGGGAACTTTTTACAGGACAGGCTTGAGGCCACTCAAAACTTTTGTCCAGTCTCAAGTTTCTCATCTGTAAAACAGGTAAAATATTTACCGTTTTGGAGGGTTCCAGTGAGAATGAATAAGATAAATGATTTTCAAAGCTTATGGAAACAGCTATAAAGGTAAAGGTAAAGGGGACCCCTGACCATTAGGGCCAGTCGTGGCCGACTCTGGGGTTGCGGCGCTCATCTCGCTTTACTGGCCGAGGGAGCCGGCGTACAGCTTCCGGGTCATATGGCCAGCATGACTAAGCCGCTTCTGGCGAACCAGAGCAGCGCACAGAAACGCCGTTTACCTTCCCGCTGGAACGGTACCTATTTATCTACTTGCACTTTGACGTGCTTTCGAACTGCTAGGTTGGCAGGAGCAGGGACCGAGCAGCGGGAGCTCACCCCGTCGCGGGGATTCGAACCACCGACCTTCTGATCAGCAAGCCCTAGGCTCTGTGGTTTAGCCCACAGCGCCACCCGCATCCCTTTTGAAAACAGCTATAGAAATAACTAATAACCAAGGATGTCCCAAGGCATCCTGTCCAGTGTTTGTCACAACCAGTGCTGTTTGTTCTCCTGAAGTTTGGCTCCCACTGAAACCTCAATTGTTCATTTCACTGTCCGCTATTGCCCCAAACTGGAAAAAACATATTACACAGCTGACGGCATAATTGCATCATTAATTTCAGTGGAATGGGGAGGGGGAAATCAAAAACTATGCACAAAATAAGGTTGATGGTTCACACAATGATCAGGAACTAAAAAAAAGGGGTGGACGTCAACACAGTGCTAAATGTAAAAGGTGGGGGGGGGGGGCTGGTAACAAGATCTACGTGGGTTTCCCCCCAACCCTCCAGAGAATATTTAGCGGGTGGGATGGAAGTCCTGTTGCACCAACAGACCTTGTTCAGCAAATGCAGCAACTTTGTTGAATCCCACCCACTGATAGAAAAGATATATTTGCTCACACAATTTCCGTTCCTGACCTGGACAAACATGCAACCTGCAGCAATTTCTGCTTCCGTTTCAGTTTCCGGCAGAATTCTCCAACATCAGGCTCTTGGGCTCAACACATCACAATGTAGCATTTTTTAAAATAAAAAATATCTTTATTGCAACAGCTAGGCACAGCAAGAAAAGGGTTCTGTTGTGGCGAGCGACCGACTCTGAAGGATGTCCGTTGGGGAGGTGAGATCAGTCCGGAGTCAGTGCTGAAGTCACACCTGTGTGCATACAGGGAATGAGAAAAAAAAGTCCTGGAAAGATACTGATCTTCTGGTGTCCCTGCCTAAGCAAGACATTTGCTCTCTGAAGAAGAGCCCCAATTCCCCCACCCCACCAAGGCCAACACATTTTATTCCTGCATTTCAGAGGGTTGGTCTAGATGGCTCTCGAGTTCCCTCTTCCAAGTCTACAATTCTTTGATGCACTGGTCAGAGAATAGTTCATGCCCTCATCTGTCCTGCACTCCTTGTGCTACTGCCTGGAGCAAGTCGCTTCATCCTGCAACAAATGAATGCAGTTCTGACCCTGTCTTGCAACCTATTCGGAATAAGGGAATTTCCCTTTAAAAAAGGGAAACGTTGACAGCTTTGATCTCCACCCCCATCGTTCTGCCCCGACGCTGAGGTCCAGCACCAAGGGACTTCTAGCGGTTCCCTCACTGCGAGAAGCAAAGCTACAGGGAACCAGACAGAGGGCCTTCTCAGTAGTGGCACCTGCCCTGTGGAACACCCTCCCACCAGATGTCAAAGAGATAAACAACTACCAGACTTTTAGAAGACATCTGAAGGCAGCCCTGTTCAGGGAAGTTTTTAATGTGTGACATTTTAATGTATTTTTAATCTTTGTTGGAAGCCGCCCAGAGTGGCTGGGGAGACCCAGCCAGATGGGCGGGGGTACAATTAATAAATTATTATTATTATCATCACATTCCAGCATACCAAACTTCAGCTGCCTCTAGGATACTAGGATTGTTATTATTTTTTTCCTAGGTTTTTAAAATAAATATAAAACAGTGTCACCACCACTATTTTAAAGGCATTTTTTAAGGACAAACTTCATACATCCAGGGTTGGGTTTTGCGTTTTGTTATTTTTTAATTAAGTGTTTCTCCCATGCTGGAGGTCAGGGTTACAAGTATTGAGGGAGGAGGGGTGAGCAGTTGCCCAGCAAGGAATTAATGGTTCTCTCATTTCCTCCCTATAAAGGTTTTCTGCATGTTCTAAGTCTATGTAACTCTCAGGCTGACCTTGACTTCAGACACAGAGTCAGGCTGCATACAAACCACATGTGTAAAGTACATGACTTAGCACAAAGAATCCTAGGAGCTATAGGTTTTTTGAAAAAAAAAATCTGGGAAGTGTAGCTCTGTAAGGGCAAACTATACCCCGCCAGGAGTCTTTGGGGGAAGCTGTTTAAAATTTATTTGTGTGTATGCAGCCGCAGTTAGACAATTTATTTTTCCGGCATGGGGAGGTAGCTTACAGATTTTCTGCTTCAGGATCCAAACTGAGCAGAGCCTTCTCTGTGCTTGGTGGTGAATATCCCGTGGCTCGAGTGCCAGGCCCGAGATCCTGAGACATATGTCATGAGGAGCTTGGCAGGGTCAGAGAAAATACACACCCTCTTGGATCAGGCCAGGCATCAAGTTACAACCAAGACGGGGGCATTGACTACAAGCAGACGTCCTGCCCTTTGTACCCCAAGCCACACAGGCCTCTAGCATGAGCAGTGGTGTAGCGTGGGTTGCCAGTGGCCGGTGCAAGCCAAGTATCCTCAGTACCACCCACCAATAGGTTGGAAAAAAGAGGCAATAGCTCTGCGACCTGCCCAAGTGGCAGCTGCAGCACCCTGTGAGCGTTTAGCAGGGTGGAAAGCAAGACGGGGGATTGGTCTCTTTCTAAAGCTTTGCAACCAGCCATCACCCAAATCTGCCCATGCAAACACAGTTAGCCTTGGTGAAGACCAGACATTTTCATCCCCAAAAAAGTTTTTGATTTGAGTTTCCATTGAAACGAGGCTGCATTTTAATTTTAATGTTTTAATGTTGTGTTTTAATCTTGTTTTTAAGTTGTATTTCAATCAACTTGTTTTTATATTGGGTGTTAGCCGCCCTGAGCCTGGTCTTGGCTGGGGAGGGCGGGGTATAAACAAATTATTATTATTATTATTATTATTATTATTATTATTATTATTATGTGTGGGAAGGGCACACTATTGTCTATTTATTATTACTTTTAAAAAAAATTGTGCCCCTAAGAATTTTGAGCCCAGGGCAACCGCCCCCCGTGCCCCCCCAATGCTATGCCACTGAGAGTGAGTTCTGTATACTCTATACTTTTCCCCTATAACCAGTTGAAATTGTACCAAAAAAAGCAATACTGCAGCTCACAGAGTGGCTGGGGATACTTAGCCAGCTGGGCAAGGTATAAATAATAAATTATCATCATCATCATCACAGAATCCAATTTTTGGTGGTGGTGGCAGTAGTGAGGCAACGGAGCGCAGACTTTGAGTTCTTTACCCAGAGACCTAAATAGTGCTTTGAAGGGGGGTATGAGGACAAAATGGGGCCTCCTCTATCGCCTCCCCCTCCACTTTGGTGGCAGCAGAAAACCCAGAGTCCTTAATCCCAGCTTGTGGCAGAAAGGGAGAGACTTGTGCACCCATACGCATTAGCAGAAGCATCGCCACCAGTTTTATTTGTGTGGTTTGGAGGAAAGGGAGGGGCTTCAAAGGTTCCTGGAAGACTGGGCTTCATTGCTGCAGCTTCCAGCTCCCTCCACCTTTCCCCCATTTCAGATGCATCCTTGTGTCTCATTGGCCGTTGCTAGGCAGCAGCTGACATTCCTGCCAGCCTCGCATCTGAGCATCTGCTGGCTCCCATCCTTGCCCAGAATAACGGGGAAGGGGACTATTCTGCTGCTTACCTCTTCCTCCCGAGGGTGGCGCATAGCCTGCTGGTAGCAGAGCATCCTGCCGGTTCCCCAAGACGAAAGCCAGGGTGGCCAGTACCAGGGCATCGGCTATGCCCAGCAAGGCAAGGGTAAAGGCCCAGTGTATTGTGCAGGCACCCAGGGTGTAGCTCCTGGCCCGAGGCCCACAAAGAGCCCTGACTTCAGGGGCTCCCCAGCCGTCTGGGAAAACCAGGCAGCCCAGAGCCTGACAAGTTGCTGTGAGACAGAGAGAGACAGAGTTAATAAAGTTGATGTCCTTACACATAGGACCCACGTACCTACGGGACCGCCTCTCCTGGTATGCCCCACGGAGGACCTTTAAGGTCCACAAATGACAACACCTTGGAGGTCCCAAGTCGCAAGGTGGTTAGATTGGTCTCAACCAGGGCCAGGGCCTTTTCAATACTGGCCCCGACTTGGTGGAACGCTCTGTCACAAGAGACTAGGGCCCTGCGGGACTTGACATCTTTCTGCAGGGCCTGCAAGACAGAGCTGTTCCGCCTGGCCTTTGGTTTGGAGTTTGGACTCAGTCTGACCCTTATATTTCCCTCCCCTTATGGTTTTGATCTATGGGCTACTTTTAAAATGAGGCTGCGTTTTAAATTGCATTTAAATCTGTATTTTAAATTGTGCCCCCCCCCTATTATGTTTTTACTGCAATTTTACTGGTGTTAGCTGCCCTGAGACCGGCTCTGGCTGGGGATGGCGGTGTATAAATAAAATTTATTATTATTATTATTACACATACACCTCCATAGGATTATAAGCTACTGATCCCCTCCCTTCTTGTTGCTTAACCCATAGCCTTGGGACCTACTTTCTCCCATGCTAGCTCCAGAGGGGGGAAAGATTGGGCTTTTGCCAGGACCCTGAAGACCAGCAGAGGTCCATTGCCCCACAGTACTATAATTCTCACTTTGCTCGGCATGTTGTAGAACAGGCATGTCCAACTCCCAAGAGACTGTGATCTACTTGCAGTACAAAAAATATGGCAGTGATCTACCCATTGTTGTTGGAGGGAGGAGGAGCGTGCGTGGGGTAGGTGTATGCTCAAAAATATTGAGCATTTTCTAAGAGGGATGTGCCCAGAGTTGTTGAGCTTTTCGGGAGAAGGATTGCACAGAGGGTTGTGGGTTTTTTTTAGCTTTTCCTCTGTAACTTTTTGTACACTGTAAGGATCCCGCAATCTACCAGGATCAGCTGGGGATCTACTGGTAGATTGCGATCTACTGGTTGGACATCCCTGTTCTAGAAGATTAGGTGCCTTAGAAAAAGGAGAAGTGAGATGGTTGGAAAAGACAGAATAAAGAACGTGAATGTTATGTGTACAACTCTTAATGTGAGAGGTTTAGTTAATCAGTTGAAGCAAGTGAGGATTGGGAAGTATATTCAAGAATTGAAGGCTGATTTGATTTTTTTTCTTGCAAGAAACATATAATGGGGGGGGTTAATTTTCCTGGCTTTTCCCAGGTTTGGGGGAGCTCAAAGAAGGGCACTATGGCCCTCAGCATCCTGGAACCAGCACTGTTCTCTCCGCCTACTCCAATCCTGGTGGTGCAGGAGAGGACCCCATCTTTTGCCCCAAACATTTTGGTACTTAAGGAGGAAATCTGAATGGTGCCACCCTCCTGCTAATTTATAAGGGGCACAATCCACCAGGAAGTTGTCTTGCAGAAGCCTCATTGAAATGGAGAGGGCTCTGTGTATACTGCAGTTGAGCAGGAACACGGAAAAAGCACGGAATATGGTAATCGGTACAGAATTCAGCTTTCCAAGAAGAGTAGCTTTTACTCTTTACAGCAGGTTTCTGGCCCTTGGGGCAGCAAAAGATATGCTAGAAAGAGTGCAGGCGGCATCTGCAGAAATCTCAAAAGATGGATGGATAAATCGGATCTGGAGTCCTGCATAACTCCTTTCCCCTCCCCCATGGCTAGCAAAACCAGAAGAAGAAATTGTTCAGAAACAGCGACAATTGCAGACTAAATTATGTAAAAGAAGAAAATTGTGCAAATTTGCTCAACTTGCATAGTTCATAGGAAAATCTCTGCTGAGTCAGAACAAAGGCTTGCCAAGGTGCCTCTTGGTCAGCCCAAAGCAGGGCATAAGGGCAATAGCTCTCTCCAGCTGTGGCTCCACTGTTGTCCCTCAATGGGCAGGTATTCAAAATACCAATGACTGGTATTCGGAAAGGTATTAATGGCACCTCTAATAATGGAGAAAGCATATAGCCATCATGACTAGTAGCCGTCTGCCCTGTCCATTGGCCTTGCTGCCTAAGAGTTGAGAAGCCAATGGCATCTAGAGGGTCGCCCGTTCTAAAACACATACATTTTGGTGGTCATGGTAGGACACCTATTTAAGGTTTTTTATCTGTCTCACTTCCATATTGGCCTGACCAAACATGAGAATAGCTCTGTCTTACTTATGATTCTTTTCACCTGATATTTAGAGCTGTTGTGTCTCTGATAGTGGAAGTACCGTTAATACTACATGCTCACCATGTCTAGAAGCCCCTGAGAGTCTTCTCCTCCATGAATTTGTCCAGCCCACTTCAAATCAGTGGCCATCACAAAGCTTTGGAGGAGTGAATCCCACAGTTTAACTGTGTGTTGCAAAAAGAAGGACTTTCTCTTATCTGTCCCCATTCTGCTTAAGCTGATGACTCCGAGTTCTAGATATATAAGATGCAGAAAATGCCAGAACCAGGGATCTCCCAATAAGACTGAACATAGGGGCATATTCTGGGCAGATAAAAGGAAGGAGCTCACAGCTCAAGGACCTTGTTAGTAAAGGCCAGGCAACCCACAGTCAAGGGTAGCAGGCAAGATTTATTCTCACCGCAGGTGAGTATTGGGGGACTCCACTTAGATGGGGAGTAAAACCAGACTCCTGCTTATTGAGAATCAAGCCTGCCTGTGGGTGCATAGCCTCATCTTGGATTGGGTCTGTTGGTCACACCAGCACGTGACTCACACTGTTGTTTGCCTTCTAAATATGTTACCAAGCAATCACATGACTGGTTTCTGCAGGATATGACCCCAGGTGAACAGGGGTGTGTGGTTTGTGTGTGTGTGTGTGTGTGTGTGTGTGTGTGTGTGTGTGTCTGTTTGGCAGTAGAAGAGACTCCCACAAGAGTCTCCTTGGAGGTTTTTAAGCAGAGGATGGATGGCCATCTGTCATGGATTCCTGCATTTCAGGGGTTTGGACCAGATGACTCCTTGGTCCCTTCCAAATCAAAGATTCTTTGATTCTATGAATTTATTGCCCTCCCACCCATTCCTTTCTAAAAGAAGGTAGCCCAGGGCTGCCTGCTCTCATCGCAACCAGGAAACCTGTCATTTGCTCCCATTGAGAGGCACCTTCTCTCTCACCTGCTGAAAGCTGCTGCCAGGCACACACCTTGTAGACAGTCCCCGGGCTGCAGAACCAGAAGAGGCCCAAGGAAGCCACACTGCCCATCACCAGGACCAGGGCCATCAGGACAAAGACCGCGGCTGCCTTGAAGGATGGGATCGGGGTGAGGGTGACCAGGGACCCCTCACACTGGAGGGTGCCATCCCGCTCCTTGCAGACTTGGTAGAGGCCGAAGGAGCCCACGGCGCTGACGCTGGGGTCGAAAAGGACCCCGGAGGGGGGCAGCTGGTAGGTGAGCGGCGCTGTCTGCACCCACGCCGGCTGGATCAGGACCACGACCTCCAGGACACCGAAACAGAGGGTGCAGCCAGCCCAGAGAGCGCCCACCGCCCTGGCATTGCGCACGAAGTCCGTCTGGTAGAGCGTAGCTGCTTCTCGAGCTGCCAGCATGGCTCAGCCTTCTTTCAAGGAGTCTGCCTGCCCTCTTGCACCCGGGGCAACCTCCACGAGGGAGCAGCTTTCCAGAGAAGGATAAAGTGGGGAAGGAGGGGTCGCCGTGTCCCTTTTGCGCCACAATCCAGCGTGCGCCCACTTCCTCCGGCTGCGGATGCCCTGCTTTCGTTTTCAGCTCTTGGCTCCTCTCCTCCTCTGGGCAAATTTCTGCATTCCTCGGCTCCTGCAGCTGCAGCTTTCCCTGTGGCTGGTTCCAGGCTCCCTCTGGGGCGAGGGAGGGCTGCTCGGCTCGCTTCCTCCGCAGTCTCTCTGCATTCCTCTGCTGGGGCTGCTACCTTCCTTCCTTCCTTCCTTCCCCGAGATTGGCTACCTTCCTTTGCGGGGCGCCGAGGGAGGGAGACGCTGCTCCCCGGCTCTTCCCATCCTCATGCCACAAACCCGGATTTATTTCCTCCAGCGACGGAGGCAAAAGCAGCTGCCACTTGGCCCGGAGCCCAGGTTGACTTGGCCGCCTCGTCCTCGCCTCCCTGGCTCGGTCGCTCAGCGAGGAGCGGTCGGGAAGATGCTCCGCGCTCCCTCCATCTGCCCAGGGCGAACTCACACAGGGCGAGGATGGAGTCACGCTTTCAGTTCCTGGCTTGGAAAAACAAGAAGGGTGTTTTGGGGCTGGGGAGGAAGAGGGCCCAGAATAGCTGTCCCTTTCCTCCAAAATGCACATCGGCTACAAAATGCAGGAATGCAGACAGACATGGTCCTTTGCAGAGAAGGGATTAGCGTTTCCAGCAGGGGGCGGGCAGCACAGTAGATTTTTAAATATTTTTAAATATTATTATCGACTTATATACAGCATACAGTGGTATAGCGGAGTCTGTAACCTGAAGCATATGTAACCTGAAATGTATGTAACCCGAGGTACCACTGTATGTCATAGATCTTGCAAGAGTCTGTTAGTGAATGATAAAAAAATAAACGGTAGTATTTAGATAACCTTTGGGATTTGTTGTTGCTGTTGTTTAGTCGTGTCTGCCTCTTCGTAACCCCCTGGACCAGAGCATGCCAGGCACCCCTGTCTTCCACTGCCTCCCGCAGTTTGGTCAAACTCATGTTGGTAGCTTCGAGAACACTGTCCAACCATCTCGTCCTCTGTCGTCCCCTTCTCCTTGTGCCCTCCATCTTTCCCAACATCAGGGTCTTTTCCAGGGAGTCTTCTCTTCTTATGAGGTGGCCAAAGTATTGGAGCCTCAGATTCAGGATCTGTCCTTCCAGTGAGCACTCAGGGCTGATTTCCTTCAGAATGGAGAGGTTTGATCTTCTTGCAGTCCATGGGACTCTGAAGAGTCTCCTCCAGCACCATAATTCAAAAGTATAAATTCTTCGACTATCAGCCTTCTTTATGGTCCAGCTCTCACTTCCATACATCACTACTGGGGAAACCATAGCTTTAACTATACAGACCTTTGTTGGCAAGGTGATGTCTCTGCTTTTTAAGATGCTGTCTAGGCTTTGGGATATTGAAGGGAAAATACAGGCTGCAAGCACTTTGTTTGCCAAACATGCAAACTATGAAACGATGGCCATCAAAGAAGGATCCTTGGGTCTGTGCAAAACAGGGGTGCCAAGGTTGGCAGGTGGGGAGAGAGGCGTGATGTCACACAGGAAAAATGTGCCCATTTAAAATTAGACTTGGAATCACAAACAGAAAGGGAAGAGTTGCTTTTTCCCAGCGGGTTTCTGGGAAGAACAAAGGAAGTAGGCAGACCTCAATGGGGGGCCAAAGGGCAGAACTATCTTGGCAGGTTGTGACAGAGGCAGGGAGATGGCTGCAATGCTGGGGGAACAAGCCCCTCTTGAGATGCAAACATTTTAAACTGTGCACTCCCTCCGTTGAAAGCTTCTGGTGTAAATGTGTGTAGAATAAATAGTATTTCTTAATGGCACAGCAGTCTCCACCGCACCTTGAACCCAGTGGAAAGGCAGACCAAGGGTAAGCGTCTGGGACTCCCGGGAATCTTCTACCGCTTGGCAGAGATTAGTTGTGCGCAACCTTCGCAACGATATGTTATAAAGAACAACTGTACAATGTTCTAGTTCACAGAAGTTACACACCTGTGCCTGGGCTTCAGACTGCTAGGGCTCAAGTGCTGGGAGGCTCCTTCACACAAAGAATTTAAGCCATTAAAAGGTAAAGGGACCCCTGACTGTTAAGTCCAGTTGCGGGTGACTCTGGGGTTGCGGCACTCATCTCGCTTTCAGGCCAAGGGAGCCGGCGTTTGTCCATAGCTTCCAGGTCATGTGGCCAGCATGACTAAGCCGCTTTTGGCAAAACCAGAGCAGTGCACGGAAGTGCCATTTACCTTCCCACCAGAGTGGTACCTATTTATCTACTTGCACTGTGACGTGCTAGGCTGGCAGGAGCTGGGACCGAGTAACAGGAGCTCACCCCGTCACGGGGATTCAAACCACGACCTTTCAATCGGCAAGCCCTAGGCTCTGTGGTTTAACCCACAGCGCCACCCACGTCCCATTTAAGCCATTATGGATGTGCATTTAGCCATGTCAGAGGCCAGTTGTGGTGATGCAGTTCAGAAACAAGGTGGGCATCACAGCAAAAGTTAGACCTAAATGCCTGAGCTCGGAGTTCTCCGTGAAGACCTTGTCGCTGCCATGCATTCAAGTACAGTGGTACCTCTGGTTACATACGCTTCAGGTTACAGACTCCGCTAACCCAGAAATATTACCTCAGGTTAAGAACTTTGCTTCAGGATGAGAACAGAAATCGTGCTCCGGCGGCGCGGCAGCAGTGTGAGGCCCCATTAGCTAAAGTGGTACTTCAGGTTAAGAACAGTTTCAGGTTAAGAAAGGACCTCCAGAACGAATTAAGTACTTAACCTGAGGTACCACTGTAGGTGGTGCTGGAGCAAAGGAAGTCTCTCTCTCTCTACCCGCCATCTCACCTGCAATATGGGGGATGGTGTGATGTTAAGAACGCTGAACTACTTAGAATCATAGAAATGTAGAGTTGGAAGGGACTCCAAAGGGCATCTAGTCCCACCCCCTGAAACGCAGGAATCTCAGCTAAAGCATCCAAGACAGATGGCCATCCAATCTCTGGTTAAAAATCTCCAAGGAAGGAGAGTCCACCACTTTTCAAGAGAATCCCTTCCACTGTTGAACAGCTCTTCCTGTCAGAAAGTTCTTCCTGGGGTTTGGGTCCTAGCCTCTGGGATTTACGACACCACTTGCTCTGACTTATCGGCAGACACACCAACTTGTGGCATCATGCAAACACAAATACGTCTGAAGTTTTTTATAAAACACACACACACACACATTGACTTGCTGAGCCCAAATGACTTAGGCTGCAGACCTAAGAGCCACAAAAGTTTTGATCACAAGCAGTTTGCTATTAAAGAGGCGAAAAATCCTATTGTTTTTGCCAAAGCCATCAGAGGGAGAAGATACAGCCTGTCCCCCTCTTGTGCCCAGACCAAGCTCCATGATCTGCTGAATTCCTATGTGCGGCACAAATGTGCAAGACTGCAGAGAGTAAGGAGTTAAGGCCATCAAACTATACCTGAAAAGTGGGTACGGTCAGAATCAAAAGTCTTTCCATCGCTGGAGAAAGGGTTTCACAGAGCGTGGCATCCGATCACCCAAGGCAGAAAGGTGTGGAACAACTCTGGGGGATCAACACAACATTATGGATAACAGGAAGGTAGGTGAAAAGAAGATCCTTAAGGGACTGGGCTGGAAAAACTGCAAGTGGATTTTGTGACAAACTATGTGCAAAACTATGGGACGTGGGTGGCGCTGTGGGTTAAACCACAGAGCCTAGGACTTGCCGATCAGAAGGTTGGCAGTTCGAATCTCTGCGACGGGGTGAGCTCCGGTTGCTTGGTCCCTGCTCCTGCAAACCTAGCAGTTCAAAAGCACGTCAAAGTGCAAGTAGATAAATAGATACCGCTCCAGTGGGAAGGTAAATGGCGTTTCCATGCCCTGCTCTGGTTCGCCAAAGCGGCTTAGTCATGCTGGCCACATGACCTGGAAGGTGTATGCCAGCTCCCTCGGCCAATAACGTGAGATGAGCGCCGCAACCCCAGAGTCGGCCACGACTGGACCTAATAGTCAGGGGCCCCTTTACCTTTTTATGTGTGAAACCAAGTATCTTTTGTAAACTGCCATGGCTTACTCAAAGGCTGCAATGAATGAACTGGCATTTGCTGGACAGGGATAAGGAGGTGGAGGAAACTTGCCTGAATCTCTGGAACAGACTGGGATAAATACAAATTCAGAAGCAGAATGACAAACCCACACATCTGGCAAAACACCCCCCCCCCCAGTTCTGATGGATGGCCAAGGGGGGATGTGTCAGAAATGGAAGAGAATGAGTTTCTATTACACACAGAGGCTCTGGCAGGTCATCAGGTGTGCAAAGCCTCCCCAAGGGTATACGTGTCACGAGGGTATACGTCAGGAGGAAGCAGAGAGGGCACTAGCAGCCAGTGGGCAGAGCAGAGAGGCATGGCCCCAGTGGCAGCCCACGAGGAGGGCATAGTCATGGGATCACAATTTAAATGGCTTAGCATTGGACCAAGCGATCTGCCCCGCTCCCCAGATCTAAAACACAGTCACTCCATTCACAGAAACACTTTATTTGAATAATTAGAAAGATTATAAAATCGAGCAGAGAAACAATGGCAAAGGAAGTAATCATATGCAAAGGATTTTTTTAGGCTATAATGTAACTAACTCCCCACTTCTAAAGGTTCAGTGAACCCCACCCCCCTCCTTTATATCATGGTATGAGTTCAGCCCCTTTAGCAAGGAAGAGGGGGGAACTGTGTTGAACTCCCCAATCCCAGCCAGCACGGCCAATGTGGTCAGGGATGATGGGAGCTGAAGCCCAATAACATCCAGAGGTGACAGGTTCCCCATCTCTGCCCTATAGCCACCCCCCCTGCCCCCCAGCTTACCAGGGCCGGCCCTGATAAAACTGACACACACCCCCTCCCCATAAGCCCTTTTCAACCTATCTTTTCTCAAACCTCTTTTATTATGGACAGAGTTATGTGTCGCCTTGACCCTGACCCCATTCGGGGGTTTTATTAGTTCAAGGTGAGGGGCAATCTGTGGTTGCCCGGAATCCAGTAAGGAAGGTGCTCCTCTGAACCACTTTGAGCCAGACAGGGTTGCCAAAGCCTTTTCCATTTGCCCACCCCTGCCGCTCATTGCCCAGGATACAGCTCTCAGTTGCCCTTTGGAAGGACTGGCCATGCTCCTTGCTTAAGACAGCCCAGCAAACATTTCCCACAAACACAGTAACCAAGGCCCAATTCTCACATTCTCCTTTTGCAGCAGAACTGCAGGATGTCCAAATACTGCAGGAAACAGTGTGCGAATAATGTAGCTCTGGCATGCTGAAAGCAGAGTTTTAAATGGCCCCATTTCTCACCCAGCTTCACAGATGAGCTGCAACACACACACACACACACAGAGAGAGAGAGAGAGAGAGAGAGAGAGAGAGAGAGAGAGAGAGAGAGAGAGAATTTTGAGTCCACATACAGTGATGGGGCAGGAATGGGAAGAATGTGAGAATCTGGCCTTAGAAGAATGATAAGATAGCCTTCATGGCATCAGACAAGAGCCTTTCAGATCCCATGCTCCTGTCTCTATAATCTAGAGAGAAAGACCCCTTAGGCCATCCTCTCAACCATCTTGCATGTTCTCTGCTACATGCAGCACCAAATACTGTAGAACCTTGGAACAAGCAAACCAAAGACTCTCATCAAATATATATATGTATATAATTGCGGGATGTCACCCAGTTTAGAGGAACTTGGACCTCCAGCCGTTTATATTTCAAGCCTTCTGGAGATGAACCTCTCCTAGCCACAGGATTCCGCTTGCCCAAAACATGCTTTTGTCTCAACTAGTTGCAGAAACGTTCTTGATTAATGGGGGCGGAGGGGAGAGGAGATAAGAGGAATACATCCCTCTAGAGTGGCTGAGGAAACCTAGCCAGATGGGAGGGATATAAATAATAAATTATCATCATCATCATTATTATCATCCCTCCTTTCTCAGTTCAGCATGGTTTCCCTCCAACCTAGCATAAAGCAACTTTAGTGGAGAGGGTGATTTGGAAAAAAATATGTGGCAATTTGAGACAGGGTGGAATGGGTGTGTTGTGCAATCAGACTCTGGAAATGTGAGCAGAGATAAATGCCTGCCCCCCACCTTTCCTAGAAAAACATGCGCTTCTTCAGCAACAGGGAAAGCAGGTCACCTCTGCCCAGAAGTGAAGAAATTCCCAAGGTTGATTTGAAATGGACCCAATCATGGAATACACCAGAAAGGAACATTCTTTCTCCTTGTGGAAGCAATGAGGTCGCTGGTGTTTGATTCGTGGCTGCTGGTGGTATTGCATTGATGATTGCTGACTATTATTTGGCACATCAAGAGCCCTTGAAGCATCAGGTTCAGTTCAGTGAGGTCAAACGATGGTAGATTGTGCTGCATTTTGTATTAGCTGCTCCTTACAAAGGGAGTTGCTTTAGGAAGGTACTGCCATGTCCACGCCAAACTTCAGCCGGTGAGCCTGGCTCTTGGCTTCAAAGAGAATCTGGGAGAGGGGAGAAGACCAAAGGAACAATACTAATAATAATATTGATAATAAACGCACAAAATAGTGTCAAATCAGACTACAATTCAAGAAAACCTCAGGCCCAAAGAGCATTGCTGGGGGTGAGGGTTCCTCTGCACTGGATTCTACCACTGCACCTGGGTGGGCAGTCACCTCCCACTAGCGGAAGGAAGCGCAAATCCCCAAAATAGGGGAATGTGGAGCCAGGGCCCTGGAAGATTTCTGTTGTGTGAGCACTAAGTTGTTCTGCTCGCATAATGTCTCGGTTGAAGTCAACCCAGAAAATAGTCCCATTAGGAGCAATAGGACTCACTCCCTAGTCTAGGGGTAGCCATAGAGAGTGCCTTCCAAATGATGGGAGTTGTGATCCAAAACATCAGGAAGGTAACACAGGGGCTGCTCCTGCTGTAGTCAAGGAAAGAGGAGCCTGTGCTCTTCCAGATGTTACTGGAATCCAACTCTCATCATACCTGCCCTGGTATTCAAGAGGGGCGCTGCTGCTGAACACAGAGGCTCCATTTAACTATTCTGGCCAATCAGCACAGCTGGAGAGAGGGCAGGTGCAGTGGGAGGGGCCTGGCACTTGGAGCACCTCCCACTTTTTGGACGCATCAGCTGCCACTATTCCGAAGCAGAAGCCTAGGATTATTCAGGAGATGGGGGCTGGAAAAGAGAAGTAATGTGCTTTCAAAATACTACTTTCCACCACGCTGTTTTCCTGAAGAAGCATGGCTGCTGTTTTGTTTCATTTCTCATGAAGGGAAAATAATTCCTTTGAAGGAGTGCAGCTTCTTACTGGGTGGGACTTTGCACTCTCCCTCCTACAGGGATGTTGGAAATTTCCAGTGAGCACAAGAACAGAAATGGCCAGTGTTTGCTTATTCATCCCATGTCCAGAAAGAAAATCAATCGAGTGAATATGATTGGCATTCACTGTAGCTGTTTTCAGTCTGCAAATGATGACGTTTTTACCCCATTTGCACTGGTTTCCTTTGCACTGAAATGAATGGCCTCTGTGTTGAAATCAGTGGTGTGGGTTAATGTCATGATAAAGTAATTAACTACATCATTAATTACGTACATAACATTCCACCATAGCAGATAGCGAGGCAAAAAACCTTCAGTGCTGCCAGCAGAAACACTTTCCATGCAGTTCACAGAATCCTCTCTGCAAAGAGCGAAATTGCTCTGCTCTCAGCATAATGGAACGGAATAGCCCCAGGTGGGAGAGAAATCCCTCTGGATTCTCTGTTAATGGAAGACGTTGGCCCCATCAGAGAACAATCTCTTGTCAATAATAATGGAACATTCCACTCACACTCCTCTTTAATGCCACTGTCAATCAAACTTTTTTCTTAAAAAGAGCTAGGGTGAAACAAAGCCCTTATTTGCTGTTCCCAGTTCTTTTTCTCTGGGAGTACGCAGCAGTACACATACCCCTAAACATTTTATGAATCTTTGTACTTTTGTCCATTTACTGTATTTATTTTTTCCGATTTGAACTATAAAATGGTGATTTTCTTGAGTCAAAATGGGAGCACCCCTAACCATTTTTTTAAGAAAAAAAGCACTGGCTGTTCCTGTTCAAAAGCTGCCAAAAGCTTACTTTTGTATCTCAATGGAGGAAATGCACATAGTGAATTCACTATACTCATAATGCACATAGTGAATTCAGTACTCAAGTAAACTGCTTCAGTGGCAAACCAGATTATGTCACTCCAAGTGCACTGGGGCTGGAACCCCTTAAAAGCAACAGCCATCAGATTATCTTGGGGCTCCCCTAGAGGGGTGGAAGCTCTTCACACCACTTCCCAAGCCTCAAGTAATGATTTGCACCCCCAACTGATGTTCCACCAAGCAATGCAGCTCAGACGGCTATGTATCATTTGTGTTGAATGACAGGACTGATGGGGGTGGGGGTGTCCGTTCCCCAAGCAGATGTGCATCTCATCACACTGGTTTGGTATTTCCAAGCTGAAGGGCAAACCCCTGGGAAAGAAAAGGGTGGGAAAAGGACCAAAGCACGACACAACTCACCGGGTGGTGGACATAGGCTTGGCATCCATAGCACCAGACAGAGAGGTCTGCAAAGCTAAGAACCAGCGGATGCCCAGATTCTGAGTTGTGAGCTACCATGTGTTGCTTAATGTAGCGGCCACAGCAAACCTGAATGGGGTGGAAGAAGGCAGGCTTAGATGATGATGGAAACGGCTCCAAAAGACAAGACTAACCTTGGGAATGGACCAAATAGACTCATTTGAAAATGAATAAACCAAGGACAGCTATCTGAAGCTCAACTCTTCTGCTCTTAGAGAGGACGGACCACACATCAGCACCCCATCTGGCAAGTATCAGAAGCAGAGGAGAAAGACAGAAAGCAGATACAGTGGTACCTCGGGTTACATACGCTTCAGGTTACAGACTCTGCTAAGTCAGAAATAGTACCTCGGGTTAAGAAATTTGCTACAGGATGAGAACAGAAATCGTGCTCCAGCGGTGCGGCAGCAGCAGGAGGCCCCATTAGCTAAAGTGGTGCTTCAGGTTAAGAACAGTTTCAGGTTAAGAATGGACCTCCAGAACGAATTAAGTACGTAACCAGAGGTACCACTCTACTGTGGAGTGGATCACCTCAGAGAACTCAAGGGGGCAAGTCAGCAGGCCGCAGAAGGCAGTCTGCACAGCACCTCAACGTGTTTAAGGACAATACAACATGGAGAGAAATCTCCTTGCATACAACAAATACAGTGAACCCCACAGCAAGGAGGGAAGGGGGGAAAAAACAATCTTTTCCAACGAAAATGTAACTGGGGTACAAAAAAGACAGCATAGTGTGGCAATTAAGAGCACTGGGCTAGGACTGGGGAGATATAGATGCAAAACCCCACTCAGTCATTAATAAAACTCACCCTAATCCCCCCACTCCAGACTGCCATCATTTGAGGTTCCCCCATTACCGAAGCTCCAGTAGTGATAGCTTATCTGTTAGCTGTTAAACCAACTAAAACACAACCCTTAAAAAAACAAAAACCTAAAAACCAGGTACTGTTAATTCACTTTATGGATGGTGGGGGTCACTCCCAGTTTACCTAAGCCCCTCCCCTTGCTTGCCCACCTTACCTTGTAGCAAATCAGACAGACCCAATTCTCTGCCACGCCGCCACATTCTGCACAGGGCTCCAGCACATTCAAGCCAAGGGAAGGCACAGGGAGCACCGAGTCGAGGTGGGGGCACCATGGCAAGGGAGTCACAGCATAAAACAGCCCCTAGAAAGAGAGAGAGAGTATCATCTCTGCCAGGGGCGCCGACTTATAAAAAATATTGGGGGGGCCCATACCGACTTATAAAAAATATTGGGGGGGCCCAAGACCTCCAAACCGCTGCTGCTGGGGGAACGAAAGGGGCGAGCCCCGGGCTGCCCCGACCTTAAGTGAACCTGTGAGGGCCCGCCCTTTGCGGCAGCCGATTGGCTGCCGCCGTGGGCGGTGAATATTAATGATGTATCATTTTTGTGCTTCATGCTGTGGCCACAGACACGTGATCTGATGGTGAATTTGGGGTGACCCAATGCAAAAATCCTGAGAATCCCTGTGGATCCATGCTTTGTAACCATGTTTTTGCACCATTGCAGCACCAGGCAACAGTGGGTGTGTGATTTTTGGGGGGCAGGCTGTAGCCATGGACATGCTATGTGATCTGATGGTGAATTTGGGGTGACCCAATGCAAAGATCCTGAGGATCCCTGTGGATCCATGTTTTGTAACCACGTTTTTGCACCATTGCAGCCCCAGGCAACAGTGGGTGTGTGATTTTTGGGGGGCAGGCTGTAGCCATGGACATGCTATGTGATCTGATGGTGAATTTGGGGTGACCCAATGCAACGATCCTGAGGATCCATGTGGATCCATGCTTTTTAACCACGTTTTTGCACCATTGCAGCCCCAGGCAACAGTGGGTGCGTGATTTTGGGGGGGCAGGCTGTAGCCATGGACATGCTATGTGATCTGTTGGTGAATTTGGGGTGACCCAATGCAAAGATCCTGAGGATCCATGTGGATCCATGCTTTTTAACCACATTTTAAGTGGGGAGGGAAGGAAAAACACAGAACGAACAAGGAGCACGAGAGGGGTGTGCAGAGAAGCAGCTGGCTAAGAATGCAGGAGAGGGGTATAACTGGGAGGGAGGAAAGGAAGGCAAAAGTTTTCCCTCATCTACCCACCAAAGCCAGCCAGCTCGTGGGCTCTCTCTCTCTCCCTCCTGGAGCACAGAGACGACACTCTGCTTGCCTGGAGGGGAGGGGCTTTTCCTGCTCTTTGTTCCGTTTGATCAAACACAGCAAGGAAACAGAGGAGGGTGGGCAGTAAGACCCTGAGGCAGAATGCAGGAAAGCAGCCGCTTCCTCTTTTTGAGGGAAAAATACGGTAATCATTTTCTTAAATTATTGGGGGGGGCAGAGCCCCCCCAAACGAATTTTTGAGGGGGCTCGGGCCCCCTCAGGCCCCATGGAGTCGGCGCCTATGATCTCTGCATCCTGGCACCCAACCTCAACCCCGGCCAAGCCCAGAAAATCCAATCCCGGGTACCCTCCCATCTCTCCCCAAACTCACTTCATCTGCTAGGTCTTCTTCAAGCGGGTCACAGGAGGAAGAGCAGCCACCTGCAGCTTCGTCAAGCAGAATAACCTCCGCTAGCATTGGGGGGACAGCTGGTGGGCTTCCCTGGTTGAAGGAGGGGAGATGGAGGAAAGAGAAGAGAGATTTAGGGTCAAGTCTTGCTTCAGATATCAGAGAGACCTGGAACCCTGCGATTTTCCATTCCAAGCACACCACGGGCAACGCCACAGTTCTAGAATAAAGGAGCCTCCAGTACGTAGAAACACAAGCAGTGAAGTGGGAGGGGAGCGCAACCAGCCCCCTGCCCTCCTTTTGGAGGAAAAGGCTTGTGTGGGAGCAGCTTAGCCCCCCTTTCTGTTGTGTTTTCTTATTTAGAAAAGAAATGCTGTTTCAGGGGGAGGAGAAAGAAGACAGGGATTTGGGAAAAAGTTGAGTGGGCACAGGCTGAGGTCCAGGGTCCAGGGTCCAGGGTCCAAAAAACCAGAAGGATTTAGAGCAGGGATCAGCAAACTTTTTCAGCAGGGGGCCGGTCCACTGTCCCTCAGACCTTGGGGGGGGACTATATTTTGAAGGGGAAAAATGAACGAATTCCTATGCCCCACAGATAACCCAGAGTGCATTTTAAATAAAAGCACACATTCTACTCATGTAAAAACACCAGGCAGGCCCCTCAAATAACCCAGAGATGCATTTTAAATCAAAGGACACATTCTACTCATGTAAAAACACGCTGATTCCTGGACCATCCGCAGGCCGGATTTGGAAGGTGATTGGACCAGCTCCGGGCCTTAGTTTGCCTACCCACGATTTTTTTTTTAAAAAAAATATTTATTGGAGTTTTTAGAAAAAAGAATACAATGATAATAAACAGTGTTGCTTTGTTTTAACAAAATTTCATACCATCCTTAAGCTTCCTCACATCTCCCGCTCCCACTTGCATCATTAATAAATTTTTGTCAAGCAAATTATCATCTTATTTCCAAATTATAACCACTTATTTAAATACAATAAAATAATTCTCCTACCGATTTGTTTCTCTTAATCTCTCTTATCATCAAATTCTGGTCTATTTTAATGATGGCCAATTATTTATAACCAAGCATTCATCCTAACATTCCACTAAATCACAATGTTTCTGTAAATAAGTCTTGAATTTCTTCCAATCTTCTTCAATCCTTTCTTCTCCCAGGTCTCGGATTCTGCCAGTCATCTCTGCCAGTTGCATATAGTCCATCAGTTGCATCTGCCATTCTTCCAGTGTGGGTAGATCTTGAGTTTTCCAGTTCTTAGCGAGTAATATCCTTGCTGCTGTTGTTGCATACATAAAAAATGTTCTGTCTTTCTTTAGCACCTTCTGGTCGACAATGCCCAAAAGGAAGGCCTCTGGTTTCTTGGTAAAGGTATACTTAAATACCTTTTTCAACTCATTATATATCATTTCCCAGAAGGCCTTCACTTTAGGGCAAGTCCACCAGAGGTGGAAGAATGTTCCTTCATTTTCTTTACATTTCCAACATTTGTTATCAGACAAATGGTATATTTTGGCAAGTTTAACTGGGGTCATGTACCATCTGTATATCATTTTCATTACATTTTCTTTCAAAGCATTACATGCAGTAAAATTCAACCCAGTGGTCCACAACCTTTCCCAGTCCTCAAACATAATGTTATGCCCAATGTCCTGCGCCCATTTTATCATAGCCGACTTAACCATTTCGTCCTGTGTATTCCATTTCAACAGCAAGTTATACATTCTTGAAAGTACCTTAGTCTTTGGTTCTAACAATTCTGTTTCCAACTTCGATTTCTCCACCTGGAACCCTAGCTTCTTGTCACTTTTAAAAATTTCTTTAATCTGAGCGTAATGTAACCAGTCTCGCACTTTGTCCTTCATTTTCTCCATACTCTGCAATTTCCAATTGTCTCCGTCTTTTTCTAACAGTTCCCAATATTTTGGCCAGTAGGCTTCCATATTGGGTCTTTTCCAGGCCTTAGCTTCCAAAGGTGAGAGCCACCTTGGAGTTTTATTTTCCAGTAAGTCTTTATATTTTGTCCAGACATTAAACACTGCTTTTCTGACAATATGGTTCTTAAAGGCCTTATTGATCTTAACCTTATCATACCACAAGTATGCGTGCCAACCGAAAGTATTGTTATAACCTTCCAAATCTAACACATCAGTGTCTTCGAGAAGTAGCCAATCTTTTAGCCAGCAGAAAGCTGCGGCTTCATAGTATAACCTTAAGTCTGGCAGGGCAAAGCCCCCTCTTTCCTTTGCATCTGTTAATATCTTAAACTTGATTCTGGGCTTTTTGCCCTGCCAGACAAATTTGGAAATATCTCTCTGCCACCTCCGGAAACACTCCGTTTTGTCCACAATTTGCAATGTTTGAAACAAAAACAACATCTTTGGCAGCACATTCATCTTAATGGCAGCAATTCGGCCTAACAAAGAAAGCTTCAATTTAGCCCAACTATCCAAGTCTCTCTTAATTTCAGACCAGCATTTTTCATAATTGTCCTTAAATAGACTCAGATTTTTGGCTGTTATGTTGACCCCTAGGTACTTTACCTTCTTCACCAATGATAATTCTGTTTCTCTCTGAAACCGTTCTGACTCTGTGTCTGTCATATTTTCCCCTAACACCTTCGTCTTTTGTTTATTTAGCTTAAATCCCGCCACCTGACCAAAATCATGTATCAGTTGTAGTACTCTTTTCGTACTAGATTCTGGCTCCTGCAGTGTCAAAACTAAGTCATCTGCAAAAGCTTTAAGTTTATATTGTTTCGCTCCGACCTGAATCCCCTGCACCAACCGGTCACCTCTAATCAAGTTCAAGAGCACCTCCAGAACTGAAATAAACAACAGAGGGGAAATCGGGCAGCCTTGTCGTGTTCCTTTTTCAATTTTAAATTCTTCCGTTACCACATTGTTAACTATCAATTTAGCTTTTTGTTCTGAATATATTGCATCAATCCCATTTTCAAAACCCCGCCCCGCTCCCATTTCTTTTAAATTTCCCTTCATGAATTTCCAGGAGATATTGTCAAAGGCCTTCTCCGCATCTATGAAAATCAGCACTGCTTTAGTGTTTATATCTGTTTGCAAAAGTTCCAAAATGTCAATAATATTCCTTGTGTTTGCAAACATATGTCTACCTGGGAGAAAGCCGGCCTGGTCTTTATGAATAACTTCATTTAAAACTCTTTTGAGTCTGCCTGCTAAAACATCAGCAAATATTTTGTAATCCACATTTAAAAGGGAGATGGGGCGGTAGTTCTTAAGTTGTGTCTTTTCAGTTTCTGATTTTGGTATCAACGTGATAAAAGCTTCCTTCCACGATTCCGGCGCCTTCTTTCCCTGCAAAATTTCATTGCTGACCTCCATCAAAGGTTGAATCAAATAGTCACTCATTGTCTTATAATACTTGGAGGTCAAGCCGTCTGGCCCTGGAGATTTGCCCAGCTTCATGTTCTGAATGGCATGTTCAATTTCTTGTCGTGTTATTTGACTATTCAGGAGTAATCTATTTTCTTGTGTAAATTTTTTAAGACTGTTTTTTCCCCAAAAATTGTTCAATCTCAGCCTCATTTTGCGGCCCTTGAGTGTATAATTTCTTGAAATATTTCTGAAAAGATTTTCTGATTTCCACGGGGTTCTGGTGCCTACCCACGATTTAGAGTAGTTATTCCACGCCACCGTGCCCCAAAACAAGACTCTTTATAGCAGGCATCCCCAACCTGTGGCCCTCCAGATGTTTTGGCCTACAACTCCCATGAGCCCCAGCTAACAGGACCAGTGATCAGGGATGATGGGAATTGTAGTCCAAAACATCTGGAGGGCCGAAAGTTGGGGAGGTTCGCTTTATAGCCTTAATGGAATATGACATAGGACAAGTTCCCAGAATAAGCTTGCCCAGCACTATCAATCTTCTCCCTCCAACTTGAAGCCACGGTGGATGGTTGGGTGATTTCTGGGTACATTCTGCGTACAAGCAGGGCTGGTACCCAGAATCCTTTTCACTGTGCAGGAGCCAGAAGCGGTTTAGTCATGCCGGCCACATGACCCGGAAGCTGCACGCCGGCTCCCTTGGCCAGTAAAGCGAGATGAGCACAGCAACCCCAGAGTCGTCCACAACTGGACCTAACCGTCAGGGGTCCCTTTACCTTTATTAACAACTCTTAGCACCGTTCATGAATTACAGATCTCAGAATTCAAGGATGCCGAATTTTGTTAGGAGTTGCTAAGAGATTCCTGTTCCCCCTCACAGAGCTACAATTCCCAGAGTTCCCTCCCGGCTGTTACAGGCATGCCCAGGATCACTCCTCCTTTGTCCCTGACAAACCTTCAAATGTCTGTTCCAGTTTTAAAAGCTCCAGTCAGATTTACAACACAAATCAGGGCTCGTTCACACTTCTGCTTCTCCCGTGCCTAGAAAGCACAGGCCCAAGCAGTTTTCCCTTTGTCTCTTGCTTTCTAGGCAAGGGTTTGCCTTTCCCCCAGAAAACCTGCTCTTTTGCACTAAAAGATTGGAGCTAACGCCAATCCAGAGAAAACCCAATTGCTTTGCTCTGATTCAGAGGTAAACAGCGTGTTTCCCCAGGGGAAAGCAGCAAGGCAAGCGCAAGTCTGGGTGAGCCCTCACACCATAGCTTGCATTGGCATAGCTGCCTGGCACCTACCTCTGCCTCTTTGCCAGGAGACTCCGCTCCACCCGTGGAGCTCCCTGTCGACATGCCTTCCTTCTGGGTATCCACCGCTGGCTCAGCTTCTCCAGGGGAGGCCCCAACCTTGTGCCCAGCGTCTTCACCCAGCGGACTGGAATCGGGAGAGAGGGAACTGGAAGCTGTCTCTGCCTCCTCCGCAAGGCGGTCTTCCAGCTGGAGGGAGCTCAGAGCCAAAACGGCATCGTTCAAGGTATTCACAGGTTGAGCGCCGGGGCTCTGAAGCAGCTCCTGGGGGCCCTCCTTGGGGATTTCATCTGGAATGGGAGTTCCTTTCCCAGCTCGAGTCCTGGGCTTCTCCCACAGAGGAGCAGGCACTGGGGAGACAAGAGATAGGTTGCTCCTCCTTTTCCCACAACCACTGAGCTGCCGTCCAATTGTTCAAAACGGAGGCAGAGAGATAGGAGAGTGCCAACTCCAGCTTCCCTTCCTGGCCTGTTTTGCCTCGCCTTTCTGTCTCCTGGCACCTGCTTCTCCCCCCTGTCCTCAGGCCCCTGCCTCCTCCCCCAACTCTCTCCGGTCCTGTTCTGAAGCTCACCCCCCTGGCAGTGTCATGTAGAGAAGGGGATGTTGTGACATCAGCAGTCATTCTACCAATCCTCAGTGCCATCTCAGGAGGAGACTTCTTTGTGCTTCTCCTGAGCTGTGCTGGTTGCTAGGTGCGCAGGATTGTAGAACTGCAGAGTTGGGAGGGACTGTGAGGATCATCTAGTTCAACGGCTAAGGGAGCTGGGCATGTTTAGCCTGGAGAAGAGGAGGTTAAGGGGTGATATGATAGCCATGTTCAAATATATAAAAGGATGTCACATAGAGGAGGGAGGAAGGTTGTTTTCTGCTGCTCCAGAGAAGCGGACACAAAGCAATGGATCCAAACTACAAGAAAGAAGATTCCACCTAAACATTCGGAAGAACTTCCTGACAGTAAGAGCTGTTTGACAGTGGAATTTGCTGCCAAGGAGTGTGGTGGAGTCTCCTTCTTTGGAGGTCTTTAAGCAGAGGCTTGACAAACATATGTCAGGAGTCCTCTGATGGTGTTTCCTGCTTAGCAGGGGGTTGGACTCGATGGCCCTTGTGGTCTCTTCCAACTCTATGATTCTATGATTAACCCCCTGCAATGCAGGAATCTTTTGCCCAACGTGGGGCTCGAACCCACAACCTTGAGATTAAGAGCTGCTGACATCACAATCGCCCTGAAAGATCCACCCCCAACAAGCTGTCCTACTTCCTTCCCTATGTAGCTTTTGCAGAGGAGGCAGATATTACTGGAGATTACCCCCAGATGAAAGGTTGAAGCTTGCCTATCATGTACCTCGAAGTTTCAGGAGGCAATAAAGAGAGGCTGCGGCTGAGCAGGCCGTGAGCACCAGCTGCAGTGATCTTCCACAAGTAGCTTAGCAAAGGAAATGTGGGGCTTCCACCACATGATGTAAGAAGGCAAGGCATGTGCTCTGTGGAGAAAGTGGCTTTGACCCACACTTTCTGCATTCCAGGGCATTTTCTTTTGAATAGCCACAGCACTATTCCACCACAAAGCCTTCTTCCCCTCCATATCTTTGGAGTCTCAGGTCTGATCACTGCCTTACCTGTGCACTTTAAATTTCAGGCCTCTCCTCTATGCTTCCCTGTAGACCTATTCAGCTGCAGCCTCTCTGCCTGGCCCTCTTTTGCAATGAGTATTGAAACATGGCCCACACAGAGACTGGGCTGCACCGATGTGGGAGAGTCACAACCCAATCTCCACCCCCTGTATTGGGATTTTCCTGGCAGTTGCCCCCAGGCCCTTTAAAGCTACTCAGCAGGTTGAGATGTGCCCTGTCGCTGCCTTTCATCTGCAGCAGACACCCAACTTGGCAGGTTGGAACTGGTAATATTTGATATGCAAAATTGACAGAATCCAGAGTCCACCACCCCTGCAGTAATGTTTACATCAACCCAGTAGTGTTACTCCCGGATCCGCAGGAGAGGTGAGGGGGGCAGGGTGATGAGGCTGACAAACAGAGCTATGCCTAAAGGCCACTCTGTGAATTCACAGCAGAGACCTATCACCCCCCAGCTCACACTCTCACCCTCTACATTGCAATAGTTCTGATGCAGAGCATTTGCCACCAAGGAACAGAGGAGGACAGGAGAGAGACAAAACAAAAAAAATTCCTTCCAGTAGCACCTTAAAGACCAACTAAGTTAGTTCTTGGTATGAGCTTTCGTGTGCATGCACACTTCTTCAGATACTAACTTAGTTGGTCTTTAAGGTGCTACTGGAAGGAATTTTGTTTTGTTTTGACTATGGCAGGCCAACACGGCTACCTATCTGTAACAGGAGAGAGACAATTCACCTTCCAGCCGCAGGCTTGCCCAGTATTTGCGGTGCACAGCGGCTGCATTGGCCAAAGATTGCAGGGCACTGGGGTGGGGGGCCTTGAGGCGTCCCAGCGGGGGCAGAGGATCCCCCAGGAGGCTGCGTGTGCACATGGTCATGGATTCCGAGATCGATTCTAGGTTGTAGCCGCCCTGGAAAAGGGGGAAGGGAAAGTTCAGCAAAATTGCACCCCAGATGCAACCACGTACGAGTCTGCTGGGCAAGTCCTGCATGTTCACGTTGCAGGTGTGGAATTTGCTATCCCAAAGAACCTCTGTTGGCATTCAAAATACAAAAAAGAAGCTTCTAGTCCTCATGACCCACTGTCACTGGGTCCACTGGGGAGGTGGTGCCATGAATGATGATGGCTGCTGTGTGCCATGATGGAGGGGGAAATGTGAGGAAGCAACAATGAAAAGAAGGCCGACTTTACTTTTCTGTCTATAAGATGCCCCCTATTTTGGGGGACTAAAATTAAAGAAAATTGGGGGAGATGGCCCAGAGGATTGACCAGAGTTGTTGAGCTATTTTTTGAGGGAGGGGATGCAGAAAATCACTCACCCAACTGACAAACACTAACAATTGCAAGCAACGCACACCAAATTGCCAAGGCCCTTGATGCAGACACCATTCACCCACCCAATCCCTAAATCCTGCTCGCAGCTGCAACCAATCACCCTTCCCCCCTCTGCACTTTCCATGTATCAGATGACCACCAAGAGCACCTAACGAGTTCATGACAGGGGGGAGATTCCAAACCAGAGGCTTCCTGAGTTGCAGTTCACCTGCTTAGCCACTAGGCTACACCAGCAGCCTTTAAGCAGAGACTACGGAGAGGGCAAGTGTAGAAATGTTGGCTTTGATTACTTAGGGCTCGTTCACATTTGCCCCACCGCTTTCCCCCAGGAAACCCTACTCATTAGCAATTTGGGTTTTCTTTGGATTGATGTTTGCTCCATTTAAAGCTAAGGAGAGGGTTTACCCTGGGAAAGGAGCAGGTCAAGGGAGAAACTGCTTGGATCTGAGCTTTTTAGACATGGGGACGAGCCCCTACTTGCTATAAAAGGCAGAGGGCAAATGAGGACTGTTTGTACTACAAGTAAAATGCCCACTGCTAATGCCTTGTCAGGACCCCTGAAGGTGACATTCAGGTTTGCATCACAGCTGTCATCTCTTCTTCCCTGTCAAAGCAGCCAAGGCTGAACGCAGGGCAGAGTCCTGCCCCACAGCACAGGTCCTCCAAGTGCAGAAGTCTGCTTTTCTCACAGCAATGAGTGGCAGCCATCCACTGAGAGGCAAACTCGAGTCACTGTGCTGCACTGCCAACCCTGGCAGCCCTTTTACCTTCGCAATATGTCCAGGCCTTGAAATGGAGAAGGTGTGCTTACCGTATTTTTCGCTCTATAACACGTACCTGACCATAACACGCACATAGTTTTTAGAGGAGGAAAACAAGAAAAAAATATTCTAAACGAAACAGTGGAGGTATGATTTTTGTGGTTCATGCTGTGGTCACAGACATGTGATCTGACGGTGAGTTTGGGGTAGCCCAATGCAAAAATCCTGAGGATCCATGTGGATCTATGCTTTGTAACCACGTTTTTGTGCCATTGCGGCCCCATGAAACAGTGGGTGTGTGTGTGTTTTTTGGTGCAGGCTGTAGCCATGGACATGCTATGTGATCTGATGGTGAATTTGGGGTGACCCAGTGCAAAAATCCTGAGGATCCATGTGGATCTGTGCTTTGTAACCATGTTTTAAGTGGGGAGGGAAGGAAAAGCACTGAAGAGACAAGGAGCACGCGTGGGGGGTGTGGAGAAGGATGCTGTTAATAATGCAGGAGAGGGTTATAAGGGGAGAAGGCTCCTCTCCTCTCCCGCTTTGCTCCTTTAAAACAAGCAGGCTCTGCTTCTCTCCCTCCTCCCCGGCTCGGCTCGCTGAAAAGCTTTGCTGCTGTTTAGCGAGCTGAGTGGGGAGGAGAGAGGGACAGAGAGCACAGGGTTGTTTTAAAGCAGCCAACCAGACAGGAGCTGCTTACACCCGCTTTGCTCTTTCAAAGCGAGCCACGGACTGCTCACGACTGCAGCAGATCCCCCCGCCATGCTACATAACACGCACAGACATTTCCCCTTACTTTCTAGGAGGAAAAAACTGCGTGTTATGGAGCAAAAATCATGGTAACTATTTCCCTGTTTCCACCTGAAACATTCTCCCCAGCTTTTACCACCCCGCAGGGGTCCAGCTCCGAAAATAAATATTATTTATTTTCACGACTCTGTCGGAATTGTTTGCTATGGATGCCAGCCCCGCATTTACTTTCCTGCAGTACTCCACCCCTTTCTGAATAACCAGGTGTTTCCTGACCCTGGAGATGGCTCACAAGCCGTACTCCCCAAGAAGTAAAAACCGTGCACTCTGTCCTACCTCCAAAACAACTGCCACCTTGCCTCCGGCCAGACCCAGGAGCAGATGGGTCATGTGTGCGTAGCATTCTGGAGTCACGAGGCATCCGCCCAGCGGGTCCCCTCGAGCAGCGTCAAAGCCAGCAGAAACCAGGACCAGCTCTGGATTGAACTGCAAATGGAAGAGGCCCTTAATTCCCCTTAATAATAAAAATAAAATATTTGTACCCAGCCACTCTTGGGCAGCTCCCAGCATATATAAAAACATTAAACCTTAAACAGCTTCACTATACAGGGCTTCAGATGTTTCCTAAATGTTTTAACATCTTAACATCCGATGGGAGGGCATTCCATGTGGGGAGTGGCCACTACCGAGAAGGCCCTCTGCCTTGTTCCCTGTAGCTCCACTTCTCACTCTTCCTCCCTGGCCAGAGATGCAATACAGAAGAATGCTGCTCCCTCAGCCCTTTTCTAACTCCTCAGATATATTAGGCATATCCATCTACCTGGGACAAGGATGGCCCTCCAAAGACTCCAGCTCCCGTCAGCCCCAGCCAGCACTGTCAATGGTGAGGACTACGTCCAGCCCAGCACAAATACTGCTTGCACTTAACCAATTAACCATTTTCCATTGCTGCAGTCTAGCACTTATTTACAAGTCTGAAAGCACATCCACCCTACTAACTAGTTCACCGATCATTTTCTCTTTCTGGCACTTATAAAGGAGCAGGGCTGGTTAGGAGCCTCTTAACAGCAGTGTCACACCCTCCCCAAACTACCCATTCATTGGGAGAAGCCAGCCATGGCTGCTCCTTGAGGAAGGGCCATAGCTCAGTGGTTAGAGCATTGGCTTTGCAATCCCTGGCATCTCCGGATAGGACAGGGAGAGACTCCTGCTGGAAACCCTGGAGAGCTGATGTCAGTCAAGGCTCATCCGCACTTCCTTCTTCCCCTGCTGCTTTCCCCCGGGGAATGCCATTCTTTAGCGATTAATTGGAACAGACGGCAATCAGGTTTTATAGCTAAAGAGCGGGTTTTCCCTGGGAAAGGAGCGGGACAAGGGGAAAACTGCTCAGATCTGTGCTTTCTAGGCAAGGGACAAGCGGAAGTGTGGATGAGCCCTTCCTATGTTCCTGTGTTGAACCCTATCTGTGCCACAAGCCCAAGAGTGTGCCTGGGCTTCCAGGAAGTGGAGACTGGCACCAATCCACCCTCATTCCCTGCCCCAAACATTGCCTACCTCATAGCTGACAGGCATGACTATCTGATGGAAGGCAGCCAGGTACTCAGGGTCCCCCATGCGGGGACAGTTCCAAGGCACGTTAAGGGTGAAGCCCTCCCCAGGCCCCAGGCCCACACGATCATAGTCTGCATCCTCAGAGGTGGGGAAGAAAGTTCCATTGTCATAGCGATGGAGGGAGACGTACAGGACACTAATTTGGAAGAAGGGGAAGCAATCAGAGAAAGGGGACGTTGCAGCTTCACTTGCCCACCCCCCAAATACAAATCAGGATGCCTAGGAATTGCACAACCACAACTGGATGATCAAGGGCAGAATAGGCGTGCAAGTCGTTCCTGATCCCACCACTGAGCTTAGCCTCGAAGGGGCTTACACACCTCCCATCCCTTTTCTTGTGGCCTCTACCACCTTGCACAGATGACTTGTGCCCTTTTTCCCTTGCTATTCTGGTCTATTGACCATAACAAAATAAATCTACATACACTTCTAACCAGAAGTTTTAAAGTTTGTTTAAAAGACAAAACTCTGTTCAGCAGGAAGAAAAAGCACAAAGGCTATTCTTGCCTGTTGCTGCTTGTTTAAAACTTTTATTTATTAGCAATTAAAGGTAAAGGGACCCCTGACCATTAGGTCCAGTCATGGCCGACTCTGGGGTTGCGGCGCTCATCTTGCTTCATTGGCCGAGGGAGCCAGCATACAGCTTCCGGGTCATGTGGCCAGCATCACTAAGCAGCTTCTGGCAAACCAGAGCAGCGCATGGAAACACCGTTTACCTTCCCGCTGGAGTGGTACCTATTTATCTACTTGCACTTTGACGTGCTTTAGAACTGCTAGGTTGGCAGGAGTTATTAGCAATTAGTTTTTAGCTAATAAATAATTGCTAAAAACTGGAAAAAAGAAACTGTGCCAACAAAAAAGGAATGGCAAGACAAACCGTTAGAGTAAATTGAACTGGCTAGATTAACAGAGGCAGTTAGAGATCACACTAGACAAGAGTTTAAAAAAGCATGGGGGAAATGAAGAATACTTCACAAAACAGTGCCCTAAAATACATAGCTGGATTTGTTTCGATTGATGTCTGCAGGAGACATTGTGGATATTTAAGTTATAATTGGAAAAATCTTAATAATTATTCATAAAGGAAACCGCTTATAAGAAGTAAATAAGGAGGCCAGATACAGGATAAAGGAAGTCTTTTATTTGGTTGTTTGTATTGTTGTATGTTATGCTCACTGTATGTTATGTTCACGTTTAATGAGGGTGGATTTCTGTATGGGGGGTGGGGATTTATGTAATGTTGTAAATAAAATTTCCAATAAAAAATCATAAATTAAAAAAAAAACCTTTTATTTATTATGTCACTTGATGTCTCTGTTTTTAACACTGCCTTGCATGTTTTTTTTTTAAAATGGAAGGCAGGATTTAAAACATTTTAATTAATAAGTAAATGTGATCCACATGGCTTATTCCAGCTGCGTATAAGGTGGATGAGTTTCTTGATGCAGAGTATTAAGGCTTTTTGCCCCAATTCACAGCCTCCATTGAAAAGACCTGCACCTGCAACCTTGGAAGAGATTTAGTGCCAGAGTTTCTTTGAACAGGGGAGATGGGAAGCAAAATACGTTACCTGGGATCATCTTCAAACATGTGCTGTGTCCCATTGCCATGGTGAACATCCCAGTCTAGTATCATCACCCTGAGGAAAAGAATCAGAATTGGACAAGCAGCTACATCTATGCTAGAAACTGAGTTGCAAATAGGCTGCCAGGCCACCAGCACTACAATTCCCAGGACTCCTGGTGGGGGACAAATAACAACAGCTAAACCTGCTGAAGTTTGTAGAACAAGATGCGCTCTGTGGGGCTATGCAGATAGACTGATGGAGCGAATCTGGAACTGGCCTCAGGTGCTCCTCTACATCCCTGACCTCATCACCAGCAAGCCCCGCCCCCTCTCAGCACACAACAGCAATGCTGCTGTCAAGTGGCTAGTCCTCTCTGGGTGCTCTGTGCCTCTTGACTATGCTACCACTCAGTGGATTTGTAACTGGCTGACTGACCGAACCCAAAGGGTGCTCATCAATGGTTCCTCTTCATCCTGGAGAAGAGTGACTAGTGGGGTGCCACAGGGTTCTGTCTTGGGCCCGGTCTTATTCAACATCTTTATCAACGACTTGGATGATGGACTCAAGGGCATCCTGATCAAATTCGCAGATGACACCAAACTGGGAGGGGGGGCTAACACCCCAGAGGACAGGATCACACTTCAAAACGACCTTGACAGATTAGAGAACTGGGCCAAAACAAACAAGATGAATTTTACCAGGGAGAAATGTAAAGTATTGCACTTGGGCAAAAAAAATGAGAGGCACAAATACAAGATGGGTGACACCTGGCTTGAGAGCAGTACATGTGAAAAGGATCTAGGAGTCTTGGTTGACCACAAACTTTACATGAGCCAACAGTGTGACGCAGCAGCTAAAAAAGCCAATGCAATTCTGGGCTGCATCAATAGGAGTATAGCATCTAGATCAAGGGAAGTAATAGTGCCACTGTATTCTGCTCTGGTCAGACCTCACCTGGAGTACTGTGTCCAGTTCTGGGCACCACAATTCAATAAGGACACTGACAAACTGGAACGTGTCCAGAGGAGGGCAACCAAAATGGTCAAGGCCTGGAAACGATGCCTTATGAGGAACGGCTAAGAGAGCTGGGCATGTTTAGCCTGGAGAAGAGGAGGTTAAGGGGTGATATGATAGCCATGTTCAAATATATAAAAGGATGTCACATAGAGGAGGGAGAAAGGTTGTTTTCTGCTGCTCCAGAGAAGCGGACACGGAGCAATGGATCCAAACTACAAGAAAGAAGATTCCACCTAAACATTAGGAAGAACTTCCTGACAGTAAGAGCTGTTCAACAGTGGAATTTGCTGCCAAGGAGTGTGGTGGAGTCTCCTTCTTTGGAGGTCTTTAAGCAGAGGCTTGACAACCATATGTCAGGAGTGCTCTGATGGTGTTTCCTGCTTGGCAGGGGGTTGGACTCAATGGCCCTTGTGGTCTCTTCCAACTCTATGATTCTATGATTCTTAGGGGTTAGCCAGGTGCCACTGTACCTCATAGGCCGTCCAGCAAGGCGCTGGGCGTATCGTGCTGCCAAGGCCACAGTGTTGAAGAAGCAGAAGCCACAGGCGGTGTCTGATTCAGCATGGTGCCCAGGGGGCCGGACAATGGCCACAGCGTTTTGGACCTGATGCCCCAAAGGAGGAAAAAGTGAACTTGGTCAGTACCATAGTATCAGGGCTCGAGTCAGGCACAGATCAGCAATGAAACAATATTTCAATGTATCATTGGTATTTAACTCCTAGCAAATTAGCTAAGATGTACAAATCAAAGTCTAAAATGTGCTGGAAATGTAAAGAAAAAGGGGGTACTTTTTATCATATGTGGTGGCCATGTACGATGATAAAAGACTTCTGGTAAATGATATATAATGAACCGAAGAAAATGTTTAAAATATTTTTTCCTAAGAAACCAGAAGCCTTTCTTTTAGGTATTATAGGACCAGAGATCCCGAAGGACCAGACAAAAGTATTTATGTATGCAACCACAGCTGTGCAGAAATGGAAAGATGGTATCACTCAGACCAAAGAAGAATGGCAGACAAAACTGATGAAGTATGCCAAGAGGGCAAAACTTACAGGAAGAATTAGAAACCACGAGGAGGTCTTTAATAAAGAATGGACAAAGTTTATAATTTATTGTAAACAATTACAAACACTGGTAGGATTGACAGAAAACTTGTAGTAAAAAATTGAACTATGGATTGACAAAGGATTTATAAAAATAGAGTTATGATAGAGATGCAGAGGGGAAAATCATTACATTAAGATCTACAATGGGGGGGGGAGGGAAATCAGAAGGGATTACAGTGATACCTCGGGTTAAGTACTTAATTTGTTCCAGAGGTCCGTTCTTAACCTGAAACTGTTCTTAACCTGAAGCACCACTTTAGCTAATAGGGCCTCCTGCTGCTGCCACGCTGCGAGAGCCCGATTTCTGTTCTCTTCCTGAAGCAAAGCTCTTAACCCGAGGCACTATTTCTGGGTTAGCGGAGTCTGTAACCTGCAGCGTATGTAACCTGAAGCGTATGTAACCTGAGGTACCACTGTATATGCTTATGTAAAATTGAAAATGCAAAAAATATATTTTTAAAAAAATACATAAATTAAAAAGTTAATTCTTTATTGAAGGAAACAAACCACAGCTCCAGCCTAGTGGTCTCAGCAACTCTTTCTAGGAGGTCTTGCCCTGATGAAGCAGTTGCAAAGACTGAAGGTCCTTGCCTTCCCTGTGCCCACTAGGACTCCTCCTCTCCAGGGTCTTTCCCTGAGTCCCCCACCACTCAGTCCTGCCTTCAGGCCTCCAGGATGGTCTGCAGCTGGAGCAAGATGACTGGCCACCCCCTTCCCCACTAGGCTGCCAGAACTCACCTGCCCAGAGAGCACGGCCTCTACTGCACTGAACGCGGAACCAGCCGCCAGCCGAGCGCACTCATAGGAGCTGGCGCAGATGAAGATGGAATTGTACTGGTCACCCTGGCGATGCAGGTCGCGGGGCTTCATGGCTGCCGTCGACTTCACCGTCTCCACATAGGCCAGGCTGCAGAGAGGAGACGCAAGACAGAGTCGGCACCTCCCCCTCCCCGACGGGAAGAGGGCGGAGCTTCAGAAGTTACTAACCCGCCCTTTCTGGGACACCCACCCTAACCCACTCCCAGAAGCTGCAAAGGCTCTTGCAGTCTGGGGGTGCATCTCCACCTGTGGCACATCCGCAGCTCCTCTTCAGAGGCGAGGCGAGCCGGGAGCCGGCAGCACCTTTCCGTCAGGTGAAGCTCCCCGTGGCGCTGGAAGATCCGGGAGACTCTCTGAGGCAGCTCTGGATGCTGACTATGGAAGAGAGGGAGAGATAAGGGAGGGCCGGGCGCCAGGACTTGGGAGGAAAGTGGAGGACAAGAGGTTGTGGGAACCTGCCCCCCAACCTTCATGGGAGAGATGGCGAGGACTTCACTTGCCCACTTTTTAGGGACCAGGTTTGTAATTCCCCCCCTCCACAAATAGCCACCTTGGGGTGGTATAGAGAAGAAGAAGAAGAAGAAGAAGAAGAAGAAGAAGAAGAAGAAGAGGAGGAGGAGGAAGAGTTTGGATTTCATATCCCGCTTTATCACTACCCTAAGGAGTCTCAAAGCAGCTAACATTCTCCTTTCCCTCACAACAAACACTCTGTGAGGTGAGTGGGGCTAAGTAGTGTGACCCAGCAGCTGCATGTGGAAGAGCGGAGACGTGAACCCGGTTCACCAGATTACGAGTCTACCGCTCTCAACCACTACACCACACTGGCTCTTGAGACCCCATTCATCCCTACACTGTGGTCCTGATCTGGAAGAGCCACCTCCCCACATCCTTATTTGCATACATAGGAAAAAAGCTCTTGGGGGAGTGAATGGGAGTTTCCCCCCACAATAGAAGCTTTCTTTTCTGGGCAACTGATGGTGCAGCTGCAACCTTGGCAGCAACCCTGTAAGTATTATCGTTCTCCCATATTGCATGGGTGTATGTGTGGGATGCTCCTGCTGAGAGGACAGTAGTTAACCCTTTCCAGAGCCAACTCCCTGCAACTGTACTGGGGCTTGCGGGGGGGGGGGACACTTTCCACTGGCTCCCACAGGAGGCTTTGTTCAAGCCTAACTGCAGCACAGGATGGTGGCAGAGGAACCACAAGCCTTGCGTTAAAAGTTGTGCATGGAATTAATCCCTACCTGTCCCACATGTTGTAATGCTCCGTCATCTTCTCATCATAGACCAGCCCAGTGCAGGAAGGGGGCCGGGGTAGCATCAGTTCAGCCGCTGACTTGGACAGGATCTCGGCTGCTGGCAAGGGGTGGCCTGGCGGAAAAACTATGCCCGCCTCTCCTCCATTCTCCCGAGGCACATCAGTACCTGAATCATTATGGGGGGAAGGCAGGGAAAAGTAGGTGATTTGGCTTCCTCTGCTTCCTGGAAGGAGCTGCAGCCTGTGGGGCTAAGAAGACAGGCTGGCCCAGGATATTTTGTTGATTGAGGCAGAGCCACCAAGAGCCACAAGCAGCATGTACTGCCACAAGGGCTATTGCCCCCCACTTCCTGGCAATAATAAAACAAATTAAAGAGTTAACCATTTGCTGCCTTTTCATGACACCCCAAATCAAGCTGTCTGAGGCAGCACCAGCCCTGGCAGGAAGCGAGCAGAACCAAAGAGGACCAAGTTTGCTGCTTGAGAAAGAGGGCAAAACAGAGACAGAGGCTGCGGAACTCACTGGTTCTCCGGAGGTTCTTCCAGTACTTGCTGTGAACTGCAAGGGTCTGGGAAATGGAGCAGAGGGCACTGTTGGGAGGGAAAAGTGAAGGCGGCCATCAGGAAAGGCTCAGGCACAATGCTTGGGAAAGGGCCCAATGCACCCGCTCTCTTACCTGGCACATGGAGTAAGAGGAGACTCCAGCAGAGGACAGGGGTCTCCTAAAAGAGCCTTGAGGACTGCACAGGTTCCCTCTGCCAGGGACTGGAGATTGTAGCCACCCTGAAAAGGAGGAGGAAAGGGAGAAATAAGACGGCCACAGTCCCTTCCCTGGGAGAGCAGCTAGATCTGTACGGGAGCCGCTCTCCTTCGCCCAGGGACAAGATGAAAAGTGTACATTGCTCACCTCCAGAGACAGAACCAGCTTGCCTCCAGACAGCGGCATCAACAGATGTGTCAGGTGAGCAAAACATGCTGGCGTGGCTGACATCTCCCCCTACGGATGCAAAAAAAAGTGGGGTATTTTGCTCTCATATCTTACTTTTGGAGAGTGGTTTCTACTAGAGGAGATTTTAAAAATCCAGAAAAAATATGAGGGTCAGGTGAGTTAGCTGCCTCCACTGCAGCCCTGAGAAGCCCTTTAGAGTGCCTCCAGCAGCTCCATGTGATGGATACACAGGACTAATTAATATAGTGTGTTTTAGGCCCCATAAAGAAGAAGAAGAGAAGAATAGGAATTTGGATTTGATATCCCGCTTTATCACTACCCTAAGGAGTCTCAAAGCAGCTCACAATCTCCTTTCCCTTCCTCCCCCACAACAAACACTCTGTGAGGTTGAGTGAGGCTGAGAGACTTCAGAGAAGTGTGACTGGCCCAAGGTCACCCAGCAACTGCACGTGGAGGAGCAGGGAATCGAACCCGATTCACCAGATTACGAGTCCACCGCTCTTAGCCACTACACCACACTGGCTCTCTAAAAAGCAATCTAACCAATGTGCCCTCCAGATGTTCTTGGAGTCCAATTCCAATCAGGTTTAGCCAGCATGCCTGATAGTCAGGGATAACAGGAGCTGGAGTCCAGCATCACCTGGGGGGGAGCCAAGCTGGGGACAACTGCTAGAAAGGATGGAGAGCCCCTCTGCCTCCTAGTCAGATGGAAGTGCCACCATGTTGTCTACCTAGAGCTCAAGCACGCCTCAGATCTAGATAAGCAGCACGGAAGCAGCAGGGACCAGAGGATTTGCAGAATGAGAGGTGGGGAGAAGATTCCTTCCCTCCTTCTTCCTGCCCCTGCAATCCTTCACCCCAAATCACTTTCACCAACACGGAAGAACAAGAGCAGGGCCAGCACACACCCACACCCACATACCAATCACAGCTTGAATGAAAAGCTGAAGCTGGGAGAGCAATCTGCTCCTTCCCACCTGGTGCCAGTAGCTCTTCACACAAGCTGCTCACCACTGAAGTTGGAACCAAGAGGGGGAGAATGGGGTTTGCAGCCTGGCCTCATCTTGTCCCTAGTGTACACAAAGTGCTAAGTGGCCAGAGAATCACTTCATTTCCTTTTTTTTTTTTTTTTTAATTTTACTGTTTATTAAATTTTTTACACAATCATACAATCATCTACAAACCGCGGCAGAACATACAATAGGGGGTCAAAAAAGCAAAGAGGAAAGAAAAAAAAAGAACAAAATAAAAAAGATAAAAATAAAAATAAAAAAAAGAGAAAAGGCACAAGAAAAACAGAAAAAGAAAGAGGAAAGAAGAAAAACAAAACCAAAAGAGGGTAATAAAACATCGTTCCGTACACTGTGACTTCCATCCTTCCCGGTTTGGGTTGTACAATCCTTATAGTTTACTCGCTGATTACATTATCATTACCAATATTCAAACATTACAGGTTTTAAATTCCATCCACTGAGATTTTCAACATTCCATAAGTCACTTCAACATAGCCCAGAAATTTACTCCAGTCATTTTTTAATTTAGTATTATTTTGAGATCTAATTCTTTGTGTCAACCTCGCTAGTTCTATATATTGGAATAGTTTCGTCTGCCATTCTTTAACTGTGGGGGTGTTAGATGTTTTCCAATTCTGCGCCAACGCGATCCTGGCCGCCGCCGTGGCGTATTGGAAGAAGTTTTCATCTTCTCTTTTAATCTCTTCTCCTACCATTCCTAAAAGAAACGCTTCCGGTATCTTAGGGAAGTTGTATTTTAAAATTTTCTTTAGTTCCTCATAAATTTGGTCCCAGAATCCTTTCACCACCTCACAGGTCCACCACATATGAAAGAAGTTCCCCACCTTGTTTTTACATCTCCAGCATGTGCTATCACCGGTTTTATACATCTTCCCCAGACTTGCCGGGGTGATGTACCATCGGTACATCATCTTCTCTAGATTTTCTCGGAGAGTAGCACATGCCGAGAACTTCATACCCTTTTTCCATAGTTTCTGCCATTTCTCCTGTTCCACATTATGTCCCAGATCTCTGGCCCATTTAACCATGACCCCCTTAACTGCCTCATCTCTGGTTTCCCAGCTTAACAATTGTTTATACATTTTAGAGAGGAGTTTGTTATTAGATTCCAATATTTCTACCTGATATTTCGATTTTTTTTCACTCATCCCTGTTTTTTTATGCTCGAGCCACAACGCATTAATCTGATAATATTGAAGCCAGCTGTTTAGTTTTCCTTTTAACTCTTCATAGGGTCTGATTTTCCATCCACCCTCCAGTTTGACTAGGAGGTCCTCATACGTCCATCTCTCCCCCTCTTGGTTTGTTTTTTTGAGCGTTATAATATCGATTGGGGAGATCCACCAAGGCGTACCGCTTTCAATTACTTTTTTATTTCTGTTCCAGGCTTCTAGTAGGGGGCCTCTGATAATGTGATTTGAGAAGCTTTTGTGGGCTTTACCTTTATCTTGCCATAAATAAGCGTGCCAGCCAAACCTGGCATCAAAGCCTTCAAGGTCCAGTAAGTCTGGGTTTTTTAAAGTCGCCCAGTCTTTTATCCAGCAGAGGCAGGCAGCATCGTAATAGAGCCTTAAATCTGGGACTGCGAAGCCCCCCCCCCCTCTCGCATCCGTCAGCAATTTGAATTTAATTCTGGCCCTTTTCCCCTGCCATATGAATTTCGTCAGAATTTTTTGCCAGGACTTAAAACATGATATTCCTCTTATTATAGGGATATTCTGGAATAAAAACAGTAGTTTTGGTAAGATACTCATTTTGATCGCAGCCATCCTTCCTGACCAAGACAGTTTCAGCCTATTCCAAATGTCCAGATCTCTCTTAATTTCTTGCCAGACCTTGGTGTAATTATCTTCTAATAAGTTTATATTCTTTGGCGATATCCATATTCCCAGGTACTTAACTTTTTTTACTACTTTAATGCCGCTCATTTGCTCCAACTGGGTCTTTGCCGCTTCATCTAAATTCTTCACTAGAATTTTAGTTTTCCCCTTGTTTAGTTTGAACCCCGCCAATTTGCCAAATTCTTCTAAGATCTTTACAGTATTACTAACGCTGTTCATTGGTTCCTCTAAAGTTAACACCACGTCATCAGCATATGCCTTTAGCTTGTACTCTTTCTCTCCGACTTTTATCCCCTTTATTCTTGATGACTCCCTTATTTTATTTGCCAATATCTCTAGAACCATAATAAAGAGAAGGGGGGATAACGGGCAGCCTTGTCTTGTGCCTTTCGCTATTGTAAAAGGGCTGGAGAGGCTATCGTTTATAATCAGCCTTGCCCTTTGCCCTGAGTATATTGCCTTTATCCCTTCTAAAAAGGGGCCCTCTATTCCTACTGTTTTTATACACCGTAACAAAAAGTTCCAAGAAACATTATCGAATGCTTTCTCAGCATCAATAAAAATTAATGCTGCCGGGATATCTATCTTCATATCCAGATATTCGATAATATTCACTAAGTGTCTGACGTTATCTTTTAACTGCCTATTCGGTAAAAAACCCACTTGGTCTTTATGGATGGCTCTCATTAAGTACTTCTTAAGCCTGCTCGCCATAATATCTGCAAAGATCTTATAATCATTGTTGAGCAGGGAAATTGGTCTATAGTTTCTTATATCCGTTTTCTCTGTTTCTGTTTTTGGTATTAACGTAATATGTGCCTCCCTCCATGAATCTGGAATCTTTCCTCCCTGGAGGATGTTGTTAATAACCTCGCTGAGCACTGGGGCTATATGATCTCCTAATATTTTATAATATTTGGCAGTTAATCCATCGGGGCCGGGTGCCTTCCCGTTTTTCATTCTCTTGATGGCTTCCCTCACCTCTTCTACTGTAATACTTTTATTTAGGTGTTTTTTTTCCTCATCCGTTACATGGATCCCTCCACACTCTGCCAGGTATTTTTCTATTTCTACTTCTTCCTCTTCTCCCTTCTCATACAGCTTTCCGTAAAATTGGGTAAACCTTCTTTCTATTTCAGTTGTTTCTTCCACTATCTTATCCTCTACTATAAGTTTATTTATCACGTTTTGCTTTTTCCTCCTCCTTAGTTGCCATGCCAGCAACTTCCCAGATTTGTTCGCCGATTCGAAATATTTCTGCTTCATGAATTTAATTTTCCACTCTACCTCTTGATTTAGTAGTGCGGAATATTGTGTCTGCAGCATACTGGAGGTTTGTTTAAGTCTATCATCTCCTGGTCTTATTGCTAATTTTTTTTCACAATCTTTTAGTTGGGTAAGGATCTCTTCTTTCTTTTGGTTTCTCAGTTTTCTCCTGTAGCTGTTTTGTTGTATCAGGAAGCCTCTTAGGACTGCTTTGCCGGCGTCCCAAACTACGTCAGGGGGCGTACCCTTATTCCAGTTTAAATCAAAATAATTCTTAAGAGTGGCTTTGGCTTTATCTATCACCTCCTCGATTTCTAAGAGGTACTCATTCATCCTCCACCTGTACGGACCTGATGTTTCCTTTTTTATTTCCAAAGCTATTGGGCAGTGATCTGATAAGGTTCTGGGTTGTATTTCACATTCCCTTACTTTTGTCAAAATTGTTCTTGAGACCCAAATCTGGTCTATTCTGCCCCAGCTCTGGTGGGGTTCTGAGAAATGAGTAAATTGCCTTGTTACAGGGTTTTTATGCCTCCATATATCGATTAAGTCAAAATTCTCCACCAAATTGCTAAAGGATTTTGGCAGCTTCCCTTGATTCACTTTACCCTTCTTTACATTTCTATCCCATTCCGGTGCTGGGACCCCGTTGAGATCCCCAAGTAAGATTAATTTATGGTCTTCCAATTCTAGTAGTATTTGTTCCAACTTCTCAAAAAATTCAGCTTTATTTGTGTTGGGGGCATAAACCGTAACCACGTTGAGCTTTTCTCCCTGACAGTTAAGTTGGATTCCTACTATTCTCCCCTCATCGTCTTTACAGATTAGTACCGGGTCCCACTTTTCTTTGACATATATCACTACTCCCTTTTTCTTATTTATACCCGAGTTGACAAATTCTACCCCTAACTTCTTATTTACTAGGATATGTCTATGTTTTTTTGCTATGTGCGTCTCTTGGAAACAGATTACATCATAGTTCTTATTTTTTAAGGCTTTCTCAATTTTATTCCTTTTCAATTTTTCATTCAACCCATTCACATTCCAGGATAAGAGCTTCAGTGTAACGGCTATTGTTTAACTCTTAGGTGTATTAAGCACTCAGTTCAGTTTTACAAGTTTAAAATCTAGAGTCCTTGTTCCCTAGGACCTCCTCCTCTCCTGCCGCCTCTTCTCCCACTGCGGCATCACTCTCCTCATTTTCTTCCTCAGCGTCTCTTCCTTCCTTTCCCGGCCCCCTCCCCCTCCATCTCTCCTGTTTCTCATCCAGCTCTACCTCCATTGGCCTATTCTCTATCCTGCCCAATTCCTTCTCGTATCTTCTCAAAAATTTCTCGGCTTCTTGAGGATCCAGTAACCTAAACTTTTTGTCTTTGTAGAAAAAGGTGATTCCTTCAGGGAATTCCCATCTATACTGTATGTCATTTCTTTTTAAGACCCCTACCACTTGCCTAAACCCCTCTCTTTTACGTAGCAGTCTTGTCGGTATTTCTTTATAGATAATGATGGGCCTCCCACCGATTTTCAATTTATTTCGATAGCTTGTTTTTAGGATCAAATTTTTCATTTCCATTGAATTGAAGATCACTAGACAGTCACCCAGAAATTTATTTGGCTTCAAGTGTTGAGGTCTCGTTTTAATTCTAAATGCATTTTCAATAGTTTGGGTCACCTCATCTTCTCTTAATCCCAGCCACTTTGATAATTCCTTAGCCATCTTTCCTTTTATGTCCTCATTCCTTTCTTCTTCCACTCCCCTAAATTTTAGGTGGAGTTGTTTTTGTCTCAGTTCTGTCATGGCTAAGTTATCCCAAATCCTTTCTTGTGTTCTATTTAATTCTCTCAGATCTTCCTTCATCCTTACTGATTCTTTTTTCTGTTCCCTCATCTCTTTCTGCATTCTTTTGTTAGATTCCTCAATTATTTTAGATTTGGTAGATAACTCTTGGATCTTAATTGAGAGTTCTCCTACTGCACCTTCTATTTTTTTGTCAATCATCCCCTGCATTTCTTCCAATTTACTTTCCATATGTAATTCATTTTGCTTAAATTCCTCCTTGATTCTTGCCCAAAGGCTCTCCAAGTCTCTTATTTCTTCTTGTTTTGATAGTCTCCTATCCCCTTGAGTCCCCCCTCCTCTTTTCCCGTCCCTCCCCCACATTACTAGGTCTCTCCCTGTGGGGCTTACACTCTTGTTCTTACAATTCTGCGTGATTTGTTTCCGTGGTAGTCAAATACAGTAAAGGGGTAGGGGAGATAAGAAAAAGTTAGGAAGAGAAAAAAAAAAGGGGGTAGCGGGGACGGGAACTGGTTTGCGACCAGGGGAGAGCCGTGGGCAAAGGACCCAGAAGCAGTAGGAAAAACCCAGAAGAGGCACCAGAAGGGGGGCGCTCCCACCCACGACGACGCCTTAGTGTGTGTTGGTTCAAAGGGGGACGGAGTTCCCACCCACGCTTTGCTAATACGGAGTCTCGGAGATTCAGTTCACCAAGGTCCTCAATTAGGTCTCTTGAGTACGTCGAAATCCTCCACCACCAGCAGGGGGCGTGTCAGTCTAAAGCGGAGCCTCAGGAGACGATTATTTCTGATAAAGTAGGCTGCAGACCCCCTGGGTTGCGTTAAAATGTCCAAAAGTCCGAGGATCAAACTCCAAATATAATGTCCAAAAGTCCGAGGGTCAACTCCAAAAATAAATTATGCAGCAGTCTTAAAGGTGCGGCTTATAAACTCCATTCACTAATTTAGGAGACACTGAGACGGGCCATAGGTAAAAGAGCGGATCTGCGTACCTCCCGGACCAATCGCCACCATACACTGTCACCTCCGTAGGGCCGGCTCTGTGATTAGTTCGCCCATATTAGAGTTTTTAGCATCCTTAAAAATTTCCTGTAGTTTCAGTCTCCTCTAGATAACATATATTATCGTGGCAGAGTTGAGTAAGTCTGATGGTTAAGTCTGGCTAAGTACTAGCGAGTGTATCCAAATGGAGGAGTCTAAATTAAGGATTAACAAATGTGTCCAAACAGTAACCTCCTTTCCTTTTTAAAACTCAAATGTAAAGTCCTCCCACGGTACCTCTTTAAAATTTAAAGTTTAAAGTCAGCGGTCTCTCCTATCGCCGTGGGGTCTTTGTTTTACTCACTCAGTCAGACTGGCGTCAGCCTCCTCCTCATTCCTGCAACTTTGTTTCAGCGCCATCTTAGTCCGTCCACCGGGTGGATACCGAGCAAACAAAATCCAATAACATCCAGGATTCTCCTAGCTTTTAACCGGCATTCTATCCCTGTAAGACGTCTATGCACACTAGGATATCCATTCTGCCCGTTGCGGTAATCCGTCGCTGTCTCCAGTGGAAGCTAGAGGCTTCTCAACGCGGAGTCGGTCTTTCCCCTGCTTGCGCTCGCAGCCCCGTCGTCCCCGTGGCCCCTCTTAACGAAAGACCCCGGGAAACCGGCGGTTCCGCTTTCCACGCTGCCAGGCGACCTATCCCCCAGAGGTTCCCCCCCTGGGGTTTTTGGGGTGCGCAGAGCCCTTGCGCCGTCCCCAAGCCTCCGCGATGATCAGAAAAGCCCAGGCTGGGCTTTCCGCGCTTCCTTACTGTCCGCGACCTGTTCTATATTTTACGTCTTCAAGACAGGAGACAAGAAGCCTTGGCTATCAGCTAGTCTGGGGGATTTAGGACATCAGGGCGGGAAGAACAGCACAGCTATGTTGAGCAGATGCGGGGGAGAAGACAGTCTGTCCAGCATTGCAGATTGTTCCCTGCAACGTGCAGCAACAGGGCTGGGCACATTCTAAGGCAAAAAGTTCCCTCTTACAGGGCATACATGTGGCCCTACAGACTCTGCATGGAAAATGTGAGCCCAGGACACATTCCTAAATCCTATTTGGGGTAATAGGTGCTCTGAAAGAAATCTATGTAGAATGGTTCCCTTTAGACAGAAGACTGAAAATTGCTGAGGAGGGAGGGCTGTTCTGCAGAGTTTGCGAAAGACATTTTCATACCTTGGGGTCACCGATTACAGAGTCAAAACCAGCAGCAACCAGGACCAACTGGGGCTGAAACTGCAAGAAACAAACAACCCAAAAGGAAATGGGTAAGCCAAAGATCTCACTTGATCTCCCATTAACCAAACAATTCTACTTCCCAGTCCTCACCTCCAAGGCCACAGGCAGCAGGATATGCAAAAAGGCAGAGAGGTAGTCAGCATCCCGCATCCCTATCTGGAGGGACAGACAGAGCACATTAAAACTCTTGAGGGAGAGCCCTAATCCATAAGCAACTCATTGAAACACAAACAGACACACAAAAAACCTTGTCTTAGAGCTGTCACTATTGAGTTGGGGCCAGTGGCAATGAAACACACAGGTAAATCACTCTACGGGTAAAGGGCACCCCACCCACTAGCATTTCCTACCTGATTCCAGGGCAGGTTGATGTTGTAGCCCTCTCCCCGACCTCTGCCCACAGCATGACTGTCAGAGTCTAAAAGGTGGGGCCAGAAGCTGCCCCCTTCATAGCGATGGATGGAGAAATAGAGGATGCTATGAACAGAAACCATGGCAGATACAGCAGTGAGGAGAAATATTGCCCATCGGCCAAGCTCCAGCACTCTTAGCCCAGTTGAGCTACAAGCCTTCCAGGCCGCAGCCCATATTTAACTAGACCACCCCTTCTTTTGCAAATTCCTGTTCACCCCCAACAGTCTTGCCCAATGCCCTCTGATCCCTTTTATTCTGCACCTGGGATTGTCCTCAAAGAGGTACTGGGTGCCTTGTCCATGATGCACATCCCAGTCAACAATAAGCACCCTAGAAGGGAAAGAAACATGAAGGGTCACCAATAATAAAAGAGAACTACGCAGAGCTCAGCTTTCTGAAAAAGAAAAGTTACCATCAATGCTCACTGTCAATGACATCCCTCCAATGAGTCCTAGATATTGTAGACCTACAAAATTTGGGATAAGATGCCACAAGTATGCTGATGAAACCCAGCTCCATTTCTCTGTTATTATTAGCATTTTTATTTCTAGCATTCAGACATCCCCTAATTACTGCAATGCTGCTTTTAACAGCCCTGTAGGCCAATATTATTACCCCAACAGGATAGATGGATTTTCTGAAGCCAAGAGAATACTGGCTAGCCTTAGGACAGCTAATGGGTTTGTGGCAAAGATGACATTGGAACCAGGGGCTTCTTAGCTGCTATGCTATGCACAATTTGACATAAATGTACCAGCTGCACTTTACTTTAAAAGAAATGGCCAATTGTTACTGAAACTTCAGCTCAGGATAATTCTACACTCCCTTTCTGCACAAGTACAAGGCGGGTGGCTGCCATATTTTCTACAAAGCAGCTACAACTTGCTATCAAGACCAGCCATGTTTCTTTGTAAAAAGGGAGGCAAAGATCCACTGCTGAAAAAGTCTGGAAAAGGGACATTAGAAGGCTCCTCTTTGGTAGATTAATTGCCTTGATCCTCACTCAACAGAGGACCAAAGTTCTGGATTGCTCTCCTATGAGAAAGGTTTGAGGATGCGTGCTCTAAAAATGAAGGATTTCATTTAGGAGGCCTGCCTCTATGCACCTCCAGTGTGAGTTCACGATACTCACCGCTCCACTCCCAATTTTTGCCGCGCATATTGGGCTGCGATGCCTACGTTGTTGAACATGCAGTAGCCATCCATCTTGTCACGCTGAGCATGGTGTCCAGGTGGCCTGAAACCAAAAAGGTAACATTGGCTAACCCCAGAACGAGAATGTCGCATCAGGAAGGGAGACTTAGTGATTCATTCCAGAAAGTGTCCAGCCATATACTTTGGTGGGCCTCTAGGGGGTGTTCCCAAAAGTGTTGGAGACATCATCACATGCCTTCTCACAACTGTCTTGTGAGAAAGCACCATGAAAAGGAAGCAGGTGAAAAGCACAACCACACATCTGCTCCTGGATCAGACAAAGGGGCCTCCTTCCATTAGCCCCCCAGCCCTCGTTCAGAGGAACTAAATGTTTTCCAGGTGTGGATATTTTTGCTTTAATATTATTATTCTTGTTTGTTCTTTGTTTTGTTCTTGAATTCTGTGGGAGGGGGCAGGGTACTGGTACAATACTTACTTCCTCTCCCCCAGGGAACCCCTGATTCTTTGTGGGAGGGGAACAGGAACCTCTGGGAGTCCTGTGGCATCCTAAATGTGTTAATGTTTATTCTGGCATAAGCTAAGGGTTAAGCACCCACATACTCAGCAACACTCCTCCACTGCATATTACAGCAGATAGCAAACAAAACACTAGTTCTGGCTTTGTTTTTAAATCAGGGGCAGCCATCATGGTGCCTGCCAGAAGTTCTTGGACTCCAACTCCCATCGGCTCCAGCCAGCGTGGCCAATAATCTCCTCCACTGGGGAACCAGACCCACTGCCTGCTCTCCGGCTTTCCCTACCAGAGGAATCAGCAGAAAACAAGGGACTAAACTAAGTGCCCTCTGCGCCATCATGTAACTGATTAACTTCACCACATTTTCAAATACTGCAGGCCTGTTGCCAGACTTGCACTGGGAGCTCGGCAGGAAGGAACTGGGGTGGGTAAGAGCATGATGCTGCATACTCTGCTCTAGTTTCTGCCTGAGCATGGGACAGGCACGCCGAACATTGTGGGGGCCTGGTGTGCATGCGTGATGTCACACGGTGGGAAGATGCCCAATGTGGGCTGCCATGCCCTCCGAAAGGCCTGACAGGGCATAGTCAAAGCTATGGAAGGGCCCAATGGGGCCCGACCAGCTGCAAAATACTGAGGGGGCTCAGACCCCTCAGTGAAATGGGGGGGGGGCTTTGGCCCTCATGGCCTTGCATAGATGGCACACATGACATGGGAGGTTCTCTTAAATATCAGCTTAAATCTGTTTTTCTGGTTTTTCGTATAAAGAAACCTTCCTCCTGGCTTGTGGTGTGAAGAGAGAAAGAGAGAGAAAGGAAGAAAGGAGAGACAGACACACCAAAGAGAAGCACATGTGTCCTTTGCGCATTACACCCTGGGAGAATTTATGTCCCTTCCTACACTTGCGAGGGAACCTGTAAAATTGAGGAGCCAAGTGTGCTCTTGATGGAGCTCCAGGACCACATTTAAGCACCACACACACACACCGCCCAAATAAAACAACAAAAAGGATCCTTGTTTCTGCCATACCTGACCAGAGCCAGGCCGTTACGCAGCTTCCCAGCCAGCACCTTCTCCACAAGTTGCAGGACAGAACCAGCAGCAAGGCAGGCGCAGCGGTAGGAATTCTGGGGTAGGGGAAAGAGAGACAAGTTAACAGATGCTATACCCTGCATCCCATAAACAGGCTACCCACCCAAGAGCTTAAGGGCCCTCTTGCCGCCTATAGATTTTCACCATACACCCTCAAGGGATTCTCTCAGGCTCCATAGACACATCATATATTTAAAGCAATCCCTTCACCTACCCAAAGAATCCTGGGAAATGTAGTTCATCCCTCACAGAGCTGCAACTCCCATCACTCTTAACAAACTACAGTTCCCGGGATATTTTTTGGGGTGTGCGTGCTCTAAATGCACTTTAAATATATGGTATATATGCAGTCTCAGACTGCAGGCAAATACAGTACGAAGGAGGGGAGAGGGATGCTCCTGCAAAGGAGTGATTAAATTCAACAGAAGCTTCCAGAGCCACAGCAGAGGTGTCAACTGCTCTGGGTCAGGAAACAGCAACTCTATCGAAAAGAGCTAGAAACTTGCTCTTCTTTTTATTTTTAAAAAAGCTCAGATGACTCGATTGTTGTTCAGATACCATGCCATGGGGAACGTACAGAGCTTTGTGGATACTCACTGGGTGCAGATAGACAGAATCATACGTGTCCGACAGAGATCTCAGCTCAGCTTCACTCATAGTTTCAGTAGATTTCATCAGGGCCAAGTACTCGGGGCTGTTAAAAATGTGGGATAATCAGCCTCATATAACCATCATGCTTAAGTCAAATTATAATGGATAAATGGGTCAATACCATAGAGAAAGCTATCCTGCCAGGCTTAGAAAGGTCACTTCCCCTTATCTTGGGAGAAAATGGGTAATGAAGCCTATTGTTCAATCTCCAACCTACCTGAGAAGCTCAGTGAATAAAAAGGTTTGAGCTGGCTGCTCCAGCTCAGACTGTATGGCTCCAACAAGTCTCTCTTGAGTTGCAATACCAATAGTTTAGGAACTTTCACCACTTTGGAACTAAGCCAAGCTTTACTGCCTGTGCAACTTTTTCTGAATGCTGAAACACATGAACCTGACCTTTGGGAAGTTTGTAAGTAAACCTTTTTTTAAAAAATAGTTTTTTATTAAAGATTTTCTTATGCTATAAAACAAACAAATAAACAAGGAAAAGTACATATAGGCTCTTCCAGTGTCTAGTTATGATGTTTCTAGCTGCTGAGAGTGTGACATAAGTTCCTCGTCATGTGCATGTCTGTTGTTTTCCTGGAAGGTATTTAATAGAGCTAGTTCTGGAGTTGCTTCTATTACATGGTATCTAACACCACAGAAACTGGCGCTGATACACCAAGGAAGTTCATCTAAATGCTGGAGACGCTGAACCTCCATAGGCACATACCTCCACATGTGGTGGGGGAAAAAAACCATTTTTAACCTACTAAACATGTGGTCTTTTTCTATGCTAGGAGAAAGAACATGAAAGGACATATTTTAAAGGTCTAACAGCCTATATTTCCATGTTTTACTTTGCAGCATATTTTACGATTTTAAGTCTCTGCTGGGGTTCCCCCAACAAAAAGTACTTGCCCCAAATGTGGATCTTGGCATCCAGGAATTCTCCTTTCTATATACTCATTTCATCTCGAACCAACAAAAAAAATGCAACACATATCAGCAGGACCAATCTTTCCAATGAGGCTTTCCAATGATGCACAATCTCCCTATCTCCTCTACAAGTCCATGAACCAGCTCCCTGCCCACCCCCACCCTACAGCTCAAACATCTGCTTTTACCTGTGAGCCAGGAGGATTTCTTCCTCAGAAATTTCTTGAGCCTGTAAAGAAAGAGATGAACGTTTAGTACCTGGGGAAAATATTCTGGATTTCTCATTCCCCAGGTATTATTTATTAGATTTTGCCCCATCCTTCCTCCAAAGAGCTCAGGGAGGTTTATGTAGCTCTTTCTCCTCCTGCTTTCATCCTCACAACAATCCTGCAAGGTGGGTTAGGCCAAGAGTGAGTGACTGGCCCAAGGACACCCAGCTGAGCTTCACAGTAGATTGAGTGAGCATTAGAACTCAGGTCTCTCCAAGTCTTAGTCTGATATTCTCAGTCACTACACTACACTGACTCTCAACCCTTCTGCCCACCCCTGAGTTCCTCTTTGCCCCACCTGCTCCCCTTCTTCTCACCTCAACTGGGATGCAACGTTCCAGCAGTCCACATTGAAGCAATTTATCTCGTATGGCCACCAGCCGTTCTGGACACTCTGGGAAACTGGGGAAAGAGGTAACAAAGAGGGGTGTAGGATAAATCAAAAGCACATTAAGTTGGAAGAAGGTAGAAGGATCGGGATGCTTTGGGTCAACAAACAAACTAAGGAGTCAGGAAGGATTTGGGTGGGGAGGGTGTTGCAGGGAGATTCTCACCCTGAGAAGAAAGGGAGAAATAACAACAACATCCAACCTGAACAAAATACACACAGGCACAACTGATACCTCTTGACCCAAGGCAGACTCTGATGATGTCTGATTAGAGGCAAGTTGGTAATCTTTATCAAGATCCCAGCCCTTTAATCTGACAGATTAAAAACTACAGCAAAACAAGCAGGGTTGGGTAAGGAAAGCCTTATTATTGAGACTTTTTAAACCACCATCATCATCAAGGAAGGAGCACAATGAAAGAAGGAGAAGGCAGGAAGGAAGGGATATAGGGGAGACTGGCATTAAAGTGGAAGGGAATGAGATATTAGGGTTGCAGATTATGGATGACAGTGGGGAGAACAGGTGAGGAGACTGAACAAAAGACTACAATCAGAAGCTACTGTTGAGTAGTCTGAAGTGTGAGACTTTTGAAATTGGAATAGATGTGCAGAAGATGGCAATTTTCAGAGAATCTAGTAGCTTACGAAGACACATGGCAACTCTGAGCTTTTATGGTAATGGATAAAAGCTCCTGCTTAAAATATGGGAAACTCAATCCTCAGTGCTTCTCAAACAATTCTCTATTCATTCATTTATTATATTACAAATATATAGTTTACTGCTCTGTCCCTAACTAGGCTTGATGGCAATAGATTTATAAATAAAAGGAAACCAGCAGCCTTCCAGATGTGGCCAGACTACAGCTCCAGTCACCCCTGACCACTGGGTCATGCTAGCTGGGGCTGATGGGAATAAAGGACTGTCCACCAGGGGTACCATCTTGCCCTCAGGACTGTGGGTGCCCACCGCCGTAACGTGGACATGCGACATCACACACACACACCTGCACATAGTGCTTGTGACATCACATGCATGATGCACAATGGGTAGCTCCTCCACAAACGTAATGTGACGTTGAGTGCCATGCATGTTATGTCACAAGCACTATATGCAGGCGCATGTGTGTGACGTTGCATGTCTGCATAGAGACAGCCACCACCAGCTCCTCTTCCTCCTCTTTTCTGCAGGGAGGGGCTTGGAGACAGGAAGAGGATACCCTGTTTGCTGGCTGCAGAGGGTGGAGCTGAACTGCTTCTATCTTGGATGCAGCGCTGCAGAGGCTGCCTGCCTTTCTCTGGCTTTGCTCATTGACTTTGTGGGTGCCTGGCCCCATAATGATATTATTGTGGGTGCCCAAGCACCCAAGACCACCTGGAGCTGGCTCCTTTGCTGTCCATAGAGATACCCTGCTTGAATGCTCCCATGTGGAAAAGAAGCACATACTCCAAGATTATTATTATAAATTGGGGGGAAGAATTACTCCAGGGAGAGTTGCTGAACTCTTCCCCCTGGTACACTAGTACTTGCAGAGAGGGTTGTATTGTGGAAGGTGGGGAGGGGGTTGCACTTGGAGGACCATTCAATTATGCAAAACACACACACACAAAAATTCCGCTACCTTCAGCCTGAACTGGTACAATCCGAGTGGGGGTGGGTGGGAAAGGGCTGCTTTGTTTCACTGATTCTAGAAAACGGTCTCTCCGTTGTGGGAGTGGTGTGACAGCCTCTTTGGCATGGCCAAATCTCATGCTACTCCAGTAATATCTATTGGAAGGAACCAGTCCCTTGCTTTATCAGAGTTACCTGTCCCACCTCACATGGATGTGGCTCCCAGAATGCTGTGGCGATTTTCGAAACAACCAAAATGGTACAGGAGAAAGAATCTGCGTAGGAATCAGGAGACAGGTGCTTGCGGGTAGTCACACAAGTATCGTGGAGTGGCCAGCATGGTGCCATGCCAATGCTCTCCTGACAGGACTTACTGGCATGATGCAGGTCAGGGCTGTGCAAGTGTGGAGAGGAAGGCGCCACCTGCTCACCCACAAAGCCTCACCCTCAGAAGGGCAACAGTGCAGTACCGTCCCACTGCACCAGTTGCACCTGCCAAGTACAAAACCAGATTCTAGATCAGGGATGCAAAACTTGTGGCTTTCCAGGTGTTGCTGGGCTCCAACTCGCATCAGCCCCAGTCAACGTGGCCAATGGGAACGACTGTCCATCAGCATCTGAAGGGCCACAGCTTCTCTCCCAATCTCTGTTGCGCTGGATTGCAGCCTAAATGATGAAATTGCAGCTGCTTCTCTCCAGTGTGAGAAACACAGACCCTACAGAGGAACACTACCATGAGATTTGCACTGGAGCAGAGGCCAAGAATGCAGGGGCAACACAATGGCTGGATAATAAGGGCAAGAGGGGTAAACCAAGAGGAAGAGGAAGAATAGTGGAGAGTGTGTGGTGGAACTGTGTTCAGACTACACTGGAAGTGTGAGTCAAGTGGGATGAAATATTAATAATAATAAAAACAGCATGGATGTACAGGCAGCACAAAGGAGGATAAGTTCAGGATTATATATTTACCCACATCCAAACCAAGGGTACTTTTCCCCCCCTGCCGGGAAAAAAATAATCAATGGTTTTGGAATTAGGAAACATACATTAGATTCCCAAACTGCTTGCAGCAGAGTGCATAATGGGGGAAACATAGTCTAGCAGGGCCTAAGTGTAACATTATCCACATATATCTTAGTATGTGTTTTCAAACCAACAAACTTTTCCCCACAGCTTCCCCCCTCCCATTCTCTTTCAAGGCATTCAAACATCAGTAGTAACAATCATAAGAAGGTTGACACCGAGTTAACAAGGGCATATGGAGTAACTAAAAGCAGCAATGGGCGGGGGCGTGCGTGCGTGCATGCTTTGGAAGTGCAATAATGCACACTGTTTTTGGTCTGGTATGCATTGTCCTCCCAGGATTGAATTTGGGGAAGGTGGCTGAGGGAAGAGAGAGAAACCTGCTACACCAGTTTGCAGCAGAAACAAACAGTACAAGGGGCTCATTAGCTGGTATTTGGGGCATCATCAATCCGCTTTCCCGATATTCCTGGAGCTGATATTTTCTACTGACCCACCTCCAAATATGATGCCGAATAAGCTTTCAAAAGCACAGCATACAAGTATCATTTTAAATTTTAAAAAAGGCAGACAGCCCTCTTATGTTGAGAATCAAAACTGAAGACAAACATTGCTACTCAGAAATAAGCCACATCAGCTTCAGTGGGTCTTACTCCCAGGTTAAGTTTGTATGGGATTGTGGCCCAAGTCAATGTATGACTTGGAAGTGAAAATGTCTGTCTCCTGAAGCATGAAGTAGGGAAGGGAGATTCACCTTGCAGAAGAAAAACACACACATCCCAACTCCTGATTTTAGGCATGCCTATATAATACACCCCATATTATATTAGGGTTTTAGAGAGTAGGACACTGAAACTGGGGTTAGAGGCAAGGAATGACTACATGGTCTGAGGAAAGTGGTTACAGCTGTGAAAATTGTTTGGTCTGAAATTGGTGACATCAGATTTTAGAAGCAATGCATCAGTCCATGTAGATAAAAACTGGGGAACCTGTAGGCCTCTAGGTGTTGTTGGACTACACCTCCCATTATCCCTGACCACTGGCCACGCTAGCTAAGCTGATGGGAGTTTGGGTCCATTGACTTCAGTGCAGGAGGTGGGGGCAGACACAGGTTCCCTGGTGTCAATCTAGACTGTAGAGCAGCTTGCATAGTTAGCCTCAGTTGGCTCTTTCCCTGCTTGTCTTTTGACAGGAAACTCACTCTCTCTCTCTCTCTCTCTCTATATATATATATATGGGGGGTATAATAATTTGTCATAACATAAGAAGTGGCCAAATTCATTACTTTTCGCCTGAAATGGGCTCCAATTTCAAATGGAGACTCTCTTTGGATTTGGACATACCCATAAAAGAGTTGTTTGATATAAAAGAAAATTATGAAAATTTTATGCAACTTAGGGTCAGGATCCGCTCCATCTTAATCATGTTGGTTCACACAGCATGATGGTCTATTGCGTCTAATGGGATGGGTGTCCTGATTGATCAGATCAACGTCCAACGCTCGGGTTCAGACAGTGGCCAATAAGCGGCCTTTTGGGAAGCCTGCAAATGGGGAAGGAAGGCTTCTAACATTCAGCTTAAGAACATAAGGAGAGTGTTGGATCAAGCCAGTGGGCTATCTAGTTCAGCATCGTGTTCTCATGGTGGCCAGTCAGGCACCTATGAGAAGTCCGCAAGCAAAACCTAAGCACAACCGCACTCTCCCCTCCTGTGGCTTTCAGCACTGGTATTTGGAAGCATCCTGCCTCCAGCTGTGGAGCCAAAGTATAGTAGCTTCCTTGGATGGCCCTGGGTTCTAGTTTCATGAGAGGGAAGAAGTCCTGAAATCTAAGCCACTTTAAGTTTTCTGGGTACACTCAAACTATCAAAACAAAGGCTTGAAAACCACGCTTTCACTCCTAAATACCTTTCATCCCATGTGCAGTGAAACTGTGTCATCCGTTCATCCCAAACCAGGCCAGTCCCCACTGGTGTAGCACATTCTGTGGTGAGATCCTAGTTGGAAGGCACAATATTGAACAGCGCTGTAAGTAAAGTGTGTGGGGAGTCTCCTTTAACCCCCCAACTGCACACATATAGCACCACTCCCATCCATCACAATCATGCTTTTCACTTAAAAAGAAATCAGGTAACATCTTAGATACCAATAGCTATATTTTTCTAAGGTGGCCAATCCTTCAGCAGCTAAAATTACAGCCCCCTGGGAAAAGAGCAGAGCAGTCTGATTAACATCCTGAAGAGGAATGCTTTACCCATCAATGTTTTGATGCAGGACTTACTCGTTACACAATATAGGAAGGTACAGGGCACCTTCTAAACAGCACTGAGCCAAAGCATTCTGCCCCCAAGGGCTTATGAGAACAAATGAGGGCATATTTCCAGAAAAAAAGACTAAACACAGTCCGTCAGCTCACTTTCCCCAGCAAGAGAGCCATCTTCCAAGGTCTCTCTGGCCACACAGGTGCATGCATGTGTACACACTCCACCCAAACACTCCCCAACAGCCAATGCTGCTTCCCCAGCACCAAAGCTCACGTTTCCAAGTGCTCAACCTACCAATCGCTGCATGCTTGAGAGCAGATCCTCTGCATCTTTGTTCAACCGCTTGGCCCGCCCTTTCCGTTTGGCGTCTGGCAACCCTCCCTTCTTCTTAGTCTTCCTCTGGAGAAGCCAAGAGGTAGAACAGGGTGTCAACAGAGGCAGCAAGCCTCTCCTCTCTTTCACAGAGCAGAAAGGGTAGTTTCTTTTCTTATCCAATTCTGACTTACAAAACCAGACTCTAGGCATTGCCTCCCATCTCCCACCACCCCAATAAGGGGCTCCTTTACCATGGGTGCACGAGTCTCCAAAGGCGACACAGAAGGGGGTTCTATTATTTGAGCATCTCCAACATCAGAAGCCATTGTGGGGGCAACAGATGCCCCCTACTCCAGCCCTGTGGAAGGGAAAGGAAGAAAAACTCATGTTACAAAGAGAACCTGGAGCTCACACGCGCAACCCATCCATTGCAGCCAACACCTCAAATCCAAACACCCGATTCCCCTCAAACAGCCAGACATGTCATGCATTTGATGAAGCGGACTGTAGTTTATAAAACACTTATGCCACAATAAAGGTGTTAAGTCTTTAAGATTGCCACAAGATTCTTTTCTGTTCTTACTGACAAAAGATATCACTTGTGAGGAAAGTACATAGATCCCATTGAATGGCCTCCCACCCCTTGAAATAACCCAACCCACTAATGTTAGGATTGTCATGGAACCAGAGGCCCATCGAAAGGGAAAACCATCTGCCAAGGAATTGGCCTGCCAGGTCCTATTATCTAGGGCCTGTTTAATAGAGCCTATTAAGATAAGTGTCAGAGTAGGGAATGCCTGTAAAGTAATAAAGAAAATAATGTAATAGGGCTCATTTGGACAGAACCATAAAGAAAATAAGAGACTAGCTAATGGGGGAGACTCAAGAGGGGGAAATGAAACAATATTGGCAGGCAATTAGCAAGAGAGGAAGCACACCAACACCTATTTTACTAAGATCTGAGGGCAGCATTGCTTAAATGGAGAATTCATTATCATTTTAAAATGTATACTCTGCTTAAAGTACAGGCCCTGGGGCTCTTGATGCAGCTTAGAACAAGAAACACTAATAAAAACCATTAAAAAACTCTTCTAACATACACCCCCCAAAGCCAACTGATCAAAAAAGCAACAGAAAATTAAAACTAACTTTATCACACCTCCAGCATTCTAGCAGCTTTCCTAAAGGTCTTCATAAGCCTTCTGAAAGTTTATCAAATTCCAGAGATGGGGAGCCACAGCAGATAAGACCCTGCATAATCAGCAGGTGAATGCTAGGCTAGAGCTCCTTGCCTAACTTTCAATCTGGAGGGATTGTTATTGTATTGCACAGCAGAGAATTCAAGTCACATCAGATAAGCCAGAAACAGTTTTAAGCTCCAATCCTATACACCAGAGCTTTCCAAATTGTGTGTCACAACACATTAGTGTGTCGGCTGCAGTGTGTAGGTGTGTTGAGTGTGTAGGGGTTAGTTTAACCTCCAGTTTGCTAGTAAAACTGTCATGAAATGATGCATGTCTAAAAAGTGTGTCACCAACATGAAGAGTTTGGAAACCTCTTCTATACACACTTACCAGGGAATAAGCTTCACTGGAAACAATGAAGGTTATTTATAAGTAGGCCTCTCTAGGCTTGTACTTTTAGCTCTTCATCTGCAATTGTCAAGACTAGGCCTGGATGGACTTCTTGGTGACAAAGGCACACAATGCAGAACCTCACCTAAAGACCTTTAGACACGAGGAGAAGGCTGGCATTCAAGTGACAAAGTACAGTGGAACCTCGGAAGCCAAGTGCCTGTAAACTTGAATGTTTCGGCTCCTGAACGATCGAAAACCAGAAGCGATTGTTCCGGTTTTCAAATGATTTTCAGAAGCCGAACGTCTGGCGCGGCTTCCAATTGGCTGCAGGACGCTCCTGCAGCCAATCGGAAGCCACGCCTTGGAAGTCAAATGTTTTGGAAGTCGAACAGACTTCCAGAACGGATTCCATTCAGCGTCAAAGGTACGACTGTCATAATTTCTCAGCAGCCGTTCCAAAAGGCTCCCTTCCCACAAAGGTTCACCAAAGCCTTCCTAGTGCTGGCAGGATGAGGCATAGAATTTAGCCACCAAAGTCAATCAATTACAAAACCCTTGGTGGACCACAACTCCTGTCATCACTGACCATTGGCCCTGTTGGTTGGGGCTGATGGGAGATGACGTCCAGCACTGTCTAGAGAGTCAGATGTCTCCTGTTCAGCCACCTCAGCTTTTTGTAGCTGGAATGAGCCAGGGTCTTGCCCTCCCAGGCTGGCCAGGTGGAAAAGGCCTGCAAGGCAGGGAGCAGGTGTTTCGGGACTCACAGCAAATGGTCTCCATCTTAAAATGTACCATACCAAGCACCCATAGCTCTGTGGTAGAGCATCTACCTTGCACGCAGAAGGTCCTGGGTTCAGTTCCTGACATCTCCAGGTAGGGCTGGCAGAGACTCCTGCCTGAAAACCTGGAGATCCACTGCCTTGTCACTATGGAAAATACTGACCTAGATAGACCAAAGGTCTGACTCAGAATAAAGCAGCTGCCTATAGTCTTACGTACTGAAAGAAGCAGCAAGAAGAGGCAAAAAAGAAATTATCCGGATAGAGCGCCACCTATTCACAATTGCCACAAGGATTGCTGGAAGGTTGAAACTAAGATTGCAAAAAACATTAAAGGATGGCCATTCAATGGTTTTACAGTGTTTGGGTGAACAGATTTAAAACCCAATTCCTGTCTTTCACACATGCACATCAAAAGGAGAGAGATTCACACATGCTTTACATGTGCAAAGTCTGTTATATCCTTTAAAACTGGAAAGAAAGAAAGCAATTGATGCCCTGGTGATGCTACAAAGTCTTTCTCCAATTGCCACACAGCTCCTACCCTTTCCCCAAAGACAAAAACATTTCTCTTGGTCTCTATCCTGCCTTTGTCTCTATTGTGTGGCTTGTACTGTACGTCTGTTTATGCCACCCTTTCCCTTTCCTCAGTCCAGGCTCTGAACCTGGACATGCTTGGCTTAAGAGTCGTCCCCAGAGACATCAACGGGGTTTACTCTCTCTCTTTTTAAAAATATGATTTTTATTAAATTTTCTGTTTTACAATTTCAGATAAAACATTTTGCCTACTCAAGATATCAGCGACTTCCCTTCTTCTTTTCCCATGGTTCATTTTACATATATTATATCCCTGCATATGTCACAAAAACTGTACTAATCGGTTTTCCATTGTTACATCCATCAAAACTTATCTGCACCGTTGAATTTATCTTAATACTGCAGGCGTTTTCAGCTGTATGCAATTATTTTCCATCTATGCAATAAATGTTCTTTAAAGGTATGTTCTTCTTGCTCTCTAATTCTAGATGTCAACGGGGTTTACTCTCAAGTAGACACGCGCAGGGTCGGGCTGTCGAAAGCTTGACCTTGGCCCCCTGACGAATTCCTCCCTCCGTCCCTTAACCCAAAGCACCCTCTTAGATTTCTAGCCCTGGCAAGAAACAAATACGGATTCAGCTACGACAAAGAACGCAGGAGGGGACCCCACCCCCCCTCACCCCGCCGAGAGGTCGGACTAGATGACCCTCAGGGTCCCTTTCCAATTCTGCGCCCCTGACGTACCGCAACCTCCCTTCTCCTCAGAGACAAGGGCTGAGGGGAGACACACCCCGACGCCATTCCCACCCCCAGAGCCCCCCCCCAAACACCCACACCCGAGGGGGGCGGGTCCCGTTCACAGGGCCGAGGAAGGAAAGCGGGGCGTAGCCCGTTGACAGCCGGGTGGGCGGTCGCGGGCCGGCAGCGAGGAAGACAGCGGCCCCCGACTACCCTCCCGGCCCATGCGGCGCGGGGGGGGGGGGCGTTGTCCCTTCTCCTCACCTGGAGCTCCCGCTATCCCAAGAGCTCGCGCACACCCCTCCGGCTTCCAGGCACTTGGTTCCTTCCTCCCCAGGGCGCCGCCGGATGCTGTCACCTGGCGCCGCCCGGGCCCTGAAAGGGAAACCGTTCGCGGCGCGAGGGAAAGAGCTGGGCGGGACCATTCCTCTCGGGCGGGGAGGGGAGCGCGCCGGGAAGGGGGCGGCGCCGCGGAGGAGACGGGCAGAAAGCGGGCAGTAGGGGAAGGAAAGCGAACTTGCCCTTTTGGCTTTGTGTCTATGTAGTTTAGGACTAGATTGGTTTTATGGGGGGAGGGGGTGGCGATACTGGATTTATCCCGCGTTTTGACTAAATTGCTCTGGTTTTTGTTGTTTTCGAATTCACGGGCATGTAGAGCCACCCATCTGAAGGCAGCCCTTGATAGGGAAGTTTTCTTAATGTTTAATCTTTTATGATTTTATATTATATTATATTATATTGTATTGTATTGTATTATTATTATATTATATTATATTATATTATATTATATTATATTATATTATATTATATTATATATGATATGATATGTATGTTGGAAGCTACCCAGAGTGCCTGAGGTAACCCATTCAGATGGTTGGGGTATAAACAATAATATTTATTTATTCACTCATTCATTGGAGTAAAGGTAAAGGGACCCCTGACCATTAGGTCCAGTCGCGGACGACTCTGGGGTTGCGGCGCTCATCTCGCTGTATTGGCTGAGGGAGCCGGCGTACAGCTTCTGGGTCATGTGGCCAGCAGGACTAAGCCACTTCTGGCGAACCAGAGCAGCGCACGGAAATGCCGTTTACCTTCCCGCCAGAGCGATACCTATTTATCTACTTGCACTTTGACGTGCTTTCGAACTGCTAGGTTGGCAGGAGCAGGGACCGAGCAATGGGAGCTCACCCCGTCGCGGGGATTCGAACCGCCGACCTTCTGATCAGCAAGTCCTAGGCTCTGTGGTTTCACCCACAGCGCCACCCGCATCTCTTCATTGGAGTAGGATGTCCCTATTTTCACCAGAGAAACGTTGGAGGGTATGATTGTGCATATTTGCGTTTTTCCAAATCTTCTCTGCTTTTGGTGGTTTTTGAATGTTTGGGCGCAGCTTGTTGTGGGGAAAACACATTTATAGGCTGCTTCCGAAATAAACACAGGCTGGGTGAACACAGGCAGGCTGACACAGCACAAGAGACGCATCCACCTTGTCATGTGCTACAGGAGGTGACAAAAATGGCCCTAGAGCTGTGATAGTTGAATGACAGGCAAGTCTCACATATTTTAAAAATAATGCAGGACTTGTGAATTGGAAGGGAGACAGAGTAGGTGGCAAAACCTAAGCCGCAGCTGCAAAAGGACAGAGGCAGTCTCGAGCTGCAATCTTCCATTTGATCAGAAACACAGTGATATATCCTTTTTTGAAATGCACATTTATTTGGTCTTCTCTGTCCCTAACCCTCAGGCTTCATTTTCTAGGCTTCTTCATTTTCCAAATAACTCTGTGTGAGATATGGTACTGTTCCCATTTTGCAGATGAGGAGAACTAAGGTTGTCAGTTTATCATAGCTGAATGCTTCACCAAGCCTAAAATACTTTCCCTCTGAATCACAGCAGCCTCAATCAGCCTCAGTGACTAATGGAATAAAGTAACGGAACAAGTCAGTTCTAACTGACTTGGGCTAACCAACATAGTGCCCTCCAGTTATTAGGGACTCCAGCCCAAACGAGCATGGTCAATGGTCGAGGATGATGGGAGCGTACCCTACCCCAGTGGTCAGCCAGGTCAAGCACTGGCCTGAGCTGCTGACTGCATCGGTATGCACCTTTTTTCAGCCCAAAGGCCCCTTTCTATCACAAGCAGCCTTTCAGGGGCCACGTGGCAGTGGGGCAGGGGGCAGAGCTATTGGAAACACAGTGAGTGCACAGTATATGGACATGTGAACACACAGGCATTATTGCCATTCAAGGACGCATTCTAGCCAGGCAAAAGGAGACAGGATGCAGAACAGGTCTGGTGAGCATGGTCTGAGAGGGGGTGTGAACTGGGGGAGACTAGTGGGTAGGCAGATTCAAGGCCTAGACAGGGCTGGTTTTAGTCCATGGGCCTCAGACTCCCTTTGCTGTGCATATTTTGCTAGGGGTAATCCCCCATTGACACACTACTGAGTACACATGCATCAGGCTGCTATGCATATTGCACAGTGTATATTCTGCCTATTTTCATGGGATAATATCATGTGCACGGGCCTCCTCCGCCCCGGATGTGCACCGGAAATAATCCTTGCGCATGCGCACAAGCTATTTCCGGTGCTCCTCCAACCCGGAAGTGGGCAGCCGCACAGCGCCAGTAGGAGTGGGCGGCAGGGGTCACCGCGGGCCAGATAAACAAGTCCCTCGGGCCTTATCCAGCCCACGGGCCTTAGTTCGGGGACCCCTGTCTTAACCTGATGTGCATGAACCTTGTGATTTCCATGTCCCTCCAGACACCTGCCATCTGCGCTCATCTGCACATGCACAGTTGATGTTAGGGTATTTTCCCATTAACACTCCACATCCAGTTTTTTATGGTCAGATCAAAGGTGGTGAATGCATCAAACCAGTATTTGTCAAGAAGCTACAAGCTCAATATGGATTATGGTGTGAGTGTGGCTTTAGAAGCTAGCAGGTGGTGTGGACTGCATGCAGAGAATACCCTAAGTCTCCTCATCATGGTCCCAGGATCTTGGCCTTTTTGGTTTTGGAAAATCCAAAACCCGGATTTTCTCTAGACTCTCACTTACGCACTGCTCAACCTGTATATAAGTTGCCCATGTCCTTGCAAGGCACCTGTGGCAGATAGCAATGAAGTGAGTCCTGCATTTTCAGAACATATGACCCAGGGAGATCATCTGCCTTTGTTCGAGAAACCTTCTGAACCACCCAGCAGCAGCAACTTGCTTTTCTTCCTTCTTAGCCCCAGAAGGGTTTGTCTCAGTAGGTCAGCCTGGTGCTACCCGCTGCTGGGATGGAATGAAACCCATGTTTGGGCCAGAGCCCAGGAGAGAGGGAGGCACTGCAGCCAATCCTCCTCTTCCTGCCTTCTGCAACCTTGTTCCCAGCACCCGTGCCAGCCCCTTATCTTCAGAGGAGGGGACTGCGTGGGGAGCGATGATCTCATTCTGCAGACCTCCAGAGACCGTGACTTGATGGGCCAGATAAAGTCCCCACTGACTCCTTTGATGGCTCTACTGAAGGATGTGGGAAAAGGGGTGGGAGAGATGTTGGAAGATAGGCAGCCTCCACCACCAGCACTTCAAGGGCGATCGAGAGCCAAGGCTGTCCTTGGACAGATTCTCCGGGAGTCCCCTAACAGCTCTGGCAAAGGAATCATGTTGTGTGTGGGATGAGATGAGAGAGTGCTAAGAATCGGGGTCCCTGGAGAGAGTTGCTGTGTCCCAGCTGGGGAGATGGTGCTCTTTTTCTTCTTCAAGAAGCAGAGCAGCAAGTAGATGTCAAGAAGCACTCCCGTAGAGCAGGGGTGGCTAACCTGCTTTTCTCCACCTGATGTTGGATTCCAACACCCATCGCTCCCTCCCAGGCAGCATGGCCAGTGGTGAGTGGTAATGGGAGTTGCAGTCCAACCACAGGCCAGCCACATGAATGGAGAGTATTGCCAGCACAACCTGCTACCTACAAGTCTTGTCTCATAAACACTTCTGCCCATTTTCCCTCCTTGCTGGTCTTTATCCCTCTCAAAATCCACCTGCTTCACAAATCTTTACCTTGAACTGAAAAATAGCTTAAGTACACATAACTGCATTTGTGCAGACCCATCCTTTTGTTACCTGTATATCTCAGTAACCTCCCCTTACCTCTGCCCACTGCTAAAATGTAGGCACTAGACAGTAAGCTCCTTGGGGCAGGGACCTGCTGTCTTTCTTCTGTTTTCCATGTGCAATGATAGCGCCATAAGTAAATATTTATAATAATCTCCAAAATGCTTTGGAACTCTGAAGAATGCGAAGTTGGACTGAGGTGTCTGGCATCTGAAAAAGTAGGCTATAGCTTACAAATTGTTTTGTTGTGCTTTTAGGGAAAACCAGGGTCGGTCCAGATTGGTGTTTCATTGTGACGGCATTCTGCAAAACGTTATCAGTACAATAATATTGCATTAGTATGGATTTATTCTGCTTCATTAGATGTTCTAGAATGCTTCCCTGTGTTGCCACAAGATCAATCGCCAGACAGACTGTAGCACAACAAAAGCGGGACAACACCGCCCGCCCCCATGTTTGTAGTATGAGAAATTTCAGCAGGAGGTTACAAGATATGAACTGATTGGAAATGAAGTAGTCTAACCACTCCAAAACCTTTATAGGCGCCAATAGTATTGAAAGAGGGATCATATATGACTGCCCCAACAGCACCATGAGTACAAATAATCATGGATGCATAATAAAGGGGGCATCAGGAAGGCCCTTAGTTTAAGGGTTTTATTGGACTCAGACTTTGAATGCCTACAACTCACATTTAACTTGCGTGGTTTTTTTCCTGGAAGGATATCAAATTTTTAGCTTTGATACTAGAATCAACAGCTTTCCTTGTTGGTGAAATTGTGGGAAAAGTAGGATCTGGGACGCTGGCATTTGTGAGTACAACTAGGCACAATCCGGGAAGCCTCCCACCGCTTCACTGATGTTAATCTTCCTCACCCAAAAGGGGCTTTCAGAGGAGAATGGGGTCTTGGGTTTGTTTGTTTTTCTTATAAGTAGCTTCAGCACAAGTAATGTATATTTTGCCCCTAAATGGTATTATTTCCATGGTGTGGTTCTAGAGTCAGTTATTATTACTGCTGCTTCATATTGTAACCAGTTTGTTGGTTTTAAGGCTCCTTTATTGCAATTTTGGTGTTTTGTCTGTTATTGTAAGCTGTCCACGTTGAATGAAGGGCAGGTATGCAGCATAAACTATGTTCCTTGGTGGACTGTGTTTAGTCAGGAGAGCAGGTCTATTGTAGCTGAACATGTCTCTACCTTCCCCACTCCTTTTTACAGGAATCATGTGTCTTCATGATCCATTTAATTTCGCACAAAAATTACTGAAGGCACTTGAAGAAGCCGGCATTCCACTGTGGAAGCTCCTCCTAGGCAGCCCAAGCCATGCCGTAGCTGGAACTCGCTGAAGACAAAACTCACTCACACACCTCTGTTGTTAATACAAATTAGTATATTTCCCCCTCTGAAACAAATTTAAACCCCCAAAGAGCAGGGCATCAATAGAAGCTCATTGGCAAATTTACAAAGCCAGTGAAGAGTCGACAGGGTGCGTTATCTCTGCTCAAGGTCAGCATGTATCCCCTCCTCTTTTTTTGTCTCCTATTGTGATGCTTTAGAGATGGGAATGAATATACCCATAGAAAGGGAGGATTGGGAGATGTACAGGGAAGCGAATTTGGGCCAGTGCATTACAGGATGGATTTTGAGGTGTGGATAAATTACCGTATTTTTTGCACCGTAACACTCACTTTTTTCCTCCTAGAAAGTAAGGGGAAATGTCTGTGCGTGTTACGGAGCGAATGCCTGCGGGTGGCGGAGGGGATCTGCTGCAGTCGTGAGCAGAGGATCCATGGTTCCCCTTCCTTCCCTCCTCCGTGGCTCGCTTTGAAACAGCAAAGCGGGAGAAGAGCCGCGGAGTGGGGAGGAGAGAGGGACAGAGAGCCTGCTTCTTTAAAGGAGCAAAGCGGGAGGGAAGAGGAGCCTTCTCCCCTTATACCTCTCTTCTTCATTATTAGTAGCATCCTTCTCCACCCACCCCACGTATGTTCCTTCTCCCCTTAAACTCCTCTCCTGCATTATTAGCAGCATCCTTCTCCACACACCCCACGCGTGTTCCTTGTCCCTTGAATGCTTTTCCTTCCTTCCCCACTTAAAACGTGGTTACAAAGCACGGATCCACATGGATCCTCAGGATTTTTGCATTGGGCTACTCCAAACTCACTGTCAGATCACAGCATGAACCACAAAAATCATATATCCACTGTTTCGTTTAGAATATTTTTTTTCTTGTTTTCCTCCTCTAAAAACAACGTGTGTGTTATGGTCTGGTGCGTGTTATAGAGCAAAAAATACGGTAATTCCTTACATGCATTAGAAGATGGGTGAATGGTGAGATGCCAGGATGAAATAGGAGTTGGTGGAAAGTAGTCCAGTTGTAGATCACCAGATGGCTTCGGGTGGCCTGCCTAGTGCAGGAATAGGGAACATGTGCCCCCCCTGCCTCCGGCTCCCATAATCCCTGACGATTGGCTATGCTGGGCAGTGCCAGTGGGAGTTGGGAGTCCAACAAAATCTGGAGGGCCACAGAATCCCTAGTCCACACCTAGCTATCCAACTATAAGTGTCTGCTTATAGTTGGAATCCTTTCAAAATAATGATAAGCCAAGTGGACTCTGGTCTGGCACTCACTGAGAGTGGTAGGGCACAAGGCAGAGAGGCCAACAGGAGGTGAAGTCAGAGCCAATGACAGGCAGAGGTGAATTAATTCCAGGTCCGACCCTTTGGGTTACAAACGGAGTATATAATAAAGGAGATTAGTTGTGCCTTAACTGTTAAAGAGATCCTGAGTGTGCATGTTTGCTTTGTAAATTGAAAGACATTGATGGATGTTCCCCCGTTTTTCAGTAGATTGTGCAGGACAAAAGTCGGTTCACTCCAGTACCAAACATGTACAAATTGCCCTGCTCAGCAACTAATTTTTAACGGGTCGGTTTAGACAGTCAGCAGAAATGAATGGAAAGGTGTTTTTTCCCTGGATTGAACAACACTGCAGGTGGGAGTGGCGTGTCTGAGTGCAGCATTCCCCAAGGTGAAGGAGTCCCAAAACAAAACTCCGTGTCCCACAACAGGCAAGCAGTAGTGAGCAGCTGAGATGTACATGGAACAACTTTCCCCCAAATCTCTACTGATAGCCACACTGATAGCCACTCTTGGCTTGCCGGGGGGGGGGGCGTGTGTGGGACAGACAGGACAGCTGAGATACATAATAGGGTGGATGACTATTAGGATTGCCATTTGCATTGCAGGCAGATATACAGGAACAAAGGGAGAATTCAGATGGGGTGACCGACTTAAAACGGCAGGGCCCGTTTACCATATACATGACAAATAGGGTGGGTGGAAGCACTATTTCTCACAAGCATAAAACTTTTTGCATTTTTCTTTTTGCATTTGTACATGTGTTTCGCTAAGACAAGAAGGGAGGCACTGTGCAAAAGTATGTGCTTTGGTTATGATGGGCCAATTCACCAGTCTGGAGGTGCAGAGGACAGGTGCTCATTATGAACTTCTTGTCACGCAATCCAGGCTGCAGGGGATGCATCTGACCACACGCAGAGCACTCATCCGAATTATTCCACAGGGGAAACATAGCTGTGAAAGCAGAAAAGCAGGTGCAGATACTCCTGGAGTACTGTATGTAAGGTACGCAAATGAGCTGGCCATACTTAGCCAAATAGACAAGGAAGAGAATGCGGTTAGAGATAGTTGGACAGCAGCAATTTACAGATGGGTGGAGGGTTCAGTAGCTTGCTTCCATCTATGGCTTAGTAGGTGGAGGGACTGCACAAAAATCTTCTTTCATGCATAGGAAACAGTGGATGTCAGAGAGAAGGGTTGTCCTTCCGTTGGTTCTTCATAGCCCGAATGTAACATAAATACCTTGCATGCGGAAGGTCCTGTGTTCAACCCCCAGCACCTCCAGAATGACCAGAAAAGACCTCTGGCTGGAATCCTTTCGAGCTGCTGCTGGTCAGTGTAGCAAATGCTGCGCTGGATGGACCAGTGGTCTGACTCGGTGTGAGACAGCATCCTGTGTTCCCTTGCATGGACAGCAAATGTTCCCACCACCTGCTTCCCCGATAGGGAAGCATTCGGCCCTAGCATTTCTCACCTGCGGTATGAAGTGGCAGTGTCAGCCTAGAAAAGCGCTTGACTGCTTTATCACCACCTCATCCGCTGCTTGGGGGAACTACCCCATAATACATGTCTTCTCTGCTGACGAGCTGCGGGATCAGAGCACCCTCCCGTTGTTTTTCTTTTCTCCTGTTTTTCCAAGGCGCCCATTCTGCAAGCAGTTAATACACGTGCTCCAAAATATTATCAAGAGAGATGTGCCCTCCTTGCTTATTGGTCCCAGAGTCACTGTACATGAATGCTGTGGGTTGTTGTGTGGTTGTAGGGCTCTTTACCCCAGTGCAGAGACAACCCCAGGGGAGCCATGTGGGGCAGGAGAAGCCTGTGGAGGAAAGCCTGGTGGAGAGCCTAGAAGGTGTGGATTGGGTCCAAAAGGGAGCAAATGTCCTGGCAACATCATGGGGCTGAGAGTATAGAGGGCAGCTGCTTCTTCCCCCATCAGAGGCGCTGGCATCAACTCCAGGGGGGTTGGGGTGGACATGGCAGCTTCCCCAGAATTCCCCTTGCGCTTTTTGGACTTGGCTGAAGAGACCTTGCGGTTCCGGGTTTGGATCCCATCCTTGCGCATTGCCAAGGGACGATTCACCTGGAAGGCAGAAATGGAGCCGTGAGCGAGCGTGAGAGCAGTGCCGCAGAGTGGTCGAGAGCCAGCAAGCAGAAGGAATCGCAGGAAGATCATAGAGTAAAGAAGAGGCTAGAGCAATAGCTATTTGCAGAGCAGGTGCATGGTTCAGATAGAGGGCAGAGAGGCGCGGGGCTGGCTATGGAGCCATACTAACTCAGAAGTAAACCCCACCGGATTTCACAGGATCACTCTCAAGGCAGATGCCTTCTCGGTCATGGCACTCTCCCTTCAGATGTCAAGGAAATAAAGAATCACACAACTTTTAGACGACATCTGAAGGCAGCCCTGTATCGAGAGGTTTTTAACAGTTGATGTTTTTATTTTGTTTGTAGCTATACTGTCAGCCGCCCAGAGTGGCTGGGGAAACCCAGCCAGATGGGTGGGGTATAAATAATAAAATTATGATGAATAATTATTATTTTGTTTGCTTGCTTGCTTGCTTGCTTGCTGTAGTGCAACATAATGCTACCCAAGGAGTAAACAGAGATGGGGTGTGTGTGCGTGTTGCAGAAGCATGTATGCATGTGGCAGCTGGCAGATCCACAGCCTGAGGCAATTGCCTCATCCCACTTCCTGGCCGTGACAGCTCTGCAGGAGAAGCTACAGGGTAGGCACCCCCAGGGTCTGAGGACGATGGGAGAGGCACATCCTTGGTCTGGGAAAAGGGTACTGAAGGTGCTCCCTTTGGAGCAGTATAAAGTCACCCAAATTTGAGTCCTCCTCAAGGCAACATGGGAATGGCAGAAGCCTACCAATTTGTTCTCAAACATATAGGGGTGGGGGTCAGATTTATTTTCCCCAAAAAGGCAAACTAGGAGGGAACACGTTCTTTTAAAATCCATGGGTGTATCCAATTAAGTCTTACTTAGAGTAGACCCACTGAAATTAAGGGGCATTAAGTTAGCCAAGTCTATTCATTTACATGGATCCGCTCTGGGTACGACTGGACACAACACTATGTACCTTTTATCAAATAAAACACTCAGGGCTTATCCACACGCAACTTTTGTCCTGTTCTTTCCAGGTGCATGTCTGCACTTAAAAGCTTTGTGTCCAAGCACGTGTCATTTTCTCCCCCGCCCCAAGCTTTCCCCACAGAAACCCGCTTTTTAGCTCTCAATTAGAGCAAACAACAATTTGGGCTTTCCACAGATTGCCATTTGCTCTGATTGAGCTTTAAAGAACAGATTTTTGCAGAGAAAGTTTGGGGGCAAAGAAGGGGGGTGCTCAGACACGGTGCATATGCCCTTAGCCTTCTGCTTATTCTGAAACAACACAGAACAAGGGTGAAAACACTTTAGAAAGCCAGAAAGAATAGGGAGGACAAGAATGGGAAAGAAGGCATGTTGATGGCTTCACAAAGTGCCTGGGCCATATAAATTGCTGTTAGGAGCTACAGGTGGTCCAGGCAGCCGAAAACAGGTGGGCAAAGGGGGAAGCCTCTGCAGGTTCCCTTCTGAAAACATCTTCAGAAGAAGAAGCCATCATGTTTAAGTAATAAAGTGTAGTGTGTCAGGATGGCTCGTTAGAGGCAATGGCACGCATTTATGGCAGTGCCAGGTTTTGAACAGCAGACTTCCTGTTTCAGTGCTCATGCAGCCTTGTCCACAGTGCCGTACTGTTTCTTGTTATCCTGTCCACCAGCTTGCAGACAAAATTTGACAGCTATCACAGCATACATCTGCATTCCGAAAACGTTAGCATTTGGGGAGGTGTTTAATGACACAAATGGGGTTTCTCAGTTCTAGGGAAATGCAGATTTTGAAGTTAGTTGCACACACTTATTTGGTGTGGCAGATCTACTAGACCAAAACAGTCCTTAAGTCACTTGACATAAAATCAGTGTAATGCTTTTTATCCATTAAATGGGTGTGTGAGAGAGAGAGAAAGAGAGAGGGAAGGAGGGAGAAGCAAGCAAGCACTCATGAGATAATTGCTGAGATGCCCTTATTCCATCAACCAAACTCCCTACTGCCTTGGCTTACATTGTGTAGCTTGAAATAGAGACCGCAGGCATTGCATACGGGTTCTCCATTCACGTTTCGGCGCCAGAGGGTGGTGGTCGTCGTCTGGCAGTTACTGCACTGGGTGCCGGCTCGCTTGCTGACAATCTGCAGGGTTGAATATGATGAGGTTTTTTACATACAGCAACAAATGGAACCTGCAACAAACTGTTGCAGGGAGTTCAGCCATGCCACTCTATTCCCCTACCTACCCATTCCTGCCCACCCCTGTCAGTCATAATTCCATGCCCCCCCCCACCAGAATGTACCTCTGCAAACCTCAATGTTGCACTGAACATAAAAATATATTACCAGACGTTTCTTTGGCCTGATGAGAGGCCTGTTCTGCCCATTCATCTTGTGGTAGAGCCCACAGGCATTACAGAGGTAGTGACCAGTGCCATCCCTTCGCCACAGTGGTGTGGCTGTGGCTCCGCAATTCACGCACTCTCGCGCCTCTGAGGAAAGAGATGGAGACAAGCAGTCAGTGGGGAAGTGGCAGAATAGCTCAGAAGGGGGCGGGCATGAGGCCCTTCACTTTGAGGAGATGCTACTAGCAGCATGTCTGATGCAGTGCTGGGCTGGAGAAGGCCAGACAGAGAAAGCGCAAGAAAGACACCAAGAACAATGATTCTTGGGTAGAGGAATATTAATTTATTAGACATTTACCCATTTACTCATTTCTTTGCATGTCTAATAAATGCTGCTAGAGCTTAATCTCCATTATGGATCTGTCTTGGCCTATAAGCTCATCCTAGAACCTAAGAGGTCAGCTCCAGAATGTGTTTTCAATGCCAGAGTCCAGATCTGGAACCTGTAAGGTCATAATTATTGTGCCACTAAGCATATGAGGAGTATAATGTGGGAAAGAAATACGTTCTACATTTAATGAGCAGAACTTCGCAGCTCAGAGGTGGCAGTTCATGACCACGATTAACCCACAGGCACTGTAGCATTTTATAGATTTGCCTGTGGATGTCGCTTCTCCTAAACACATTTTTTACGCTAGCTATGTCTTGCAGTTGCCTCCGGTAAAAAGCTTCATGGTTAGTCAGCTCTGACGTCCAACCAGCACAAAAAAAGTGCTGATCAGCTGGGCAGGCTAGAGCACATAAACTCTTTCAACATCATGGCCAAACTTCCCAATGGGAAATGTCATCTGAGTGATCCACACATTTGGCATGTTTAGGGTTTTTTTAAAAAAAAAAAAAAACCAAGCTGCATTTAAATATTTACATTAGGACTGAAATGAAAATGTATTTTGGTGCAAATTTTTAACTTTGGTACAAAACCTTAACAAATTTGAAAACGCACAATCTGCCTCTCCAGTCTGCACTGTTTTACATAGGTGTTTTTGTTTTACAGGCAGGCGAGCTTTTGAAAGAGGTTTGGAGTGGTGCAGTCCATTGTGTCATATCATTCCCGCTTTGCTCCGCAGCCCATGTGATGGTCCCCAGCAAAAATCCTCACCAGTAGGAGAGAGCTGTGTTGCCCCCCGTAGTTTAGGGGAATACCCAGCTGTCAGTGGACTCCCAGATGGCTGGAAGTATCCAAAGTCCTGCCCCATTGCGTAAGCTGCTCCAGTCGGGGTTCCCAAAGGCAGCAGTTCAGCATGGGTGGGGCTCATCCGCTCCGTCTTCAACATCTCCAGGTATCTGGGGCTCCCCTTGTCATCGGGGCTGAGGTCCTTGGGCGAGGGAGGTGCTTGGAGGGTCTGATATGAGGCCGTGGCAGAGGTGTAGATTGGGAGTCCAGCATGGGGCTTTCCAGAAGAACTGGAGACCCAAGCTGCTGTGCTGTAAGGGTGCCCATCCACCCACTGCAAACCATTGAGGATGGGATACAACTGCCGCACTGTTGGAGAGGAAACAAAAGGAAACATTAAGTAGGGTGTGCAGATGTTCAGGGCAGTGGGCCTACGCTAAAGTTGGCCAAGCAGGCTCTGCTGGATCAGAATAAGGGGCTCCTTTATTCGGTATCCTGTTGCCAGCAGCGGTCAGTTAGATGCTTGCAAGAAGCCCACAGTCAGGCTATAGGGACAGCCTCGCTCCTCTCACATGCACGCACCAGTATTCAGAAGCATGCAGCCACTTGTCCTGTTCTGGTCCCATGGAGGTCTCCGCGGGGCTGGAGGGCAGGTGGTGCAGCACCACGGAGAGCTCCCAGACTCTGTTCACTCCATACATTTAAAGGACATGGGTTCCCCCACAAGAAGCCTGTGAGCTGTAGTTTGTTCAGGGTGCTGGGAATTGTGGGTGTAATTAGGCTAACCAGGCCTCTTCATTTGGTCCATGGCCACCTGTCACATGACATCCAGCACAGGACAAGCTGTGGTGCCAAATTCAAAAGGATGAATCAGGCATGGGTTGATTTTTTTTCAAATGCAAGCCGTGGTTGAATTGGGAGTCAGTTCTTCCTTCCTTCTTTTACTTTTATTTCATAAAAATTATTCCTTCCTTAACTGCAAGGAAAAACCTCAAAGCGGTTTCCTTTGCAGCTGCAAGTTTAAAATTCAACTACACGATGTAATATGACATCAAGTGATTGACTGGTGGGTGGACCTTTCAAAGATGGGCCAGTTTAGGATACAGCCCTCTGGCTGGATCCACATTCCCACAGTGAGGACTGTGAATGGCCATACAATGCCTAGATTGCAGTCTTAGCCGTGTCTACTCTGAAATAAGTCCCACTGAATTAAGTGGGGCTGGGTACCTTTTGTGGGGCGTATGGAAAACTGGGGTCGGGGAAGGTAATGGAACAGAGTATCTTGAGAAAGAGCATGACAGTCTGTCAGGAACCCTGAATAGAAGCAGCCCACAACGTTGATGGTTTTTTTTAATTGTAGGTTTGACATATACTTTAATATTTGCAGTGTGAAAACACAACGGTATCACTGTAAGCCAATCAGCCAGAAATTCTGAGAATGAGATGCACTGGCACATTACTTTTGCCTCCAAAGTAATAGTAAAAGTCCCTTTGAGTGCACAGAGGGCCTTTGCCAAATATAGCATACCCATCTATGATTCAAAAGGGTAATTATAAGGGCTAATAGCTTGCAGGCAGAGGGAGGTTGGGAGGGTATTGGGATCAGCTGCTTAGTATGTTTAAAGGTATGTCCTCTTGCAATCACTGTATACCTACCTGGAGAGTGTCTGTAGGATTCAGACATACGAGAGAAATAGGTGGGCATGGCCCCAGCATCAACACCCTCTGAAGCAGGAAAGAATAGGTCTGCGTCATCATTTGCTTGCAAATGGGGATGTTCAAAATACTGGGGGGCAGAATCTTCATTCCCCACAATAGAATAATCCATTGTCCGCTCTTATTTAGAATCTTCCTCTGCAGATGACAAAACCTGCAATGAATTTATTTTTTTTAAGCATGGCACATGAGACAAGGAGAGTCCAGATTCCTGACTGAGAAGTAGATAAGATCTAGTACACTGCTAGGGCCTAGTGATTAGAACCAGCATTCATGAGTTTTATCTTGGTTCGCCTTTACTTCCAGAACACTCTGCAGCAGAGGTCGCCAATGTGTTGTTGCCCTCTGGAGGACTGAAGTTGTAAATAGGTGAATAAACCATATTTCCGTATTTTTGTCGGTGTTTGTCCTTTGATGCTATGGCCTGTCGGCTACGCAAATAAAGTCTATTCATTCATTCATTCCTAAAGCACGACAGTTTCCACCGTGTATTCTACCTATTCTCCAAAGGGACACAGACCCTGTGTGCTAAACAGGCACTGGGGGGGCCCGGGGGCGAGAAATTTCGCTCTGCAGGAACCCTTGGGTCCCCACACTCCTGTGGGGGTTTTTGGGGGGTGCGCTGAGCTCTGGCGCTGCCCTCAAAAGCCTTTCTGCCAGCTCCGTGTCGCAGCCGACACTTAGCACACCGACATTCCTTTCCACAGCAGCCGGAAGTCCCATAATCCCATGTGCTCTTGCCACTGCTTGGCAGAGAGAGAGGCAGGCACTGGGCTTTTGCAACACTATTTATCCAGCGATAAATACATTTATGTTCCTCTTCTTTTGGCAGCTGCTCTTGGTAGTAGATGTGGCAGCAAATTCCTGAGCATGCCAGTTTTAGATACCTAGCAGCTCTATTACTGGCAACCAAGCTACTTCAGACCAAGATCAGTTTGAAGTTTGCCCTGTATTGTATTTCGGACTTCGTGAGGTGACCTGAAAATCCCACTTCAAAGCCCATAGTGCAGTATCCAGACTGCACACAAAGGATGAGAGAGTGTGAGTAATAATAATAGCAAATAAAATATAATATTAATGCTGCTTTGCTCATTAATTTACCCCCTTTCAACTAAAGCTGAGCCAAAATTTCTCAGAAGACATTTTTCTGAGAAAATTCCATCCCAGAAAAAAAGGCAATTCTTCAGAAATGTTATCTGAATATCTCCACACACAGAGGGAGAGGGAGAGAGAGAATCAACCATTTCTTCCTTCCCACAGTGTCCCAGAACGATGCCAGGCCTGGGGCATTATGGGGTGTGCAAAATGGTGGTCAGGCTACCTAAGGAGGTGCTCTTACTGCCGCTTGCAGAAGCAACGATAACAAGCTGTGCTACTGGCACTTCTTTTTGGTCAGTTAAGTATTGCCAAAATGGAGGATCTGCATTACACAAAAAGAAGAATCAAAGAGGGGATCCAATTCGCACAACATTGTAATATACTAGTTCATATGTTCACACAAATGTAGAAATAATTACTGTAATAGAAATAGAATACATATCAACATTGTGGGGAACACAACAGGTGACTTTTGCTGCCTGCTCCATCTGCTGACCAGGCGCTACTAACTGCTGATGGACAATGTCAAGGCCTCTGCTGTTCTCCCTTATCCTTAAATCAAACTTTGACTTCAAAGAGAGGATTGTCTTTTGTAAAGCACAACACATCCTGCACCAACTAAGTTACACTCAGTTAGACTCATTGAGATTAACGGACCAAAGTTAGTCATGTCCATTATTTCCAATGGGTCTATACCAAACAGGACTAACATTGGCTACAAACCAAGCATTTCTAACCAGCTCTAGGTTTCAGAGTCTAGAATCACATCTGTAAATGTGTGCCTCTGCATGTTCAGTTCTCCACCCGGCAGCCTATCCTTAAGCCACATTGGAACTGAAAAATAAAAGGAAACCGGTGTGACTGCATAAGGAGCTTACAGATGAGCTGAGAGTTAAGAAGGGCATGTATAAGAAAGGGAAATCGCAAAGGAGGAGTATACATAAGTAGCCAACAGTTGCAGGGGGAAATCAGGCTGGCTAAAGCTCAGAATGAGCTCAGGCTTGCAAGAGAGGTTAAAAATAATAATAAAGGTTTTTTCGGCTATGCCACATGGAGGAGGGAGCATGCTTGTTTTCTCCTGCTCTTGAAGGTAGGACTCGAACCAGTGGCTTCAAGTTGCAAGAAAGGAGATTCTGACTAAACAATAAGAACTTTCTGATGCAAAGAGCTGTTCAGCAGTGGAACAGCCTCCCTCGGGAGATGGTGGACTCTCCTTCCTTGGAGAGGTTGGAGGACCATCTGTCAGGGATGCTTTAGCTGAGATTCCTGCATTGCAGGGGGTTGGACTAGATGACCGTGGGGGGTCCCTTCCAACTCTAAGATTCTATGATTATGCAGTGCCTAAAACGGGGTGGAGATAGAAATTGGAATGATTTCAGAGTGTGAACGAGAGGAAAGTGTCAGTATGCCTTTCAACCGATGTCAGCGACTGGGCTCAATAACTGGTTCTGCCCCAACTGAGCTAGGCGACTGGAGCACTTTCAGAGACCTTCCAGTCCTGGAAAGCAGGTCTCAGTGCCCTGAACTCACAACTGTGCATTGTGAGCACCAGACTCAGCAGAGTATAAATAATGCGGAAGCTAGCTGTGAAGCATAACTCCTTTTATTTCCAATAGCTACTACAAATTAACGAACTACACTGGTGCCCCGCAAGACGAATGCCTCGCAAGATGAAAAACCCGCAAGACGAAAGGGTTTTTCGGTTTTTGCGTCGCTTCGCTAGACGATTTTCCCTATGGGCTTGCTTCGCAAGAAGAAAGCCCATAGGGAAATCTCCGGGGACCTCTTTTAAATGCTGGCGGTGGGGAGCAAAGCCTTTTCCCCCCCTCCGGACTTCAGAAGAGGTCCAGGAAGGCCGGCGGGGGCTGAAAGGCTTTGCTCCCCACCGCCAGCATTTTAAAAGCGGTCCGGGATAGCAGGGAAACGCTTCCCGCTATCCCGGACGGCTTTTGAAGGCAGGCGGCGGGGAGCAAAGACTTTCGCCCCCCGCCGGCCTTCAGAAGAGGTCCTGGACCTCTTCTGAAGGCCGGCGGGGGGCGAAAGTCTTTGCTCCCCCTGCCTGCCTTCCCGGGAGAGCGGAAAAACGCGCTGCAATTCTCCACTCTCCCCGACGGCTTTTGAAGGCAGGCAGGGGGAGCAAAGACTTTTGCCCCCCGTCGGCCTTCAGAAGAGGTCGGGGGACAGACTGTCCCCGGACCTGGTCTGAAGGCGGTTTCCATAGGAACGCATTGATTGATTTTCAATGCATTCCTATGGGAAACCGTGCTTCGCAAGACGAAAAACTCGCAAGACGAAAAGACTTGCGGAACGAATTAATTTCGTCTTGCGAGGCACCACTGTACCAGTTTGTGTCACAGCTCCCACTCAGCCATCTAGTCACTACATAGATAAGACTCTCTCCACACACAGAGTGGGGCAGTCAGTCAGGAGCGGAAGAGGAGAAGAGCAGTTTCTGCCCCCTCCTTTCTCATAACATCAGATCAGGAGATTCTCACAATGGGAGGGGGTGAAAATATCAACAGAAAGTAGGAAGGTGGGCCAACTGTGTCCACCTGAAAAGATGTGAGATGGCATCCTACCCCATGGTGAGCCCTGGGTGTAGAAATATCTGAGCCTCCACCAGATATTTGCAACTCTATTCAAAAGATGTTTGGGATGGATTGGTGGGGAGGTGGCGAAAGTCTTGGTTTTTGCACCCCATCCTTTACCACTCTACAGTGTTAAAATGGAAACACACTGCCCCCATTTTGATCCCTACCATTAAAACAGCATGGCAGAGATGCATTGGGGCACAGCAACAGATTCCCATGGGATAAACAAAAAGAATTGTGTGATAAATGTAGTGCAGGTTTGGCTTGCCGATCAGAAGGTCGGCAGTTTGAATCCCCACGATGGGGTGAGCGCCCATTGTTCGGTCCCTGCTCCTGCCCACCTAGCAGTTCGAAAGCACGAAGTGCTAGTAGATAAATAGGTACTGCTCTGGCGGGAAGGTAAACAGCATTTCCTTGCGCTGCTCTGGTTCGCCAGAAGCGGCTTAGTCATGCTGGCCACATGACCCGGAAGCTGTACATCGGCTCCCTCGGCCAAGAGTCGGCCACGACTGGACCTAATGGTCAGGGGTCCCTTTACCTTTACCATTACCTTTAAGGCTGTTGACAGTGGAGGCCAACCAGGGGCCTTGTGCTTAGATGGGAGTTGGATTTACCGTATTTTTCGCCCTATAGGACGCACTTTTTCCCCTCCAAAAATGAAGGGGAAATGTGTGTGTGTCCTATGGGGCAAATGCAGGCTTTTGCTGAAGCCTGGAGAGGGAGAGGGGTCGGTGCGCACCCTGGGCTTTGGACAGCTCTCCGCAAGCCGGGGGAGACGGGCACGAAGTTGCGCCGATCTCCCAAGGCTTGCAGAGAGCTGCCTGCATCCCGAAGCCTGGGGTGCGTTGAACAGCGAGCTCCGGGCTTCGGGCAGCTCTCCGCAAGCCGGGGAGGCCAGCGCAACTTCCTGCTGGGCTCCCTAGGCTTGCGGATAGCAGCCTGTTTGGGGGGCTGGGGTCAGGGGAAGCTCAGGCTTCCCCCGCCCCAGCCCCGCGCCTGGGGGGGGGAATAATTTTTTTTCTTTATTTCCCCCCCAAAAACTAGGTGCACCCTATGGGCCGGTGCGCCCTATGGGGCGAAAAATACGGTAATGGGAAACCAGGTGAGAGCAGTGCTTGCAAAGCCTTTGTGGATTTGCCTCCTTTGCCCGAGGAGGGCAGAGAAGTCCAGGGTCTGTTGGAGGAACCCCTTTCCTAGTGACTCTGCAATTCACCCTCCTTCCTCTTATCTCATTCTCTAACCAGTCTCTCTTTCTCAGAAGTGACATCTTCACTTTCCTTACCAATATCAGCTTCCAGATCTGATGAGGCTCCAGGGGAAAAATGTGTGGGGGTTATTTGAGTTTGCTTGCAGTGTGTGTCCCACGTAATAATATTGAGCGTGTGAAGCAAAGACTGGACAAGGACGGGGAAGACCTAGGTTCAAAACTCCAGGAAGCCACAAAGCTCATGTTTGTGGAGCGGCAGGGGCAGGACTCTCTTGGGCTTCCCAGAGCTAAAATTGTGGGGCTAAAATTGGAGAGGGCTGGGGAAAGAGAAGCAATGTTTGTCACCTGAGACTCCTTTGGGGGAAACACAGGTGTCCGTATTGTGCTTGTATTTCTCTCTTAAAAGTGACCCCTGACCATTAGCTCCAGTCGTGACCGACTATGGGGTTGCGGCGCTCATCTCGCTTTATTGGCCAAGGGAGCCGGTGTACAGCTTCCGGGTCATGTGGCCAGCATGACTAAGCCGCTTCTGGCGAACCAGAGCAGCGCACGGAAACGCTGTTTACCTTCCTGACGGAGTGGTACCTATTTATCTACTTGCTCTTGGACGTGCTTTCGAACTGCTAGGTTGGCAGGAGCAGGGACGGAGCAACGGGAGCTCACCCCGTCACGGGGATTCAAACTGTTGACCTTCTGATCGGCAAGTCCTAGGCTGTGTGGTTTAACCCAGAGCGTTACCCGCGTCCTATTTCTCTCTTATACTCTGGCTAATTTCAGCTTTGGTAGTAGGGAATCAAATCAGGACGACGATTTGGGGGCTGAACCAGAGCAAACAGCAACCCATAGATAACCTGAATTGCCTTTTGTTGCACTGCAGTTTTAAAGAGCCGGTTTTCATGGGCAAGGCTTGCAGGCAAAAACAAGGTGCTCGGACATGGAGCTTTCAAGTGCCCAGAAAGCACAGGGCAAAAGTTAAGTGTTGATCAGCCTTAAAAAAGAGGCACTTGGCAGGCAGAGTCATCCCCTGGGCTAGTTGTAAGAAAGAAGAAGAAGAGGAGGAGGAGAAGGAGTTTGGCTTTGATATCCCGCTTTATCACTACCTGAAGGAGTCTCAAAGCGGCTAACATTCTCCTTTCCCTTCCTCCCCCACAACAAACACTCTGTGAGGTGAGTGGGGCTGAGAGACTTCAAAGAAGTGTGACTAGCTCAAGGTCACCCAGCAGCTGCATGTGGAGGAGCGGGGAAGCGAACCCAGTTCACCAGATTACGAGACTACCGCTCTTAACCACTACACCACACTGGCAGGTGACTGGGGAAAGACTATGGGGGATGGGGCAGTGCCCCATGTGCCCTAGTGGACCAGACTCCACTGCCCCAAAGGAGCACCAGCTGCTTTCAAATCTGCTGGAAGTAGAACCGAGCAAGACCCCATCGCGTTAACCTGCCAGAGCTTGCAGTTCCTTGCCTGCCAGGTTCTTTTGGGACTTCCCGCAGAAAACTGCATCTTTCTGGGACCCTGTTCCTCTGCCCTGTGAATGGCAGTTGGATCTGGTGCCAGGCCTTATCGCCCGATCTTTGCAGTGTGTTCAGTCATGGGGTACCAAAGGAAGCCTTTTGAAATCAACCTTGTACGCATGCCAGCTTCCTCTGAACGTGGGACTAGTGGCGCTGTTGTCCTCTGATTCATTTCCTCCCCCTTTGCCCCTCTGGGGCCTTTAAAGGACCTCCTCGGTTCTGTTCTGTGGGAGGGGGGAATAGGGGACCAGATTCTGAGTCATAGGCTGGGCTGCGGAATTCAGATACACATTTTTATATGTGGGTATTTGCTGTGCTTTTCTGCAGCGCTGTACCTGCTCTGCCGCCCCCGTCCTGGGCCAAGGGAGCTCGAGGTGGCTTACAAATCATTTTAAACCGAGCAACAAAATGACAGCAAGGCGGTACAGTGAAAACCAAACTTCAAAACCAGATAAAAACAGTATAAATAGTACAATGAGAATGATCGGATGGGGTTCAACGTATGGCTCTGGTGGCAGTGACCCAGTAGTGCTTTATTCAGCTAAGCAGAATCAACAAGAGAATGATCGGAAGACTCGTTTTGTCAGAAGTCTTTTTATTTAGGTGTTTATTTAAGTGTTAACAAGGAAGATTATGCTTTTCTGTGTATGTAAATCTGCTTTTTCTTTTTTTCTTCTTTTTTCTTTCTTAATTGCTTTCTTTAACTTTCTTTTTGTAATATGAGATTGTAAATCCTTTGTATATGTGTGTAATTTAAAATAATAAAGATTATATTTAAAAAACAACAATACTGAGATTGTTTCAATTCACAGCTTTGCAGCATCTTCGGCAGCATGTCTTAACATCCATGTCTGTCTAAAAATCTGCATCTTCAGGCAGCAGCAGCAGAGAGGGAGCCAGGGGTGTTTTTTAAGAACCCCAAATCCCGGGTCTTTTGCACCAGGCTTTGGAAACCCTTCCAACTCTACAGTTCTTTGATTCTATGAAACCAAGAAGTCTTCAGTTTGTTATAGTTTCCCATTTCATCTGAATCAGGAAACTATAATTAACATCTTCAAAACAGGCCAAGAGATTAAGCCAATTTAAAACCATGATTTAATACTTTGGCTTGTTCTGAAGCTGTTAACCATGGTTTCCTGGTTAAATGAGGTTTGCCAAATTGTTACTCTCCAGATACAGCTGGACTACAGTTCCATTGGCCATGCTGCCTGGGACTGCTGGGAGTCCAATAACATCCAGAGAACATCAGATTGGCAACTCCTGTGATGGTTAATGAAAAGATTTAACGTTGTTTTTTGCTTGCTTGTACAAAGAGAGGAATGGAAGGAGCTCTGTGTGTGGCTGAAAGGCTCGCTCATATCTCAGCTTTCAAAGGCAAGACATGGTCATTATCTCCGTATTGTATTTGGGAAGCCTGGAACTGCCTATTGCCAGTCAGTGAGTTCATGGCTGAGGCTACTTTTGAATGCAAGACTTTGCAGCTCACATTCCTATACCATATAAAGGTAAAGGGACCCCTGACCCTTAGGTCCAGTCGTGACCGACTCTGGGGTTGCGGCGCTCATCTCGCTTTATTGGCCGAGGGAGCCGGCGTACAGCTTCCAGGTCATGTGGCCAGCAGGACTAAACCGCTTCTGGGGAACCAGAGCAGCGCACGGAAACGCTGTTTACCTTCCCGCCGGAGCGGTACCTATTTACCTACTTGCGCTTTGACGTGCTTTTGAACTGCTTGGTTGGCAGGAGCAGGGACTGAGCAACAGGAGCTCACCCTGTCACAGCAGCAGCAGAGAGGGAGCCTGGGGTATTTTTTAAGAACCCCAAATCCCAGGTCTTTTGCACCAGGCTTTGGAAACCCTTCCAAACGGTTTGTGGGGATTCGAACTGCTGACCTTCTGATCGGCAAGCCCTAGGCTCTGTGGTTTAACACACGGCGCCACCCACGTCCCTCCTTTACCATATATGCGCAGACAAATGTAACCCTCTCCTCAGTTGCCCCTTCTGAAAGCAGCTGTTCAAAGTGGTATGTTGGCATCTGTCCATCTCGAGAGACAATGGAGGAGTGTGCCTTCAAGGGCAAAGTCAAACCATTGGAGAGTTACATCGCCTGCTGTGGCTGTAGAGACCGATATGGGAGAGACATGTTTTGTTGCAGCTGGGGCAGAGGACGGCATCTGGTTGTGCTGTTGCAGATACACCACAGCGTTTCTTCTCCCTGCGCTCCTCCCGGTGGTCATCTCTTCTCTGCTCACTGCGATGGATGCACAGCCAGACTGTCTGTCTCTAGGAGCTGCAGTCATCTATCAGGGATTCCCACACCGTGTGCTTGATGTTGCCAGCCTTCATGTCACATTTGCAGACATCTTTGTAATGCAAAGCTGGTCTGCCAACGGACTTGGTGCCTGAAGCCAGCTCCCTGTAGAGCATGTCCTTGTGGATCCTGCTAAGGATGAGCCGTCATACTGGACATGTTCTCATGGAAGGACACAATCATCTCTCGGAGCTTAGGTGAGCTTTCTATCTTGTTGAGCAGAGTCATTTTCAGCTGATGAGGTCAAGGACCTGACAAAGGCCATACACAAGGGGCATCTCTGCTCTCAGCAATTCTCCTGCAGCTGGCGCAGTGAGAAAAGCATGTCTACTGTAGACCTCTGAGCTCTAAAGCTGCATTGTGACTCAGGATAGGTCCTGTCAGTGAGTGACTTCAATCTGTTGAGAACTACAAGGGCAAAGGCTTTTCCCACAGTACTGAGCAGGGAGATTCCACTGTAGCTGTAACAGCCGTGGTGGTCCCCTTTGTTATTCTAAAGGGTCACAATGCTGGAGTCACAGATGTCTTGTGATACTGCTTGAAATGTATGGTGCAGATGGGGCCCTAGAATCCATCATGACTCCCCAAAATGTGCAACAGGCCTTCACAACTTGTCACCCACTAGCAGAATGCAATCTGCACCAACCATGTGTTGTGATGGCCTTCCAAGGGCTTGGTAAATCTGGTTTTCCTGCCTCCCACCTTGGATGTCAAAAGCCCAGGTCAATGTCAAGCAGATGGCAGGCCACAGCTGCTGTGCTGTCTTCAGCTCAGCAAATCACAAGTCCAAAGGGTCCGAAATATAGGCACCAGTCGTTTATGTGATTCTTACTGGGGAAGGGCCACATATCAGTGGTAGAGCATCTCCTTTGGATACAGAAGGTCTCAGGTTCACAGAGCCAGTGTGGTATAGTGGTTAAGAGTGGTGGACTCGTAATCTGGGGAACCGGGTTCGTGTCTCCGCTCCTCCACATGCAGCTGCTGGGTGACCTTGGGCCAGTCACACTTCTCTGAAGTCTCTCAGCCCCACTCACCTCACAGAGTGTTTGTTGTGGGGGAGGAAGGGAAAGGAGAATGTGAGCCGCTTTGAGACTCCTGAAGGGGAGTGATAAGGCAGGATATCAAATCCAAACTCTTCTTCTTCTTCAGTCCTTAGCCTCTCCTGCTAGGGCTGGCATTGTTCCTTGTCTGAAACACTGGCCAGTCAGGGTAGACAGTACTAGCTGGGGCAGTGATCTGAGTATAAGGCAGCTTCCTATGTTCCTATTTACCAGGGATAATGACTAATTTCTGATATCTGTACTAGGTAAACTGCTTTTCTTAATTTTGCATTTCAGGAAATTTGTCAGTGCAAGCAGCAAAAATCATTCATCAGGGTTCAGCTCCCTCCCTGGGATCTCCAGCAATTAAATCTCTGACTGGAGGTGGACAACACACCTTGCCTCTCGTGCACCTTCATATGTGTATGAACATGAAAACACCATGCAGGGCACATCTCTCTATCATTTCATAACTGCAACTGCTGCTCTTGATAACATATTGTAGAAGAAGCAGGTCCCCCCCGCCAGGACATCTCTAATCAAAGGGACAAAATTATGAATTTAAATAGTATAGAAGGTCCTGAAGTCAATAAGGAACAGGCTGTGTTGGATTTTCAACCAGTGGAGGGCAGACTATGGCAGGGTAAATAAATGCAGGATCGATAGCAGGTCAATGAGAGACTTCAACAATGTGTACAGTGGTACCTCGGGTTAAGAACTTAATTCGTTCCAGAGGTCTGCTCTTAACCTGAAACTGTTCTTAACCTGAAGCACCACTTTAGGTAATGGGGCCTGCCGCTGCGCCACCGGAGCACGATTTCTGTTCTGATCCTGAAGCAAAGTTCTTAACCCGAGGTACTATTTCTGGGTTAGCGGAGTCTGTAACCTGAAGCATATGTAACCCAAGGTACCACTATAATAATCTGTGGGGGTGAAGAGCTCAAATAGTGAACCTTCTTTTGAAAATAGGGATGTTAAAGTAGAGCCTGTGCTGTATTCATTTGTGAAAATGTGAAATATGCCGTGCAGCACAGCCCCAAACAACTTATGTCCTAAGCTTTGTGTGTGTGTGTGTGTGTGTGTGTGTGTGTGTGTGTGTGTGTCCCCACGTGCACGCACAAACACACAAATACATATACAGTGGTACCTCGGGTTACAGACGCTTCAGGTTACAGACGCTTCAGGTTACAGACTCTGCTAACCCAGAAATAGTACCTCGGGTTAAGAACTTTGCTTCAGGATGAGAACAGAAATTGTGCTCTGGAGGTGCGGCGGCAGCGGGAGGCCCCATTAGCTAAAGTGGTACCTCAGGTTAAGAACAGTTTCAGCTTAAGAACAGACCTCTGGAACGATTTAAGTTCTTAACCCGAGGTACCACTGTATACATCAAAGCAACACTGCCATAAACATCTATGCCACACACATCAAAGGCATCACCTTATCTCTGGGCTACACCAGTCCTTATCAGCAGGAATGAAATTTCCTTTTGAATATTTTCATTTCAACCAAAATTACAGTTGTGCCCATAGCCATTTAGTAACTCCATTCTGCACACTGCTACCGAGCTGGGCATGGGGGCCTCAGAGATGCTTCCAGAACCTTATCACCGGCTTCAGATAATTATCTGTGGGGTATTTGTTATCGGGGCACTATTGAATCACAGGCAGCAGTTTTAATCCAGCCTGAAGCCGTTCAGATGCTGCTCCCACAGAGATACCAGCTTGCATTTCAGCCTAAAGCTTCCCCCGTCAGAAACTTCACAAGAACATGGGACCTTCCAAAGAACCCAGGTGTCCGAGAGCCTAGGCAGAAGGTAAACCAGGAGGACTTCTTGGCTTTGCTCTTTCTAGTAGAGTCCATCCTCTCAGGCCCTCTGCTCTTTCCCCAACTCCATAGATCCCAAATGGAAAAGTGGGACTGAGAAGTCTTAAGAAGTCAGAAGACAAGAATGGAAAACCCAACCCACTCCCGTTTCTTGAACTCCATTTTCCTGCCACCGTTCCATTTGGATCCTTACCAGGACAAAAAATTAGAGGCAAATGCATTAGTCTCTGGGATCAGATGTTAATGGGAAGGTGGTTATATGGAGAGCAAAAGAAATTAACATGTGTCCCCTCCTTTCACTATATTCCATTCCTGTTTACCTGTCCTCTCTGTTTGTTTATCCATCCATCCATTTTTTCTTTCTACCTGTTGAGTTTCCCAGTATAAGGTCATCCTACTATCCTGTCCTCATGCAGGGGTTTTTCACCCACTCTTTTTCTGTAGCCACCAGTTTCATGTGGGTTGATCCTTAGTTTTGAATCATTCTGTGCAGGGTTATGTCCATCTTGGAAGCTTAAGTGTGTGTGTGTGTGTGTGTTTGTGGCAATATTTCCATATTTGGTGCAGTGTGGGAACAAGAGTGTGAGCTGGGAAGTCCCCAGTTCAGAAAGCACAGCACACATAGAAAGAATTCTCAGAACTGCAGTTTACCCCTCAGAGAACTACAGTTCCCAGGATTCTTTGGGGTTGCTTTAAATGCGCGGTGTATATGCAGCCTTGGTGGAGATAATATTACTGGCCTACCTTACAGGGTTAGTCTAAGGATGACTGAGATAATGCTCGTGAAGAAGTTTGGGTGCTCTGATGTGCAACATTAATGCTAAAAGCACAGGAGTCTTGTGGCCCTTTAAAGACTTAACAGATATATTGTAGAGATGATCCCAGTTCCAATGAAATAAATAAATTAATTTTAAATGTTATTAATTGTCTTTTCCCATCCATGACTCTCAGGGTGGAATCCTCAGAACGTTGTCTTGCATGAGGAGGAGTTCATTTGGAACCAACAAGACTTCCTTAAAAGTTAGTTGGTTTCGAATAGAGATGTGGCTCCCATTTTACAGATGAGAAAGTGAGTCACTGCTTGCGTTTGAGATAGGGTTTTTCGAACCCAGTCCCCCCGCGTCAAAGGACCGACTTCCTTCCACCACACTGACCGGCTTCCTTCTCACGTATAATTCTTGGGGCATTTTTGCCATGGGAGGCTTAAGAACAGCCCAATTCTGGGTATATTTCTGTGGAAGTAAAACCTACTGACTTCCTGCCAAGTCGCTGCACATAGGACTGCAGCTACTGGACTGTTTGCTTAAAATGCTCTCTAAAGTGATTGCAAAAACTCCATTGTTATTTGCTTGCACGCCGCGCATTATCATAACAGGGCAAAAGAGGATCAAACGTTCCCTTGTGGAAAAGCATGTCTATCTGTGAAGAAACTGGTTGATGTGTTTGTCTGAAACTCCAATGGTGTTGGTCTGGAACTCTGGGTGGCATGTTTTGCCTCTAGTGCACAATGATTTTCTACTGCCCTGTCCCTGTCCTCTCCCCATGCTACTTATTATAGTGGTACCTCGGGTTACAGACGCTTCAGGTTACAGACTCTGCTAACCCAGAAATAATACCTTGTGTTAAGAACTTTGCTTCAGGATGAGAACAGAAATTGTGCTACGGCGGCGCGGCAGCAGCGGGAGACCCCATTAGCTAAAGTGGTGCTTCACGTTAAGAACAGTTTCAGGTTAAGAACGGACCTCCAGAACGAATTAAGTACTTAACCTGAGGTACCACTGTATTATTATTATTATTATTATTATTATTATTATTATTATCATCATCATCATCATCATCATTATCATTATTATTAAAATTACTAAATTGTCCTTCACCCAAATATTTCAGGGTGGTTTACAGTATTAAAATAAAAAAATACCATAATAATAAGCAAAAACAATAATGCCCCTCGGTTATTGTTATTTAATAATTTTATGTACACTTAAGAATAGTCCTGCGCTCTTCCCTTCCTTGCACAACACTGATCCTTTCAGCATCTTTACACAAACAGCAACCTTCCCATTTGCCTTCTCTGCCATGTCCAGGCAATTCACTCTCCCCCTTCCCCATTGTGTTCTTGCAGGCACCTTTCTGACCTCGGCAGGTTCTGCCAGCCTTTGTGTTTCCCACTTGCAACACGTCTGCCCTGCCATTTCTCAGCCATCCCAGTGTGTTTCTCTCATGGCTTTCACGCTCATTTTTCTGCTCCTGTGATCCTGATTCACTTCATTCTCTGCCTTTTTTTTGGTAATGAAATTTGGCAGTTTGTATTTGCACTACTAGAAGTTGGTGCGAGGAACTGTAGATCTGCTCTGGGTTTTGGGTGCCGTTATTTTAACTTTCCAGCACAACTGTAAATAATAGAACTCAAAACCTATCACATTTTGCCCGAGCCTATGCCTGTTTGCATCAGAAACATGTCCCCTGCGATCTAGTGAGCACCTAGGCACCAATAAGTATGTGTTTATAGGATTGTGGCCATAACTCTTTCCCAAAGGATCTACAAGGATTATTTTCTTGAATTCACTCTCCATGTTCAAAGCCCTGAACCACCATCGAATCAGACTTAGAAATTGACAAAGATTGGAAGTTGGCTCATCTATTAATCTGTTTACTCCCTCATCTCAGTTATCACAATCTATTAGGATACCACTACTCCTTTTTAATCTGTGGAGTGATAATCACATCTAGATGTAACTTTAAAAAATCAAGTCAACCGTACACATTCCTAACAATTTATACCTCGGTCCGTTGTGTGATTACTTTGTGTCTAGCGTTCTTGAACTCGCTGCACTTTGGCCATGCACTGCCAGTTTGCCAACACCCTTTTCATTTGAAGAGGGGAAAGTTTGCCTTGTCTCTAGCCGACCCATGCTTTGAAATGCTCATTGTGCCAATTGGGGATTAGCCTTTGAAGCTCTTTTCAGTCCCAAAGCTCAGACATAGACCATGCAAAATAATAACGATGATGAGGATGCCTCTACCCATGTGCAGAGTGCACTTCCCTCAGCCCCAACAATACAGTAGCAGTGAAGGGCATCGAAAGCAGAGGATAAATTTTTGAGGCCAAACACGTCTCATCTTCAGCACTTTGCCCTATCCACCCGTGTTGCAATCCTGCTTTTCTGTCTACCCCATTCCTCTATCCCTATCCATTACTATTCTTAACAATTCCTTGCCTTTGTCCATTACTCAAAGAGAAATCAACAACTGTATTTAACAACTGGATTTTGGGCATGCATTGAATCAAACTGACCTGGTGCAGAGCACAAGCCTTGGCAAATTTTTGAACGCGTCTTGGTCCACGGAGCCTAGAAAACGTGGGGAAGGGCTGGGTTGACACTGGAGAAAGTGTCGCCACTTCAGCCGGTTGATCTGCCTCAACCAAGTCCTCCTACGATGTCCCAGGCTGTACTGGTGGGACAGAGAGAGAGAGAGACTGAAAGCAACAGGGAGGGGACCGATGACCAAAAAAAAAGTCAGCAGCAGCCACCCAAGTGATGTCTCCGCCTCCTCCAAAGGCGACCGGCAAGGAGGATGAAGAAGAGGGAGAGGGAATTGGAGGAAATACATAAAAACCCATATGCAGACCAAATAAAACCAACACCCTTCATTTGGAAACAATTCAAGGGATAAGTTCAAGTGTGTGGAGCGGGAGAATTAGAGGGCCAAAAGTTCTGGAGATTGTATCAAGGGTTGGAGGGGGAGCTGTATTTAGTGGGTCGGTGACAAGCCTGGAAGCCCAAACTCCTAGATCTCATCCCAATCTATGGGGTGAATTTGGGGCCTGGGCTTGTGCAGGGAGAAAAGAGAATGTGAGACGGTAGGAAGTCAGCAATGCAAGTTCCTGTATCTTTTATACTCTTATCTCTTGCTATTTGGATCCACCAGTGCAAGATATCTTTTGCTTAGCCTTCCGTGGAAGGAGATATGTAGCTGAGCATTTCCCCCCACCCCACCCTGAGAGAAGCAGACATCTTGTTACAGCTCTTCACATGGATGGAGAAATCAGGTTGTGCAGAGAGGGGGGCAGAAAATCCTGACCACTGCTTGCCCACCTACTTGCCCGCCTCCCCGCTGTGTTTCTGTATGGATCCTCAAAAGAGTGGCCAAGCAGTTTGGACTATTGTAATGCGCTCTATGTGGGGCTACCTTTGAAGGTGACTCGGAAACTGCAATTAATCCAGAATGTGGCAGCTAGACTGGTGACTGGGAGTGGCTGCCAAGACCACACAACACTGGTCCTGAAAGATCTTCATTGGCTCCTAGTACGTTTCCGAGCACAATTCAAAGTGTTGGTGCTGACCTTTAAAGCCCTAAATGGCCTTGGTCCTGTATACCTGAAGGAGCATCTCCACCCCCATCATCCAGCCTGGACACTGAGGTCCAGTCCGAGGGCCTTCTGGCAGTTCGCTTGCTGTGAGAAGTGAGGTTACAGGGAACCAGGCAGAGGGCCTTCTCGGTAGTGGCGCCCGCCCTGTGGAACACCCTCCCAGCAGATGTCAAGGCAATAAACAACTATTTTACTTTTAAAAGGCATCTGAAGGCAGCCCTGTTTAGGGAAGTTTTTAAAGTCTGATGCTGTGTTGTTTTTAGTACTCAGTTGGAAGCTGGAGAGTGGCTGGGGAAACCCAGCCAGATGGGTGGGGTATAAATAATAAATTGTTGTTGTTATTTTGATCAGGATGAAAGTAAAGGCATGTGTCTGACACACATTTATAGCAGGTTTGCTTCGTGGCAGAGCACATGTTTTGCAAGCCAAAGGTTCAATCCTTCCAGCCAGGTAGGGCTGGAAATGTCTCCTGTCTGTAAACCTGGAGAACTCTGAAACACTAGTCAGTGTACCATTTTGACAGAATTGAGCTCGGATGGACCTGTGGCCTGACTCTGTATGGCAGCTTCATATGTGAGATTATACAGCAGGATGCCTGACCTGAGAACAAGTAGGCAGAGCCATTGCTGACTGTTTTCACTTCCCAAATAATGCCACACCTTCCAGCTTTCTCTCTTTTTCTGACAACTGCCCCTGGTAAGCCATTGGTCCTATTGTATTTGTCTTTGGGGAACCCAGTCGGATGGGCAGGGTACAAATATAGTATTTATTCATCATCATCATCAGTGTATTTTACAAGTTACCGTATTTTTTGCTCTATAAGACTCACTTTTTCCCTCCTAAAAAGTAAGGGGAAATGTGTGTGCACCTTATGGAGCGAATGCAGGCTGTGCAGCTATCCCAGAAGCCAGAACAGGAAGAGGGATTGCTGCTTTCACTGCGCAGCGATCCCTCTTGTTTTGGCTTTTGAGATTCAGAATATTTTTTTCTTGTTTTCCTCCTCCAAAAACTAGGTGCTTCTTATGGTCTAATAGAGCGAAAAATATGGTAGTTGCTAGCATTGTCGTTCTGTGAGGTCCAACTTCCTCCCAGCTCTCTAGGGGTTAAAATTGCACAAGATGTGCAAGCATGCAGGCACAAGTCTGTAAATATAACCCACATGAAGAGAAAACACCAGTACAGGGTTTCCCATCCATCTGCCATCCCTTCGTCACCTGTCTGCCCTGACCCCCACCTAGTCAGAGCTGCCAGTCAATGACAATAAATGGTGTTAGATATTGTTTGAGCTGGAGCTGTTTGATAAGCCTGGCCATATTTGTGGCAAAGGTAATAATTTATTAACATCATTCAGGAGCCAATGTTGAGCAGGCTATGATTGCCAAGTAAAGGAGTCACCAGCCTTTGTTTTTCTTTCCTCCTTCCCACCCTGCAATAATGTTTTTTTCTCCTTCTTTGCACAGAATCTCTAAAAACTTGCAGTTCTGTTTGACGGAGGCCACATTTCCCCACACTGAAATACTGGGTTTCTTTGCCACTGCAGGAGTTGGAATGCGAAAGAGTACGTGTGTCTAGGCTAATGATGTTGCCTGATTATGTAGGCTAAATCACAAGAGACCCTCTTTTTCTGTCTCTTCTTTTTTTATATAAATATTTTTATTGGCAATTTCAACATAACAAATTATCAAACCATATAATTGTATACATTATGTTTCCCTTTTCCCCCCAACCCCCTTCAATCCCTCCCTCCCCCCACCAACCAGAGACTTCCCTCAGCTCCTCTCTCTGATTTCTCAGCACATATTATTCTCTGCATTTTATAAAATTATACATATCCTTATGTTATCTATATCTATCTATATCTATCTATCTATCTATCTATCTATCTATCTATCTATCTATCTATCTATCCATCTATCTATCTATCTATCATGTTATCAACCAGTAACTTTGTGTATGTTTATTCAAAACCTGCCAAGGAGTCCAGTTCATTTTGTTGTCTTTTTAGATAATTTGTAAAAAGCTCCCATTCTTCCTTAAAGTCACAGTTGTCCTTGTATCGCAGTTTGTATGTCAGTTTAGCCAGCTCTGAGCTGCTCACTGGAAGGACAGTTCGTGAAGCTGATGCTCCAATACTTTGGCCACCTCATGAGAAGAGAAGACTCCCTGGAACAGACCCTGATGTTGGGAAAGATGGAGGGCACAAGGAGAAGGGGATGACAGAGGACGGGATGGTTGGACAGTGTTCTCGAAGCTACAAACATGAGTTTGACCAAGCTGCGGGAGGCAGTGGAAGACAGGAGTGCCTAGCGTGCTCTGGTCCATGGGGTCACGAAGAGTCGGACACGACTAAATGACTAAACAACAATAACAACAAGTACATAGCCCATGTAATCCAGCTCTCTCTTCTCACAGTGGCCAGTCAGATTCCTGTGGGAAGCCTAAAAGTGCACCTGAGTGCAACATCACTCGCCTCACCTGGTATTCTGGTTTTCAGATGCACAGTGCCTCTGACAATGGGGGTGGAACACAGCCATCACGGCTAGTTGCCATTGACAGCCTTATCCCCTACAAATTTGCTTTGTCCTGTATCTTGTTTACCTTGTTTGCCTTCCTTATAATACTTTATACCACGTGAATGGTAATTCTCAAGATCAGGGATGGGGGAGTTCATTACAAGGGAGAGCTCTTTTGAATCCTGAAAGGGGAGGAGTGAAAGTATTAGTTACGGCATATTCTCAAGGCACACATTCAGTCTGGATTTGTTTATATTTGTGAGAATATAAAGTAGTACTGGGTTGTTGTTTTTTTAATGGAACCTATGAGCCAGTCCCCCTTCAATTGCTCAAACTGCGCATCATGCAACTTTTGGCGGCGCAAGGCTCTGGGTGGTGGAGACAGCAGTTCTGAGCTAGCAGAGCTGGACAGCTCTGATAAGGCCTTATCAGATGTCAGAGCTGACGGTTTGGGCTCGTGGGTGACGGGGCAGAGCTGGGAGGTAGAATGTCAAGTGGAAAATCCTTCAGGGTGTGTGTGTGTGAATGTGTGTGTTTGGCAGGCAGGCATGCATTTAAGCATGAGCTTGTTGTTTAGTCGTTTAGTCGTGTCCGCCTCTTCGTGACCCCATGGACCAGAGCACGCCAGGCATTCCTCTCTTCCACTGCCTCCCCCAGTTTGGTCAAACTCATGCTGGTAGCTTCGAGAACACTGTCCAACCATCTCGTCCTCTGTCATCCCCTTCTCCTTGTGCCCTCCATCTTTCCCAACATCAGGGTCTTTTCCAGGGAGTCTTCTCTTCTCATGAGGTGGCCAAAGTATTGGAGCCTCAGCTTCAGGATCTGTCCTTCCAGTGAGCACTCAGGGCTGATTTCCTTCAGAATGCATAAGTTTGATCTTCTTGCAGTCCATGGGACTCTCAAGAGTCTCCTCCAACACCATAATTCAAAAGCATCCATTCTTCGGCGATCAGCCTTCTTTATGGTTCAGCTCTCACTTCCATATATCACTACAGTACTGAGAAAACCATAGCTTTCACTATACAGTACGGACCTTTGTTGGCAAGGTGATGTCTGTGTGCAAAGAGCACTTGGGAAAAGCTTTGACCGCTAGTCAGGTATCTTGAAGAGGGATGGTGCTAGATCTCAGCCGAAAAACAGGCCAAGGATAAAATCCATCTGGGGGCAGCTGGCAACAAATCGGTCGAAAGGTAGATAGAGTCAGCTTCAAGCTTCCAGTCCTCACAGTTTAAGCTCCCTGCCCCATACCTGATAAACTCAGCACCGGGCAGGGGAGAGGCTGAATCTCTGTCTGGAGCCTGAGGCAGGCTAATAATAATAATAATAATAATAATAATAATAATAATAATAATTATTATTATTATTATTATTTATACCCCGCCCTTCCCGGTTCAAAAACCGGGCTCAGAGCAGGTAACAACAAACTTAAAACACTTAATTGTAAAAGCAGCATAAAATATATAGTATAAAAACATGAATAACAATAAAATTCAAAATTCAGAAATCAATTTAGGGGAAATAAGCATTAGATAATCCCCAGGGCTAGCGGCTGAATTGGTCCTACTTGGGCCAGCGAGGAGGCCAAGGGAGAATTAGCTGTGGGGTCTCAGAGTGGGTGATCTTCATAAAAAGGGGAGGGGGAGGGAAGAGAAGGGAAATAAAAGATCAGGCTGAATTCAAATTAAAGACCAGGCGGAATAGCTCTGTCTTACAGGTCCAACGGAAGGGGGTTAAATCCTGAAGGGCCCTAGTCTCATGGGACAGAGCATTCCACCAGGTCGGAGCCACCACTGAGAAGGCCCTGGCCCTGGTGGAGGATAGTCTGACTTCCTTAGGGCCCGGGACCTCTAAACTATGGTTATTCATGGACCTTAAGGTCCTCTGCAGGGCATACCAGGAGAGGCAGTCCCGTAAATATATGGCTTATTATTATTATTATTATTATTATTATTATTATTATTATTAAAATTTGTATACCAAATATCTCAGGGCAGTTCACAGCATAGAAATACAAAATAAAAAAAAGCACATAATAGAAACAAAAACAAAACAAACCCATGTCTTTTGCCCACCCCCCCCACCCAAAAATTGCATATCCTCCTGCTTGGTGAAGAGTTCTTGAGAACTCAAGAACCTGCTCAGTATTTTGTGATGTTCTGTTTGGTGCAACTGATGGTATTGCAGCTTTTTAGAAATCCCATTAAAGACCAAATGCAGGTTTAAGGTAAAGGGACCCCTGACCATTAGGTCCAGTTGTGGCCGACTCTGGGGTTGCAGTTTACAAACGCTTTTAAGACACCCAACATGTCCAGGTGCCAGAGCAGATACAGGACATCAGATACAGCCGGCACGGTGCTCTGCAGATGTTGCTGAACTCCAGATGCCACCATCCCTCTCCACTGGCCGTGCTGACTGGGGCTGATGGGAGTTGGGAGTTCAACAGCCCCTGGACAACACCATGTTGACTACCCCAATATATAGTATCCAACTTTCTCCTCCATTCCCATCCTTTTCCCTCCATTCCCATCCCTTTTTTATCTCCCCTGCTCCTTTTGTTCTGCACAAGCCCATGAACTGTCTGTTCCCTTGGCCTTCTTCTTCCACACTAGTTACCCTTCTCTGTCAACCCACTTCTGCCACCAAATTACTTCAAGATCTCCTTCAACAAAGCCTTGCCTGAAACACTCAAAAAGCCTTGCCAGGTAAGGAGCTACACATCTGTAGCTACAAATCTCTGCCCTCTGAGGAGGACTCCCATTTTAAATCCTTCACAACCATGATGGCTAGAAATTTAAGATTGTCTATTTTTTAAAGAAATGATGCCAGATGTTCCGTTGAGGTTGTTGAAATACAGAGCGGTGTGTGTGTGTGTGTGTGTGTGTGTGTGTGTGTGTGTAAGTCTATGTTCTGACAAACTTCTGTTCTTGCCCTTGAGTATAAAGCCAAACATTTCTGGCTTTGTGCTTGCTAGCAATGGGTAAAAACAAGTATGGGGTGTGTGTGCACTGAAGAGTCAGTTTTCCTCTGATGTAAAATTCAAGTGAAAGCGTCAGCCAGTTCTCTGAAGTGTTGTTATCTCCGGGGCCAGATAATGCAAAGAGTCTCCGCAAAGAGGAGGACGAGTGCATCTCAACACAACAAGTCTGATCACTGGCTTTGCTCCTCTGCTTGCTATGCTGACAGTCCTGGGTCCCTGGAAGTGCATGGCTTGGATAGAGCAGACTTAATTCACACTGCAGTATATTCTGAGGGGAAAAGAGACTGTCAGGATCCCAGCTTGACTGGCTCCCATCAGCCATAGTGCAAGTAGACATAAATAAAGACCGACGAAATGGTATCTTTTATCGGATCAGCCATTTGCTCAAAGATGTGACAAGTGCTTGGGCTTCTGTAATCATTTTATTTATTTGCCTGGCAACATCAGCGTGCATAGCACTTTGCAGTGAGGACAAAATCATAGGTCCCTGCCCTGAGGGGCTCACAGTTTAAAATCTGACACAGGGCAAACAACAAGGAGAAGGACATGGAGGTAGGAGAAGGCCGTAATCATTTCAGTGGCAATTGCCTCCAGACTGCCATGATTTGCTGGAGGGATCCCAGCGCGTACCAAAACTTTATTTTTTTGCAATTAAGGTGGATTAAAGTGCTCTGTTTCTCTTGTGCAACAAATCCACTTTTTAAAAAGCAACAGGCGCTTAGCAGTTTGGAAAGTAATAAGGAAAGGAACTGGAAAGTGTGGGATGAACAAATGATTATGGGGAATGGGTGTAGACAGGCCACAAGCAACTCCGGATGAACGCCCATTGTTGTGGCTGTTAGCCATGATGCCTATGCTTTGTCTTCATGGTTGGAGTCAGTAACTATTCAGAGTGAACATAGGTGACCTAGGGTTCCAAAAGCAATCCACACTTTGGACTTGCAGAAGAGAAAAGAGGGATTGGCATATACAGTGGTGCCTCGCAAGACGAAATTAATTCGTTCTGCGAGTTGTTTCGTCTTGCGAGTTGTTTCGTCTTGCGAAGCACTGATTCCCTGGGTATTAACGGTTTTAAGAAAAAGGAAACAAACTCGCAAGGCATTTTCGTCTTGCGAAGCAAGCCCATAGGGAAAACCGTCTTGCGAAGCAACTCAAAAAACGAAAAACCCTTTCGTCTTGCGCGTTTTTCGTCTTACAAGGCATTCGTCTTGCGAGGTACCACTGTACAGCAATTGCTTTTCTCCCAGAGACCAAGGCGGTTTGCTTCCCTTCTAAGCAATTGTTTTTCACAGTCAACATCTGATCCTAGAATCTCATGTGTTGGGAGGTACTGAAACGAAAAGCTATTTCACAATGCAATAAAAGCACACGCGAAATAAGTGCTCACACACATATAAAGAGTTTCTATGATTCTATGCATAAAAACTATTTCAAATCCAACATGCATACCAGCTAATAATAAATATTAATGCAGTTTCAACGTTTAATGCATCAGTGTCTCTTTTAAGATGCATGAACCAACCTTGATTCACTTTGGTAAAGTGCAGTTTGGGCCTTTAGAAGATAATTTGACCCAAGAAAGGTATCTGCCCTGGTCTGCCAAAGGAGATCTAGTGTGAGGCTCAGCTGGCCCCAAATGATTGTGATGTATATTTGTATTTTAATGCCTCTCTCCCTCCAGTGAGCTTATGGCAGCATACACGTCCTCCCCTCCTACCATCCATTTTATCCTCAACAACCCTTTGAGGTAGGCCAGGCTGAGAAGCAGGAGCTGGCCCCAGATCATTAACATCCATGAATGAACAAGGAGCCGAGCCTTGGTTTCCCTGGTTCAAAGCTGACACTCCCAGACCTTCCAAGTGTCCCTATTTTCCAGGGACAGTCCTTGATTAGAGAAGCCATTCCAGTTTCCGATTTAATCCTGGAATGTCCCACTTTTCCTTAGAATGTCCCTATTTTCATTGGATGAATGTTGGAGGGTATGGAGTTATCTGACCCCCAAACTGTCTGAAGGCAATCCTGTACAGAGAAGTTTTCTTAATGTTTTGTTGTGTTTTTATATATGTTGGAAGGCGCCCAGTATGGCTGGGGCAAGCCAGTTGGATTGGCTGGGTATAAATAGTAACATTATTATTCTGGAATGGGATGTCCCTATTTTTATCGGAGAGAACTTGGAGAGCATGCACTCTAACCACTGCACCACATTGCCTCTCTTGAATAGGGACATGCCATACGTTGACACAGTAAGGCACGTTCCCATGAGGACCAACAACGAAGTATAAGAAGCCAAAGTGAAGTGGGATCAGAACTGCTGCCTCACTGGCTCTTACATGGCCTTTACTGGAACTGATGTGGCCACAAACGTTTCACCAGTATCTTCCTCAGTCCTTTGTTATGACAAATATTTAATAAAACAGCTTTGTGGTCAGTTGTCTGCACATTGTCCATGACATCTGCACATTGTCCATGACATTGGCTTCACTTTCAGATGAAGAAGCCCCTTCCCCCCACGTAACTTTGAAGCCTTCAGTCTCATCGATCTCAACTAGACTTAACAGTGCAATCCTAGCCATGTTTACTCAGAACTAAAGGTAAAGGGACCCCTGACCATTAGGTCCAGTTATGAACAACTCTGGGGTTGCGGCGCTCATCTCATTTATTGGCCGAGGGAGCCGGCGTACAGCTTCCGGGTGATGTGGCCAGCAGAACTAAGCTGCTTCTGACGAACCAGAGCAGCACACAGAAACGCTGTTTACCTTCCCGCCAGAGTGGTACCTATTTATCTACTTGCACTTTGACGTGCTTTCGAACTGCTAGGTTGGCAGGAGCAGGGACCAAGCAACGGGAGCTCACCCAGTCACGGGGATTCGAACTGCTGACCTTCTGATTGGCAAGTCCTAGGCTCAGTGGTTTAACCCACTGCGCCACCCGCATCCCTCTACTCAGAAGTTTGTTTGTTTGTTTATAGATATGGAAAATCAATAATTTTTTTTGGGGGGGGGGGAGGATAAGCTTAGAACTCTCACGGCTTTGCAGCTACCCGAGAATTGTAAACAAGGACGGAGGTGGTGTGGGGACTCTGGGATAATCGTGACTAGTGGGTGGGTGTTCACAACCAGGCTGTGAGGCGAGGCAGGATGAATGGCTGCAGCGAGAAAGAGAAACCACCCAGGAATGGCTGGCCCTGCACCCTCTTGGCTCCCCCAGGCCCCACCCGTTGCGCTGGAAGCAAGCAGCTTGCCCATGATGCAGCAGCAGAGACAGGCAGAGATAAAGTTATCTGCAGAGGCCAGACAGGGCTGGTGGTGGAAGGGGCCGCGGGGCCTTGTCATATGCCTGAGTCTGCAAGGAAACCCCAGCCGGGAAGACTGTCAGCAAGGCCTTCCAGGCCATCGGAGCCACAGTTCTTGCCCATCCCCGCCTTTCGTTCAACTCGCCTTGCAGAAATAATACAGTGGTACCTCGGGTTAAGAACCTAATTCGTTCCGGAGGTCCGTTCTTAACCTGAAACTGTTCTTAACCTGAAGCAGCACTTTAGCTAATGGGGCCTCTGACCGCCGCTGCACAATTTCTGTTCTCATCCTGAAGCAAAGTTCTTAACCCGAGGTACTATTTCTGGGTTAGCGGAGTCTGTAACCTGAAGCGTCTGTAACCTGAAGGGTTTGTAACCCGAGGTACCACTGTAATAAGTAGCAGCAACAACCATAAGTGGAGCTTATCATTTTTAAAATGTTTCTTACTAGAATTTAATTTTTTACAATCTGGACTCCCTCCCTCCTATTTTTCTAACTTAAAGAGAAGCTAGTTTGCTGCGTGGCTGTGACTGTACTGCCTCAGTTAGGATTCCTGGTGGTTTCAAAAGAGGAGGACAAGTTTCTAGTCCTTGTGGCTGAGGAAAGAACTAGAAAGTCAGTTGCCACATTCTAGCAGTGTACCAGTGCCCACATCACAGAAGCACCAATGTGTTGGTGGAAATTTGGGTACACACACAGGCCGCCCTGCAGTTTTCTTATTACCTAGAAAACACATGCTTTGAATAAAATGCACAGTGCTTCTGTGCATATGGAGCCTCACATGTACCTCAGAGTCCCACAGAGGTCCTGACTGTAATCAGCACTCACTAAAGGCTTCAAGTCCAGACTTGGAAAGAGGTTCTAGTGAGCTCAGGGCATACTGAATTCTCAGGAAGCTGTTCACCGATTCAGACCACTGGATAGTGTCTACATATCAGTATTGTCTACAATACACTGACCAGAGGTTTCTGGGTGTCAGAACATAGCTGAGCTATAATAATAATATAATAATTTATTATTTATACCCCGGCCATCTGGCTGGGCTTCTCCAGCCACTCTGGGCAGCTTCTAACCAAGTTTTAAATTACAGCAATACATCAAACATTAAAAGCTTCCCTAAACAGGGCTGCCTTCAGATGTCTTCTAAAAGTTTGGTAGTTATTTTTCTCTTTGACATCTGGTGGGAGGGCGTTCCACAGGGCGGGTGCCACTACCAAGAAGGCCCTCTGCCTGGTTCCCTGTAACTTGGCTTCTCGTAGTGAGGGAACCACCAGAAGGCCCTGAGCACTGGACCTCAACGTCCGGGCTGAATGATGGGGGTGGAGACGCTCCTTCAGGTATCCTGGACTGAGGCCATTCAGGGCTTTCAAGGTCAGCACCAACACTTTGAATTGTGCTCGGAAACGTACTGGGAGCCAGTGTAGGTCTTTCAAGACTGGTGTTATATGGTCTCGGCGGCCGCTCCCAGTCACCAGTCTAGTTGCGACATTCTGGATTAGTTGTAGTTTCCGGGTCACCTTGAAAGGTAGCCCCACATAGAGTTCATTGCAGTAGTCCAAGTGAGAGATAACTAGAGCATGCTAGGTTTCAGACCAGAGTCTTTTGCTGGAGATGCCAGGATTTGAACCTGGGACCTTTGGGATGCAAATCATACATTCTGTCACTGAGCTACATTCTCCAACCCTGCAATTCTTTGCAGTTTCTGTCCTACATCCTTGCCTGTCTTTTTGTTGTTTCTCTATGTCTTATTTTGCAGTTAGGCACAACATTCAATTTGAGGCTATGTGGTCCTGGCATCTCAGATAAATTATTGCTACTTCCGTTGAATGAAGTTTGTTTCTGAAACATCAAATATGATTGACTTCTTAGATCACATCACCAAACCACATTCTTCTGTGCAACTTGCATAATTTGCCACCCAGTCAACGTGAAGACAGAAATTTTGAATTGCTGGGCTGTAAAAGGTTGGGTTTTCATCCCAGTGAAATTGGCAATGGACATCTCACCCCAAGGGGGAAAGGAGGGATCGGAGCCTCTGCAAGTGGAACTGAGAGAACAACAGGAAATTGTTTGAAAAAGCAGAAGGGAAGAACGATCAGCTCAAGGGGTGCTTTAAGGCAGGGAGAGGTGGTGAACTATTAACCAATTTCTGCAGGACTGCCTAGTGCCTGCAGGAATCTGGGATTCTTGCAGTGGTCAACAGGATGGGAGTTGGGATGGGGAAAAAACTTGGTTTGCTTCACTTTTAAAGGTGGACCTAACAAATTTGCACTTTCTGAAACTAGAAACAAATCAAAATTTGCACCTCTCTGGATTTTGCAATGCAGTTCTATAGCCAAGTAATATGTATAAAATTGCATAAACCAGAGGCAGTGAAAATAGCATGCAAGAACTCATATTATTAGGGGAAATGGTTTTGCAAAAACATGCAATTTCTCAAAACTGCAAACAAAAATGTGCAGCTGGAGAAATTCACACTGAAATGGTAGCGCATTTTCATGAGGACGTTTTAAATATAAACTCACAAACTGGATGTGGAAATGCGCAGAACTGAATTTAAGGTTGGGAAAATTAGAAACTAAGAGAAACTGAAATTGACAGATTTGTCCACACATGGGTTTTTAAGCAAGAGGGCAGTCTCTGGATTTCCCCACAAAGATTATGTTTTCGAACTATTAAAAGATCCTATATTTGAGCTTTTGCTTTAACACATTTAAAAAATCAAAACTACAGGAAAGGAGGAAAAGTGGGCCACTGAAGCCAGGCCACCCACACCTCTCTTTTAATGGGCCCAAGATGGTCCACTCAAAGGAAAGAAGAAGAAACCCAGGCCAGGGTGGGGGAAGATGGAATGAAAAACTATATTGCCAAGAGGGTGGAGTGGCAAATCTAATCAAAATGAACACAGAATCCAGGATTTATGTTGGGAAATCAAAGAGTTTTCTCTAGCAACTCTTTTGTATCACTTTGGGAGATGACACTTCACACCTGAGTACCTACTTAAGATCATTTAATGAAACAAAATAAAATAAAATAATTCCTTCCAGTAGCACCTTAGAGACCAACTAAGTTAGTTACTGGTATGAGCTTTCGTGTATCTGAAGAAGTGTGCATGCACACGAAAGCTCATACCAAGAACTAACTTAGTTGGTCTCGAAGGTGCTACTGGAAGGAATTATTTTATTTGTTTTGTTTTGTTTCAACTACGGCAGACCAACACGGCTACCTAACTGTAACAAGAATCATTTAATGACTCTGATTTCTTTCGCATGCTATAAAGCTAATGGTTGTGGCATCTGAATGGCTATTCTTGCTTTTTCTACAGTGGGGACCACCCAGTGGCGTAGCGTGGGGGGTGCAGGGGGGGGCGGCCACACCGGGCGCAACATCTGGGGGTTAGGGTTAGGGGGCGCAAATCCACGGGTTAGGGGGCGCAAATCCATGGGTTAGGGGGCGCAAATTACTTGCCTTGCCCCGGGTGCTGACAACCCACGCTACGCCACTGGGACCACCTACCCATCAATTCCTCTTGGCTTGTTCCATTCCCCTCTTATGGCTGGCCCCCACAAAACAATTGTTTCTGCATCAGCTCCGGAGTTTACACACGAGATCACATTCTAAACCATGCCAGGACTGAAAAGCCTTTTGAACAGGGCAAAGCAAACACCCAAAAGAGCCACTGGGATATTTTAATGGCAAACCTACAGCCCAGCAAGCCACACCCACCAGGTACCATATTCCTTAACAAAGCAAGTTCACCGTCTTTGATCCAAGAAAGAGACCAGGAATTTGGCTCACTGTTTTAACAAATCATTTAATTACAAAACGTTGCTATGGAGCTGCTACAAAAGAGCTTCACCACAGAAGCAGGGAGCTAAAAGCACCCGAAAGTCCTGGAAGGAAAGGTCCAAAGTGGTGGTTTTTAAGGAGAAGAGGCTGGCAAGGCCAACTTGTCTGGCAGCCCTTTGTGCCCAAGGTTTCCAACTCTGCTCCAGAGGAAAAAGGAATTGGTCCACTCCTTCCCTGAACGGGGCTCCTGTCTCTTTCACGGCAGCATCAAGGGAGATTTCAGGCAAGAGACGTTTCCCTTGTCCACATTGCCAGCTGCCCCTGCTCCAGTTCTGTCTTCTGCCACCCCGTTCCTGCCAGTTCAACAAAGTGGCTCAATCCTGCTTAAGATGAACTAGCTCTCCTGACCCAAGAGAGGGGCAGCAGAAACCCCGCTGCCCCACGAAGAGCAAAGAGATCCTCTTTTCATACGTCAACCACGTAAGGCGCCACAAGCTCCAGGTCCACCACCGACTCCTCCAGGGGCTGCTCCACATGGAAGTCGCGCTGGTGCTGGGGGCCCTGGTGGGCTTTTTTGCCCCCACGCTGAGGGATGGGCAGCTCCAGGTGGTGGGCCGGCAGCGGGGGAGTGAAGAAATAGGGGTGCAACAGCGCCTGGAGAAGGAAAGGAAGTACAGAATGGCTGGGCTGGATGTAGCCAGGGGCTGTGAGATTGCCATAAAACTTAGGGAACAAGCTGTGCTATCATAATGATTAAGGTTTTAAATGATAATTATAGGTTATATGTTAATGACTAAGTTTTAATTTGTATATTTTTTAACTGTAGCTATATCTGTACAGTGGTACCTCAGGTTACATACACTTCAGGTTACATACGCTTCAGGTTACAGACTCCGCTAACCTAGAAATAGGGCTTCAGGTTAAGAACTTTGCTTCAGGATGAGAACAGAAATCGTGCTCTGGCGGCGCGGCAGCAGCAGGAGGCCCTATTAGCTAAAGTGGTGCTTCAGGTTAAGAACAGTTTCAGGTTAAGAACGGACCTCCGGAACAAATTAAGTACTTAACCCAAGGTACTACTGTATTGTCCCTGTTATAACCTAATTGCAAATTCAAATGTATCCCTATTGTGTTTTATGACTTCCTTGATATTGTATGTGGGCTGGAACTGGTCTGTGACCGAAATAATAAATTCATTCATTCAGGGGTGCAACAGCTCTTGGAGAAGGAAGTACAGAATGGCTGGGCTGGATGAAGCCAAGGGCCAACTAGCCCACCAAGCAAATCCTCCACCAATAATCTAAGGAGTGGTAGTCTATCCCTCGCAGAGCTACAGTTCCCAGCACCCTTAATAAACTACGATTCCCAGGATCCCTTGTGGGGGAGCCATGTGCTTCAAGCATCTGGTGTGCCTGCAGCCCAGAAGCAGCCAGCAAAAAGAAGTCTCTGCCAGCTCACAGGCTTGAAGGTGATGGTTGGTTTCTCCACATTTGCTTTAACACAAGGTATTCAGAGGAAAACCAAGTTGTGCATGGAGGCTGAAGAAGGTCCTGTGCATGCAAACTGGGATCTCATCCATACCATACATTTAAAGCACATTTAACACACATTTAAAGACTTTCCTCAATGAACCCTGGGAACTGTCCTTTGTTAAGGGTGCTAGGAATTGCAGCTCAGTGAGGGGTAAGCTACCATTTCCAGGATTCTCTAGGACAGAGGTTTTCAACCAGTGTGCCATGGCCCCTTGGGTTGCCTTGAATGATGGTCAGGGGTGCCGTGGGCAACCCTGGCCTCTGTCCCTCTTTCCTTCCCTCTCTCCTCTGATGTCCTCTTGTTTCTCTGCCTCCCAAAGGCTTGCACAACTGTTTGTTGCAGCAGTCCTGGCTGCAAGCTCCCCAGGCGAATGGTGCCTCTGGGGCTGGCCCTGGGGTGCTGGTTGCCAGGAGCTGAGGTGGCCTTGGAGTAAGGAAGCAAGCGGACTAGGGAGCCTGGCCAGCCAGTCCACCAGCCCTTGCTGTTGGGAATGGAAAGACAGGTCAGTGGAAGAAGATTGGAAGAAATTTAAAGACTATTTACAGAGATATTGCAAAATTAATGAGTTTTAGAATAATGTTGGATTGGAACTAAGAGGTTTCTAGCTGTAATGGGTTAAAGGAATATGAAAAAATGGGTCTACATAAGTAAAAATTTAAGATTGTAATAATTTAAAAATAAGATTTGGGTAGCACAAAGAGGGAAAGAAATTGTTGAATTAATAATTCGATTTGGAATACAAAAAAGGGTGGTATGAGGAGGTCCGAGAAATAAGTAAATGAAAAATAATGTGATGGAAAGATTGATTGTTTTTAACAATTTTTATTTTGTATTTTTTCTTTTTTCTATTTTTTTTTTTGTAATGTGAAAACCTTAATAAAAATTTTATTTTTTAAAAAAGGGAATGGACAGGTCCCAGGCCCCAAAGGGGCAGTGTGAGAAGGCACGTCTCTTTGGGGCAGGGGCAGGTCAGAGACCAGGGACAGTAGCAGTGGCTGCTGCCCAGAGGACTCCCAAGGAGAGGGGAGAGGAGGCTGAGGGAACGCGCGACAAAGAAGGGTGTATATAAAATGGCGGGAGGCAGCAGGACTGCCAGAAGTTTTGTAAGGAGGATTGTGCGAAATATTGCAGAGAAGATTATGAAGAGAATTATTAGTTCAGGACAATTAAAAGTAATAAGGAAATTAAGAAATGTAGATTAAGTGATGAAGATTGAAAAATCTTCAGATGTGGTTGATGGAAGTCCAAAACTTTGTATAAGATAAAAAATATGTTATATGACTGTTGGGAATAAGTAAAAATTCATAAAAATATATTTTGAAAAAGGGTGAGAGGCTGCCCACTCTGCAGGGTGGGCTCCTGAGCCCCACAGGGGTGCCACAGAAAAAATGTACTGTATTTTTTGCTCTATAAGACTCACTTTTTCCCTCCTAAAAAGTAAGGGGAAATGTGTGTGTGTGTGTTATGGAGCGAATGCAGGCTGTGCAGCTATCCCAGAAGCCAGAACAGCAAGAGGGATCACTGCTTTCGCTGCGCAGCGACCCCTCTTGCTGTTCTGGCTTCTGAGATTCAGAATATTTTTTTTCTTGTTTTCCTCCTCCAAAAACTAGGTGCGTCTTGTGGTCTGGTGCGTCTTATGGAACAAAAAATACAGTAGTTGGTCAAAGGAGCCATGGACTCAAAAAGGTTGAAAACCTCTGCACATCCCCTTTTCTTCCTAATGGCTCAACAAATGAAACTGATTTGTAAAAATGTTACATAAAAAAAAGAATATGAGAGACATTGCACATACTTTTGTAAATCAATAAAATATTTAATAAAAATACATTTTAAAAAAAAACCTGAGCAATACACTTTTAAGTGTATTGTGTAGAAATGACCCCAGAACCTAGACTGTCTCTTCCCCTCCATTACCCACCCACCCCCCACACACATTTCTTCGTTATCTGAACTTCAATTACTAATTGCCATTCATGCATCTAAATAAACAGCCACATTCAAACAGAGTTGGGTGTCCTCTCACCCCCTCCCTCGGGGAACATGGGAAAGCCAGGCCCCATGAAAGGCCAATGGAAATGGACTGGGGTGCCCTCTGGTGTCAATTTGGAGCACAACAACTGCCCTTTCCATTGAGTGTTCCAAGAGGAGGAGGAGGAGTTTGGATTTGATATCCCGCCTTTCACTCAAAGTGGTTCACAATCTCCTTTCCCTTCCTCCCCCACAACAAACACTCTGTGAGGTGAGTGGGGCTGAGAGACTTTAAAGAAGTGTGACTGGCCCAAGGTCACCCAGCAGCTGCATGTGGAGGAGCGGAGACGCGAACCCGCTTCCCCAGATTACGAGACTACCGCTCTTAACCACTACACCACACTGGCTCTTTCCAAGCATGTGTTGATGTGAGATGCATCTCCCCAGGCCTAGAAAAGAACGCACGTACAGTGGTACCTCTGGTTGCAAACGGGATCCGTTCCAAAGGCCCGTTCGCAACATGAGCAAGAACGCAACCCGCGTCTGTGCGTGCACGGGTAGCAATTTGCCGCTTCTGCACATGCGCATGTCATTTTGCGCATATGTGCATGTGCAAGCGGAAAAAACCGGAAGTAACTTCCAGGTCGCTGCAGGATGCAACCTAAAAACACTCAACCTGAGGCAAACGTAACATGAGGTATGACTGTATTTAAAAGAGGTGTGCATTCATGGTGAAGGCCTCTTCCAGGACAGATGGAGAGCACATTCTAGAGGGGAATGGGGTCTCTTGGAACACAGAATTCCCCCACTTGGCCAGTTCTCCATGCTTCCCAAAGGGACAGAAGGAAGGAACCACGTGGCAGGGACAACCCAATGCCAGGACTACTCCAAGCACCAATTCTACAATCATCCATCTGTGAGATTCCTGCTAATCCCACAGCTGGTGACCTGCACAGACCTTGGAGGCTCACAGAGGTGTGCAGGTCTGACTTTGCTATTTATTAAACAGCATTCAACTGAAGTATGGTGACCAGCCATTACAGTGGTACCTCGGGTTAAGAACATAATTCATTCTGGAGGCCTGTTCTTAACCTGAAACTGTTCTTAACCTGAAGCACCACTTTAGCTAAAGGGGCCTCCTGCTGCTGCCGCGCCACCGGAGCCCGATTTCTGTTCTCATCCTGAAGCAAAGTTCTTAACCTGAGGTACTATTTCTGGGTTAGCGGAGTCTGTAATCTGAAGTGTATGTAACCTGAAGCTTATGTAACCTGAGGTACCACTGTACAGCGTGCACCCGGTACAGTGGACGCTTGGGTTGCGAACGTGATCCATGCGGGATGCACATTTGCAACCTGCGTGTTGCGATTCGGCACTTCTGCGCATGCGCAAAGCGCAATTTAGCACTTCTCCACATGCGTGACCGCTGAAACCCGGAAGTAACCTGGAATATACTCAGAGTCAAGAGTGGATTTCATGCTCTTTATTCAGCTCATAGTGGTGAGGAGGAATGGAAGTTCCCCCAGAGTGTCTGCTTTATATACATTATTTACACAATGGGCCCCACGTGATTGGCTAATTCCGGGATTCTCCTGTAGGCCAATCAGGTTGCGGATTCACTTCCACCTGGAGCTGGATTGGGTGGCTCCTGTGGACTAATCAGACTACTGCATTCTGGATCCTATTGTTCTAGGACCAATCAGACTGCTGCATTTTGGATCCTATTCAACTCAGTACATAACATAACCCATTTTGGTACTTCCGGGTTTCGGCGGTCCAGAACCTGAAAAAACGCAACCTGAAGCGGCTGTAATCCGAGGTATGACTGTCCTCACTTCCTACAACCCAACAAAATTCCTTGCCCTGTTCCCTGCTCTGGTACCTGCAAAGGCCAGCTAGGAACCTCCTTCCATCTCTTACCTGTGCTGCCTGAACACGCTGCTTGGAAGGATAGACCAGGAACTGTTTCAGGAGCTGCACGGCTTGTGGGGAGGCGTCGGGCACCACCTGCTCCAGAGGAATTGGCAGCTTCTCTTTGAAGGAAATCTTGTTGTAGTCGGGCAACTCTGTGATCTCCTGCTCCCAAACAGAAGTTGGGAAACGTGAGCTCTCAAGCTTCTCTGTTTTTAAACTCACCCCATTCATCCCAGAGACAAAAGGATGGGACGCTGACCCGCAACCCCTGGGGGCAATCCCATAACTACCAAACCTACCGGCCAGATCTTCTGGTTGGGGGTCCCAAGGACTCGGAGGACACAGCACAGCTGCTCAATATCGTTTTCTCCAGGGAAAAGTGGGGAGTTGTTGAGAAGTTCAGCAAAGATGCATCCCACAGCCCTGGTCAAAGGAGAGAGAGGGGGGGTAGAGAGAGAGTTTGGATTTGATATCCCGCCTTTCACTCCCTTTACGGAGTCTCAAAGCGGCTAACATTCTCCTTTCCCTTCCTCCCCCACAACAAACACTCTGTGAGGTGAGTGGGGCTGAGAGACTTCAAAGAAGTGTGACTGGCCCAAGGTCACCCAGCAGCTGCAGGTGGAGGAGCGGAGACGCGAACCCGGTTCCCCAGATTACGAGACTACCGCTCTTAACCACTACACCACACTGGAGAGAGAGGGTGGATGGCTGAAACAGGTCAAAAGAGAGGTGAAATGCATGAGGCTCAGAAACCAACCACATCCTTGTTTTGGGTTCTGCACTGCATATTCAAACTGGTGTGGAACTGGACAGTTTTGTACTGCTGAAAGGGTGTGAAGAAATTTTGGATTTCTAGCTGAGAGGCTTGATAGTTAAATAGGCACCAACCTGGCTTCGTTTTATAGTGTATATGTCTTCCACACACAGAGACACCCCAAGCAAATCCTATGAAAGGTTTATGTAACCTGCCTTTTTTATTTTGTAAACTCCTATGAAGCCTATTTGGGCACTAAGCAGTACATTAACAAGTATTAAATGTGTTCCTCATGCTCACAAAGCCACAGCTGACAACATTCCTTCTGCATGATGGCTAAACCAGTTGACCTCTGTAGTATATCATTGCCTGAGGCTCACCTTGGGCTCCAATATAACTTTTAATTTTAATAATAATATTTTATTTATACCCCGCCCATCTGGCTGGGTTTCGCCTGCCACTCTGGGCGGCTCCCAACAAAATATTAAAAAGACAATAAAACATCAAACATTAAAAACTTCCCTAAACAGGGCTGCCTTCAGATGTCTTCTAAAAGTCAGATAGTTGTTTATTTTATTGACGTCTGATGGGAGGGCGTTCCACAAGGCGGGCGCCACTACCGAGAAGGCCCTCTGCCTGGTTCCATGTAACCTCACAGTGAGGGAACCGCCAGAAGGCCCTTGGAGCTGGACCTCAGTGTCCAGGCAGAACAATGGGGGTGGAGACGCTCCTTCAGGTATACTGGGCTGAGGACTTTTATGTGTGCAGAAGCAACTCCAGGCTGATGCACTCTCTAGCCAGAAATCATATGTGCCCAGGAAATCTATGAGGTGTTTCAGCAGCAACAGACACCCCCATTATCTCACCCCTCACCCCCACATGCTGCACTATTACTGACTGCACACAGTGAATCTGTAACAGCTGCTTAGGAACTGCAGGACTTGTTCATTCACTACCGTTCAGGTCCACCAAGAGAAAGGTGGCCGGTCTGTCCTGCTGCCCTGAGGACTCCACCTGAGCCCTCCTCCTGCATGGAGTGGGATGAATTTCCCAGCCTTAGGAAGAGAGATCTGTAAGACAGCATGGGGATGGGAGGATTCTGCACAGCAGAGATGGGTGTTATGAGAATTATAAGGTCTAAGATATAAAATAAATGTACCAGGCAAACACATATAAACCACATGTCTGAATCAGTACAGGAAAAATCCTGAAAGCATTTTGTCTCTTCCAAATTGACCTCGAATATTTCTCTGCAAGGTCAAACGGAATGAGGAGCCTCCCCATTGTCTCTTTGCTCACAAATCCTGTCTCAAGGGCACATTTAAGATATGAATAGGGTGATCCTGTGACTGCATTCAGGAACTGAGTAGTTATCATAACAAAAGAGTGGCCAGGATGCCCAGGTAATCCAATCAGCAAACAAGATAAAAACAACACACTCATATTTCTGTTGTAGTCCGCCCCTTCTCTCATGTACGTATGATGTATTGGGGGGTGGTCTTGGGCTCCAGGGTGGGCAGTTCAAAAGTCTATATAAGGGTTTGCGCACATGGTTCGGGATGCCTCCTGCGTGTGAGGGGAGCACCCTGTTGCAACAGGATTAATAAAGATCAGGCTTACTAGCTGCTTTGCTTCTCAATATTCTCTGGTTTGCCTCTGTTATTTTCTCCTACCAATAGAGAACCTAAAAAAGGACTCTATATGGGCTCTTGGGTACCCCATAAGGGAAAAGGAGCAGTTTTTTTCTTATAAAAAAATGGAAAGCTGTGGTGAGCCTTCAGGCGTCCATTATCCTCAGCAGACAGCATGGCCACTGGTCAGAGATGATGGGACATGTAGTCCAACGACATCTGGAGGGCCACAGGTTCCCTATCCCTGCTTTGTAGCAAAGGACAGGGCAAATATACTCACCAGAGATCCACACCTTCGTCATATTTCCGAGCACCGTACAGGAGTTCGGGAGCCCGGTACCACCTAATACAGAAAGGTTAGGCGAGTCACATCTTTGAGGATATCAAAACTCATTCGCCTCTAGTGCTTCCCTGCTCCAGCTACCAGGCTCAACACTGCTCACTAATCTCGAGAGACAGTTCCTGGCAGCCATCAAACTCCACAGCATTCTCAATGCTAAGCCAGACTGCAAGTACCATGGAAGGAGAGCTGTTTCTTGTTGTGGTCATTCCAGCAGGAGCAAGGGGTTGGCTCTCCCTTCCCTGGCTTTATGCTCAGCCCAGACCCCCTGCCCATCCCGACTCACCTGGTGGCCACTTGGTGGCTATACAGTCTCTCCCCATCGCTGGTGAACACTCTGGCCAGGCCAAAATCAGCAATTTTCAGCTGACCCGTGGAGCTGATCAGCAAATTGGCCGGTTTCAGATCCTGAAAAGGACAGGGAGGAGTTCAGAAATACCTGCAGTTTTAAAAGGGAGAGCTGAGGGGTGAAGAGGAATACAGCGCAAACAGGTGAGAAAAGGTGAGAAGAGGCCAATTGGTGTCAAAGAAGGATAGAACTTTCTTTATGTATGCTATAACAGCAGCAAGAATACTCATTGCAAAGTATTGGAAGACACAGGATCTACCCACTCTGGAAGAATGGCAGATGAAGGTGATGGACTATATGGGATTGGCAGAAATGACTGGCAGAATCCGAGACCAGGGAGAAGAGTCGGCGGAAGAAGATTGGAAGAAATTCAAAGACTATTTACAGAAATATTGCAAAATCAATGAATGTTAGAATGATGTCGGATAGAAATTAAGTGGTTTCCAGCTGTAATGTTTTAAGAGAAAATGGAAAAAATGTTTAGAAGTAGGTTAAAGTTTATTGATAAGGATTTGCTGAACTAACAATTTGAATTGGAATACAAAAAAGGGAGGTATGAGGAGGTCTGGGAAGTAAGTTAAAGGAAAATAAGTTATGGAAAATTTGTGTGTTTTTAATTATTTTTATTTTTGAATTTTTTTTCTTTTTGATTTTTATTGTATTAATATTGAAAATTCTAATAAATATCTTTTTTTAAAAAAGAGAAAAGGTGAGAAGAAAGCAATCTGGTAGCCAGAGCAGGCCTCACCCGATGCATGATGGAGTTGGCGTGGCAGAAGTCCACCCCCTTGAGCAGCATCAGCATGTAGCCTTTGACTTGGGCCTCCGTGAGTGGCTGCTCGGAGTTGCGGATGACCTCTGACAAGTCGGACAGCATGTATTCGAAGACGAGCACAAAGCCTGTGCCGTGGGGGAAGAAATCCTTCAGCTTCACCACCTGGGGAGAGAGGGAGAAGGAATTGCCTTCCGACTCTTCAATGTGTAGTGGCCAAAAAGCCAAGAGACTAGAATGGGAAATCAAGTTGATGGGACTATGCCGAAATGGCAAAATTAACTGGGAAGCTCAGGAATCAAGAAGAAATTTTAAAAAGAATGGGAAATGTTTATAATGCATATAAAAAATCATTGTAAACGGGTCAAAACATTAGCAGGATTTTAAATACACTTAAAACAAAAAAAAATTCCTTCCAGTAGCACCTTATTTTTTTTTTTTTTCTATTCGTTTTTATTAAGTTTTTGATAACACAGAAAGATAAAAGCTTTTTTTACATCCAAGTACATATCGTAGCTCTTCCCTATTTGGACCTCCCTCAACTTTCCCGACAATCTTCCGCAATTTCTATCATATCTACACATTTCTTAATTTCAACATTACCATTAGGTCTTACAGTAATATCTTTATTTGTTCTCACGTAATGCTCCTCACTCTTTTACAAAGCTTCTTTTAGGCACACTAACGTTGTATGTTCCTCACATACTGTTTCCAAATAATCGGTAAATTTCCCCCAGTCCTCCAAAAATTTCTGATCTTTTTGATATCTTATTTTGCCTGTTAATTTGTCTAGTTCTACATAATCCGTAAGCTTTGCCCTCCACTCTTCCAAGGTCGGGACCTCTTTTCCCTTCCAATTCTGGGCCACCAGCACCCTTGCCGCCGTGGTGGCGTATTGGAAAAATTTACAGTCTTTCCTTGTTATAACTTTTCTTGTTATTCCTAATAGGAAAGTTTCGGGTTTCTTATCGAAGTTATATCTTAGTATTTTCTTCAGTTCGCTATATATTATCCCCCAAAACTCCCTTATTTTACTGCACTCCCACCACATATGCATGAATGTACCCTCCTTCTCTCCACACCTCCAGCATTTATTACTAATTTTGTACATTCTGGCTAATCTCACTGGCGTCAGATACCATCTGTACACCATCTTCATTAGGTTCTCTTTTAGGGAGACGCAAGCTGTAAATTTTATGTTTTCATTCCATATTTTATACCACTCGTCTATTTCTATATTATGTCCCAAGTCTCTGGCCCATTGGATCATCGTATCTTTCACCCCCTCATCCATCGTGTGCCAGTCTAACAGAATTTTATACATTTTTGAGATCACCTTGTGTTTGTTGTTCACTATTTCTGTTTGAAATTCCGAGTCTCTTTCTCTATATCCTTTTTCCTTTACATCCTTCTTAAACATTTCATTTATTTGTAGGTAATGTAGCCAATCGTAAACCTGTCCTTTTATTTGTTCGTAGGGTTTTATCCTCCATTTTCCCCCTTCCTTCACCACTAGTTCTCCATATGTCGCCCAATTGTCTGTCTTCCAGTAGCACCTTAAAGACCAACTAAGTTAGTTCTTGGTATGAGCTTTCGTGTGCATGCACACTTCTTCAGATACACTGAAACAGAAGTTACCAGACCCTTCTATATAGTGAGACGGTGGGGAGGGGTATTACTCAGAAGGGTGGTAGGAATGGAGGTCCGTTCTTAACCTGAAACTGTTCTTAACCTGAAGCACCACTTTAACTAATGGGCCTCCCACTGCCGCCACACCGCCAGAGCACAATTTCTGTTCTCATCCTGAAGCAAAGTTCTTAACCTGAAGCACTATTTCCAGGTTAGCGGAGTCTGTAACCTGAAGCGTATGTAACCTGAAGCGTATGTAACCCGAGGTACCACTGTACAGTGCGACAAATATTTTAAAATGCAAACTTGCTTTTAAAAAAACAGCAACTGGCAAACGAAAGCAGATTTGTCCAGTTGACACAATATCATTTGCATCCTACTGCAGTAGCATGGAATTCCAGATCCAAGGTTTAAGAAACTAGCAGCTTTGGCCAACTAACACAACTTATTTCTAAGGCTATCGTAACCCAAGCCACCTCCCTTCTTCTCTGCCTAAGGTAAACTGAGGTAGGTAAAGGTAAAGGGACCCCTGACCATTAGGTCCAGTCGTGGCCAACTCTGGGGTTGCGGCGCTCATCCCGCTTTATTGGCCGAGGGAGCCGGTGTACAGCTTCCTGGTCATGTGGCCAGCATGACTAAGCCACTTCAGGCGAATCAGAGCAGCGCACGGAAACGCCATTTACCGTATTTTTTGCACCATAACACTCACTTTTTTCCTCCTAGAAAGTAAGGGGAAATGTCTGTGCATGTTATGGAGGAAATGCCTACGGGTGGCATGCCTACGGATTTTCCTCCTCTAAAAACTACGTGCGTGTTATGGTCAGGTGCGTGGAGCGGTACCTATTTATCTACTTGCACTTTGACGTGCTTTCGAACTGCTAGGTTGGCAGGAAAACTGAGGTAAACACACACAAAATAAATTCAAACCGGCTACTCACGTGTTGATTTTCCTCAATCTCCTGGAGGGCTTTGATCTCCCGAAGTGCTTGATTGGGGATCCCATCCTCTAACTTGCGGAGAGCCACCTTCTTCAGGGCAACAGTCTCACCTGTCTGCAGTGAAAGAAACCCAAAAGCTCTCTACTCCCCTGCTTGACTCATTCTTCTCCCAGAGCTTGAGAAAAATACCAAGAGTCAATCCCTGGTGAAAGGTGAGACCCCACTTACTTCTATGTTCTTGGCTTTGAAAACGATCCCATGGGCTCCTTCTCCAATGCGGCCTAGGATGCTATATTGGTCCATGGTGGCCTCTATTTGTAGAAGAGGGATTTCAATCACAATGCAGGATTTAACTTCCTTCCGCAGGGCCTGTAAGACAGAGCAATTCCGCCTGGCTTTCAATTTGAACTTAGCCTCATCTTTGATTCCTCTTCCTTCCCTCCCCCTCCCCTTTTTATGAAAATTACCCGCTCTGGGATCTCACAGCTAATTCTCCCCTGGTCTCCTTGTTGGCCCAAATAGGACTAATTCAGCCAGCTGGCCCTGGTGATCATCTAATGTTTATTGGATGGATTTTCCCCCTAAATTGATTTTTGAATTCTGATTTTATTATTATTCACGTTTTATACTTTATTTTATGCTGTTTTTTGTTGCAACAATTGTTTTAAATTTGTTGTTAGCTGCCCTGAGCCCGGTTTTCTGAACTGGGAAGGGCGGGGTATAAATAAATTATTATTATTATTATTATTATTATTATTATTATTATTATTATTATTAATGCATACTCAGTAGTAAGTCTCAGCCTCAGATCGCTATAGCTGTGTCTATACATACATTTAATCCTATACTATACATTTAATGCAATAGCAGATCGTTGCAGGGCTACAGATTCCTTTAGGTATGCCCACACAATAAATTTAATCTGGTTCCAGATTGTCACACTAGTGCAGATATCTATAAATATGTCAAATTTAATTTACTTCCACAGGTCTCCAGCAAAAGTACTGAAATTGTATGAAGGCATGCACAAAAGAAATTGGAAACACTTCACAAAATTACAAGTCTATTTGCGGGAAGCCAAAACTTTCCAGGGAACTGTAGTTTCTCTTTGCAGAGCTACACCCAACACCCTTAAGAGGTCCATAAATTACCATATAGCATATATTCAACACAAAAAACAGTGACAATTTGTTGTTGACAAAGGACAGCTGGACATATAAAGGGCCCCATTACCTTCAGTAGCTTAGGGCCTCATCAAACCTAAATCCGGCCCTGACCCTGGCCATGGTTTTACAGACTTCTACCACACCCCTCCTGCTGCAGTCACCCCTTCTTCTCCCCCCCAAAAAAAATATTTTACTGAGGTTCATTAAAGATACATGTCAAGAAGTACAATTAACATGAAGGGAAAAAATATAAACTGAATAAAATGCAAACTATTAACTATCCAGGGTGTAGCTATGCAGCAGCAAGGAAAAAATAGGTAAATTGCACTGGAGAAATCCCTTCAATTAGCAAAGTATGGTGTGTATGATCAATAAAGCATTAATCTTTCTCAATCGACACCCACATCCCCCCCTCTTCTTTCAACGGAAAAGCCCCCCCTCTGCTTCAGCCCCACAACATCTCCAGAACTAACCCCACAAGTCCCAGTTACAGATAGGTTGGTCTGCCATAGTCAAAACAAAAAAAATTCCTTCCAGTAGCACCTTAAAGACCAACTAAGTTAGTTCTTGGTATGAGCTTTCGTGTGCATGCACACTTCTTCAGATAAGGAGAATCTGAAGAAGTATCTGAAGAAGTGTGCATGCACACGAAAGCTCATACCAAGAACTAACTTAGTTGGTCTTTAAGGTGCTACTGGAAGGAATTTTTTTGTTTTAACCCCACAAGGCAAGCCCTTATCCCTGCATGGGATGGGCTCCAACATTGGCAGATATATTTCCTGTCCTGGGTGGGGGCAGCCCTGCTTGCGGGAACACACCGGGAGGGAGGGGGTCGCTTCATGCAGTGGAGGATTCGCACTCAGCACTGGGCTGAGTCAGGGGGACCCCCAGGCACAGCCCCCAACCAGCCACCCCCATCCCTCATCCCCACCCAGCTTGGCTCCCTGCAAAACTCAGGAACCTGCGCCTGGGGGAGCTCAGCTGGGATACCCACAGGCACAGGTGCAGCATCCCCGCCAAGGACCCACTGCAAGCATCATCCCCTCCTCCTTTCCCATCATGCCCCTCTCCCTTCCACTTCACCCTCTGGGGCTCAGTCCCGGTGCTTCCCAAACGACAGCTCAGGTTCTCCGTTGCAGCCGGCAACCTCCTCCCTCTGCGGGGCGAAGGTAGTGGAAATATATAGTCTCACATTCAGCCCCCCCCCACTTTTTATAGAGGTGGGGGGCGGAATAGAAAGCTGGACGGGCATCGTGCCCCCCCACACCTATTTTTTCCGGGCGTTCCCACCCTCCAGGCTCCTTTGCTTATTTTATATACGATTTTTATTAAATTTTCTGCTTTACAATTTCAGATCAACGTTTTACCTACTCAAGATATCAGCGACTTCCCTTCTTCTCTTCCTATGCTTCATTTTGCATATATCTTATATCCCTGCATATTTAACAAAAACCGTACCAGTCAGTTTTTCATTATTACATCCATCAAAACTCATTTACACTGTTGAATTTATCTTAATGCTGCCGGTATTTTAATAATAATAGTAATAGTAATGTTTTATTTACACCCCACCCTCCCTGGCCAGAGCCAGGCTCAGGGTGGCTAACACCAGTAAAATTACAATAAAAACATAATGGGGGGGGAGGGGAAAAACCCAATTTAAAATACAGGTTAAAATACAATTTAAAATGCAGCCTCATTTTAATAGTAGCCCGTAGATCAAGGGGAGGGAACCATAAGGGTCAGACTGAGTCCAAACCAAAGGCCAGGCGGAACAGCTCTGTCTTGCAGGCCCTGCGGAAAGATGTCAAGTCCCGCAGGGCCCTAGTCTCTTGTGACAGAGCGTTTCACCAGATCGGGGCCAGTATTGAAAAGGCCCTGGCCCTAGTTGAGACCAATCTAACCACCTTGTGACCTGGGACCTCCAAAATGTTGTCATTTGTGGACCTTAAGGTCCTCTGTGGGGCATACCAGGAGGGGCGGTCCTATAGGTACGTTTTCAGCTGTACACAATTATTTTCCATATATGCACCTGTCGGGTTTCCGCCTGCCACCCGCATGTTAAAGGAGCGAAGGTGTCGTTTCCAGGCAGCGCCCCCCAACAATATTTCAAAAGTCTATATAGGGGCTTGTGCACCATTGTTTGGGGTTCTCCCCCCTCCTGTGTGTGGTGAGTGGGGACCCTGTTGAAACAGTTTATTTCCTTTAATAAAGATCAGGCTTACTAGCTGCTTTGCTTTCAATCTACTCTGCTTGGCCTCTGCTTTCTCTGGGACCCATTTGTTGTTGTTGTTGTTTAGTCATTTAGTCGTGTCCGCCTCTTCGTGACCCCCTGGACCAGAGCACAACAGGCACTCCTGTCTTCCACTGCCTCCCGCAGTTTGGTCAAACTCATGCTGGTAGCTTCGAGAACACTGTCCCACCATCTCGTCCTCTGTCGTCCCCTTCTCCTTGTGCCCTCCATCTTTCCCAGCATCAGGGTCTTTTCCAGGGAGTCTTCTCTTCTCATGAGGTGGCCAAAGTATTGGAGCCTCAGCTTCACGATCTGTTCTTCCAGTGAGCACTCAGGGCTGATTTCCTTCAGAATGGAGAGGTTTGATCTTCTTGCAGTCCATGGGACTCTCAAGAGTCTCCTCCAGCACCAGAATTCAAAAGCACCAATTCCTCGGCGATCAGCCTTCTTGATGGTCCAGCTCTCACTTCCATACATCACTGCTGGGAAAACCATAGCTTGAACTATACGGACCTTTGTTGGCAAGGTGATGTCTCTGCTTTTTAACTGCGGCCCATAGAGATCTCCTATACAGGCTCTAGGTACCCCATAAGGGAATTGGACCTATTTTTCTTACAACATTGGAACATGAAAGCCTCCCACGCCTTTCAGAGACAGCTCGGCAGGTAGACATTCGCCAGGTGCAGCATTATGGAGACCCTTCCAGCCAAGCGGTCTCTATTTAAAGATCTGCATTGCCTTCTCGCCGCCGGCTTCCGTCACTCTCACACAGGGGTGGCTAATCGGGAACCGGAAGTGATGGCTGCGCCAGGAACCACTCTACCTCTTTGGCCTGGATTCGGGAAGCGGCCGCGTCGCCTAGCAACCCATCCCCGACGCTTTGCTTTTAACCCTGTCATCACCCGGACAGAGCCAGCCCCTTAAGGCGGGGGTAGCCAACCCAGGATCATGCTGGCCGGGTGCGGAGGTAGCGCGTGTCATTTTAGAGGGTAGCACTTAATTTTTTTGCAAATTTCCTCGCGGGGGGGTGGTCTTGAAAATATTTTTTTTGGGTGTGAGGAATTAAAATCTGCTATTATTTTTGTGATTGGACAACATTTTGCTTGGCAAGCCTGCAGTTTTGGCACATAAACTGCATTTGGAAGATCAAATAATTTTACCTTCTGAAAATGTCCAGTAATGCTAAACAACAACAGCAGCAAATATTAATAAATAATATAACTGAAATTACTTGGCAATCACTTTTAATGATTTCTATGCAGTTTTACACATCTTTTACTTACCAAGAGTTACCAGAAAAATGCCCATTACATACCTCCCCCCTTTTCCCTTCTCTATACATCTGTTTTGTGCCACATGTCCCCAAGATATACTTGAAAATAAGTATATACTTATGCCAGTGTATACTTTCACTTTAGCCTGTTAAAACAAGGAAGACCTGAGTTTCCCCATGGAACAATGTATTCTTGCCTCTTTGCATTGTGGGAAATCCTCCATTATTCCCCTACCCCGGCATAGACAAACTCCGTCCCTCCAGATGTTTGGGACTACAATTCCCACCATTCATAGCTAGCAGGACCAGTGGTCAGGGATGATGGGAATTGTAGTCCAAAACATCTGGAGGGACGGAGTTTGCCTATGCCTGCCCTAGCCTGAGATCACTTGGGCAACTAACCTATAGGGAAGTACCTGAATCTGCCGTTGTTTGCTCAGATGCTCTGCATAGAGCATGGGTAGGCAAACTAAGGCCCAGGGGTCAGATCCAGCCCAATTGCATTCTAAATCTGGCCCACGGACAGTCTGGGAATCAGTGTGTTTTTACATGAGCAGAATGTGTGCTTTTATTTAAAATGCATCTCTGGGTTGTTTGTGGGGCATAGGAATTCATTCATCCCCCCCCCCCCACACAAAATAGTCCGTCCCCGCAGAAGGTCTGAGGGACAGGGGACCGGCCCCCTGCTGAAAAGGTTTGCTGATCCCTGGCAAAGGGGATGCCTGATTGGCTTCCTGGTTGTCTTTATCAAACGCAAATGCTTTGTGTAAAACTGTGTCCGGAACCATGTGAAACTTGCTACATCCTTAGCAATGTCACACCTTGACTTGCCTGAGCCACTGTAACCCTGCCTTAAGTGTGCTGTATTTCTGACGTTTGCAAAAGGGGATGTCCTTCTTCATGCCAAAAGGCAAACATTTAAAAACTGTGTTTTTTCTTAGTTCTGGGTCCTTCGCCTCCTGATAAATGGGGGCGGGGTGAAGACTCTGTTGCAACAGATAATAAAAGATCAGCTTTGCTTCCACTGGATTTCTGCCTCAGGCAGGTGGCAGGAGGCCTTGCCTGATGAAGTCTCTCCCCTCACCAGTGAGGGTCTGTGCAAGCAACAGTGCCCAAATGCTGGGCCAATGAACTCAGGTCAGCAGAGAACATCCGTAGCCTACCTTTCTGCAAAACCATGTCACACAAAACGACACCACAAAGCCTCCCACTTCACCAACCCTAATGGAACAGCCAGCAACAATTCTGGTTCTCTCCAGATGGGCATTCTGCTGCCACGACTGGCCAAACACCCAAGAGCTCTCTTTGGCTAGCAGAATCACAGCCGGGATGCGTGGAACAGAACAAGCTGTCTCTGTGCTCACAGCATTTCATTGCAAGCCAAAAGGGGGGAAATATACCCACAGGTCCTGCAGCCTGTCCCTCACAGCCTCGCATGGGTGTGGAGCTAAAGATTGAGTACCCAGGTGACACCACTCCTTTCTCACCTGCTTACATACACCTGCTGTGCACCCCGTCAGAGGACTACGTGCTCCTGCTGCTATCGCTCATCATTCTCCCTGTGTGTCTTCTTTTGCTACTCACAGGCTGTTATCCCACAGGTACAGACCCATCCTGCAGACTGTCTTAGGCTGATCACGAGTGAGGTCCACCCCACGATGAGCAGCAGTGACCAGGATGCTCCTGGCTGTTCTTCCAGGGGTATCCGAATGCTGGCAAGCTCAAGTGGTCACATGGATCAGAAGTTGTTTGTTGATATTTTATTAGAAGAACTTCAGGTACAAAAATAAAGTAATAAAAGAGGGAGAAAGGGAGAAAGGAAGTGTGAAAAATTCTATACCTATTGTATGGAAGTTGACAACTGGACAACAAAAAAGGGATTTTCTATGTGCCCTAACTGTGGCCAGAAGATTTATATTGATTAATTGGAACAATAAAGATAGAATCCCCTTTAATCAATGGATTGATGACATGACAACACTTGTAACATATGAAGGGATTAGTTATATAGACATAGACTTTTCTTTGGATATATTGATATTTGGAATGAGCTTATATAAAATACAGTAGGTTACTAATAATCATGTATTAGGACAATAATAATATCTATATATTTATATAATAATGTCTAGCAATGTAACTGTGCATACTTACTGTATTTTTCACATGGATCAGAAGTTAAGGCAGGGAGAAAAATGTAGGGCATTCCTGAAAATATTTCTGAAAGCTATAAACACCTCTTGTGTGGACACACACTAGAACAGACAAGTGTTGTGCCCCTGGGAGACTGAGGAAAGGGTCGTAGCTTAGGGGCATGGCCTGCCTAGACAAGACCCCAGCATGACCCGGTAGGGCTGGAATTGTCCCCTGTCTGCAACCCTGAAGAGCTGCTCCCAGCCAGCAGATGATACTGACTGAGTTGGATCAATGTACTGCCTTGGTGTGAGGTAGCTTCCTATCTTCCTATGAGCTGCATTAGTGAAGAATTAATTTGAGCATAATTTTCTCAGAGACAGCAGCTGTTTTTGAAATCAGGAAGTGATCCTGCTGTACCTGTGAGCATGTTCAACCAGAGATTCCTGTAATAACAGCTAGTAGGCAGTAGCAACTCCAACAGTTTGAGGTGGAAGTTTTGCCTTCTAAAAAACCCAGGTGTGTGACTGTTGTGGAATGCAGTCTGTACATGCTCAGAGGTACAATGGCCATTATTCTTTCCTCACATGCTCAAAAACAGGGTCTGGAACAGGCATAGGCAAACTCCAGCCCTCCAGATGTTTGGGACTACAATTCCCATCATCCCTGGCCACTGGTCCTGTTAACTACGGGTGATGGGAATTGTAGTCCCAAACATCTGGAGGGCCGGAGTTTGCCTATGCCTGGTCTGGAAGAACCTAGCTCAAATGAAATCCTGGCTCAGACAAGTCTGTTCCAGTGGGCCTTTTTAAAAGCCACAACACTTCTCTATTTCCGGCTCCCGCAACGGCAAGAGTGTGTGGTTCACAGCTGGTTTTCTTCGTGAGCCACACTTCACAAGGTCTCATTAAGCAAACAAACTGTGATTCCTTTTCATACCTGGCCTAATTAATAAACTGTGTGTTCCACTCCCACCTTGCTTTCTGCCACTGTTCTCACTTCAGAAATGATGGGTCAGGAGCAAACTTGGATTTGAGTCCTTAGGAGGACTTGGTCCCACTCAGTCCCTCACGCCCTATTTTTGAATTGACGTCAGAGCCACAGCTGACAGTTATTATTTATATTATGTCCTTAGTGTACATTGCATTTTTCAGCATAAGAAAAGGAAAAGGGGGGAAAGAAAGGCACGGCCCTTGCCATCAGAAGGTAATAACCTATGCAGGAAGAAGTAAGAGAAGAGGAGACTGGGAGAAATAACAGGATGAATATGAACAGGTGCAGTTATGGGGGACGGACGGAGGTAGACTGGGCCTGGGGAGGTGTCTGAATCTGTGGACCTCTGGATATTGTTGCCCTATCAGGCTAGACTTTTGGCCATACTGACTGGGGCTGGTGGGAGTTGGCATTCAACAACCTATGAAGGGCCACAGGTTTTGAACCCCTGGATTAAAGCAGGATAATTATTATTATTATTATTATTATTATTATTATTATTATTATTATTATTATTCATACCCCGCCCTTCCCAGTTCAACCAGGCTCAGGGCGGCTAACAACAAATTTAAAACACTTTAAAACACTTAATTATAAAAGCAGCACAAAATACAGTATAAAAACATGAATAACAATAAAATTCAAAAATAAAAAACAATTAGATAATCCCCAGGGCTAGCTGGCTGAATTGGTCCTACTTGGGCCAGCGAGGAGGCCAGGGGAGAATTAGCTGTGGGGTCTCAGAGCGGGTGATCTTCATAAAAGGGGAGGGGAAGGGAAGAGAAGGCAAATAAAAGACCAGGCTGAATTCAAATTAAAGGCCAGGTGGAATAGCTCTGTCTTACAGGCCCAACGGAAGGAGGTTAAATCCTGAAGGGCCCTAGTCTCATGGGACAGAGCATTCCACCAGGTCGGAGCCATCACTGAAAAAGCCCTGGCCCTGGTGGAGAACCTGTGGCTCTTCAGCTTTGTTGGACTCCCATCAGCCTCAGCCAGCATGACCAATGATTAGCAACAGCTACTACTTTATCCCCTGTTATTTACCAGCAAGTCTCAGGTTTGGCTACAACAATTCAGAATTAAAAACAGTGGAAACAGTCACAGGAATAGGGCATGTCCTGAAAACACACATCTCGGGAGTCAAAGGCCAATGTGTGTGTCTTCAGAGAGCCAATGTGGTGTGGTGGTTAAGAGCGGTGGACTCGTAATCTGGTGAACCTGGTTCGCTTCCCTGCTCCTCCACATTCAGCTGCTGGGTGACCTTGGGCTCCTCTGAAGTCTCTCAGCCCCACTCACCTCATAGAGTGTTTCTTGTGGGGCAGGAAGGAAAAGAAGAATGTTAGCCGCTCTGAGACTCCTTAGGGTAGTGATAAAGCGGGATATCAAATCCAAACTACTACTCCTCCTCCTCCTCCTCCTCCTCCTCCTCCTCTTCTTCAGTATCTGCTGAAAGCTGTGAAGGTACCAGATGCACCTCTGTGGGGAGGGAATTCCTCGACTTAGGAGCTACCACAAAGAAAGCCCTCTCCCAGGCCACCACCCCAAACTTCTGAGGGTGGTGGGGACCCCTCTGCTGATCTTAACATCTGGGAGGGTCTGTAGAGAAGGAGGTGTTCTTTCATATATTTGGGGTCTAAGTCATCTAGAGCTTTAAGCACAAGTGTGAGCACCTGGAATTAGACCCAGAAACACATTGACAACCAACACAGCTGTTTTAGAACAGGGGTTATATGTGCTCTAAAGGCAACTCCAGACAGTAATCCAGCTGCTGTATTTTGGACCAGTTGATGTTCCCAAGTCATCTTCAAGGGCAGCCCCACAGAGTGCAATAATCCTGGCTGGAAGTTTCCGGAGCGTGGAGTACCATGGCCAGGTCACCTCTGCCCCAAAGGGGCTGTCGCTCATGTACCAGCTGCAGTTGGAAATGGGCACCCCTGGGTCTCAAGGCCACCTCAGTCTCAAGTGACAATGTTGAATCCAGGAGTACTTTGAACCTTCTCCTTCCAGGGGAGTACAACCCTGTCCAGAACGAGGCTGTCTTCCCACCTCCTGGACTCAAGAACTTGGAAAACCATTGTCTCTTCAAGATTTAGCTTGAACCCATCACTACCTCCAAGCACCTGTCTAGCGCCTCAGCCACCTCTCCTGATTTACCGTGTTTTTCGCCCTATAGGACGCACTTTCTCCCCTCCAAAAATGAAGGGGAAATGTGTGTGCGTCCTATGGGGCGAATGCAGGCTTTCGCTGAAGCATGGAGAGCGAGAGGGGTCGGTGAGCACCGACCCCTCTCGCTCTCCAGGCTTCAGGAAGCTATCAGCAAGCCTGGGGAGCCCACGGGAGTTCCCGCAGGGCTCCCTAGGCTGCGGATAGCAGCCTGCTTGCCCGGAGCACGGGGCGCGCTGAAGCAGAGCACCCCGCGCTTCAGGCAGAGATCCGCGGCTGGGGAATAATTTTTTTCCCTTTATTTCCCCCCCAAAAAAACAACAACAAGGTGCGTCCTATGGGCCGGTGTGTCCTATAGGGCGAAAAATACGGTAGATGGAAAAGATAGAGCTGGGTGTTATCTCTATATCAGTAGTACTTCACTCCAAAATGCCTGATGTCAGCCCCCAGTGGCTTCATCTAAATCAGCCTTTCTCAACCTGTGGGTCCCCAGATGTTGTTGAACTGCAACTCCCATCACCCCTAGCTAGCAAGGCCAGAGCTCCGGGATGATGGGAGTTGTAGTCCAACAACATCTGGGGACCCACAGGTTGAGATCCGCTGATCTAAATGATAAACAGCATGGTGGAATCCTGCAGGACACTACTGGCAAGCTTTCAGGGTAACACACCGTGGTCTCCTTTGGTGTTGCACCTTTGAGGTCAACCCACCACTTGACAACAGCAGACCTATCAATAATTTTTGCAACCTCCTCCTCACATAGTTGTCATTGGCCAGAAATTGCTTTTTTTGGGAAAGGGACACTGATGAAAGTATGTGTGTGGAGGCGAAAGTATCAGGGATGAGATGAAACACCACCGTGGTGGCAGAGACTGGTTATGAAGTCCCAGATGAGAGAGCAAAAGGATGTATCATACATTTCACCATCATCCTGTACCTTAATATCAAACCACATACAGTAGTCCCTGCAAACACATTCTTTTAACATATCAAGGGCATGCTGGATTATGTTTTAAAATAAAGGTTGGGTTTCAAGTCCTCATCGTTGCAGACTACAAAAAACAAATCTAAACTTGAAAATGTGCACCACTTACTGACCCTGTAGCAGTGACATTGCTACAAGCACAGATCAGGTGCCATTCTGGTCAGTATTCAGACATGTTCCTTTATTTGCAGGGCCCTGAAAGAGCCTATGCTCTCGGATATTGAAGACCTGCAGAGCGATAGAAATCTGTTGTTGCATCCCTACAAAATATCCTCTTTTGTGACTCCAACGTTTAACAGTTCACTCCTAAAGTGAGAAGCAGTGAAGTCAAGAAAAAAAAAAGCTGGCAAAGTTCTATGCTGGGCTCATCGCCCAGTGAGAGTGGGGCTGGGTTGCCAAATCTGTAGGAGGCGGCCTTGTGTGGGTGTCTTAGGAAGGCTGTTTGGACAGAGAGTATAAGGGAGTGACAGTCTGGATCTCTCTTTCTATCACACATGCAAATCCGTGTACACAGATATCAGTCAAGCTCGGAAGCTGAAGAATAGTCAGATTCAAAAACTGACACAGATACTGAGACATCTGCTGGGTTACAGAAGGAGTGCTGAGAGCCAGGACGTTTGGTTCTGTCCCCAGATCTGGATGGGAGAGCAGCTCAGTTGCTAGATCATAAGGGGGTTGTGATCAGGAGAGATCAAAGCTGCAAGAACAGTTACTTTGGTTCCAGGACTTTGTGCTCAGTGCCCACCTCCCACCACTTCCCAGCAAACTGAGTACGGGAATAGATAGTCAGAACAAAGAGGAAGATGTGTCAGGGTTCAAGGTATCCCTCCATGGCTGGGACAGAGAGGTGAGAAAACTTCAGCACCTAGGACAGAGTCACAGGTAAGGTTTGATTTCTGCTATATGAGAAATAAGGGTGTTTTATAAGTTGTGTGACTGGCTCGGAAGAATTGGATCAAGGGGCAACCAATTAGTTTCTCAAGTCTTTTGTAGCTGGAGGTGTCTTGGCACCATAAAAATTGAAGGCAAATAAGAAGCAATGTGCATATTTTGCTGAGCCAACTTGACATTTTAAAAAACGATCCAGAATTTCAAATGGAACTAAAATGCAACATTCTTTTACTATAATGCTGTTACAGTGGGTCTGAACCCAAATAAGCTCTTGAAAGTTTGTGTTTTAATAAGATATCGTTTCATCTATCCCATGTGTCTCAGATCTTTTGCACTTGCTTCCTTCTTCACTAGACGGTGTCCATATTATGGGTATTGAGGTGGGTGAAAGGGTTAAATCCTAAACAGGACACACAGCTTCCTGCTTAGGGTTAAGGTTACTATTTCTCAGCCTAAACCTACTTCTCAGGGTTGTTGTGCATGAATTGAGAGGACAAAACTATATTTGAGCACACTCTGAACCACTGGGATGAAGCAAGAAATAAATTGTTTATTTCACAATTCACATTGATGTCCCTGGTGCCTTACTGACCCAATGTTGTGCAGTGATTAGAATGTCAGACTGGGATTGGGGACTTGCAGGTTCAATCCTCACTCAGCCATAAAGCTCCCTGGGTGGTGATCTTGGGCCAGTCTGTCTCAGCCAGCCTAGCTCTCAGGGGGTGTCTGTTCTGAAGTTAAAATGGAAAGGGAGAACGTTGCATGCCCTATTGAGCTTTTCAGAGAAAAGGTGGGATATAGATGTCATTAAGTAAGAAAGCACCTGGAATTAACTTACGGAGAAATGTATTTCCTTTTAAAGATCCCTGTTCCACGGAGCTTACGATGAGCACTTCTACATGGGGTGAACTAAGAGTGGGAGAAGCAGAGGAGAAAAATGGGAGGAGCAAGGGCAACAGGGCATACATTTTCTCTCTTCAGAGCAGTTGCATATTACTTTACTTTAATGGCAACTAATTAGTCCCTGGTTAATTCTCATGCTGCAATTGCACTGTGTCTACTTCCTGCAAGGAACTGCCATCCCACGATTCCTTGCCAACAGTACAGTAATGGAACTCTGTACAATAATTACTCTAATTGCCAGGACTGTTGCAGTTTATGGTAGGCACAATCTGACCGTCAGTCTTGCATGACTTTCTTTTATTCACATACCAATTGTTCATCAGTATGTTTTGGATTTACAAAGCCAGTGTGAAAGTTCCATCTCTCTGGTGATTAAGTTCTGTAAATCTCGGTCAAATTATCCTTAATATGCACAGTTGCTCAGATACTGTATTCATAAACAGAAAGGGGGGAAATAGTTTCAGTTAAAGTCACAATCAGTGGTCATAGTTGCATAGCTACCGGGCAGTCTTGTGCATGTCTACTCAGAGTAAGCAATCCATGGGAGCTTACTATCTAGGTAACTGTTTCTAAGATTGCATCCACAGGCAGAAACCTGCCCTCTTGCTTAGGAAGAGTCTTAAGAACCTGAGAAGCCTTGAGATTACTGTATCAGGGACTGTATCAATCACTAATAGTGACAAAGTGCTAGTGCAAATATACTGGCGCTCACTTATTTGAGCAGAAAAAGCAGGTGTAGTGTTGTCTAGCCTCAACTATACAGTGGACAGATCAAGAGTCAGAGCAAAGGAAGTTTGGCAACGATCCCTTTTGGTAAAATTGGTTTGCATTTGGCAGCATTCCAATAGTTGAAAGGGTAAAGTGCCCTTATCCATGATCTGCTGAAAATACCTGGCCAGTGAGAGAGACTTAACCGTGCCCAACAGCTGAATTCAGAGGAAGTGGAGCTCAACTGCCAAAGCACCAGGGGCTGTATGGGTGCAAGGATTTGCTGGGAGACTTATGGAACGGCCACCACTAGGTTCTGAAGTGAAAAAAATTATGGCAGAGAATGGAATAAATGCATTCTGTCTCTCCCTAAAATTCAGTATTTTTGTGATTCTTCTTGAGTATGCAGATAAGCCTCGCCTTATCTGTCTCCATTATGCTGAAGGAATTCAAACATCACCATCCCTTTGGAAGACTCTAAGCATGGGAGATTTGCAGGGTGTAGTCTAGAGAAGTGTTTCCCAACCTTGTGCCTCCAGCTGTTTTTGAACTACAACTCCCATCATCCCTGACTACCAAGACCAGTGGCAAGGGATGATGGGAATTGTAGTCCAAAAACAGCTGGAGGCACAAGGTTGGGAAACACTGGAGTGTGCCAGGCTGCATTGCATTCACCTCTCATGTATTTCTGCAACAAGACTGGAGCCTGTTGGAAGGAGAGCAATGATCTGGGGTTGTTGTTGTTTAATTATTGTTGGTCAGAAAATCATGAACCCACAATCTTGTATGATAAATGAGCATTATTTCCTACTGCATGGATGCACTGTGTACATGTGATCTATGTGTAATGTTTTCCTTACACAGGCGTGATATCTGTATAGGAATTAATGCGTGAGGAAAAAGTCCACAAAGATATCAGCCTGGGCAGTCTTCCTGAAGAGGCATTTGTGGTTGCCTGGAGAAGGAGCAGCCAATCTTCCTTAGCCTACACGAAACAACATATATATATGTATATTGCACAAGTTGCAAACCACTGTGGGAATAATTCATTTTGAACAGCAGGTAATAAATGTCTTAAATGCAACATACAAAAAATGTGTGCATGGACAGGATAAGGCCTTCAATAGCTAAAAGTTGCGATGGCTCTATACTCCCTCCAAGTCCCAGTCACTGGGGAATAATTGCAAAGAGGACTATTGTACCCATCTCCTGCTTGTGTTACCCTCCGCCAAAAAAGGCCTCTGACTGGCCACAGAGTGCTGGACTAGACAGGTGTTTGATCTCACCCAGCACAGCTCATCTTTTGTCCTACAATATAAGAAAAGCACAGAGCTATAGAAATATACCGTATTTTTTGCTCTATAAGACTCACTTTTTCCCTCCTAAAAAGTAAGGGGAAATGTGTGTGCATCTTATGGAGCGAATGCAAGCTGTGCAGCTATCCCAGAAGCCAGAACAGCAAGAGGGATTGCTGCTTTCACTGCGCAGCGATCCCTCTTGCTGTTCTGGCTTCTGAGATTCAGAATATTTTTTTTCTTGTTTTCCTCCTCCAAAAACTAGGTGCGTCTTGTGGTCTGGTGCGTCTTATAGAGCGAAAAATACGGTATTTGTTTTCCTTGGGGGCAGGGGTCTCTCATGCCTATGTGACCATGGACTTCCCAAGAGCCCAAGACATTAATGAGCTGTCTGCCAAACTTTCTGGAGAGCCAAATCAAACTTTTGAGAAAAAGCACATACTATATAGTCCACAAGGGGCAGCGCCACTTCAGAATGCAAGTGGGTGGAATTGTATGTGTGAATGCTCCCTGCACATTAAAAAAAAATCTCTCCAACCCACAGAAAACTGGCTTAAGAAAGAACCTGATGGGCCAAGGAAGAAACACTACTAACTGTTACGAGGATCTCCTCTCTCTTCCCACCCTTCCCCCAGCCCCACTGCCCTCCTCTCCAGACCTACCACAATGTGTCCTTCTGCTCCAGTTATCGTCATGGCTTTTAGCATCCTCCTGTGTCAAGGAATCTGTGCTCAGGAGTTCCCTATTCACACTCAACAGCATCATCATGACCAGTACTGGTACCAAACCACAGGAGATCAAGTCCCAGTGATCAGTGAGTCATTTTTCTTTTGGAGAAGGCGTTTTGGATATGCAAGAAGCAAAAGGTACCCGCTCTCTGTCTTGTGATTAGGACGCTAGATTTGGGTCTTTGGCTTGCTTTCAGTTCCGTCACATCTACTCGGAAAAGAGAGCCAAGCTATACATTGCCCATTTTACACCGCTGTATTTTACTTGCTGAAGTCCCAATTATTTCATGCACGCACCATTACACCACCTGCATTTTTCCTGTACATTCTCAACTTTCAAAGCGTGATTGAGCAAGACCTTCAGTTAGGAAGGCAAACCGTTGATGGAGTCTTTGTGAGTCCCCCAGGCCAGAACAGTGTGTGCTGAAACTCCACACAGGGGCAGCACCACACAAAATATGGTATTGGAAGATTTCAGGCAGCCAACACTCATGATGTGATAGGGGCAGGCATTACAATATATATGTGACAGTCTAATGCCAATAAGGGAAACAAAGCTTGGGGAAAGGTTAGGAGCTGGGACTCTCACAGACCAAAGCTATAGCCGATGAGAAAGGAGTGTGCAGGACTTTGCTGTGGTTTCTCAAAGGGAGCTCTTGATGGCTCCCACCTCAGGTCTTTGTTTCCTCCCTGCTCCAGGTGGCGGCACCTGCAAGGTGATTGCTATCCGCCGCTGCTGTAACCGCAACCACATCGAGGAGAGGTCCCAAACCATCCAGTGCTCCTGTCTCCCGGGGAAAGTGGCTGGGACAACCCGTGGCAAACCTTCTTGCGTGGATAGTAAGTGCTTGGAGCCAAGGCCTCTCCCCATTTCCAGAGGGAGGGAAGTTAAGGGGGACCAAGGAACATGCAAGGAACCCAAACACCTGGGGCCTTGCAGAGGGGAGAGAATAGGAAAGTGACTGGAGGCAGGATGGGGAAGGGCTATTGTCTTTTAACTGGAAAGAGGCCAGAATGTTGGAGGGAATGATGGTGAAGCGAGAGAATTCAGGGACGGAAGATGAAAGGGGTTGATCACTGCAGTCCCCTTTCTGAGAGGTAAAGGTAAGGGGAAATGACAAATGTTAGCTGTGTAGAGGATCCCTTGGGCAAAGTGCAAGGGAATGGATTGGTGAAAGTGGTAACCCAGCCCTTCAAGCCTATGGGATTTACTGAACTTTAAAAAAAAAATTATAATGCAATCTGCCTTGAATCTTTGGGGCAGAGCAAGATGCAAACCTTAGAGCAGCCAGGCAAGTCAATCTTTTTGGTCTGTGGCTCAGGAGGATGTTGGGAGGCTCACAGCTGCTCCTGACCTATAGCTTGCCTGTCCTAAAGCGTTTGCATGGATAGGAGAGGCTGTCCACTTTGGAACAAGTGGTGGCAGAGACAGATCCTTATTTCTACTCTGCAGCTTCCATTGTAACTGGAAAGTGGTGGTGTGACATGGAGCCCTGCCAGATTGAAGAGGAGTGCAAAGCGCTGCCTGACAATTCCGGCTGGATGTGCTCACTAGGAAACCGTGTCAAAACCACCAAGGTACTAGTCCCTTAACATTCCCCACAGGAGGTGAAGCCTACAAAGGGCAAATGTGTACCAAGACTCCTTTTCCACTTCCCAGCTGCTACCCTGTCTTGCTTTCCATTTTGTTTTTTAAGCAGGTCCTGTGGAAAAGGCTCACCTCCTTCCTCCATTTGTTTTCCCTTTCAGATCCACCCCAGGTATTGAGATCTGCAACGCCAAAGGATTCACCTCCCAAATGAATACAACAGATACCTGGTGATGGCCAAAGGACTTTGCTACAAATGCTAGTACCTTGCAAAGCCACAGGACCAAATATCACAAAGGAAGCTGCACTGCTCAATTAGCTGCGATGGGGAAGATCAAGTGGCCGGGGAGAGCAGGTGCTGGTACCCAGATTGGGCTTTGGTGCCTTTTCCAACGGTTGCTGCCGTCCTTGGCTAGGAATGGGATCAAAGACCTTTTCGCCTTTATTGGAGCAAAGGCTAAAATCTGTTTCCCTGGATTAATAGCAATGCAGCATGTCAGCTCAGACTCCTTCTGTACCTCCTCGATGCAACTTGCACAGTTAACTCCTCCCCTCCTTCGCTCCCTTTTGGCAGATGTCTAATTAAACTCTCCGGGACAGAAGCCATAGAGCCAGTTTGTATTTACACCTGTAACAGATAATACATACCATATTTCTTTGAAAAGATCTTAAAACACAAGGAAGCCAAAGAGAAGGGGATTTGCAGTCCGAAAAGTGTGCTATAAAGAGGTCTGGTTTTATATGTAAAGATGCACTCAGTTTTAATGAGCATCATAGCAAATCATTGATATATATATAAAATAGGGGTTTTCCCCCGACATGTTAGTAGGCTTTTGTATAAAAATGGAAGTGCATGGACCCAGCATTAAAAACATATAAAACGGCAATCACCATTCATTTTCAAGGATCAGAAATGTTTGGCTCAGATGTGGAGGGTTATGTCAACCTGGATCCCAGCAGAGCCTCAGATCCTTCTGCACCCCACAATTAAAAGGGTTGTTTCTTTATGCTGGGTGGAAACTTCAGGCAGATCAGAAGCTCTAAGTCCATCTCTGGCTCTCCAACCTGTCTCCGTTTGAAACGTTAAAGATGGTGGAGGTCGGTGCGTCACATTATTGGGGCTAAAACTTGTCTCCAGGGCAGGCCTGCGCAACTGATCCACTAAGCTGAATGCGGTCAACCAACCATGTTATCCCTGCAGCCTGCTACGCCTTTTGACAACCCCCTGTTTCTGCAGCCTCAAGCAGGCATCAAAAACAGAGGGATTAACTGAGTCCCTGATGTAGAATAAGGAGTCTTATTTTGGACGTCGTGGCTCTTGATACATGGGCTCAGCTTTTCCTTGCTACCATCGCACCCTGTTAACTGCACACAACACCTGGTAAACCAGGCCCACACTGCTCTGCCGACAGATTTTTGCAAGCTAACCTGGGACGGGCTCTCCGACTATGGAGAAAGCAGGAGAAGCCCCACCGCTCAAAAGCCAGGGAGAGACAGCCTTTCTAAAGTCCTTCGTCATGACCATTTAATTGTTTATAGACACATCCAGAAGCTACAAAGCTAAGAAACGTTGTCTCAGGATTCGTGTTAGCCAATCACCCAGCACAGGCTCTGGCTCCCCCAGCACACATGGAAGGATTCCTGGGGCTCATCGTGCCATCAACGCAAAAGCCCACCAGAGAGGTAGATATTACATGGTTCAAATATCGCTTAAGCCCCTGACCCCTTTCCCTCCCTGCCTCCTTTCCAAAGACAACTCTTGGAATGGCATTCCTTGAATGCTGGGGTTTGTGGGGGGTTTGAGTGCTGCTGTGTGAACGTCTTGAGTAGCTTCAATGGGGAAATTCCTGCTCCAGTCCTACAAAAATAGACATCTCCTTGGACCCAAACAGTTTCATTGATAATGTCCATAGCCTGGATACCCTGGAGGTGGCGAGCCATCCTTAGGAGGCAGCTGACTGGGATCTTCACCAAAGGGGTTGGCTGAGAAGTGAAGACAAGAAGAGACAGTTAGCAGCAGGGAAGAGATGTGATTCATGTTTTGCGCAGCCAAGGGCCACTATCTTTGCGGATAGAAATCAATGGAGGTGCAATCAGGAGGAGAGATGTGGGCGAGGGTGACTCATTAACAGAAAAGTGAAAAGTAAAACCCAACTCCTGCAGCAAGAAAATGCAGAACAGGTTAGAATTTACACCTGTAAAAGGGGCAAGGGAGGGTGTCAGACACCGTGGGAAAGGAGTGCAACTTCTGCAAGCATTTATAGAAGGAGCAGCAAAATGCCAATCGCAGCAAGTGGAGTGGCAGAAGGCTCTGCATTTTGCCAAGGGGGCGGTGGAACGACAAGCACTTGCGTGTATTGTAACACCACCCTGGTGTCAGGGGAGACCAGGCCAGGCACTGTCAGGGCTGGAGGCAAACTTTGCCCCCACAGCAACGCTGCCTGTCACTTCCCTCCCCACACACCCACGTCTGCATGAGAGAGTGGCAGCCGCTCATCCAGGGGGGAGAATGTGCTCTGTATGCTCTCTCTCTCCCACGCAGGTGACACCAGGCTTTTGCCTTCTCCCGAATGAGTTCCAGAATTCACCTGGTTTACTGTGTCCCGCAGAACAGAGCTGCAAGTGACTGAGAACTCAGCCTGCCCCAAACTATATAACCCCACTCCTTTAACCACAAGGAAGCCTGGTTGGGGAGCTATTTTCTCTTAAGAGTGCTGGTGTGATTGTTCAGTGGAACCCTGGGTAGGCTATGGGGCCGAAACCAAAGCACAGAGAGGTCTTTTGGTTCCTAGTCCAAATCCATCCTTCTGGGGGAAATCTCGAGTTCTGTTTCTTGCCGCCATGTTGGAACTTACGGTTCTGGAACTGCTGGGCCGTGTACCTCGTCAGCAAAATCCCGACACCTTCTATCAAGGCAAGCAAGATGCCTCCCATCATAGCCGAGCCGACCATGGCCAAGGGCCCACCTAAGGGGAAAGAACTCTCAGTCCCAACGCCCTGGCTCAGCGTTCAGCCACAGGAGGTTAAGGGGAGAGGTGGAGGCGCTGCGGTTATAGGATCACTGGCCACTACTTACTGCGTGATGCTAACACAGCTCCCGTGAGTGCCCCACTTGTGATGGAGTTCCAGGGATCCTCTTTGCCCCGCATCTTCACTAGGCCGCAGTCGATGGTGGAGAAGAGCCCGCCCCACACGGCAAAGCTGCCTGCGAGGAGGAACACATGGGGAGCATGTGGAGACACCAGCTGGACTCAGGGATGTTCATTTGTAACTGGCACCAAAAGGTATTAGAATTCCGTGCCAAGCAAAGCCAAATGCTTGGCTTACAAAATGTGCCCTGCACACGTGCTGAATTGGGCTGAGACAGGGTAGAACTCTGACAACATGCTGGCAAAGAACCAGGCAGCCTTATGGGGTCGGTGGGAGCACCAGGGATCGATGGGGAGATTGACAGGCTTTGAGCTCCAGAAGAAGGGCCAAGAGCCACTCCAGGACACACAAGTTATATTCTCCCCACGAACAGATTGTTAAACTTATCTCCAAGGACTATGAAAGGCAGAAACCATTTTTTGTTTTGATTTTGTAAAACACTGACTCATGGCTCGTTTGCCAGGCACTTGGAGTTCTGCGCAAGCAGAATCACACAGGTGGCAAGATACTTCCCATCTCCAAGATCACTAATGGTACCATCCCTGTGTCACGTTCAGAGAGGAAGGGTGTGAAGAGAGGCATTCTTAGTGGACGCCTCCCTTCTCTCAAGAAAAGGATGGCTCTACCTCCTACTGTAGGACTTGCCCAAGTTGAACCATGAGGCCACTCCAGAACCACCTCAATAACTACGGGGGGGGGGGGGGAGCTGCATTTTCCAGCTGTAAGCTGAGCCAGAAAAGTAGTGATTTAAGTTAAGGTTTATAATGGTGTAATGTCATTCTATTTCACTAGGATTCATTTATTGAGTCACTTACTAAGGCTACAATCCCAAGCACACTTACCGTATTTTTTTCTCTATAAGACACACTTTTCCTCTCCTAAAAAGTAAGGGGAAATGTGTGTGCGTCTTATGGAGCGAATGCAGGCGGGAGGCTCTGCTCAGCGCTCCCTTTAAAGAGCCCCGTGGAGCTTCTGGGATAGCCTCTTGCTGTTCTGGCTTCTGGGATTCAGAATATATTTTTTCTTTTTTTCCTCCTCCAAAAACTAGGTCGTCTTATGGTCTGGTGCGTCTTATAGAGCGAAAAATACGGTACCTAAAAGTAAGCCTCACTGAATACATATGGTCTTGCTTTTGACCAAACCAATATGAGATTTAACTGTCAGCTTTGGGACTGGGCTATACAACTAACTCAATATGACAAAACAGCCTCCAAGCCAGCACATCATACTCTACACATTCTTCTCTTTAATTCCTGCCTCCCTTGGCCAGCAGTTATCATATTTGATTTATATCACACTTTTCCTGAAACTTCCCCCTGGGATGCCCCACTCCACACATTTTACGGTCATAACGACCTTGTGAGGTGGTCCAAGGTCACATCCAGTGAGCTTCAAGGCTGACAGAGGATTTGAACCGTGGTCTGACACTTTTACCGCAATACAGCACTGCTGGTTCTCCTTTAAAATAAACCAAATCCTGATCCACCTCACCCCACAGTCTGTCTGATCCATCTTTTTATTTACAACACTGCCCACATCCCCACCAGCCAACCCAAGGGTCAGGACACTTCCCTTACCTCCAATCTGTGGTGCTCTGACTCTGATAGCGTTAATGCTGCCTTTGAACCGATGCCTGACACCCTAGGAAAAAGGAGGAGAAACTACCTTAGTCAAAACTCACAATGGACTGGGGGACAAAACCACACCCTGAAAAAAATGTTCAAGCACAGGGTAGAAGAGGCTTTAAGGGGAGCCAAGGTAAGACAATCTCCACATCTCAAGGAACACAGGCACATACAATTCTCACAATTCCAATGATTCTGTGGAGCCAGAAGCCACAAGTCTCGATCCACGGAAGGCAGGTGGGCTCAGGGTGTCTCTGCAACTGCCACTTTCCCACCAGAAAAACAGGTTGCCCACCTGACCTCAGTTATCCAGTGGGATAATCTCAAGCATTAAACTCTCTACAATTTAATCTATGAGAGCCAGACCATGGTGTGACACAACGGGGGGTGAGAATGGGAAACGTCATACAAAACTATACCAAGGTCTGACACACAGAACTGCAAGGCAAACATTGCAAGACAAAAATAGGAAGAGGAGGTACTCTTGTTTTGGAGAGCAACAACATTTTAAATGCATGTACTTTCTTTCAAGTGTTCAAATGGCATGTGCATTATGGCAGTAATCATTTCAACAATGCTGTCGGGCCGGTCACTCCATTAACTCCATACTACAAATATGACAGCTGAGTCTTACCTAAGATAGAAATGGGCAGACTTGAGGTTTGCATGATCTACTGTTCTGCTTAAAACAACAGCAACTGAGAATCCAAGGGGAAGGGGCTGGGGGCAAGAACAAATTTTGCTTGGTCAGTCGAAATGAAAATAACCCTGTTCAATCCCTCCAAGCAATTACCAGGGGGCCGGTCCACTGTCCCTCAGACCTTGTGGGGGGCCAGACTATATTTTTTTGGGGGGGGGGGACTGAACGAATTCCTATGCCCCACAAATAACCCAGAGATGCATTTTAAATAAAAGCACACATTCTACTCATGTAAAAACACGCTGATTCCCTGACCATCTGCGGGCCGGATTGAGAAGGCGATTGGGCCGGATCTGACCTCCTTAGTTTGCCTACCCATGACTTAGAGTTAGGGCATAAATGCTCAAACCTGCATGTGAACAGGACAAAAAGGAGAATAACAGGCTCACAGATGCAAACCACTTGATTGTAGCTCACATCAGAAAGAGCCAAGCACAAAACAGTAGCTCAGAAGGGCAACACCAGTCACAATTACCTATAGATGATGAGAAGCCTTTAACCCCCATAAAATGCATGGGGAAAGCTGCATAAATACCGGTAGCTGGTGAAAGGTAACTAATTAACAGCCACATTTGACACGTAAGGAACATGGAGCCTGACAGCAAAGTAAATAGCCTCCGTTTTAATCCTAGGTTGCCATTCTAAACACTTTTACCTGTAAGTCCTGTTAAAATCAATGGGCAACTTGAGTAAGCAATCATAAGGTCAGACTGTAAACACCTGGGCACACAACTCAATGTAGACTGTTTCTGTAATTAGCTCTTCATCCAGTCTGTCCCCAAAGTATCAATCTGGGAGATAAAACATGGTCCAAACATGGGGGCAAACTAGATGAGATTGTAGGAGACAGGGGACTGGACCTCCTGGTGTTCCCACACAAAAAAGCTAGAAACAAACACAGGGCATCTCAATGAAATCAGGGCTGCACCAGGGAGTGTTTTTGAAAGACACCTTCCCCAATTTAGATCATCCACCACCAATGAAAGATGTTATTTGCCATGCAGAAGGAAACATTCAGGTATCCTCTCTGAAGTACAGTACAGAAGGACCAGCATTCCCATCCCAGCTTGGAGCCGGGAAAGAACACAGGGGGCTTATGCCACTGTTGTGCTGAACTTTGGAAATGCTCAAGAGTGCTTCTGAAGGTCTTCCAGATGCCACAAGCAAGACCCGGTCTCAAGGCCTCCATCTCCCACAACAGACAAAATCAGTCTCAAAACTGGAACGCTGAGTTTTCTCCAAGCACTTACAGCCTGAAGACGGAGAGTAAATGTTCAACACTGAGGAGACAGGCTTGACATACAAGCAGCAGGAGCACAAACTCTACACGCTTGACTCCCAGGCGACAGGGAGGAGGAAGTGGAGCGGCACTTATTGAGATGGTGCCAAAAGTGGCAACGCCACCTGCTCAGAATAGAAATATGTTCTCCCTTGCTGCTGCCTACACAGCCATGAGCAATTTTCTGCCCAGAGATCAGTTCTGCAGCACAAGCCAGTTATAGACCTATAAGCCCAGCGGCCACTTTTGTGGAATCCTACACCTCAAGTTCCGCCCGTGTATTTTCCTCAGGTGAGGGGAAAGGTGTGTGGGGATTCAGGGATGCAGCAATCCTTCTTGCTGTGCCTCAGACCTGCCAATTGTGATGTGATAAGGCAACAACTGTTTTGCATGGGGGTTATGTTCCTGACCCCCACCCGCCCAGCCCCCTTTTCTGACTACAGTGGTACCTTGGTTCTCAAACGCCTTGGTTCTCAAATGCTGAAAACCTGAAGTAAGTGTTCCGGTTTTCGAACGTTTTTCAGAAGCCAAACGTCCAATGCGGCTGTCAGCTATTGTTTCTGGAGCACCTGCGCCTTGGTTTTTGAACATTTCAGAAGTCAAACAGACTTCCGGAACGGATTAAGTTTGGCACTTTGGTTTCTGCTATTTATTTTGCGTTTTTGTTTTTGAGGCTTTTTCGGTTAATTTGTTTTTGCGACTGTGTGGAACCCTGTTCAGCTACTGGTTGACTGATTGTGCGGAAATGGATAAAAAACAATGATCATCAGTGCAGGTAAGGAAAAAAAATAATTTTAATTTTTATCATCTACAAGACCGTCTTATTTATTTTATAGTGCAGTACATTGATTATTGCTTTCATTTTATAGATCAATGGTCTCATTAGATAGTATAATTCATGTTAAATTGCTGCTTTAGGGGTTGTTTTTAAAAGTCTGGAACAGATTCATCTGTTTTGCATTGCTTTCTTTGGGAAAGCGCACCTTGGTTCTGGAACGCTTTGGTTTTGCAACCGACTTCCGGGACGGATTAAATTTGAGAACCAAGCTACCACTGTACTTCTGGGTGCTGTGTGCGTTCACAGTCACACACATATTGAACGCACATAAAATGGTTGTATACTTGTTGTATGAGCAGTTTTAATATGCTGGATGCAATCACACAAAGACTCTTGGTACGGAAAATAAGAATACTAAGTTTATTATAGGAAATACATATTGCACAGTAAATAGTTCTTAGTTCTAGCTACCTAAGTTAGAGATGCAAAGAACCATTCCTAGTCTTTGATATCTGCAGGACAGAGAGATAGGAAAGGAAGATGTCTCCTCTCTCTCTGCTTCAGAGAGGAGAGAAAATTAGATCAGCAACCCCAAGTACCAGTCTAGCAATTTAGTGGAGGTCAGCAAGGGTTAGGTTAGAAAGACAATATAGGAAGGCTGAAGCTTCCTCTCTCAATCTAAATTCTCCAATGCAAAACCCCATCAGCCTTAATATATGCTGCGTTGCATCCCTAAACTTCCAGTAAGGATTGAACCATGAACCACTATTCTGTATTGGCTCTTTAGGGACACCCATTCATGGCAGACAGTACAGTGGATGCTAGGGTTGCGAATGTGATACGTGCGGGAAGCACGTTTGCAACCCACAGCATTCGTGTCTGTGCACGTGCAGGTTGCGATTCGGCGCTTCTGGGCATGCGCAAAGTGCAATTTAGCACTTCTACGCATGCACGACCGCTGAAACCCGGAAGTAACCCATTCCAGTATTTCTGGGGTTCGGTGAGTCCATAACCTGAAAAAACGCAACCTGAAGTGTTTGTAACCCGAGGTATGACTGTACACAGCAATCACCAATTCCCACTAAAGGCACACTTGTGAGGACAGCCGATCCACATTAACTTGTGCTCAGCAGAACCAGTCTGCGATTATTGGCATGCTGGAAGAGCCAACCAACAGCACAGCAAAATGATCACTAGCCATAAAATTTCTGGTTCTCATTGGCAACCAAAAATGTCATATATTAGATCATTTCTTATCTCAGGCAAGTACATTCAAAGTGCATCACCGGCCTTCAAAGCCCTATATGTGTGTTAGGACCTTAACAATTACCTTAACAACGAAACTACCGTATTTTTCGCCCTATAGGACGCACTTTTCCCCCTCCAAAAATGAAGGGGAAATGTGTGTGCGTCCTATGGGGCGAATGCAGGCTTTCGCTGAAGCGTGGAGAGCGAGAGGGGTGGCTTCAGGAGATCGCCTTTCCCACTGTCCCCCGACTTGGTTAGAAGGCTGGCGGGGGGGAGCCTGCTCCTCCTCGTCGCCAGCCCCGCAAACTGTCCCCCACCTTTCCGCTGTCCCCCGACTTGGTTAGAAGGCTGGCAGAGGGCTTCCCCCTCCTCCAGCCCCGCAAGCTGCCAGAGCAATGCCAAAGCTGCACGCTGCTTCGGCATCTCTCTGGGTCCCGTTCTGGGGGGCTGGGGGAGGGGGAAGCTCGGGCTTCCCCCACCCCAGCCCTGCGCCTGGGGGGGAAAATAATTTTTCCCCCCTTTATTCCCCCCCCCCAAATCTAGGTGCGTCCTATGGGCCGGTGCGTCCTATAGGGCGAAAAATACGGTAGTTTGAAAACAAAAGCCAGGCTACTCACAAGCATACAATCTAACAAAGAAAGAGAGTGGAGGGGAAGGGGAAGAATAGGTAGGGAATGTTTTAGGATTTGCAAGAGCCAATCTGGGCCGGGGTTCTTCATGAATCTATGACTTCTGACCCCATCCATGTCCCTCACTTGCAGCTTGAAGGAAAGGGAAGGAGAAAAGAAGGTTGGGACTCACCACTGGAGCATTGCGGAAGCCTTTGACAGCCTGGAAGACACCTCCCCCAATCATCCCCATGGTGAAGGCGCCACCACAGTCATCTACAATTCGCCAGGGGCTGCCAAATGGAAAGAGAAGTGAAGTTAGTGGAGGCCCTGAAAGCCCCCCCAAAGTGAGAAAGAGATGACTTAGAAATGGTGCTAAGCAGCTGGGGGGTGGGCAATCTTAAGAGACCTTAAAGGTAAAAGTAAAGGGACCCCTGACCATTAGGTCCAGCCGTGGCCGACTCTGGGGTCGCGGCGCTCATCTCGCTTTATTGGCCAAGGGAGCCGGCATACAGCTTCCGGCTCATGTGGCCAGCATGACTAAGCCGCTTCTGGCAAACCAGAGCAGCTCATGCAAATGCCGTTTACCTTCCCGCCGGAGTGGTACCTATTTATCTACTTGCACTTTGACGTGTTTTCGAACTGCTAGGTTGGCAGGAGCTGGGACCAAACAACGGGAGCTCACCCCGTCACAGGGATTCAAACCGCCGACCTTCTGATCAGCAAGTCCTAAGCTCTGTGGTTTAACCCACAGCGCCACCTGCGTCCCCTAAGAGACCTTATAGCAACCCAATTAAATTGAACATAGACTAATTTAATATTTGGTTGGAAGCTGCCCAGAGTGGCTGGGGAAGCCCAGTCAGATGGGCGGGGTATAAATAAATTATTATTATTATTCCCTCCACTAGGGCTGGGTGATATATCAATATAGTGTGCAAAACAAGTATGAAGTCCATATCATATCGGCTTCATAATTTTTGACCTGCCAATATATTGTGAATCATGGTGTGTGTGTGTGCGCGCACACACACTATGCAAAAATTACAATGCAGGAAAAACCATGAAGCCAGTCAATGCCTCTCCTACCTAGCTCTGTCCTTATTTCAGAGATCATGATATATTGGTATATCAGGATGTTTAGCTGGTGAAAACCAGATAGCACCCAGCCCACCCCACTGATTTCTTAGTGTTTAGATTTTCCAGGAATACACTCAAGCTCCCAACTTGGTCTCTTATGCCATGTAAATATCCTTTTTTATTTACTGACTGAAAAGTTATTTGTGACCAGTTTGCTGCAACTCTGACCTATATTTTTGTATTATTTAAATGCATCTTTGTTACTCCATCTCAAGTGGGATGAAGTCTAAAATATTTTATTTTGCTTCTTTCTTATGTTTAGGTATTTCTCACTTGAATATAAAAACAGTTTAAAATGATAATAACAATAAAGCTACACATACACTCCACCAACCAAAATACAATAAGGATCAGAACAGGAAAATATTATAGCTATTCAGACAACTCAGTGCTTGTTTGTTTGTAGTTGCACCACATATTGAAATCTTTACTTTATGGGGAAACGTTAGATGAAATGGTAAAGTCAGCACAAATAAAGTGGGCTCAGGATTTAGGTCATAATATACAACTTGTAAGATTAGGAAAAGATGTGGAAGGAAATGGGAGAAAGGAAATGGGAAAAACTTTCCAATTGTCTTTGGACTGTAGGGGCTTGCACCTCCTTGCAAATACAGTCTGGGAAGTATCAGTTAAGCTGAGCAAACTATAAATATGTGTAAGAGATTCAGGAGGTAAGTATTTGCTATCTCAAAGGAATATCCAGGCTACCCAGAAAATGCAATCAAGGAACACATTATCAGGTATCCTGGCAGAGAGGAGAGAATGAACACTCTCAGATTTCTGCTGGAGAACGCCTCCTTCTGTGATATATGTATGTATGATGTTTTGGAGGGTGGTCTTGGGCTACAGGGTGGGCAATTTCAAAAGTCTATACAGTGGTACCTCTGGTTGCGAACTGGATCTGTTCCGGAGGCCCGTTCGCAACATGAAAAGCCCGCAACCTGAAGCGCCGTATCTGCACAGATGTGTGGCATGATTTGGCACTTGTGCGCATGCACAAAGTGCAATTTAGCGCTTCTGCGCAAGCGGCAAAACCCGGAAGTAACCCTTTCCGGTACTTCTGGGTTGCCACAGGATGCAACCTCAAGAAACGTAACATGAAGCAAACATAACATGAGGT